>NW_022991001.1:795352-1428262 GCF_902827175.1 Gymnodraco acuticeps
TTAGTGTAGGTTATCTAAGTGGGTCTTAAACGGTTTGGTCACCATTTATGTAAACAAGTATTTGCGAGGAATACCTTTATATGATCATTATAGTTATTAAAGAATAAGAGAATAAATAAAAAACGGGTATGAAATACTATAGGACAGTAACACAAGAATACAGTTTAAAAGGGGAGTGATTAGTAAAATATCCATAAAGAAAAAGTAAATCTGTGTACAGTTCTGTTTCATATGGATGCTGAGAGATGTAGGCTATCCATAGATCTCTTCATTTTGCTCTCAAAGTGCACCAGATTGATGCATTTAACTGCAATATTTTTTAAATAATCTTCCCGGGGGAGCATGCCCCCAGACCCATAGAGGAGGTTAGGTCCACACCCACCTAAAACATGTTCACATGGATAGGATACTAAATACATTTGCACCCTTTTTATATGGTGGCCTATGTCCTTATATGTTTCTGTTTTGGTGGTCGTGCCACAACCGTGCATGTATGCACAAGTCATAGGTGCGCTATACAATAGCACACCCTGCAATGTGTGTGAAAGACAATAGACTTTACAGCATGTTTTTTGAAGTTGCGTTGGTGTTTGTGTGTTGGTTGTAGGGCTGCACGGTATTGAAAAAAACTGACATCGCGGTTTTCCCCCCCCCCTGCGGTATATATCGCGGTTTTTTTTAACCTGTTAAACCCCAAAGTCCAGGCGGGTACTTTACTTTTTTTTTTCACGACAGTGTCTCAGGGGATCGTAATATTTAAGAACCTATTAATGTGTTATACCAGATTAACGGAAATAATCTCAGCTAACTGAGGATACAAACCATTTTTACCAAAACAAAACACAAGTCTCATAAGAAGCATCTAAATGACCCCTGAGCGAAAAATGCTAACGCACTTTGGCACAGAACTCAAGATAAAAGTACCCTTATTATTACTTATCGTAGCTGCACTTACAAGATATCCGATTAAAGCTGAGGTTCCACAGATGATTTAGGTATATAGTATCATCACAGTGATCTGAACTCGGACAGGGGAAGCAAACACAGACATCACAACACGTACTTTTACGTAGCTTCGAGGGGAGATGTCTCACCGTAGCTGTCAATCTGATCAAAAGACTTCAATGGCATTAAAACGAGAAAGAAAAAACGCGGCTGAATCGGTTAATCCATAGGTTTTTAACGTCTCTGTATAAAAAAAGGGTTTAATTTATAATCCATAATTCCATTTTTATGTAAATATCGCAGAGCAAAAGTTAGCTGCTAATGGTAGCCACCAGAGTGGCTGCTGCTTCCGGTCTTGGCTATCCGGAAGTCTCACACACACACATTACCAAATAAGGACTGTGTGATTTCCCCTCGATTCCATTGGCTCTGACGGTCAGAAAGAGATGTCACATGTCAAAATCGAACAAGGGGGGCCAGAGATATGGAAAATCCACCCAAATGGCCCCAGAAGAGGTTTTTTTTGCTAAATCTGTCTAAAAAGGTCAAATATCACTTGTTTTGCATCAATCTTGATACAGAGTACTTATTATATGTTGTACTTTGGATTCCTAAAGCTTTTAGTCTACTAACCCATCATCCAAGGTTAGTTTTCACTATAAGTACAAAATATATTTTGGACGGACACTATAATTTACAGTTTTTTACCATGTTCAATCTGAATTTTCTTTAAAATAAAAAACATATATATTGATTCTGACTTTTCTACATCCAACTCACAGGTTTATCATTGCTTTGAGAAAAAAGATTATTAATTTAACCCTTTTAGAAGATATGGTCATTTGTTCTGGGAATGTCATTTTCGAGCCTGAAACCTGAAAAACAGGCTCAGGGTTTAACAGGTTTTAACTATATTTAACCGGATGAAGGATTTTAGTCACGGACGTCTGGTTGACTCATCATACTTTAAGTCATGATCTAACTATGATAATGCATGTTGCAGGTTGCTTACCCTCAAATAAGGGGGTTCATCTGTGAATGAAGAAGAGTGGTAAGGGATCCAAGAGATTAAACGTATTACATTAAACTATAGGAAGCTTCATTATCACATTAGGGAAATAACATACGTGACAAAATAGGTAATTTAACTTTTTATTCCACAATTAAAACCGTTGTTGTGCAAATAGCAGCAAAGCATTGGACATCTTTTAAACAACATTATAAAAATAAACTTAAGAACAGCTATACACCAGCTCCCCTAGTGGTTTACAAAATTACAACTTAAAACAAATAACTTGTAATAAAAATTGAACTACTACAATATCAACTTGTGAACCATTTTGTTTCACAGACCTTTTTTTAAATCAAAATGTCTTAGCAACAGTCAGTGCAAAGGAAACAAAGTGTTCTTGGTCATCATGGCTAGCCTAAACAAATAAAGATCTGCTTTCTTTCTGAACAGAGCACCTAGAAGTTAAATCAATCTGAACATTTCTTTTTCACAATTTCAACTGTTGCATAATGTAGTCAAATATAATAATTTGACTTTTAACGCATCTGTATGCATTGCTCAATCAGGCTTAGAGGTTTTTGGCCAAGAATACTAGTCTATCCACTAATGCAGGCTTGAGACAAGAACGTTGGCAAGTGACGATGTTGCCACTTGCACTGAAAAGCCTCTCTGAGGGGGCACTTGTAGCAGGCATAGGTACTTGCGGGCAAGCTTGGCGAGTTGTGGAAAGATTACTTTGTGCGTTTTCCACCATGCAAGTGGATCTTCCTCTTTGTCTATTGAAGGTGTTAGCAGGTAGCTGTTTAACTCTGCTTCCACAGCATCCTTTAGGTACTGAGACGAATCAGCCTTTGCTGCAGCTTCGCTCTGTTTAAAGAAACTTCCTAAAGACCTCTTGCCTTTCTTTGCCTGGGACGTGCCAGCCACTTCGCACTCCATTTCAGTGCTGCAGCTTGCAGCTGCAGTCTCCTGGCATGTCATGATTGTCGTCATCATCTCCGATGTCACTCTGGCCTTGACTTGGGGCTTGCTGTCTGCAGTGATGAAGTCCATCTTGAACCGGGGGTCCAAACAAGATGCCATATCTAGCAGCTTCATCTTCATATTTCTCATTCAGGTAATCCCTCATCTCTTTCTTCAACTTCTTGCTCAGGTCTGTGTCTTCTTCTCGCATTAGCAGCATTGACGAGTTGAAGAGATGAAGAACTGGCTTCACATAGGAGACACTAACGTAGTCTTCCCCTGAAAGTGCGTCTGTGAACTCCAGCAATGGGCCCAGGGACTTGCTGACAGATTCCAGGACATCTATATCTTGCCAGTTTGGAATTAGATGCCGCAGCTTCTTGTCCACAGACAGGACCTGACTTAAAGCTTTCTGCTGCTCCAGTATCCTGCTGATCATCATCTGCCTGGAACCCCATCTTGTTTGGCATTCTGTTATGAGGGAATGTGATGGCAGATTGAGTTCCTTCTGGGCTTTTTCAAGAGCACTTCTGGCCTTCCAGCTGTGAGAGAAGTGACCCACCAGCTTCTTGCACACACCCGCAGTACGGTTGATGCGGCCATCCTTTTTCACTGCATTTTCTAAGGGGGAATAAATAAATAAAAAGTAAAGATTAAATATTATACACATTTATATTAACTATACATTTACAAGTGTGTGTGTGTGTGTGTGTGTGTGTGTGTGTGTGTGTGTGTGTGTGTGTGTGTGTGTGTCCTCCAGTTTGAAATTAGCTGCCTTCAACAATGAATTATAAATATTATATATAGCTTGTAAAACGTAACATTTATGAAACTCATTAAAATTAAGAAAACTGTTGCATTTCAGGACAGGTTGTTAAGCAGTCCTGGAAAATATAGCATTACTCTCTCTGTTACACTTCCCTGAATAAAGGTTATTAAAAAAAACACACTCGACACAGACACAGCTTAGTAAATAAAGCGTGGGCGGGGTAACTTACCAACTGCAAGATGAAGTCTGTGGCCAAAGCACTGCAGCCTGGTCCACTCGTTCAGGGAGGCAGCCTTCACCATATTTGCAGCATTGTCTGTTGTTATACAGACTTGACGTGTCTCATCCAGGCTCCAAGCAGCCACCGCTTCTCTCAGCCCCGCTGCGATGTTCTCACTTGTGTGATTTTCTGGGAAAAATGCCGTTTGCAAACAGCGACTTTTCAGTGTGAAGTCCTCATCAATAAAGTGCACCGTCAGGCTTATGTACGGCTCCGTTGTCCGGCTGGACCACAAGTCCGTTGTAACAGCATAGTATTCCACTTTAGACAGCTCTGTTTCAACTTTTGCCCTGCATTTCTCGTACAGGTCGGGGATGGCGACTTGAGAAAAATAGGTGCGTGACGGTATTACGTACCGCTTATCAAGTGAGTGGATCATTTTCTTAAAACCCTCTTTGGTAACGGTGTAAATTGGTACCATGTCTTTTGCCAGGTGAAATGTTATGGCATCTGTGATGTCTTTATACAATTGCATGGCACTGTCTACAAAGTACCTTTGTTTGGTCAACATCAAGCTTTTTGTATCCAAAATAGTTCCAGATGGCAGATGTTGCTTTTCTTCATGGAAGTAAATCTTCATTCTCTCCGGTATTGTCCTCCTGTGCCTCGCTCATTTTTTACCAGTGTTTTGATGGTCTGCAAACTAGCGGGGCGGGGCCTGCTGTGATCTGATCAAGAATTATTGTGATTGGTGGTTTGCTGTGCATGCAGGGGAAGTTCTACACACACCAATACATGAACAAATAAGGAGTGAGAGTGACGCGTAGCCAAATGGTGGCTACCATTAGCAGCTAACTTTTGTGCTCCGATTTTTACATAAAAATGGAATTATGGATTATAAACAATTGCTTCAAAGCCACAGATACATTATCAACCTATGGATCAACCGATTCAGCCGCGTTTTTTCTTTCTCGTTTTAATACCATTGAACACGTCTTTTGATCAGATTGACAGCTACGGTGAGACGATCTCCCGTAAAAGCTCCGTAAAAGGTACGTGTTGTGATGTCTGTTTGCTTCCCCTGTTGCTAGATCGGATCGCTTAGATACTATACTTTAATAATCTGTGGAGTCTCAGCTTTAATCGGATATATTGTATGTGCAGTTTCGATAAGTAATAAGGGTATCTTTATTTTGAATTCTGTGCTAAAGTGCGTTAGCATTTTTAAAAAAAATGAATAAAACCGCACGTCCCTGCGGTGTGAATACCGCGCATGTGCATACCGCGGTTATCGCCATGACACGGTATATCGTTCAGCCCTAGTTGGTTGTTGACGGCAGTGTGTGCCCCCCCTTTGTAAATGATTGCCCCCCCCATTCGATTTGTTCTAGAGCCGACCCTGCGCGATAGTCTGTAGTGAAGGAGCACGCTCCCGCTCACAGGAGCCTGCTCGCGCTGCGCTCCGCAGGAAACAGCCGTTTGCTTTTCACCCAAAAACGACAACCGACTCACGGAACGCTATGTTTAGGGCCGCCTTAATGCACGGGCTGACCTGGGCTGAAGCCCAGGGGCCTACGGAGATCAGGGGCCTATCGTGAGCCAATAAAAAAAAAAGAAAAGAAAAAAAAAAGTGTTTTATTTCGGATGTTTTAAATTTGTTTTTAAATAAACAAAGTCTTGGCTTTCAGAATATGAAACTTTTATTTCCAAAATTACACGATAAATATATTTTTGAAGCTTGTAAAGGGAAGAAGACAGGTCTCCCTCGCCACTCTGCTGTTCTGCTGTTCCCCTCCCTCCGCTGACATTATGAATGTAAGGCATAAAGTAATCATAGATAACACGGCAGGGTCACAGTTTGTTTTGATTTCAAATAAACAAAGTCTTGGCTTTCAGAATATTAAACTTTGTTTCTGCAAATTCAGACGATAAATACAACTTTGAAGCTTCGGCATAATTACAAGCGGAGAACGGAGTAACTTGACGTCACAGCAGGCATAACAACAGCCGGTGTTTCTCGTGAGGTTTTTCCCCGGGAAACAAACACAATACACACAAACGCAAAAATACACAAACACACACACTCGTGAGCTTCCCCCAGACCAGTAATCCAAACGAAAATATCTTCCCTCCGTAGTATTTTGATCATTTGCTCCGCTAATCAATCAGATCGATGGATTCCAGAGATTTTTCTCAAAAATGATGACTCCGTAACAGTCAGTGGACACCACTTAACAGCCAATCAGAATGAGAATATGTTTCACATGTGACTTATTCAAATTGCGAGTGATTGAGTGACAGATGAAGGTTGTTTAGGAGAAAAAGTTTGAGAAGAAAAAGTTTGAGAAGAAAAAGTTTGAGAAGAAAAAGTTTGAGAAGAAAAAGTTTGCGAGTGTCGCTCGGAAAAGGAAATTGTTGAGGGAAAAGTAGTTTTGAGACAAGCAGCTATTACAAAAAATGCCGAAGCTTACAGGTTATTTTTAAACCTGTAGGCCAGGATGAGGAGGAAGGACAGATGAGCTCTATACCGAGCGGCAGCGGTGCCGGCCGCGGGGCCTCGGAGCCAAGTAGGCCGTCTGGTTCTGATAGCGATGGAGTAGCGGGAGAGGAAAAACAGACAGGAGGGATGTTGGAGGAGATGGAGAGGACGACGAGGACTTGCTACGTGGAGGGGAGCCAACGGCAACCGGACCAATACATGAGGGAGGCCCGATACGTCACTCATCTGGAGGAGAGGACCAGGCGCGCGTAGAGCAGAGTGGAGAAGTGCGATCACAGAGCCTGCCGAGGTTATAAATGACTTTGATTTGTTGTTTAAATAGGGGGCCTACAAAACCTATCAGCCCCAGGCGCGGTTGGCAGGTTAAGGCGGGCTAACTTGTAGCGTTGATAAACGAAACAATTTAACTAAATTGCTAGTAAAAATACCAATACCACAGGACAATTTTTTTAAAGCAATATTTTTAGTGGAAGTGGAAAGTACGTTATGCTGGCCCGGGGTGTCTTAATAGTGCTTCCAGGCCAGCGGGCCATTTAATGTCGAGCCCTGCCGGTTACCGGCCCACTTCAATACCGGCCCATCGGGATTCGTCCCGAACGTCCCGATGGCCAGTCCGCCCCTGTCTGAAAGAATACGCCCATTGGCTACAAATCAATATATGATTGGTTGATCAAACTGTCAGTCCAAACGTACGCTCTCATTCAGTGCAACGGCCAGGGGATTCTATCAAGGATGTAGAATACCTTGGTTGAAGGATATTCTACCCAGAGACCCAGAACAAGATCTGATTGCTTTATTTTCTAACACAAAACCACTGAAATGCGTAGTGCATGGTCCGAGAACTACAAACAAATCAACGTAACACTGTAATATTACAGAACAACAACACAGATACGATTCTCATTTATTAATTTTATATACATTTTATTTATATAATTAAATCGATTTTTTGTTTATTTTTTGTATCTGAGTGTTCCAGGGTATTCTCTGAATACCTTGAAGGCCCTGACGGTTCGCCACTGATATATATATATATATATATATATATGCTATATATGCTCTGAACGTTCCACTTCCTGCCTGCCCGACATTACCTTACGGCTGCATCGCGTAAAAAATAGGATTCATCCTAATTTTAGAGAAGCCCTGCGCCGAGACGCTTCTGGGACGCTTCTGAGCCGTAACTCGCCGCGTGTGGTGGAATAGCACCCATTGACTAGAGTGGCCGCGATCTTTGCGAATGCCGCGGCCGTAACGCGACGCAGACGGACCCGGTGGAAATTAGGGGTCACCCCTCCTCGACTCCTCCGTGTGCATTTCAGCTATTGGGACGTCCTTCAAAATGGCGTGTCTTGATCGATTTCCGGGTCAAGTCCCGTAGGAGGGGAAGAGAGGAGTCAAGGAGGGGTATTGGGATGAGGCTTGTGTGTGTAAAAAGACGATCCACAAGCAGAGATTTGAGATCCACGAGCAGAAATGTGAGATCCACAAGCGCATTTTTGGTCGACAAAAATAAAATGGATTCGAAAATGGCTGATCGAAAGTTGTAAATGTTAAAGAGATATTCAACGATCTTTTTTTCATTTGTAAAAATATTTTGCGTATTTGCAGATCCGTTTTACATTTGCAAATTTATTTGTCAGTTTGCAAATCTTTTAAATGCATTTGTGGATGGTGTTTTACATTTACACATCACATAATACACACAAATTATTTTTATGTTCACACTTTTGCTCCGATTCTCACTGCCCAACATGGTAATCAGGTGTCTCGCGCTCCCGCGGATCTCCGCTCGGCAGAGCACGTTTTCATACGGCACGATGCGCACAGGGGTCCTCTACGGCCTCCTTACGACGGACCTTTCCGTGTTTTGGAGCACGGGGAAAAACACCTTGTGGTCGACCTGGGTGGTAAGGCCGAGCGCGTTTCTGTGGACCGGGTGAAGGCGGCCCATTTGGATTTGGGTCAGCCGGTGGTGCTGGCACGACCTCCGCGACGGGGGCGCCCCCCGGCCTTGATCCCTGTCCCTGTTGAGACCCGTTGTTCCGGTCTCGCCTCTTCCGGAGGCCGCACATGCAGAGGTCGTTTTCCCGACTCCCATGCTCAGGAGTCGACCTGTCGTTCCGCCCCTCCACGCTGATTTTGTTTATGGGTGAATTCTGGGGGGGGCTTGTGTGGTGACACGTTATGATACATAATTCACCATTGATATTATTGTGTTGCAACCCGGACCCGTTAGTGAGGGTACCGGGGTTTGAGGTCATTCATGCTAGCTTGTCATGCAGAGCAGCACATGTACTTACCTGTTGTTGATTAATGGATAATAAAGTGTGGAAGTCCATTCTAAATACACCGCCTCTACAACACAAATATACATATCTAAGCCCATAGATCCACCACACGCACTCCATCGTTATTTGTTGTCCACAGGGAACCCGAAATGTTCCCACACAGCTGATTTAAAAGAAGCAGGTGGTTCTTCTAGCTCCTGTGTGTTATCTGAAATCGCCATACTAACTTTTCTTCTTCCTGTATTTAGTTTGTTTTGTTGTGTTTTCTTCATTTGTTGTTTAAGGGTGGCTGGCAAATAGCTTTTAGGCGCAATACTGCCCCCTGGATTATATATAGTGTAATGGATACTGCCCTAAGTGACAGACTTTTTTCCCACTCATAAAAAAAGGCGTATTCGTTGTGTAACTGCATGAACCGAACCAAATACGGATACCGTTACACCCCTATGGTACAGTGGTGGTATGAATTTGGCTTTCTGTCAAAAACCTTGATAGCTCTCTTGTACAGCTGTTCTATTGGTTTCAGGTTTGTGGCACAAGCAAACGACCAGTTTGTAAAACAGTATTCAATGACACCAATACATTCTATACGTGGGATAGAATCATACAGTGGAACAGGGCCGTCCCTCCCTACAGGAAGATCACGCAGACTGCGTGGGGCCTCACCTCGCGGAGGGGGCCTCATCTTGAGGAGGGAGCCTTAACTGAGCCGCAAATGCCTATGCGTTTAAGCGGCGCAATTAGTGTGTCGCGGCACGGTTTGCGGCATGGTCGTGTGGGGCCTCAAGTTGGCCAGGGACGGCCCTGCAGTGGAGGTATGACTTTGCAGCATTGACAGCTAAGAAAGGTCGAATTTGTTTAAAATTTTGCAAGTTGAATTTAATGGTATTGGAAATTTAAATGTCCACTGAATAGTCCCTTCGGCTTGCACCGAGGATCCCACACTATCTTTGCTTGATTCACTGTTTGAAACATTTTTGTGTAACAGTGTTTTTTAAATACCTTATTTCTAGGCTTTACCTCGGTGCAGTTGTTGACAATGGAGCAGACAGAGCTAGCTGTTGGTTTGTGGTTCTCTGTTGCTAGGCTGCTAGCCATCGGCGTGCCGTGGACCCACAGTCCTCCGGCAGAGCTAGCTGTTCAGCTAGCTTGCCTGAAGCCAGCCGGCGATGCGTGGATCTCCGCTGCTATTCCTTTAGCCTTCGGTGTGGGCCCCCAGTCCTCCGATGGTGTGGAGATGGATCCTGCTGCTAGGCCAGTAGCCGTCAGCGCGAGACCACACCACAGAGACCCGTCGGCAGAGCTAGCTGTTCAGCTAGCTTGTCTCGTCTGAAGCCAGCCGGTGATGCGTGAATCTCCGCTGCTAGGCCGCTAGCCCCCAGCGCGGACCCGCAGTTCTCCGATGGTGTGGGAGCTATCCGGCCTCTTCTGAAGTTAGATGGTTGCGTGTGGATCTCTGCTACTCGGCTACCAGCCCTCGGCGCGGACCCGCAGTCCTCCGACGGTGTGGGTATAGGTCCTGCTGCTAGGTCGGCAGCCGTCAGCGCGAGACCGCAGCGACCCGCTGGTGGTGCTAGCTGTTCAGCTAACCAGCCTCTTCGGAAACCATCCGGCCGCCAGCTGTCAGGTCGATGGAAACGACGCCGGGACCCGGACACGGGTGGATATCTCCCGAGAGCAAGAGACACAGCAGAGCCAATATTCTCCATTTTTCGTTTGTGTCCCTTTTTTGTGTTGGAGAGAGTCTGCCAGGAGTGCCAGATGAATGTACTGTAGATTACATGCCGACCATGGCCGAAGTGCTTGATATTCAGCCATGTTGCTGGTGCAAATAATGATGTATTCCCCGCGTGTTGTCTTACCAAGGGGGCAAGATGAGTGGTGCAGCCAAACAGAGGCCCGAGATTCAGAACAACCATGCACAGATAGACCGCTGCCACTGCGCCCGAACTGCCCGCCGCCATCTTGGACTTGCACATATATTGAGCGCTCCAACATATTGTACTTGATATGCTAAGGGAGGCAGAGACGTGCACACATAGACTCTAGGTAGTGCTTGAGCACCTGCCCGTGTTGCCCTCAGGACAGCAATGTGCCCTTTTGAAAGTTCGTTTTTTACAGTTTTTTATTTAATTTTTGTACAGTGTACTGTATGTGGCTCATGGTAACATCGATCAATTCTGGATTAAAAGCTTCTAATATATACAACAATGCCCCAAATGCGCGATGTAATTTTGTCAGACATCCCCACACGTGCCCCGCGGCACTTCCGTACGTGCCCTGGCTGCAGCCCCTCCCTTCCCTGCTCTCAACGTGAACGCGCATCGCGCAGAGCAGACAGTCAGTCACTCAGTCAGACAGGCCACGGCGGGTGTGTGGTGCAGCAGCAAGCAGCAACACGATTAAAAGTGCCCTAGTGACGACCAAGTAAGTAACCACCAGGTAACAAATACAACGAGTGTATTGTTTAGTCCCCTAAATCAGATGCCAAACTAAACTATAACTTTACTTCTTTTCTTGCATCCATCCATTTAGTCTCGTTGTGCACTTTTGAAAATAGCAGATCTACACGCTCACAATGCGTCATTATGCTAGGGCTGAAGTGATTAAATGTATGTTTTGTAATAATCTTAATCAAAATCTACATAGTAACTAGTAACTAAAGTTTTCAAATAATTGTAGTGGAGTAAAAGTAGAATATTTGCATCTGAGATGTAGTGGAGTAGAAGTAAATGTATTGAAAATGGGAAATACTCAAGTAAAGTAAAAATGCCTCATAGAGTACAATATAAGTAGTAGTAACCTTATAGGTTTACATTAATGCTGCTGTTACATGTTTCTAGGAGATTAACCCTTAATTATCATGCACAGCAGAGCAGTACATTGATTTAGCTCATTTGCATTTACCACTTGTAGAATAATGCCAAGAAGAGACAGGATAAGAAAAGAAAAGAGAGCTACAGCAGGCAGCCCGGGGAAGCAGCTCTCTGCTCTCCTGGGTAAAGCAGCCTGAGCCTACCAGCAAGGAAGTTGAGGATGCAGATGTGCCTGATGAACCCTTACCCATCATCAATGATGAAGATGAAGAAGAAAGGTCAGAGTCATGTTAAGGGACACACTGTCTGTCTAGAGCCCTTTCATGCTCAGATTTGAACTGTGATAATAATAGTAGTAATAATAATAATAATAATAAATAATAATATAATTGTATTGAGAGGCCCACAATATATTTTAACCACACTAAGTGATACTAAATCAGACATGAAGCTACTTACCAAATGACAAAAAAACAACAACTATGTGGTAGGGATGTTGAATTTTGGCCATGACAGTTAAAGTCTGGTGAGTCTTAATGTTATCATGCATTGCATTGCCTTACCCAAATAATTGAAATAAACATCATATTCTATATTGTTTGTATTCTAGGCAGCTACAGCAGGCTCAGGGAAGCAGCCCCCTGCTGTCCTGCAATAGTCCATCTAAGATGAGGGAGACAAATCCATAGAAAATATCTCTGAGTCAGACACAGATGAAGCAGAAATGTCAGAGTCCAGAGCAGCACCATGTTCAGAAACAGTGCTCTCTGATGATGACCAAAATGAGGGAGAGATGGAAGGAGTAACCAAAAACCAAAAAGAAACTAACAAAATCCGGCAAATTTCCGCGCACAATTTCGCAGGCGGGCGAACGCCAGACCGCCACGACGACTCAGAAGGTGCCCTTTTTTTTCTCTTGAGCACCTGCCCCTATAAATGTCTGTGCACGCCACTGAAGGGGGGGGACATCTCGAAGTGGCTAACCAATCACAACAGAGCTGGCCAGCTAACCAATCAGAGCAGACTGGGCTCTGGTTTCAGACTGAGGGTGAAAAGAGGTGCTGCAGCACAGGCAGGATGAGAAAAATAAAGAGCTTTTTGAACATTAGCAAAATAGGGCCTCTTTAAAAAACGATTGTATTTTAAACGAGAAGATTCAATAGTCATGCTGTAAATGCCAACGTTAGCATGCTGACATTGTATGCTTGCATGTTTTACGTCATCATTTTTGTCTCTTTATGTTTCCAGAGGAAAATGTTCTAGCTTGAAACAATATTGAGAAAAAATATCTTGCAAATATCTTTTAATATGCACGTGTTTTACTTTCCTAAAAAAAGGCGTGTGTTATGTACTTATGCATTTATTTTCTGTTCATCCAGGCACATCTGAGAACATTTTGTTATCACATCTGCATGTATTTTTCAGTGGAAGATGCGTCTGACATTCAGAACGAGTATAACTTCTGATTACATGTGTGAAAATTGCATGTTCCAAAAACAAATAAAAAATTCACTTTGATGCTTTTTAGAGCGCCACATTCCTTCTTTCTGTACATAATATGGAAGCGGGTTTGTGTGACTGGGTAAACAACTTTAATATGCATTTACTCAAGTTGTGTGTGTGTGTGTGTGTGTGTGTGTGTGTGTGTGTGTGTGTGTGTGTGTGTGTGTGTGTGTGTGTGTGTGTGTGTGTGTGTGTGTGTGTGTGTGTGTGTGTGTGTGTGTGTGTGTGTGTGTGTGTGTGTGTGTGTGTGTGTGTGTGTGTGTGTGTTTAGCTTTAGCAAATAAAGGTTACAAATGAAATGTCCTCTGGCTCCAGACACAATGTGGTAACAGACTTATGTAACAGACCCTAGTGTGGAGGCAAACCTCCCTCACACCCTCTACTGCTGGTGTGAGGAACTGCGATGTGCAAGAACATAAAGAGATAAAATAAGATAAAATGGACCCTTATTAATCCCTGTGGGGAAATTCAATAGTTCAAACAGCAACAGGGTAAGAGTGAAAAACAGGATAGCACAGATTCAAACAGATTAACCTGTTAAACCCTGAAAAATTACTTATAGTGAAAACCACCCTTGAATGATGGGATGGTAGACTAAAAGCTTTAGGAATCCAAACTATAACATAATAAGTACCCTGTATCAAGATTGATGCAAAACAAGTGAAATTTGACCTTTTTAGAGAGATTTAGCAACAACAAAACCCACTTCTGGGGTCATTTGGGTGGATTTGACCTATCTCTGGACCCCTTGGTCGATTTTGATGATTGACATCTCTTTTTAACCGCTGGAGCCAATGGAATCGAGGGGAAATTCTACATACACGTTACCAAATAAGGAGTGAGAGTGACGCGTTGCCAAAACCAGAAGCTGTTTTGTTAAAAATGGTTCATATCGTCAGTTAGCTGAGTTTCTTCCCGTTAATCTGGTATGACACATTAATAGGTTTTTAAATATTAAGAAGCCCTGAGACACAGTTTCGTGAAAAAACTACCCGCCGCACCCGGATTAGGGGCCTCTCGGGCTTAACAGGTTAATAAAATAAAAAATATGATCAAAGATACAAATAGAAATAATAATAATAATAATAATGAGAAACTATGAAATAAGAAATGAATTAAATAGAAATAAAAATGAGCATATATACATATTTGGTCATATAAACTATGAAGTAAGAAATGAATGATAATGAAAATGGACATATATACAGAGTCATATATTACATATTTGATATATTAACATGGGTTGTGGAAACAGTGTCTATTTATGTACAGTAATAGTTTCACATTATTGACCCCTTGTTGTGCAGCCTGATGGCTACAGGCACAAAGGACTGTCCGAGGTGCTTGGTGCGTTGTTGTGGAGGGATGAGTCTATGGCTGAAGTTCAACGTACTCCTCATCTTCACTAGCTCTGCATGGAGTAGGTGGGAGGGGTTCTCTAGGATGCTGTCGAGCTTCCTCCTCGTCCTCCCCTCTGCCATCTCCTCCAGATTGTCCAGTTGTACTCCAACTACAGAGCTAGCCTTCCTCACAAGCTTGTTCAGCCTGTCAGTGTCCCTAGTGTTTGTGTTTCCACCCCAGCACACCACGGCAAAGAAGAGCACACTGGCCACCACAGACTGGTAGAACATCTGCAGCAGCCTCGTGCACACATTGAATGACCTGAGCCTCCTCAGGAAGAACAGCTTGCTCTGTCCCTTCCTGAAGAGAGCATCAGTGTTGTCTGACCAGTCCAGTTTATTGTTTAAGTGCACTCCCAGGAACTTGTAGCTGTTCACCACCTCCACATCCTCCCCCCTGATGGTGATGGGGGTCAGAGGCCTCTTCCTGCTCCGCCTGAAGTCCACCACCAGCTCCTTAGTCTTGCTGATGTTGAGCTGGAGGTTCCTTGGGGGGCTCCAGTGTTGCTCAGCAGCACATCAGACACGCTGCCCTGCAGTCTGACATACTGAGGTCTGCTGGTGAGGTAGTCATTTAGCTGAAGCACGTTGTCGAGTGTTTGAAATCAACTAATTACATGAATTCCAATACTGTAATTAAGTATAATTTTCCTGTACTTTACTTGAGTGTTTCCATTTTCATGTCTTTGTACTTCTACTACACCAAACTTCACAGGGGAAATGTTGTTCTTGCAATTATTAAATATACTCACAGTTACAGATACTGTATAGATTAACATTTAAAAAACAAACGTATAATCAATTTATAAAATATGATAATAAAATATGATGCTTTATATAAAACTATTTTCTATTAGATAAAGCTTTGCAAATATAATCCAGCCCCTTCACCTGGAACATTAAAATGCTGCTCATCAATTCAAATATCGCCTTTGCAGACCATTTACATGCACAAAAACCTACAGAACACACTACAGGAAAGGGAACATCCCAAAAGGCTTAATAGGGCCCCTTGAATGTATACATTAATCTACTATCTACTACAAATATTAATATTTAAAAAAAAAAAAATTGTGCCGATTTTGCTCCCTTGACAACCAAATTTCTCTGGAGATTATGAGACCACATTTGAGAACTATATTTAATTAAATTGAAATAGGTTATTCTTGCACAATAACATTAATAACATAGTTTAACATGTTAGTCTTCACATTTCTGACATTATTGGGAACAGACCTCACGTTATATGAACCTCCTCTGCCTCTCCCATAGTAAAAGAAAATCACTTTCTTTAAGTAAGTAAGCCTGACCAAAACAAACCAGAACAAACACTGCGGTCTGTCAACAGCAAATCACACAAACGGCAATCTGCAGCTCCCGGCTATTTAGCAGGCAAGGTGAGTCCATTTCCAAGGATTGAGGTAATGGATGTAATGTTGCTGAGCTCTCCTCTCATGGCTCAGTGTCATGGTAACAGCAGGTCTGAGCTAAAGGGCTGACCACCTGAGAGGAGGAGCAGCAGGGTCCAGAGCAGCAAATCTCTGTACGCCTCTAACAAACCTGGGGAGAGAGGGTCGCAGACGATGCAGTGACACAGGTTCATATCATGATATCATGGAGGCAGGCCCGCCTTAACCTGCCATCAGGCCCTGGGGCTGATAGGTTTTGTAGGCCCCCTATTTAAACAACAAATCAAAGTCATTTATAGCCTCGGCAGGCTCTGTGATCGCACTTCTCCACTCTGCTCTACGCGCGCCTGGTCCTCGCCTCCAGATGAGTGACGTATCGGGCCTCCCTCGTGTATTTGTCCGGTTGCCGTTGGCTCCCCTCCACGTAGCAAGTCCTCGTCATCCTCTCCATCTCCTCCAACATCCCTCCTGTCTGTTTTTCCTCTCCAGCTACTCCATCGCTATCAGAACCAGACGTATGCCTACTTGGCTCCGAGGCCCCGCGGCCGGCACCGCTACTGCTCGGTACAGAACTCATCTGTCCTTCCTCCTCATCCTGGCCTACAGGTTTTAAAATAACCTGTAGGCTTCGGCATGTTTTGTAATAGCTGCTTGTCTCCTTTTCCCTCAACAATTTCCTTTTCCGAGCGCCACTCTCAAACTTTTTCTTCTCAAACTTTTTCTCCTAAACAACCTTCATCTGTCACTCAATCACTCGCAATTTGAATAAGTCACATGTGAAGCATATTCTCATTCTGATTGGCTGTTAAGTGGTGCCCACTGACTGTTACGGAGTCATCTCTGGAATCCATCGATCTGATTGATTAGCGGAGCAAATGATCAAAATACTACGGAGGGAAGATATTTTCGTTTGGATTAATGGTCTGGGGGAAGCTCGCGAGTGTGTGTGTGTGTGTGTGTGTGTATTTTTGTGTTTGTGTGTATTCTGTTTGTTTCCCGGGGAAAACACTCAGGAGAAACACCGGCTGTTTTTATGCCTGCTGTGACGTCAAGTTACTCCGTTCTCCGCTTGTAATTATGCCGAAGCTTCAAAGCTGTATTTATCATCTGAATTTGCCGAAACAAGTTTAATATTCTGAAAGCCAAGACTTTGTTTATTTAAATGTTTTTTAAAAACATCCGAAAAAAAAAAACATTTTTTTTTTGTATTTGTTTTTAAACTTTTTTATTGGCTCATGATAGGCCCCTGATCTCCATAGGCCCCTGGGCTTCAGCCCAGGTCAGCCTGTGCATTAAGGCGGCCCTGCATGGAGGTGAAGCAGTCACAGAGAGGCCGTGATTCTACCTTTTAGAACTATTATGGTGCGTTTCCACTACAGCGCGGAGCCCCGTTTAAGAGAGCTGTGACGTCAGCGGCCCGCTTTTGGTTGCGTTTCCACTTGGCCTAGTACCGGCTAGCGGGTCCTAATTCACAGTTTTTCTGGCCCCATAAAATCGGGGTTCTAGGGCCAGGAACAACCAGGCTGTGACGTCACTCTCGACTGCTGATTGGTCAGAGAGAATCGTCGCATATAAATATATATATATATATATATATATATATATATATAGCGAAGCTTGCAGCATTTTCATAAACAGCATTTTTGTTAACAGAGGATCAACAAAAATGGCAAAGAAAAGCACACCGTGGTCCGCCGAGGAAGTTACGACGTTCCTACACTTTATTGCAGATGACAAGATCCAGCGGGAGCTCGACGAGACAACTCGCAATATGAAAGTATTTCAGGAGGTCTCTACACTGATGTGCGGAAGCGGTTACTCGAGGACTGTCTTGCAGTGTAGGGAAAAACTGAAAAAGATGAAGAGTGAGTATCGCGTAGTGAAGGACAACAACAAGCCAATCGCTCCGCCTACACTGCGTTACTATAGATACTACCCCAGTTCCTAAACTGTAATGGAGACGCGCCATAAGTGAGCCAGTCCTAACGAGCGAGCCAGTCCTAACGAAATGAGCCAGTCCTAACGAGCGAGGCCGTGTAGTGGAAACACGCCATTAGTCAGCAGAAAGGTCCCCTTCACGTCAGATTATATGTGTTATTGATGTGCAGCCTTTTACTACTAAATACTATATCATTTCATTGAGTCAATGTTGGTATGTTTGATTATGCCAGGTTCTGACTACACAATATTTGTATCTGTGACGATGTTCTCCAGATAAAGTGATTATGGGGACATAAATCCATGTGTACAAAGTGGGGGAGTAATGAGTCTTAAAACCCTGCAATGAGTTAGCATTTTATCACTTCCAGGTCCCTTGTCTGGACAATGTTTTTTTTAACGTTTACGATACGATACGATACGATATTACTTTATTGTCAGATCAAGTCTGAAATTTGACTTGCGTCACAGCAGCTCCATGTCCAACATCAACAGACAAATATGCATACACAAATACATGAAACACAAACATTTAACATAACAGCACAATCAGTGAGAGAAAAACATGCTCAAAGAGCCTTCAGCGTGCATTTGGTCTGGGATTTAGCTCTGTATTTACTGTGAGGACTGACTGATGCACAAAAGAGTGCTTCAGTCTGACTTTATTGAATCGTGGGACCCTGTATCTCCGATTAGATGGTAGCAGTTCATATTCACTGTTCAGAACATGGTTTGGGTCGGAGATGATGTTGTTGGACAGCCTCACTAGGTTGTTATGATAGGCTGAGTCATAGAGTCTCTGACAGGGTTGACCAACAATCTTTGAGCAGATCTTTAACAGGTGGAGTAGTTTTGATTTTAACGCTGCTGACAGACATTTGTACCAGGTAGTATTGCAGTACTGTAGAATGGACATGATCACAGATGTAAAGAACAACAGAAGAATTTCTCTGCTCGCGCCAAAAGACCTAAGACGGCGGAGAAAATAAATTCTTTGTTTTGTCCTTTTGCACAGATAATCAATGTGATCCTTCCATGACAGCAGATGGTCAATAATTACACCCAGGTATTTGTATGAAACTCCCTGCTTGATCTCATCTGTATGGATGACAATGGGGACTTTATGGGAGTCAGATGGTGAGCCAAAAATGATTTCCTCAGTTTTCTTGGTGTTGATCTCAAGAGCATTGTTATCAGTCCACTCGACCACCTGATTTACAGCCTGTTGGTGCAGCTCAGGGTCGTCTGTGTTTGGTGGTTAGATGCCTGAAATAAGGTCCGTGGTTAACAAAAGCTGAAGAGATGTTCACAATTTGTTCTTCGACATAAATTACATACTGTATGTAAATACCCCACTCCTAAATGTCTGAAGCTTCTATGAGACATACAAAACGGAGTATGCTAACATGAGACTATATGAGACTGCTAAACGTCATCACGTCCAATATTAGCCACCTTTAGCTTAGCGGTGTTGACGAGTAGCCATAATCTTGTGTTTGCGTTGCATGTTAGCCGTTGCTATGCTAACTTCAGCGTTGGCCTACAAAAATACGACATCAGAGTGGTTTTTTAAAAGCCTAAAAAGAAAGATTTAACGACAGATATTTCCTTTGTTAAACAATTCAACCTGCAGCATCAAAATCTTTATCTTTCACCTCCTTCCTCTTTTGCCTCACCATGTTTACAAATGGAAACACGTTATAGAAGGTGGCGTGGCTGGATCTCTACTCTGATACACTACATGGGACAAATGAACCCAGATGACTCCTCTTCTCGTTCAGGGGTCTGGCTTTAATCAGCTGATTTCATGTTATCTGATCCAGGTATTAAAGAGAGTTTTACATTCCTCTCAATCAGCTAATCAACATGTATATGAGACATGACCATGAGATGTTTGAACAATTCTTAATACAGATTTCTGTAGATTTCCTCTGACCTGTCTGGCCCTTGAAGAAGAAGGTGCGCACTTCCCCTTTAAATGTCTGAGCCTCTATTTTCAACACACTCTCACTCCCTAAACGTCCAGGAGCGACGCTTGGTCAGGGTCCCGTGGCGTGCAGTTGGGACGCGCCGAGGCTCCTTCAGCTTCATAAACGGACGCAAAGAGCTTTCAACTGATTGCAATGTATTCCCATCGGCGGCGGTATTTGACGCTCAGGGAAGCACCGCACCCGTTTATGTCGGCAGCTCTTAAAGGCAATGTGAGCGTCCATTCCTTTTGGATGTTTTAGCCGCAATGCACGTTTTTAAAGATATTACTGATTTTCTTTGAATATAAGAATGTAAATACTGAGTTGAGAGAATAGTCAGGGGATTTGGGTGATGGGAGACACATCTATGGAATCACAATTTCAATAGCTTACCATTAAATGACGGATATACCTTTCTGTCTGTGATGTTTACAAATCAGATATTAATGTGTAGAAGTAAAACATGAGAAATAGTATAGCAATATCCTGTAAAATTATGTAAATCATGAATAAAACTACACATCTTCAGATGTTATACATACATAAGTGTCCTACACTAATAATACAAAGTTATTATTACGCGATGCGATGTTTGGGGGCGGCGCGATTACATGTAAAGTCAACCCAATCTCCATTCAGAAAACAAGCATTTTAAAAGGTTTTTCGCCTGCCGTCTTGTCTGCAGACTTGTCAAGCATTAATTCATGGTTTTTACTAACCGGTATCAGTATGTTGTTACTTCGGCATCATTTAGAAACGTGTATTACAATTGAATCACGGTAAAATATGTTCATTTTGTTGTAGTTGTAGCTCCCGAGCCAGCGCGTCTTGTTTGAATGATGAGAGTAAACACAGCTGGCAGCCGCGGTGAAACTCGAGCAATTAGAGCGAAGCGAATATTCGCATCGCGTCCGGTGTGAACGCAGCATTAGTATGCTGTGTGTACCTTGTGTGCACCGCCTAGTGGTTAAAGCACGTTATTGAATTATTTTTGTTGAATAATGTTATTTGATGAAAAAAATATTAAGAGTACAGATGTAGCGCTTCATTTCAGACAGTTTGAAACGCGAGGGCCGTGATTGGTACGTGATCTGCCCTCGCTCAAGGGAAAACCTCCAGCTTGACTTGAGACCTCCCCCGTGATAAATAAATGTAATTATTATGAAGCCAGCTGCAATGGATCATTGATCCACCAGGGGGTGCAGTGGGGTTCCACACGGGAGCTCATGTGAAATAAAGTCAGATACAGTACGCTGGATGTACAGCGGAACTTTGTTAAGATCCATATGTCACGGATATCATACTCTGTGCTAAATAAGAGACATGTAATCATTTACAAAACATCACCATGTTGTTATTTAACAAAATAACGTTGTTTAGTCGAAAAAAACGAACGGGAGGAAATGCAGCCCGGCTCTCGATTTTTAATCCTAATTTAATCATCATCTTTACCACGATCATTTATGTTTATGTTCGCCGAATTGACATGAAATCACTGACACATATGAATATGCTGTATTCAACTTCATTAAAACGTTATTAACGTGCCTAAACTCAGTAATTCACTAAGAATATTTATATTTTAATGGAGCCTCGTCGGCAGATCAGGATCCTGACGCGTAGCGGAGGGATCTTGAGCTGCATGAAGGGTGTTATTTTCCCCATAAGGAACAAGTCGCTGCAAATTATTATCCCGCTTATTACATGGCCACATTCTCAACAAAGTAAACGACATGACTCCCAATATTAATTGAAATGCTTTTATGGATTTAGAAAATGTTTTTATTGATTTAAAAAATAGTTGTATTGATTTAAATTGACATGCATCCGCTAAGAAAAATAGTCCGTTGTTACCGTTTTTTAAACAGTCTGAATGAAACGGCAGCTCTCAGCTGTGTATTTACACAACTAATGGCCCATCAACCACAGCTCTCTCCCCCCCTCCCCCCTGATCTTTCTTCTCCAGCAGCTAAATTAACTGTAGGTTACTCTGAGTGACAAGCTTACAGTTAGACACAACACTGTCATTGCAAGTGACCCTCAGTTAGTTGACTTTTATGTTCAACTGCTAAATTCGTTACTGAAAAAAAAGGTCTTCTACTGTACCTTACCTTAACACTAGAACCGCCAGAGGTTTTTGTATAGGCCTACTGTACCTAACACCGTCAAATCCCGCTATTAGGATGCAATTTTTAACAACATAGGCTAGGGTGCTACATAACACACTTTCAGGAAAAGTCACGGACTGGGAGACTTTAATATTTTATTGAAAAAAAGTTACATTGCACACACACAACACACCCGATTGGCGGTTCTAGTGTTAAATAAACTCACTAATTAATGAAACCAGTTCAATACGCATTATTCTTATTCTTATCATTCTTTATGAGCGCAGAAATAGTCTTAAAATCAGACCTGTTTTTTAAATGAAATCTGACGGCAGGCAGTTAGCTCTGATCACCTATGATAAATGCGCCACACCTAATCGCTGGCCATTCAGCCACAGAGCTCCCTCTATACAAATCAAACTGTATAGACGGTGTGAAAGCACCTATTGTTTAAAATAATGGTCGGACCTTCTGAGGGGCCTTCTGAATTACCGTGGGACAGTACATTCTAAACTAAAATGTTCAATCAATAAAGTAACATCTTATCTTATCTTAATAATATCTTCATATTGATAATAATAATAAATCATACAGTATGTTTCCGAAAGGGAGCAGGAGGAAGCAAACACAAAAATATACAAAAAATATAGGCCTACTGCATATTAAAGCAAACGATTGTAAAGGTAAAAGTATGAGCATAACAAATAAAGAAGTATAATGTAAACATTTACATTATTATTATGATTATTTAATATATAAAGACTATATATTATTGAATTACAAGATTAGATACACTTTAGTTGATCTAAAATATTGATGTGTTCAAATGCTCTTCAAAACACAACTGCAAGTCCATGAAACTTGTCTTTCTGTATTTGTGAATGAAGCGCCATCTCCTGATTAAAACCTGAAATTGAAAATCTGGCAACGCCCTCTTGGAAAATAGTGGGAGGGCTTAACATTCCTCGATACTGGTCTTAGGCAGGTCGTAGGCAGGAAGCTGTAAGCTGGAGTCTGAAATGAGGTGCTACATCTGTACATACATAGGGGGAAAGTAGAAGGTCAATGATCGAAATATAGAATATAAAAAATCAAGAAGATACTGTAAGTGATCTCTACAATAAAACAGTTTAGTGCACGATGTACAAAGATATTAATGTGAGGATGTGCAAAACAGACAAACTAATTAACCTTTATTAACACATTAAAGAATACTTTAGGTTACGGTCTTCTTTCAAATAAGAAAAAAGCTTTGGGGGTATCTATCTACAGATAACTATTAAGCCTGACAGAGTACATAACGTCTAATATATTCCTTTCCTGCAATGTTAACTATGTTGAAGCACTTAATTTAACAGATATTATACACATTAATTATACTCTTATGTATGTAGATACTAGTATAAGAAATGTGCAGAATATGACAGTTTAATGGTGGAGGTATACACACATATTGATAGATGTCTTGTAATGCACTGTTGAGGAACCTGTGATCCAAGTTTTTCATTAATTGCATAACTACACCGTAGTTGTGTATATGATATGTCAATAAACCTTAGAAAATCTTGAAAATCTTGAAAGGGATGTGCAAAATAGCCATTATATACAGTTTTTAATTAACTATTAGTAGAGAATAACGAGTAATGAATATACTTTATAGGGATCTGCAGATAAATGTTTAGTCTTCTCAAGCAACTATCAAATATCTCTCCTGATTGTTGGCACTTGACAATCACCTTCCCTGAATTGTACTCAGGTGTAACTAAAGTCTGCTTTAAGGGTTGTTTATATTTCACATCATTAATCAGAATCTGCAAAGTAACTAAAATAAATGTAGTGGAGTAAAAATACCAGGTTAACCTCTGAATTGTAGTGGAGTAGAATTACAAAGTAACAATGAGCTGTCATGTGGGTATATATTAATGCTGCCCATTATGGATACAAGCGATTTTCACCCATTTAGTAATTACATGTTTAATACTGTCAACTTCTAATTTTGGGAAAAACGAAAACGTCTTTTAAAACTACAATTCCCAGTAGAGACGTGCCATAGAGAACATGTTGCGAATCACAATAGCCAGCATGTGTAGTTCTGGGGGGGGGGCGTTCGAGTCCAGTTTTGAATAGTCTGCCGTGGTTTCGTTACATTTCAAAGAGCTTGACGCTCGGCGTAACCTTGGCGCACTGCCACTCCAACATCCAACCCCAGAGCTTGAAGATTAATCACGGGGTTTGTCGCAAAGCGGACAGGCGTCGTCACAACAATAGCTGGGGATTGTGGGTAGTGTAGTCTCTTTGGCGCTCCACATTTCAGAGAAAACAAGTTGTTTCTCAGAATTGAAGGGGAAAAACACAAAAGCATTGTACACAATTTAAACCTATCAATGTCGTTTAATTAAAAAAGGTAATCTGGTGTTTTTGAGTTGATGAGTAGTGGAGATATCACTGTCAAATCAATCGACAGTAAGGAGAATACTTACTTCCGGGTGTACAATTCTCCGTTATCCAATGGGAATGGACGCTCACATTGCCTTTAAGAGCCGCCGACATAAATGGATGCAGTGCTTCCATGAGCGTTAAATACCGCCGCCAATGGGAATACATTGCAATCAGTTGAAAGCTCTTTGCGTCCGTTTATGAAGCTGAAGGAGCCTCGGCGCGTCACAACTGCACACCACGGGACCCTGACCAAGCGTCGCTCCTGGACGTTTAGGGAGTGAGAGTGTGTTGCTATTTTTGTTCATTACTCCCAAGTTAGTCCAATCCAAATAAGTGAATGATTACTTGCTTAGCATTCACTTACAATATGTTTTCCTTAGTTTTTGCCTCTTAAGAGGGTATTTAACTCATATTCTGTCATAGCTAAATTGAGTCTCATTAAGCTCCAAATGAGGTGCAAATGATGCCACCTGGGACACGGTGGAACTAATTCCAAAAATCCCCCCTAATTGGCCACGGCCAGCAGGTGCCAGGGTATTAGGTCTTAGAGGACAGCAATCAGGTGGCTCTGTTTTTTCACTCAAATAGAGGAAGACTGTTGTTCTGTATAATGTGATGGTTTTTATTAAATGTTTGAAGAAGATCCTGATTAACCTAGTGAAAGTGTTTCTCATTTGAGTCGCCAGTCTTTATTTTGTCTGGAAAATCAACAACTGCATGCTGGTATGTAATTCCCACTTTACAGTATTTGCCAGCTAGTAAGCACTATCTTTGAACTTACAGCAAGATTATAACATGAAATTCACCCCTGGTGTCCTGTGCCTGTGCTCACTGTATATTATAAAAAATGCTTGCCATGTAGGCTGTGTTTACTAGAGATGAAAATGCTTTAGTTGGTGTTTTAGCTGAGATTATTCCTGTTCTAATGATGTATGTGTCAGGGTTGAGAGGCAAGCAGGACCCAAATGCAGATTAACAGAAAATACCTTTATTTCAAGGTTTAAAGACAGAACTCTTCCCAGTGAACACAGTCCAACAACAACAAGGAACTAACAAAGACTAACATAACACACAGAACCTAAATGCACACATGACTAATCAAACAAACAAGAGACAGGTGAGGAGGGAGGAGAAAACACAGGGGCACCAGGTGAACACAATCGGGTAATCAGGGAGGGAAAACAGACAGAAAGCAACAGGCAAAACAGGAGGTGAACACTTTTCAAAATAAAACAGGAAACCAAAGACAGAAAAAGACAAGACACAACACAACACAGACAGATCGTGACAGTACCCCCCCCTCAAGGGACGGATCCCAGACGTCCCAAAAAAAGTCCAGCAGGGTGGGTGGAGGGGGACCGGAGGAGGGACACAAAACTAGGGACAACAGGGTGGGTGGAGGGGGTGTGGAGGACGGGTTTGGGCTGACAGCCCAGGGGCACAGTGGAGGACCCGGAAGGGGTCTCGGGTGGACGGCCGGGGGCAAGGCAGAGTTCAAAAAGGGGGACTCAGGCGGATGGCCCGGGGGCAAGGCAGAGTTCAAGGATGGGGACTCGGGCGGACGGCCCGGGGGCAAGGCAGAGTTCAAAAAGGGGGACTCGGGCGGACGGCCCGGGGGCAAGGCAGAGTCCAAGGTGGGGGACTCGGGCGGACGGCCGGGGGCAAGGCAGAATCCAAGTAAGAGTCAGGGGGCCGGGCCCGAGGGCGAAGACCGCGGCTCTCAGGGGGCCGGGCTCGAGGGCGAAGACCAGACAGCTCCGGAGGCCGGGCAGGACCCGGTGTCGGCAGAACAGGAACCAGGAGTTGGCAGGACCCCCGGCGAGACAGGTGACGGCGGGACCTCCAATGGAACAAGACATGGGATTGGCAGGACCCCCGGCAGAAGAGTCGTCGGCGGGACCCCCAATGGGACAGGACACAGGGTTGGCAGGACCCCCGGCAGGAGAGTAGTCGGCGGGACCCCAACAGGACAGGACATGGAGCTGGCAGGAACCCCAGCGGAACCTCCAACGGCACAGGACATAGGGTTGGCAGGACCCCTGGCAGAAGAGTCGTCGGCGGGACCCCCAACGGGACAGGACACAGGGTTGGCAGGACCCCCGGCAGGAGAGTAGTCGACGGGACCTCCAACGGCACAGGACATAGGGTTGGCAGGACCCCCGACAGGAGAGTAGTCGGCGAGGACAGGACATAGAGTTGGCAGGACCCCCAGCGGAACCTCCAACGGCACAGGACATAGGGTTGGCAGGACCTCCAGCGGAACCTCCAGCGGAACCTCCAACGGCACGGACATAGGATTGGCAGGACACCCGGTAGAGGAGTAGTCGGTGGGGCTTCCAACGGCACATGACATAGGGTTGGCAAGACCCCCGGCAGAGGAGTAGTCGGCGGGGCCTCCAACGGGACAGGACCTGGAGTTGGCAGGACCCCCAGCGGAACCTCCAACGGACCAGGACATTGGGTAGGGACTTGAGACATAACTCGAGAGGGGAACCAAGGGGGAACTAGAGAGGGGACTCGAGAGGGGAACCAAGGGGGAACTAGAGAGGGGAACCGAGGAGGGACTAGAGGAGGGATTCGAGAAGGGGACTTGAGAGGGAACTCGAGAGGGGACTGGAGAGGGAACTCGAGAGGGAACTGGAGAGGGGACTAGAGAATTTACTAGAGGAGGGACTAGAGAAGGGACTAGAGAAGGGACTTGGGAAGGGACTAGAGGAGGGACTCAGGAAGGGACCAGAGGAGGGACTAGAGAGGGGACTTGAGATGGAACTCGAGAGGTGACTCGAGAGGGGACTCGAGAGGGAACTCGAGAGGTGACTCGAGAGGAAACTCGAGGGGGGACGTGAGATGAGACTCGAGGGGGGACTTGAGAGGAAACTCGAGGGGGGACTTGAGAGGAAACTTGAGAGGAGACTTGAGACGGTTGGTTCGCCAACAGAACACGGGGGGCTGGAGTCGGCCGGAATGCCGACAGGGCACGGGGAGCTGGCTCCCCTCCACTTATCAGAACAGCCAGCCAAAGAAAAGGAAAAACTAAGTAATTCCAACTCAAAAGGATCTGCTGGGCCCATCCTTGGTTAGTTCCTTCTGTCAGGGTTGAGAGAGGCAAGCAGGACCCAAATGCAGATTAACAGAAAATACCTTTATTTCAAGGTTTAAAGACAGAACTCTTCCCAGAGAACACAGTCCAACAACAACAAGGAACTAACACAGACTAACAGAAAACACAGAAACTAAATGCACACATGACTAATCAAACAAACAAGAGACAGGTGAGGAGGGAGGAGAAAACACAGGGGCACCAGGTGAACACAATCGGGTAATCAGGGAGGGAAAACAGACAGAAACCAACAGGCAAAACAGGAGGTGAACACTTTTCAAAATAAAACAGGAAAGCAAAGACAGAAAAAGACAAGACACAACACAACACAGACAGATCGTGACAGTATGGGATACATTGATTTGATACAAGCAAGTCAGTGTTTCATTGTGTACTTTCAACTACAGTATATGGTGCGGACCCACCGGTGGGCCCATCAAGTTCAGCATTCACTGAATTCACTGTGATGAATATAAAATAAGACACTGATACTGTTTTTTTTCAATGAGCATTTATTAGGCCTCTCCCTAAAGGGCCTCTCCCTCAGGGGCCTCTCCCTCAGGGGCCTCTCCCTCAGGGGCCTCTCCCTCATTGGCCTCTTCCTGGTCTGTTGACTGTCGGTCAGGCTCATAGTCTGGATCGTCCTCTATGTCTGGTTCAATCTCCTCTTCATCTGGTTCAAAACATTTGTCCGGAGCCTCTCTGACAGAAAATCCCCTAATCGGTCGTCTACTCATTGTGTCAATGAGTCAAATGTGAGCAAGGCACACATATAACTGCTTGAGAGACAGTAAGGGAGGCGCATTTAGCGCGAGAAAGTGAGAGGTTTTTCTTTCTCGAGGGGCACAGAGCGCGAACCTGTGAGAAGGTATGATTGTATCATACAGCGTGAGAAAGTGAGAGGTGTGTGTGTGTGTGTGTGTGTGTGTGTGTGTGTGTGTGTGTGTGTGTGTGTGTGTGTGTGTGTGTGTGTGTGTTCCATGCACATAATATACTCATACCCATTCATTTCCTATGGCAGTGAATTCTGACCAAAAACATCAAGGGTGTTTCACTGTTGAATAAATCACTAACAATTCAATGCAAGTGGTGATCATCAAGTGTATATGTGCAGAGGCCTAGTGTGGAGAATAACATAAGGTCTTGTTATTTTATGAGAGGGGCACATTTAGTGCTTAACAAGGGAGAGAAAGAGAGCATTCAAGTTTTTAAAATGTTCAGTTCAGTCAGGTCAGTTTCTGTTTAAATAACACAATTTGTGGGGTATTAAATACATTATTTATGCAGCCAAATTTGTTTTTTATTACATTTTTTAATATTTATTGTTCTTTGTTCCAGAAGCATTCTTTGTTCAAGAACATTTTTTCAGTAACTTAGTTTCAATTAATTGAATTACATTACTGAAAAAAACCCATTCCTTACAGCACAGTTTTGGCTGCAACACCGATTCTGATTCTGATTCTTAAGCAGTGTTACAGGGCCACTGGCACCTGTTGCCCCCCCCATGGGTATACAATTAGTATATCTGACACAAATTGGTAATCGAACAGGATCATTTTGTATGTGATGGTTTGTGATTACAATAATAATCCCTTTTGATCAGCAGACCATATGCAAGTGGTTATTGTGCAAATTGTACACAATTGGTTCATGAGACTGTGGTAACCACTAAGCAAAACTGTAGCCATGGTAACTCTCAGGACCACCAACTATCCTTACCATAACATGCTGGAGGAGCAATGAACTGGAGTTAAGTCAGATAATTACATCAGCCCTCAGGTAATGTAAAACCATGAAAGAGGCGGAGGTCTGTTTGTCCGTGCTGGGTTACTATATGGCAATGAAAACGGATGACACCTTTGTCTCCTTATGACACAATGCACTACAAATAAGCATGCCTGAAGAACATTTTCTTTATCAGTTTTGTTTAATTTAAAATGACCTTTTCTGAGCAAATCTACAGATATGACGGATGTAATACTTAATATACAGATAACCTGGAATTGGTTTGTGATAGGAGCTATTGGAAGATGAGTTGAAATATTTCAGAACCACGGACAGCGCCAATAATACTAAAGGTCGATGGAGTCAAGAGTTGCCATGGAAACTTCAGGCTGCTTCAGGACATGAACCAATTACAACACAAAAGTCGCGCTCCCCAAAGTGTAATGAGCCTGGGATGTAATGACTGCTATTCATTTTCAAAGATCAAAACCATCATCATTAGTACCATCATCATATCATAATCTTTAAAAAGAATGCAGCGTCTGTGTTGAGTTTACTTAACACCAGCAGTATGAACCCCAACAGCTTCAGATGTTTACAACCATCTGAGGACAAGTGGACCCCGAGATAACATCAGCCTTCCAGCTCAGGTTACATAGCATGTGCATCATCTCCGATGTCATTTCCAGATGGTTATCCCTTGAGCAGATCTCTCAGCGTAAGTGGCCTGCGACAACATGCTTACATATTTAGAAAACTGCTGTTCCCAGACCTGTTCAGAGAAGATCAATAACACGCTGGAGACTGACAGCGATTGATGAAACTAAGAAAGCTGAGGTTGTGCTTTTGGGGGGTTTCCCTTTCCTGTAGTGTGTTATATAGGTTTTTGTGCATGTGCATGGTCTCCAAAGGCTAACATCATTGCACACTGGGCTCTGGTTTCAGACAGAGGGTGAAAAGAGGTGCTGCAGCACAGGCAGTATGAGGAAAAGAGCTTTTTAAACATTAAAGCATGGAGACATGTCCCAGGACAAATTACTAATATGAAACCTGAAAAATACAATAGGACCCCTTGTAAAAAAAGACACAAAATGTTCATCAAAGGAGAATTAAAAAGTAGAACCTCTGATTTTTTTTCCCATCATAAACTTGAAGAAACATTTTAAGGATAGCAATGTTTTGTCTGTGGCTGCGTCTGAAACAGCTCGACAACCATCAGATGGATTGTCATTGAATTCTGTTCATCATCCAAGGTCTTGTTACAGCAGAATATGTTAGGCCGAGATATCCTGGCAACTGGATGCGCAAAGCCAATTCTGCGTCACCACAATATACCAGAGCAAACTGGAATTGTGGATGAACCATGTATTTATAGATTCACATTCACAGTATACACAATGGTAAATATATTCTATTTACTGTATATATTCTAGAAAAAATACGAGATCAGAAAACATTTCATGTTAGACATTATCTGTTTAAGGGGACCCTATTCTGCTCATTTTCAGGTTCATATCAGTATTTAGTTTTAGTGTCTCTACTGGGACATGTCTCCATGCTTTAATGTTCAAACAGCTCTTTATTGTGCTGCAGCACCTCTTTTCACCCTCTGTCTGAAACCAGAGCCCAGTGTGCTCTGATTGGTTAGCTGGCCGGCTATGTTGTGATTGGTCAACAGCTTAGAAACGTGTCGGAAATAGTCAATAGAAGCACGTGTTACATAGTGATGTCCTTATGTTATGGAAGTAAACAAAGGAGTCCAATTAAGGTGTTCATAACAAATAATTTGATATACATTGTTATATGTTCTCAACTTACAAGAACAATAGAAATGTCTTTCAAGTACTTTTGTGAATTATTTTCAATGTACTATAAGTAAAAATTAAGTTGGCATGGACAAATGGATGGTTAGTGCTAGGGTATGGGTGCCAGAATCAGAACGACCTTACAGAAAGTTCATTGTTAAGTGCTTTACAAGGTACTGCTGCATACAATAAACATAATAAGGTGGAATAAAAATACTGCAAAAGACATAAATAGAACTAGAGAATAGCACATATTCTATAAAAAGACATAGGAATAGGATTCTGTGGGACATATATGGACTATATCACCTGCACATATAAACCAGGGTTATCATTAACAATGCCTTGTGGAATATCTTAGTTTTTATTTTAATGAAAGAAATGCATAATAAAGTAACTATTGACACTTTTCACACATTGTAAAAACATCTGAATATATGTTACCTTATGCTGATGCATTTTATGTCAAAATGTGTTTTAATAACATATATATATATATATATATATAGTTAAAACGGTGTATCAAGGGATGTGTGTTTACTCCCAGTCCTCTGGCTACAAGTCACTGGAGCTGGACAGGTATTGGTGGGATCTGTTGCGCACGGCTTTGTGACGTTGCCTGGGAAGAGAGGGAGCAGCCTGCGAGTGCGTGAGCTCCATCCAACCTTTATTCAAGAGAACATCCAGGAGGACATGCATCTATTCCATCAACATGTGATTTATCCTCAATAGTGGACACAACAATGGAGCTACTGATGGAAAACCAAAGCCAGCCTTTCAACAACAGCAACAATGTGAGGCTGCCAAATAACCTTGTCCTGGGGATGGGAGTCGATAACATTATTTCTCTTCTCATATTCGGACTTATTTTCATCCTCGGGGTGCTTGGGAACACCATGGTGATCACGGTGCTGGCGCGAAGCAAGCCGGAACAACCGAGGAGCACCACCAACATCTTCATCCTCAACCTGAGCGTGGCGGACCTGTTCTACCTCCTCTTCTGCGTGCCCTTCCAGTCCACCATCTACCTGCTGCCAACCTGGGTGCTTGGAGCGTTCATCTGCAAGTTCATCCACTACTTCTTCACCGTGTCCATGCTGGTCAGTATCTTTACGCTGTCGGCGATGTCCGTGGACCGCTACGTGGCCATCGTGCACGCCAGGAAGTCCTCTTCGATCCGGGTGGGGAGGCACGCGATCCTGGGAGTGGTGCTCATCTGGATCCTGTCTCTGGGCATGGCGGCTCCCGTTGCGCACTACCAGAACATCGTGGAGCGCGTGGACAACGGCACCTTCTGCTGGGAGGTTTGGCCGGACCACCAGAGGAAGGTCTACGTGATGTCCACTTTTGTTTTCGGGTACCTGCTACCTCTCACCCTGATATCTGTGTGCTATGCAAAGGTGGGTGAGCATGAATCAGAGTGAATGGATGCGCATTAAGCTTAAGATGTCACGAGTAACATAGCAAAATGCATGGATGCAATGTTTATAACACACTATAATATTCAATTGTACTTTTTGTTCATTTTCTATTTTATACAGTTTTTTATTCCTGCATTTACTTGCACCATTGTGTCATATGCACTATTTCTGTATTGTTATTTTAATGTCTAAAAGAATATTACGTCTTACACTGTTGAAGGAGCCTGGGACCAGGGCCGCCCCTGGCCAACTTGCGACATTGTGAGATGTGTCCCCCCCCCCCCCCCCCACCGACAAGAGTGAAACATTTTTTGGGGAAACTAAGTACTTTGCAAATATAATTCCTGTTTATTATTATTATTATCAACACAGTTACTTTTTTATACAGTGAGGTAAATGGTAAATGTGCATGTATGTCGTTCAGTATGCGTTTACAGGTGAATACGTCTGCATTTCCTGCCAAATACTAGCCTCAAAAACATTAAAATATAATGAATGCAAATAAACTACTTCTACTAATAATAATAATCTTAATCAATTCAATAATATAAATACTATATTATTTTATTATAATATAGTTGTAATATAGTGTGCGGAGAACTGCGCAATGTGAGGCCTGCATGATCGGCCTGTAGGGAGGGACGGCCCTGCCTGGGACTAAGGGTTTTTATTGCCATAACTACACTGTAGCAATTGTGCTTATGACAATACAAAATGTGAATCTTATATAAGCAAAACTGTTGCTTTGATCTCCATGAAAGTCATTTTTTATTTAATAATGTTGACTTTCTGTAACAGTGGTTTGGATTCGACAATGACACATTATCCGCCAAGACATGAGACCTTAAGATTCAAAAGGGTTGAATAATCTCTGATAGTTGGTGATGTGTTGATGAATTATGTTTTTTAAATGAAAAAATAACCAATTCAAGACAACACCCTTTACCTTTTATTATATTTGTATTATTGCAGGTTTTAAACCATCTGCACAAAAAGCTGAAGAATGTGTCTAAAAAGTCAGAGCTCTCCAAAAAGAAGGTTGGTGAGAGTTTGTTTCTTTCTCCATCTTCAACATGCTATGCAATTATGATTCAACTGAATAGGTAAAAACAATGTGAACATGCTTCCCCGATGTCTGGGGGTTTAACGATGGATCAGGTACTGTAATGGTAGCTGGAAGACAAGTGTGCACAATGCTCACTGAAAAAAGACTGTAGCCTATACATATAGATAAAATATCTTGAATGTATTATCTCAATCAATTGTTTAATTTGTTTTAATCAAAAATGCCACACATGCTCCAGCCTCTCAAATTGGAGGATTTGCTAATTTTCTTACTCATGATGGTAAATCAAATACTATCTGGTTCGGTCTGGCAGTACAAAACACTTGGCAGACATTTGAAGATGGTGCCTAGGATTCGAAGCAATGCAGTTTTATAGAGTAAACGATTAATTGAGAAAATGATTGGTAATCTATAATGAAATGAATTGTTATTTGCAAATACTAACATTCTGCTCCTTGACAGAAGCCTCGTGAGAAGCGACCTTGAGTGAAAACTCTTGTGAATAAAATGTAGTTATTAAAAATAGCATTTTCTCATCTTTGATTTGACACTGGACTATCTATAACAAAAACTAACTGTCATTCTATGACTTCCTGCTATGTTAGCATGTGTTTAAGGAAGCCATGAGAGGCAAATGACAAAATTGTTATTCCGTCAAAACATTGTGGTTGCCAGTCCGATGCACAAACTGCATTTATATTTCAATGACAGTATAGCTGTGAATTCCCATTTAGTAAACTATCAAATCTGTAGCTTACGGTCTGGAAGAAATTTCAACCCAGCTGAATCCAATAAGAAAAGCAGAATCAAAATGCAACTAAATAGATTGGTATAAATTAAAGTTAGGATACTGTCAAAATATTATATTTTTACCTTGCTCACACTAACTGGCAACTAAGACTCTTGATCGCTGACGAGATACCATGTGATCCTAACACCGCTATACTATTGGCTCACAGGCTTTGTTAGCAACTCCACTGGTGACAACCACACGCCAGGTACCTAAAACAAGACTTTCATTTTGGGCCGTGCAACATTTTTTAAATAATTAATTAATCTGTGTGCAATAAGTGAGAAAATAGTGTTTGTTGTTGTTGTAGTCCTCATTTCAATCACAAGAGGCCAAATGGATCCCTACTACCCCATGTTCTCAATAGGACTAAAAGCCTTAGTGTTTTCTTCTAGGTGATTTTTTTTCCATTACATTTAAACACAGTGTACATGTATTGATATGATTTAAAATACATATCTATATAAAAGAAAGACATGATATGACACACAATGTTTGCATTCTGTGTTGAAGATCATTTGTGTTATCAAGTTAAGTAACAATACTTTAGTTTTGGCTAGAAATGTATTTAAATCTTATCCATATCTCTACTGTACATTGTGTGAAGAGTGCATGAAGACAATTAAAAACTAACCTGACCTAGATCCAATACTTTTTAAAGTCTCTTGTGGCTAAAATGAGTATTACAAAACAAACAATAAAACTTCTTTTTTTTCAGGTGCTTTAACTGAGAGTAAACTCAAAAAGATTTCCCTAGAACGCTGCTTTTTTTGAGAAGTTGTTAATAAGTTGCAACCTCTGTGATGGAGCAGTGAAACATATGTGGAAGTGCAAAAAATTGTAGTTCAACAAATAGCCACCATTGGGTACTAACCATGGGTAACGTCACATATATTACACCTTTATTTTATACAGTCTAACGCTCTCAGTCACAGGAGAGAAAATAATTTTGATTAGATATAGAGAATGGATCACATTAACACTAGAATTTGCCTCTTTGGGCTACATATTACTGCTTCTACACAGACAGACAGTTACATTTGATAACCAATCATTGTCCCCGCAGACTGCGCAGACGGTCCTGGTGGTGGTGGTGGTCTTCTGCCTGTCTTGGCTGCCTCACCACATCGTCCACCTGTGGGTGGAGTTTGGCTCCTTCCCCCTGAACCAGGCCTCCTTCGTGTTCAGGATGGTGGCTCACTGCTTGGCCTACAGCAACTCCTCCGTCAACCCAATAATCTACGCCTTCTTGTCGGAGAACTTCAGGAACTCCTACAAGCAGGTCTTCTGGTGCCGCGTGCCCAGCAAGTACCCCAAGAGCGGCCCCCGGGAGCTCCGCAGCAGGATGGAGACGGCCCCCTCCACAAACATCAGTGCCACTTACAAAGCTCATGATTCTCAGACCAGCAAAATGCTCTGATATAGTGTTTGAGAGCATCTTCAGTGTTCTGTAGATAGTGTATTGAGGGAAATACGTATATGAGATTTAAATAAATACTGTCCTGATATAATATATACACATTTCTTTTTGAACATTCTGTAGACAACTTAGATTGGGCCACAAATCCCAATTGTTTGTAAAGTAAAATATATATGTTATGAATAAGGAACTCCTGGTGTCAGGCCCTTCTCCTGCTGAGCTATGAGAGAAAGAACTATGTAACATGTGTGGTCTGTAAAAATGATGATGGATAAAAGCCAACATTTATGTGGACACGTCCAAATCCTCTCTCCAGAAACACTCTTTTTACAGCCTTATGTGCAGGTGTTGTCATGTACCTCTGCAATATATAACAACTAGGTGTATTTCCCAATATATTAAACTATTACTGCAAAGACGTGTAAAAAGATAATTGTAAGTGCCAATGTTGGAAATATTATATATTAATGTAGCTGTTTCTAGGACCTTAAGTAAAATTCCATTCCTGTCACCAGACAGAAACCCACATAATGGATGACTAAACATTACGTTACATGTTTTTTGGGCGTAAAATAGCTTTTTGGGGTTTACCTTTCCTGTAGAGTGTAATACAGGTTTTCATTTGTTGTGAATGGTCTGCAAAGGTTTCAGCACAAAAGTTCCCTCCAGAGGGAGTGTCTCTCCCACACACTTCATATACAAAATAAATATTTGTAATTTGTAAAGAAAATGTTTTTTCTCGCCTACGATTATTAAAGAAAGAAGGAAATTCTAAATGGGGTTTAATTCAATAACAGAAAATCAATACCAAATTGTCCGTTAACAAAACTCTTACACAACTTCAAGTATTACTTATCTAGTTATATGCTCACTACTTCCAAAACAAATGCATTTTCTCTAAAACGTTACTGTTTAAAACATCACCACATTACTGCCTGCTAATGATCACTATTAATCGTTAGCTTTTACAAAAGGGTGTTAAAGTGTTTCACGTGGGAAGTGTGCGTGTAAGCCAGTCTTCTTTTTCACCGTGGAGGCATGCAAGACACATTTTCCTTAACAATTTGAAGTAAAGAGGGGAAGATAATGATCATTTTGGGGTGGAGCAGCATAGAAAAGAAGAGAATGTAGCAGCCATGAAGCTGCTCAGAAAGGCCTGAACCTTTTTGTGCAAACAGTGAAACTCTCAAGGACTGTCAATAATCACTTTCAGTTGCAAATTGAAGCATTCAATTACTTTCCCTTTCTTGAGGCTTATTCATTGCAGCCCTGAAGAACACACAATACACATTTTCTTTCTAGGGCTCATCAGGAGATGCCTCTGGTGTGTCAGAGTTACTATGTACCATGCTCTATACCAGAGAACATCAGGGACATGTAAATAACAGTGCAGCATTGAAATGGTGGCGCAGAATCTGTCTCCAAATAAAGCTGATATACACAGAATGTTCACAAAAGGAAAATGAATGGAGTCAATATCAGTGTTTTCAAATCATAAGAAATTTCAAATGTTGTTCTATTCCTATTAATATAACCCCACCAGAGTCACACATGCAGATGCATACCTCAAACTTTCTGTATACTTTTGAACTTTTGCCATTTCTGTAACCTCTGTTTTTATCTCGAATTGTATAAATGTTTCACTTGTTTTCTTGCTTTCTATAAACAAAACTGCATAAGCCCATTTAAATTAGTGTACGATATGTTTGTTAGTGATGAATTAAACAAAGCGTGGGTAAATAATATATATATATAAATATATATACTGCAGGCTACATGCATGTGGCTGTAATCAGTGATACGGTACATCAGGAGTGGCCAACCCGCGGCTCTCGAGCCGCATGCGGCTCTTTGCCCAGTCTCATGCGGCTCCTCAATTCATATCGAATTGTAATTGTGTTTTGTTTTTTTACGCATATGTATCCCAGTTCACAAAGGGTTAACAACACACAAAGAAGTGCTTTCGCCAATCAGAATGCAGATCCTGCAGTACTGGAGGCGGGCTTTACTGCACTCGCGATGTGAAGGGAGAGATCTGCTTCTGATTGGCAGAAATATAACTCTGATAAAACCGTAATAACTCAATATAATGTTGTAAAATCAAAATGGTAACAATTTGCAGTGGTATATGTGAGAAGGCCTGCTCCCGGAAAGCTGGCAACTGGCACAGAAGGGCTCCCGAATTTGGTGATTCGCGGTAAAAAAATAAAAAAGAGAGAAAGTGCATCTCTGTCAGCAGAGCTTCTGTCAGTTAGAGGGTTAGGTAAAAGTTGAGATGTCATGTGAGGAGAATTAACTAAAATACACGTCATTTATTTACATTTATTTTTAAATGACGGTCATGAATGTGCGTGTGAGATACAGGCAGAATAAAGGCCAGGCATATTTTTATTAAATGATGCTCTTTCATGCATTTGAGCCCCTTCCACATCCTCTGCACGTTTCAAAGAGGCAACATGCATAGTAAGATAACTACTTTTTTCAAATGTTTTTAACTGAGAGTTTGTGTGTGAGACACAATATTAATGATTGACAATAACTGGCCTCTGGTCTTAATACTGGTAGGAGAGGTTTAAGTCCATTTCTGTCAATATCATGCACTGTGACATTTATAGGAAATCTGGCTGAGCAGAGGTATATGTTTCTGTATGTGAGAGGGTGTGTGTCTCTATGGGAGGGTGTGTCTTTGAGTGTGTGTGTGTGTGTGTGTGTGTGTGTGTGTGTGTGTGTGTCAATTATTGTTCATTTTTAGATTTTCATTTTGTATGTGTGAGAGAGAGGTCGGGGCACACAGAAAGGCTGAGTGCAAAAGAGAGAAGGAGAGAGAGAGGTCGGGACATACACCCAGCATGTGTGTATGATGTGGCTCTTTGCAGTAACACAGTAAAATGATTGGCTCTTTACCTCTGATTGGTTGGCCACCCCTGCGGTACATTTTGTCCGGATGTTATCAGTGTGCAGGTTTACATGGCTCTCTGATCTGCACAGATACATATTATTTCCTGTTTACCCCCAAGCCTGAATTTGATTAAGATGACTTTTGCAAACAGGTAATGCTGCGTGTTCCTCTCCACCCCCTGCAGCCATAACCATGTACTGTGTATTTATATTACAGCAGCAGCACATTGCATACTGCCTCAGGAGGCCGGCAAGGAGACAAAAGGGATTTACATATATATAAAGGATTTTATGTAAAGCAAGAGGGGATTTCATGTGAAATGTGATTTATTGTAATGAAACTGTTCGTATATTGTCTGGTGAGGTGTCTCTTATATTCTAGTTCACTACATTAGAAGTCAAAATGAGTCTGATTTTGATCATTCATTTGCACAAGACATTCTGCTGTCATTGAAAGACCTGTGAAGGATAAACAGGAGCTGTACAATTCCTGCTTACAGTAATCTACAAGCAGCCAAATTATGAAGCAAGCATTATTTGTTGGATTTTGAAAGCTTTTTTTATTTTACACAAACTCAAATGTGTGTCTCTCCAATACATCCAAATAAATATGTTAAAAACAAGAGTTTTACCAGTTGACAGAGCACACATATTATTTTTTGTTCTGGTTTTTTTCTGGATTGTCTGATGAATTTGCAAATCCTGATGAATAACTTTGTTTTCTAAATTAAATGTCATGTCTTTAAAAACGTAATTACTAAAGTACTTCATTTGGCAAATTTGGGAAATTAAGGATATCATCTATTTTATGTCCTTTATTCTGCTATATTGAAAACATTTAATGCTACGAATAAATATATAAATACTTTAATAAATATATGAAATAAACTCTCACTGTATTAACCTGTTAATACAGTGAGCTACTGGGCCACAGAAATGGCTTCATATTGTTTTAAATGTTGCGATTACATGTTTTAATTACCTCACAGCGCTCCTTTTTAGTCAAAACATTGAAATCTTGTAGATAATTTATGAAAAGATCCTGCATTTTATATCGCTTAAAATCCTAAAAATGCTTTTTAATATAAATACTTTGCTCCATTTCAAGATTAATCTGTTTCATTGTTAACACATGTAAAAAAAGAAGCTTCGATAATGAATGCTATCTTTATGGGTAAATGTTAGCATTATTGTACCTCTACTATACATAGTAAATTATACATTTGCATTCTTTATTAATCACTGATGTAATGCACCACCCGGCCAGTAGCAGGCTGAGTGACTCAAATCAAACACACCCAAAGTGTTTGTGATGCTAACATGCTAACATACTCATGGTGGAACTTTTACCCAGAGCTGTGGACTGGTTTTATTTTTGACTGATAATGAAGGAGCAGAGAAACCTGGAGTGGACTGAAGAGGATAGAGACTCACTGAGTGACGTCAGACAGGTACACAAAAAAGGTATGTCTGCTCGCTGTGTGAATATTAGCACTTTTAGGCCACTTTGCTTACATGTGTGTGTGTGGCTGCAGCTGTGAGTTTAATTAAACATCCGTGTTGTTGCTTTGCTGAGGGCTTAATTCTGCTGTTTATTGTATCAGAAGTGAGACTTTCTATCTAATTTAGGTGTAGCTGAATATTGCTTCATTCCCCAGCTATGGTGCACCTCAACTTTTGAGTTCTTGTTTTAGTTCATTCTAGAAACTTCAGTGGGGAGGTGGAAATATATAAATAATTAATATGTATGCCCTACAATACTGCACAGTTTAATCCTGAGCAACCCAGTGTTAAGTAAATGAACTTTATTTAATTGTTTTGGGCTTGTATGTAGGACTGCTCGATTATGGCAAAAATCATAATCACGATTATTTTTGGTCAATAATTGATATCAAGATTATTAAAAACGATTATCCATTTACTTTGAAAACATCCATGTATTGAAAAAGAAACATTTGAACAGTATGTTTTAAAAATTTTTTTTTTAGATTTTCACCAATACCAAAATATTCCTTTTATTATCATTTAGAGAAAGGTTATATTGTATAGTTAACTCACAAAAGCTCGATATTATACCTTAGCTTTTTTGTAATCCATGAAAAACTTAAATGACAAGTTGTGGTTTTGCAGTGTGTTGCATGCTTTTCTTGGCCACATGCAGTGAATTCTTGAAGTCTCCGCTGGTGGTCTGTCAACCTCACATCACAGTACAAACAACAGACACACAGTACTGAGCGGCCTATAAGAGCTACACAGAGTCGCGTCCTTATCCTTTTTTAAGAGGAGAGCTATTGAAGCCTGCGTCAAGGTGGGTGGAAGTGAGCCATTACCAAGCAATTCATTGTACATGGCTAAAAGCAGAGGGGCCAACTTAGCATCACATTTTTTCAAGAATTCAGGAGGGAACCCGTCAGGTCCTGGGGCCTTACCATTCTGCATTGACCTGGTGGATTGCATAACCTCATCAAGAGTGAGAGGGGAATCGAGGTCATCCGCAACCTCAGGTGGAACTGAGGGAATCGTCAATTCTTCCAAAAACTGAGTCATATTGGTGGTGTCTGATGGCATCTCCGACTTATACAAGGTAGAGTAAAAACTTTTAAAGGCATCATTAATCTGTGCTGGGTCAGAGGTCAAGTTGTTAGAGGAGTCTAGAATTTTAGGAATTAATCGGGAGGCTGCTTTGCGTTTTAATTGGTGCGCGAGCAATCGACTAGCCTTATCGCCATGTTCATAGTATGTTCCCCTTGAGTGCAGTAGCAAACCCTCTGCATCTTGAGTAGATAGAAGATTGAATTCCGAATGGAGATTCAGGCGCTGTTTATAAAGATCTGGGGACGGGGTCGAAGCATATTGGCGGTCTAACTCAAGTATCGCCTTAGAGAGCTCGTCCAGCCTAGCTCTACGGGTCCTGTTAAAATAAGAGGCATAAGAGATTATTTGCCCTCTGAGGTAGGCCTTGAGCGACTCCCATAAGAGAGAATGGGAGGTGGAGCTTGTCTTGTTAGAAAACAGAAAGTCATCAATGGCAGTGGAGATTGTACTATAAAACTTGGCATCAGAGAGCAGGAGTGAATTGAATCTCCACCGTGAAGGTGTACGAGGTTGAGTAGACAGAGATATGTCCAGAGTTAAAGGACCATGGTCCTTTAACTCTGGACATATCTCTGTCTACTCAACCTCATCAGAGATGATGATTGGTAAGTATTCTGAAGAGGTAACCTTGGGCAGCAATTTATGGTCAATGAAAAAATAGTCAATGCGAGAAAAAGAATGATGTACATGAGAGAAAAAGGAGTAATCACGAGACTGAGGATTATTATATCTCCAGGGGTCGGCAAGGCTATTCAGAGACATAAAGTCAGAAAATGACCTTGCCATAGTGGACGGAGAGAACGTGGTGGGAGAAGAGCGGTCTAAGGATGGGTCAATAGCACAGTTTAAGTCCCCTCCCAGTATTAAAAGGTGGGTGTTAAGACATGGGATTTTGCTCAGCAAGCTGTTAGAGAACGCAGCATTATCAAAATTGGGAGCATATACATTCATCAATACAACAGGAGTTTGCCAAACCATACCAGTAATAATTAAATATCTCCCATTTCTGTCAGAAATAATGTTAGTGGTGGAAAAATGTATCCTCTTATTTATGAGGATTGCAACACCTCTGGCTTTGGAGTCAAAATCTGAGTGGAAGACCTGACTATAATCAGGGGTGCACATAACTTTTTTGCCCTTGTTCTCAAAGGAGCACCTGGAGATGTTGCTTGATGCTCATCCTTAAAATGAAATAAACCGTAACTTTTGAGGGGGTCTTGACTTTATTTGCCAGACACACGGCACTGAACACACATGCAGAGGTGAACACAGAACACACATGCAGAGGTGAACACAAGACAACATTAGCACGACCAGTAATCCTACAAGCTGTCATCACTCCCTCCTGACTGTTCTCCTCACTGTCTTCCTCTCTGTCAGACATGGTAGCTGATGATGTAGGCCTACTTCTTTCTCTCTGGTTGAGTCTGCGATTAGCTGCTTGCATCCACAAGTCAACAGCTGGGTTTGGGTCGAAAGTCTCTGTTGTCATCTTAGACAAGTGGATGTAATCAAATAAGTATGTGAACATAACCAATAACCTACCATAGCCAATAACAAATTAATGTAACTTATTTTATTTGTGTTGTTCATTCATATCTTATTTTACCTTAACATTTATTTATGCTTTTTTTTTTATCTCTCCAGTTTTAAAGGATATTTTTGGTTACTGTCTTATGCATTGGAATGATTTAAAACCTGTTTATCCCAATAATTATAAAGGAGTGCCTTGGAAATATGTGTTTACATAAATTGTGACCAAACCGTTTGAACTTAGACTAAGAGTCCTTACCTCACTGAGCTGTAGTTAACTTATCAGCCTCTCAGTCTGACTGGAAAGGACTCTCCCTCCACATTATTGTAGAAACATCTTCTTCTTATATCCATTAGAGCAGCTAGCACGGCACCAGATTCTAATAACAACAGCGCTGGTACCGGTGCACCCTCCCTCTCTCCCTCTCTCCCTAGCATTTTGGCTGTGAGCTGCGGGCGCCAGATAAGCCAACATCCCCCATTTTCATCACTTACAGCGCCCATCGTACAGGGCAAATGAAACGTGTAACCGGGGTGAAAAGGGTGTTACATTCACTTAATTATGAATATTGTTACATCAAGGCCGAAAATTAGGATGAGCCCCAACGGTCAAAATGTTTTTTTCCCTCCCAGAACTGCCAGCGCAGCGACTCCCCAGATCTGGCGCCCTAGGCGAACATCTAGCCAGTGCTACGGGCCGGCCCTGAGTTCATATCATGGTTCATATGCAACTCGCAAATATCTTTCTTTCTCTCTCTCTCTCTCTTCTCTCTCTCTCTCCTCTATTTTCTCTTCTCCCTTCTCTCTCTCCCTCTCTCAATGTTGGTACGCAAATGCGCTTTGTTTCAAATGACCCGGTGCTCTTTTTTTGGCGGAGGTGCGCATGCGCACCTGCGCACCAGTTATGTGCAGCCCTGACTATAATGTTGATTTTTTAGCCTATGGTGGTCTTTGATGCGTAAGTGTAAAAAAACGACATCTGCATTTAACTTTCTGAGGTGAGAAAAAACTCTTGACCTTTTGACAGGGCTGTTCATAGCCTTTACATTCCAGGACAAGAATTTTGTGGAGTTAGGTCTATCTGGAGTCAAACCATTATCCGCCATCTATCCCATACAAACTGTAAAGTGCAGTGGCCCAGGCAATTGCAAAGTGGAGAAAAAAAAACATAGAAAACAAAAAAAAACGATAAAAGCAAATATACAAACATACCCTCAACAGACAACGATACAACAACTCACCCAAGTCCCGTGCCCAGGTCCCCAAATGATGGAGACGGCAGGCAAGAAAACCTTGCGGTTTCCGGTGCGGAGGCGAAAAGCTCCTACTATCTATAGTACTCCTAACACATAACTGGTAGCCCTGCAGCTTGTTTACATAATCTAATTAGAGTATGGAAAACACATAAGCATATAACAAAAATTGAGCTCATTTGAAAGATGGCTAATAAGAATTGCAGTAAAACACGTCTCAATCAGACCTTTAAGCCCTGAGTAAAGACCCAGTTAAATATAATATTCCAAAACATCTCCCTTAAAGTGAACTTAGGAAACAGCTTAGCAAAGCAGGAGACAGAGCTCTGAAAAAATGCTTCAATAATACTTAAGTTAACTTAAAGAAATGAAAAATGAAATTGCTTCAAATAGGCTGACAATTAAACGTTAAACGACAAATTAAAGTTGAATTGTATACAAATATATATATATATACACATACACATAATATGTGTATGTATATATATGTGTCACATATATATACATACACATACACATACATACATACACACACACACATACATACACACACACATATATATATATATATATATATAGGCCTACGCGGGGAAAGGATAAGTACACCAACCTATATCAACAGCCAGCCCAGGCCATGTATCTCTTAAATGTTTATAGATCATCCGTCGGCTGTCGCCTTTGGCCGCGCCTCGGGAGCCCCGAAGTGGCGCCTGGCGTAATCCAGTGCAGCTTTACGCTACGTCCACACAGCAGCTTTTCAAAAATCTTGAAAATCTTGGAGCTGGGCGTGTCTGAAAGCTTGGGGATTTTTTGCGAGCAACGCGACCAACAACCAATCACATGAATCTCCCGACATACAAAGCAAAAAACCCCGGGGATTTTATGCGAGCAATATATATATAAACTCCCCAAACAGGCGAAAACCTACCAGTTTCACCCACTGTCTCTGCCACCTCCTTCCATGCCTGGTTCCTCCGGTTTGTATCCCGTTAATAGTTCTGGTCGTAAAGAACCGGGTGATTTGCTACCGTAATTTCTCGTTTGGAATATGAGGAAATGAACTGCGGTCTGGTTCTCCCTGCTTACACGCGGTTTGATTGGCTAGCGCTTCTACTGTCAGATTTGCACAAACATGATTTGATTGGCTGACGCTTCCAGCTCAGCTTCAAAAGTTGAACATTGCTCAACTTTTGAATCCTGGAAATCCTGGAAATCTTCGCTTCGCTCCCCCACAATGCAGTTCGGCAAAAAGCGAGGCAAAGTGACGTCATCCCCATTCAAAGTCAATGGGCAGAGAAGAGTTGGAAGCGGTGGAAGATTCGTCTAAAGCTGCTGTGTGGACGTACCGTTACGGTACGTCCACACAGCAGCTTTTCAAAAATCTTGAAAATCTTGGAGCTGGGCGTGTCTGAAAGCTTGGGGATTTCGCGACCAACAACCAATCACATGAATCTCCCGCCCCCGACATACAAAGCAAAAAACCCCGGTTCTTCTCCACTATTTCTTTTTTTTAACATTTTTAACATTTATGAGATTAATGTTTATGGTGCTATTGTATGCTACATTCCATGCTGGCTAATGATACTGTCTATGCTTGCTAGCAACGAAGTAAACTAGCAACGAAGTAAACTGGATATAAAATCCGCAAACAAGCGAAAACCTACCAGTTTCACCCACTGCCTCTGCCACCTCCCTCCATGCCTGGTTCCTCCGGTTTGTATCCCGGTAAGTAAATAGGGACTGGTCATAAAGAACCGGGTGATTTGCTACCGCAATAACTAACTTCTCCTCCATTTTTGTTGAATATAGAAATGAACTGCGGTCTGGTTCTCCCAGCTTGCACGCGGTTTGATTGGCTAGCGCTTGAACTGTCAGATTTGCATAAACGGATCTGATTGGCTGTCGCTTCCAGCTCAGCCTCAAAAGTTGAACATTGTTCAACTTTGGAATCCTGAACATCCTGGAAATCCTGGAAATCTTCGCCTCGCCCCCCCACAATGCAGTTCGGCGACAAGCGAGGGAAAGTGACGTCATCCCCATTCAAAGTCAATGGGCGGAGACGCGCTGGAAGCGGTGGACAAATCGCCAAAAGCTGCTGTGTGTACGGGCCGTTAGGGTCGGTGAAAGAGTGCTGCTGACCCCCGTGAGTGACGATGAGCCTGGCTGGATAGAGAAGCCCGTATCTGACGTCCGGTTTGTTACGCAGGATTTCCCTTGCCGGAGTAAACTCCCTCCTGCGATTTACCACAGTCGGTGGATAATCAGGAAATAGCTGGATTCGCTTGCCTTGGTATATCAGGTTTCCAGAGCCGGTGGCTTTGCATAGAATGTCCTCCACGGCATGATAATAGTGAAGCCTCAGGATGAATGGGCGAGGCGGTTGTCCGTCGGAGGGACGCTGTCGGAAAGATCGGTGGCAGCGGTCGATCAGCGTCTTCTGATCCAGGGATAAGAGGTCGGTGAGTAGCTGCGAAATAAACTCTCTGGGACCTGTGCCTTCCTTCCCTTCAGGGACTCCAATCATGCAGATGTTGTTCCTCCTGCTACGTCCCTCCAGGTCCTCACATTTATCCGACAGTTTAGCAGTCTCGGCCGTCAAGCGAGCCACCTCGGTTTGCAGCCGGGTGATGTCATCTGAGTGTTGAGTTGCGGCACCTTCAACTTCCTTGATGGCCTCCGTGTGTGCTAGCATAGTAGCTTTGATTGCCGCCAATGCTGTCTGCGTGTCCCCTTTCATAATGGAGAATTCCTTTTTTAGGTTCTCAGTGACAGTCTCAATCCGGGAATCAATCGTGGCGCAAATTTCTTTTTTGTTTTGAGCCACCTCTCTGCGGAGTGTCTCAAGGGCGGCTAGCACCATGTCGGCCGGGACACTGCTCTCCTCGTGTTGTTCCTTGTCAGGCGATCTCGGTGATTCTCCCGGGCCTCCCTCCGCCGCGCAGAGCTTTGTCGATTTCGTCTTCACCATGGTTGAAAAAATCAAATGAATAGTTCCCGAAAGATGATATGATCATTAAATAAATAAATGTGTGATATAGTATTGAGCTGGTCGGATTTTAGCGTGTTTTTTATAGTAAAGCTGCAGAGCTCGTTCAGATTGCTACCACTAGTCCCTCATCGCGCGCCGGTCACCGAACAGTATGTTTTTAACAGTTGATTACCCTGAACTTTAAGTATAATTCAACTGAAAAACCAAAATTACGTTGTTTTCGTAATCGTTGCAAGCCAAAATCGTAATCGAGATTAAAATGCGATTAATTGCACAGCCCTACTTGTATGTTTCTATTACAAACTCTTCTACTACATATTCATAAACCAATTCACATTATTACCCCGCCATCCAAAAGAAAGTGGTATTGTAGCCAAAACAACAAAAACTGTACAGAATGAACAGAATTTGAGAACATATCTGACTTTAGGCGAGTATATCTTCACCCCTGTTATTATGAGCTGTATATACAGAGCTCCTGGAACCTGTATTGACACATTTACAGATAGGATAGAAACTTTACATTACAAAACATTATGTTTATCTGTGGGGATTACAATATTGACCTGTTGAATCCAAAAAAGCATATAATGACAGAAGACTTCATCAATACATTGTACAGTATGGGTTTGTATCCTAAAATCACCAGACCTAGTAGAATCACTTCTCATACTGCTACATTAATAGACAACATATTCACAAACATTATGGAAAATAATACAGTAGGCGGACTATTATATAGTGACATCAGTGATAATTTACCTTTTTTTATTGTCTATCACTGCAGTTATAAGAAACCTAAAGTCGCCAGCCATTTCAAATACAAAAGATTGAGAACTGAAACATAAATGCATTTAAGAATGACTTACTAAATCAGAATTGGAGGGTAGTATATGAGAGAGACAATATTGACAAGGCATAATGATACATTTCTAAACATTTTTAAATCACTGTCCTGTCAAACAATGCAGAAATAGACAAAAATAAACTCACAGTGCATGGATCACTAATGGCCTAAAACATGCCTGCAAAAAGAAAAATACACTATGGAGGGAGGCGTGTGGCGCAGTGGATTAGTGCGTAGGTGTTCGGATCAGGGGGTCACAGGTTCAAACCCCACTGCAGTCAGCATGCCGTTGTGTCCCTGGGCAAGACACTTCACCCCAAATTGCTCCTGTGGGGATTGCCCACAGTATTGAGCATGTAAGTCGCTTTGGATAAAAGCGTCTAACAAATTACATGTAATGTAATATAGACAATTCATAAAATATAGAACTTCAGAAGCAGAAAATAAATATAAAAGATATAAGAATAAATTAACCGAGAATATGTAAGAAAGAATACTATAATAAAATAGTAGAGAATAATAAGAATAATATGAAAGGTATTAAATATTATAATTAGAAATGGAGCAAAAAGTACAGGTTACCCTGAGTTTTTTATAATAATAATTAATAATAGTTCCTTACATTTATTATAGCGCTTTTCCAGATGCTCAAAGCGCTTTACAAATACACATTACACATATCATACACAATACATATACAATGGTCATGTACTGTGGACAATACCCACAGGAGCAAGTTCAGGTGAAGTGTCTTGCCCAAGGACACAACGGCTTTACAGACGCAGCAGCGGCGGGTTTCACCCCTTGATCTGATGATCATTGCACAGCGCACTGCGCCACACCGTCCATCTTCACGCCTCGAAGTCATCGAGGCGCTTTTACAAGTACACATTGATATTATACATGTACTGTGGACATTACCCACAGGAGCAAATCCGAGTGAAGTGTCTTGCCCAAGGACACAACGGCCTGACGCAGTGGCGGCAGGAGCGGGTTTCGAACTGGAGTTGACAAAGATAATGTTATCAATAATACAGAAGATGGTTAATGGTTTTAACCAATTCTTTGTAAATGTGAGGCCAGATCTGGCAGAAAAAATTAAAAGCGTAGAAACAACTAAAGGGGAAGATACAGACCTCTGGAATGAAAACAATAGCTCTTTCTTCCTCAGAGCAGTCGAAAAAGAAAAAAAACATAGACACTGTACGAAAATGTAAAAGCAAATCCTCGACCGATTGGAATAATATTGATATGATTATAGTAAAAAATATTATTGAAGAAATTGCAGAACCATTAACACATCTTTGTAACTTGTCTTTTCAATCTGGTAAATTCCCTAATAAAATGAAAATAGCTAAAGTTATACCATTATATAAAACTGGGGATAAACACCATTACACACATCACAGGCCTGTTTCTTTGCTCTCCCAGTTTTCCAAGATCCTTGAAAAGGTTTTTACAAAAATACTTCACAATTTCAAGGAAACATTTCAGCTTTTGGACGACAGTCAATATGGATTCAGGAAAGACAGATCAACATCTATGGCACTAATGGAATTAAGGGAGGAAATAGCAAACTGCATGGACAATAAAAAAACAAGCAGTGGGAATATTTATAGACCTACAAAAAGCATTTGACACCATAGATCACAACATTTTACTGACCAAACTGGAACGGTATTGTCAAGATCTGTCTGTGTTGTGTTTTGTCTTGTCTTTTTCTGTCTTTGGTTTCCTGTTTTGTTTTGAAAAGTGTTCACCTCCTGTTTTGCCTGTTGGTTTCTGTCTGTTTTCCCTGCCTGATTACCCGATTGTGTTCACCTGGTGTCCCTGTGTTTTCTCCTCCCTCCTCACCTGTGTCTTGTTTGCATGATTAGTCTTGTGTGTATTTAAGTTCTGGTTTTTCTGTCTGTCTTTGTCGGTTCGTCTTGTGTCATGACTTGGTCTGCGATCCAACGGCTGACGAGTGGTAGAGAACGGAGAAGTGGTGTACAGAGTACGATTTAAAGCATTTGTGAGGTTTTCTTCACGGAGCCTACATATTCGTTGCTTTGGTGAACGGGTGTGGGGTTTCTTTGAACGCCCCCCCTGGGGGTTCTTCCCCTGATTCAATGGCAACTGAGCCAGGAATGAATGGACAAGACCACGGCAACGCGGATCATGGACAACGAGAAAGAGGGGGGCAAAACGGACGGAAAGGAGGATACCGACGAAGAGCAAGGACAAAACAAGAAAACGGGAGAGGAGGAAACAAGAAAGGAGAAGGGGAGTGAGAGGTACAGTGTAGAACTAACTGTGGAGGTAACTGTGGATGGAGGAGCCGCAGTAACAATGATGGACTTACTAAAGGGAATACAAAAAAAGTGTGGGGTTGTGGACGGGTGCAGAGTGAGAGGGGAGCGGCTATATGAAGTCACCATGCGGAACTGTCTGGGGAAAATGAAAATAATGGAGGGGCTGAGGGTGAACGGGGTCATGGTGCACGCACAGGACCTCTTGAACAAAGATCTGACTGTCTCGTTCCTAAATCTGCCGGTATATGTACCTGATAGGATGATACTCAAGAGACTGGAAGAGTGGGGGGTCGAGCCCATCTCGGCAATCAAAAAAAGTGTGTGGCCGGGCACAGAAATCACAGACGGCACCAGATTCCTGAGAGTAAGGTTCAATGACAAGGTTAGCTCCCTCCCCTATTCCACAAAGTTAGACACAGTGAGGGGGGCGGAGTACTTCAGAGTGTTGCACAATCGCCAGGTTCCTGTCTGCCGGCTGTGCATCCAGCCCGGTCACTTCTTTAGGGAGTGCCCAGAGTTTAAGTGCCACAAGTGTGGCCAGACAAGACATTATGCCAGGGAGTGCAGGTTCAGGGCGGAGAGAGAGGAGGAAGAGGAGGAAGAGAAGGAGGAAGACGAGGAGCAAGATGAGGAGGAGGAAAACGAGGAGGAGGACGACGAGGAAGGGGCGGAAGGAGCGAAGAAAAGACCCTTTGAGGAGGTCAGTGATGAGGATGAAGGCCTGAGTGGGGGAGGAGCGGCGGGAGGTGAGGATGGAGCTAAGAAAAGTCCAAGGCAGAGCGGCGGAGGCGCCGAAGGGAGCAGCGGCGGGGGAAAGAAGTGTTGGAGTCCTGGACTGGTGGAGGACATCTCGGAGGCATCAGAGATGGAGGAGGAAGTGCTGGAGGAGGACCCTGTGGGCGACATGGTCTTCGAGAACCCTAAGGAAAAGCAGAGGGGCCGCGGCATGGGGAGAAACGGACGTGGGGATGAGAAGAAGACCTCAGCGGAGAGTGCTAGACGCAAAGTGGACAAGGAGAGGGAGATGGAGATAAGGAGAGCGAGCTCAACAGAGGGGGAGCTCGAGAAAGAAAACAGCTTAAGGTAACGATGTTAAGGACGCTTAAGGATGGCAACCATCTCCTCCTTTAACGACAATGGCCTCAAAAGTAGGATTAGAAGAGAACGGGCGATAATTCTATGTGGGGCCAGTATAATATGTCTGCAAGAAACACATAAAGGAAAGACTCAGGTACTTACATTTGAGAGAAGGATGAGCATTCACAGTTTACCAGGATTCCCCTAAAGCTGTTAGCTAAAACCTCTATTCACATTGATTACACATCTGTTGGCAAAGTACTCATGGAAGTCGAAGATGTCCTGTAAAGCTTTTATTGTAAACAACACACTTCTCTTTACATTTGGTATTTCTCACTGAAATGATTATGTACACAAATATCATACATGTGCACAATACATAAATAAAAAACAGACATAGAAAGGGAATTCGCATTATGCAATTTTGGTCGGGCTAATACAATATTGTTATTTTGGTTTGGTCCATATTGGTGTGCAAGTCATGCTATAAATATGCATACACATTTTGAATAGCATGCCGCCATCGATCATGTATGATTGGAACATGCCATAAGGCAGTGTCAAAAGGAATGCATCTAGTATTTAGTTACAAAATAATTGTGACTGTCGTATACATAATTTTAAAAAAATGTCGTGTCAGCAAGTTATAATGAACCGTTTTCATGTTTACACAGGATTTATTATACATGCTGCTCTGTGTAATGTTGGAATGTGTGTATCGTTGGTATTTTTTTAAGCACTTACATTTGGTTGTTAAAAAAGAGAAGGGCATGGGCGATAGCTGAGACGAGGAGAGATGTGGAAAGTGGGAAATGGGATGAAAAGTAATTGATGGGTGTGATGTATGACAAAAGTGCATGATGGGTTGAATAAGTGTCTGCTAGATTTGAGAATGCTTGATATAAGCTGAGAGTTTGTTGTTATTGATTTGGGTGATTCCCGGCCTGCTAGCCCCAGGCATGCTAGCACCCTGACTCCCAACTCCCAACCTGGCGCCGTACGCCTCGGTGTGGTCCGTCTGGAGTCAGCCTCTGCTTCTTCCCCAGTTCCTGCTCCTGTCCAGGAGCCATTCTCTGGAACTCGTCTGGCTTTTGGAGGTCCACGGAGCCTCCAAAAGGCTCTTAAGAGAAGGAGTCGCAGGTCCAGGCTAGCAGCCCTAGCCCCGGAGGCCATGCTTTGGGCTCCAGTACAGGCCCCAGCAGCCATGGTTCCAGCCCCAGTTCTGGCCCCAGCAGCCATGGTTCCGGCCCCTGTTCTGGCCCCAGCAGCCATGGTTCCAGACCCAGTTCTGGCCCCAGCAGTCATGGTTCCGGCCCCAGTTCTGGCTCCAAAACCGGACCTTATAGCCATGTTTCCGGCTCCAGAACTGGATCTTACAGCCATGTTTCCGGCTCCAGAACCGGCCCATGCAGCCATGATTCCGGCTCAAGTACTGGGCCCAGCAGCCATGGTTCCGGCCCCAGTTCCAGCCATGGTTCCGGCTCAAGTCATGGTCCCGACTCCGGCTCCTCGTCACCTGTTGACTCATCGGCCGACGCCAGATCCCCGAGTCCTGTCGGCATACCGGCCGACTCCAGCACCTCGTCTCCTGCTTGCTCTCCAGCCGACGCCAGCTCCCCGAGTCCTGTCGGCATACCGGCCGACACAAGTTCCCGCTCAAGTCCCCTCTGAAGTCCCCTCTCAAGTCCCCTCTCAAGTTCCTACCCGAGTCCCCTCTCAAGTTCCTACCCGAGTCCTCTCTCAAGTTTCCTCTCAAATCCTCTCTCGAGGCCCCTCTCAAGTTCCCTCTCAAGTCTCCTTTCGAGTTCCCTCTCAAGTCTCCTCTCCAGTTCCTTCTCAAGTCTCCTCTCCAGTTCCCTCTCAAGCCCCCTCTCGAGTCCCCTCTCGAGTTCCCTATCGAGTCCCCTCTCAAGTCACCTCTCGAGTTCCCTCTCGAGTCCCCTCTCGAGTCTCCACTCGAGTCCCCTCTCAAGTCTCCTCTCGAGTTCCCTCTCGAAATTCCTCTGGAGTTCCCTCTCGAAATTCCTCTGGAGTTCCCTCTCGAGTCCCCTCTCGAGTTCCCTCTCTAGTCCCCTCTCGAGTTCCCTCTCAAGCCCTCTCTCGAGTTCCCTCTCAAGCCCTCTCTCGAGTTCCCTCTCAAGCCCTCTCTCGAGTCCCCTCTCAAGCCCTCTCTCTCGAGTCCCCTATCGGGTCCCCTCTCAAGTCAACTCTCAAGTCTCCTCTCGAGTTCCCTCTCAAGTCACCTCTCGAGTTCCCTCTCGAGCCCTCTCTCGAGTCCCCTCTCGAGTCTCCGTTCAAGTTCTCTCTCGAGATTCCTTTCAAGTCACCTCTCAAGTCAACTCTCAAGTTTCCTCTCGAGTTCCCTCTCAAGCCCTCTCTCGAGTTCCCACTCAAGTCCCTACTCATGTGCCGTTGGAGGTCCCGCAGACTACTCTTCTGCCGGGGGTCCTGCCAACCTCATGTCCTTAGCCATTGGAGGTCCCGCAGACTGCTCTTCTGCCGGGGGTCCTGCCAACCCCATGTCCTGTGCCGTTGGAGGTCCCGCAGACTGCTCTTCTGCCGGGGGTCCTGCCAACCCTATGTCCTGTGCCGTTGGAGGTCCCGCAGACTGCTCTTCTGCCGGGGGTCCTGCCAATCCTATGTCCTGTACCGTTGGAGGTTCCACTGGGGGTCCTGCCAACCCTAAGTCCTGTGCCGTTGGAGGCCCCGCCGACTACTCTCCTGCCAACCCTGTGTCTTGTCCCGTTGGAGGCCCCGCCAACTACTCTCCTGCCGGGGGTCCTGCCAACCCTATGTCCTGTCCCGTTGGGGGTCCCGCCGACTACTCTTCTGCCGGGGGTCCTGCCAACTCTATGTCCAGTGCCGTAGGAGGGCCCGCCGACTACTCTTCTGCCGGGGGTCCTGCCAACCCTGTGTCCTGTCCCGTTGGAGGCCCCGCCGACTACTCTTCTGCCGGGGGTACTGCCAACCCCTTGTCCAGTTCCGTTGGAGGCCCCACCATCATCTGTCTCGCCGGGGGTGCTGCCAACTCCTGGTCCTCTTTTGTGGGGGATCCTGCCGAAGCCTGTCCCACCGGCTCCGGTTCCTGTTCGGCCGACACCGGGTCCTGCCCGGCCTCCGGAGCTGTTTGGCCTTCCCCCCACCCGGAACTCTGCCTTGCCCCCGGGCTGTCCGCTCGAGTCTCCCTTTGTGAACTCTGCCTTGCACCCGGGCCATCCGCCCGAGACCCCTTCCTTGATCTCTGCCTTGCCCCCGGGCCGTCCGCCCGAGACCCCTTCCTTGATCTCTGCCTTGCCCCCGGGCCGTCCGCCCGAGTCCCCCTTTTTGAACTCTGCCTTGCCCCCGGGCCGTCCGCCCGAGACCCCATCCTTGATCTCTGCCTTGCCCCTATTTTGAGAGAATGGATGTCCATTCTCAGGAGACGTCTGACAGTGGTGCGGTTACCCAAAGTGACAGAGCCCCAAACGACGGACTGTAAGCAGGGTCCCACACTCACACAGGCAGAGATCCAGGGTCATGCACATGGCTTTCTTACCCAGCAATAAGTGTGTGAAAGCTGGGTAAAAGTTATGTGAATACAGGGGGGGGAGAGAGCAGCAGCAGGCTGTGACTCTATTTAGAGAGAATGGACGTCCATTCTCAGGAGACGTCTGACAGTGGTGCGGTTACCCAAAGTGACAGAGCCCCAAATGACGGACTGTAAGCAGGGTCCCACAGGCACACGGGCAGAGATCCAGGGTGATGCACATGGCTTTCTTACCCAGGAATGAGTGTGTGAAAGCTGGGTAAAAGTTATGTGAATACAGGGAGAGAGGAGCAGCAGCAGCAGCAGCAGCAGCAGGATGTGACCCAGAGAGCTCCTTCCAGCACCTCGCTCTCCCACCACCCAGAGGACAGGCTGCTTCACAGCACTATGTAACCCAGGAAAGAAGCTTGAAACCTGTCCATTTCATCCACATTTGACTCATGAAATGTACAGGAATCTGTCCATTTCATCCACATTTGACTCATGAAATGTACAGCAGAGTCACTGCTGTAAGCAGGGTCCCACAGGCACACAGGCAGAGATCCAGGGTGATGCACATGGCTTTCTTACCCAGTAATGAGTGTGTGAAAGCTGGGTAAAAGTTATGTGAATACAGGGAGAGAGGAGCAGCAGCAGCAGCAGCAGGATGTGACCCAGAGAGCTCCTTCCAGCACCTCGCTCTCCCACCACCCAGAGGACAGGCTGCTTCACAGCACTATGTAACCCAGGAAAGAAGCTTGAAACCTGTCCATTTCATCCACATTTGACTCATGAAATGTACAGGAATCTGTCCATTTCATCCACATTTGACTCATGAAATGTACAGCAGAGTCACTGCTGTAAGCAGGGTCCCACAGGCACACAGGCAGAGATCCAGGGTGATGCACATGGGTCAGAAAAAGTCTAAGTTAACTTTTGGAAGAACCAGAGAAAAGGGTGAAAATGGATAAAATGTATCCCAAAATAGTGTCTCTTAAGGCGGATATAGTCCCCTGACAACTCCCGTTACATTCCTCCAGAGTCAGAAAAAGTCTAAGTTAACTTTTGGAAGAACCAGAGAAAAGGGTGAAAATGGATATAATGTATCCCAAAATAGTGTTTCTTAAGGCGGATATAGTCCCCTGACAACTCCCGTTACATTCCTCCAGAGTCAGAAAAAGTCTAAGTTAACTTTTGGAAGAACCAGAGAAAAGGGGTGAAAATGGATAAATTGTATCCCAAAATAGTGTCTCTTAAGGCGGGTAAAAGTTATGTGAATATGGGGTGACGTATATGGACACTTGAGCACCAGCAAGACCCCCACCTCCATAACCTTGTGCACCAGGCGAACCTGTGTACCCACAGCACTCCCCCACGGACTAAACCAAGAGGGAACACCGGTCAAAAGTTCGTGCCCCTGGTAAAACTGAATAACAAAAATGCCATTAAAACTGCTATGGATTGAGGATTTTAGTCCGAGATGAGTGCTTATCTGCGGGTATCTTGTGTCAGCTTCGTGGACCCCAATTTAAAAGGAACTGTCCATGATATTGACAAACATATTTATATACAGAATGATGATTATTTTACCCTCAGACACATGCATAGAGCACCCCCAAGTGTTGGTTTACAGTTGGTAAAATTTGTCCTGCCGATTCTTTCACACACAGTGACGTCAAGAGCTACCCACAATGCAACACGCGCCATATAAATATATATAAATGCGCCATTTTCCTGGAGGTGCTAATATCCTGGAAGTGCAAATATAAACAGCTAGCTAACTAGCCAGGCAGAGCGCAGTAGGTTTTTTTTCTGAATTAACGACCGAAGAAATCGCTGCATGTCTTCGGATTACATCTCTGGACTTGAGGGTGTGCTTTTAGGTCGTTACCAGCGTAAACTAGAGCTGTGTGGGTTGTTACAGACTGCCTGCAGATGTATGGAAAAACGACAGTGGCCTTCGTCGATTTTGGCTGCATCTACGTCTAATTTCTGGAAACACCAGGTGAATACCCCACTTGTCACAATAATATTATCATGCCATTGCATATATGTGGTATTTTAGAGTTGACTAGATATTGATTAAGGCAATAGACTATGATATTCAGTACAGGAAGCTTAGCAACACCTAGACCGTGTACGGCTGCTTGCACCTCGCGTAAAACGGCGCAGACCGGAAGTACGGTGTCGCGCTCGGCCCAATACCCGTATGTGTGTGTGAAAGAATGGCAGGGACTTTGCATTGGAAGTTGACATCACATTTCCATTATGCGGACATGTGTACATTTGAAGGACAAGTCCCATGTTAACTCTGTCCATAAGGCAGACCTTTTCCTTACATGAGCAAACAGGCTATGTCAGACTTCCATGAAATACACCGGGAAAAGCACCTCTCTTACCTCATTCACACCAACGCAACTCCGGTTCAAGCTCCGTGCTAGAGCTTTTCAGGTTCAGAACCGGTTCTTCGGTTTAGCTCCGGCTCTTTTCACACCGCCCAGAGTCCGACTGGTGCTGCGTCATTGCGTCATCGTTTGCGTCATGACGTAACCGTTTGCGTGCCTGCTTCATAAAGCCAAACCGCGCGGAAACCCCTCACAGCTGACACCGACAACAACAACAATGGCCGATTGTGCTCCAGCTTCCACTGTACCTCTTCGGAAGACCAGATTCCCAGTAGGTAGCTGGTCTCTTCAGTGGACCACTGCTGCTTGTTAAGTTTCTCCATCGTTGTGTACAAGCTGGATAAAACGCGGGCTTCTTATTGTTGTTCAGGAGTTGATCCCACCCCTGCCCCCGCCTCGACGTAAGCGTGACGTATGTGGTGCTTTTGCTCTGGCCGGACCATTTTTTGGTGCTTGAAACGAACCGGATTCCGGAGCTAAGAGGCTGTTCCGCTGCGGTGTGAAGAGGAAAACACGGTGCTTTTCAACCTCCAGCTCCGAACCGGCCCCGAAACACCGTTGGTGTGAATGAGGTATCTGTGGCCGCTCCAAGACCCCCAAATGACGGACTAAGCAGCTCCAGCATCGCTCCCTGACATGGCACTCTGATTATTTCACTCCTCCAGGACACATTCAGAATGTGCTATTTCTGAATAATTAGCACATTCAGAATGTGCTATTTCTGAATAATAGCATATTCTGAACATATGTCAAACAGAGATTCCTATTAAAAGTTATCAATTAATAGCAAGATTTGACATGGGCAAACAGGCTATTTCACAGGACACAGGCTATGTCAGACTTCCATGAAATACACCGGGAAAAGCACCTCTCTGTGGCCGCTCCAAGACCCCCAAATTACGGACTAAGCAGCTCCAGCATCTCTCCCTGACATGCGTACTTCCATAACCTTGCGCACCTTGGGTCCCCGGGCCCCCGAACTTAAGCACTCCCCCACGGACTAAACCCAGAGGATCACACCCTCAAGAACCTCGTGCCCCTGGGAACCTTAAAGGGGGGGTGGAGTTTGCGGTGCTTTATCGTCCGCCCATCGGCATCCATCCATCTCCATCTTCTCCCGCTTATCCGTGGTCGGGTCGCGGGGGTAGCAGTTCCAGCAGAGAGCCCCAAACTTTCTTTTCCCTGGCGACATCAACCAGCTCTGACTGGGGGATCCCAAGGCGCTCCCAGGCCAGCGAAGAGATATAATCCCTCCACCTGGTCCTAGGTCTACCCCTTGGTCTCTTCCCAGCTGGACGTGCCTGGAACACCTCCCTAGGGAGGCGCCCAGGTGGCATCCTAACTAGGTGCCCGAACCACCTCAACTGGCTCCTTTCGACGCGAAGGAGGAGCGGCTCAACTCCGAGTCCCTCCCTGATGACCGAACTTCTCACCTTATCCCTAAGGGAGACACCAGCCACCCTGCGGAGAAAACCCATCTCGGCCGCTTGTATCCGCGATCTCGTTCTTTCGGTCATGACCCATCCTTCATGACCATAGGTGAGGGTAGGAACGAAAATGGCCCGGTAGACAGAGAGCTTTGCCTTCTGGCTCAGCTCCCTTTTCGTCACAACGGTGCGGTAAAGCGACTGCAGTACCGCTCCCGCTGCTCCGATTCTCCGGCCCATCTCACGCTCCATTGTTCCCTCACTCGAGAACAAGACCCCGAGATACTTGAACTCCTTCACTTGGGGTAAGGACTCATTCCCTACTTGAAGTGGACAGTCCATCGGTTTCCTGCTGAGAACCATGGCCTCAGATTTGGAGGTGCTGATCCTCATCCCAGCCGCTTCACACTCGGTTGTGAACCGATCCAGTGAGTGCTGAAGGTCGCAGACCGATGAAGCCATTAGAACCACATCATCTTTAACATTGAAGCTCTCCTGGAGATGGACAGAATATGTCAATTTACAGAAGAGCTTCAATGTTAAATCATATCTTGCAAAATGACAGGCTAAAACCCAGGAAATAAGTGTTTCAAAGGCGGGGAAAAGTTGTTTAAAATAGTCTGATATCTCCAGGGTGCATCACCACATTTTACAAGCCAGGGAAGGTGTCTGAATCCTGGGTAAACTATGTTTAAATAGTATGATACCTCCAGGGTGCATCACCGCATTTTACAAGCCAGGAAAGGTGTCTGAATCCTGGGTAAACTTTGTGTAAATAGTCTGATACCTGGCACTGTATCAACCCCTGGGAACCTTAAACGTTATTAAAATGTTTTTTTATTTATTTAATTATCACATTATTTTTACAAAAACAGTATACACAATATGCATAATAAACATAATAATAACATGATAAAAACATGATTAGCGGGGGCCCGGGGGCCATATTAGCCGTCTAACTTGTACGGTGCACCGAGGGAAAAAGGCTGAGTCCACGGCCTCTACCCCCACATCAGGAGTATCAACCGGCCCTGAAGAAGAGGTATCGCTGCTATCCGCCCCTGAGTCCTCTTCGGAGGTATCTGACGGCGGTAGAACTCCTTCCGATGATGCTGCTGCTGCTGCCGCCCTGAACATGGAGCGGATCTTCAATCCCTCCTTTATTCCAGGCGTATTCGCGTAGAACCGGTCTGCAGTGCTTACATCGTGACACATAAACCTGGCGAGAATCGACCTGCTTTCTGGATCTTGTTGATGCTTGATATTGTCTGCCAGGGCAGTGCACAGGATTGTGAAGGTGACGGCTGTTTCTAGCCCAGCATCAGCCCAAGCCCTCTTCAAGTGAGCGTTCAGGTTCCTGGAGGCATGCTTCCCCGTTGTGAAAAGGAAGAATTCATTCTGAGGACCCGACAAGCCCTCTTTTATCCCCATCCACCGCATGACCCAGCTAAACTCCTTTACTGTAAGCACCAGCTGTGCTTCGCCAAATGTCTTGGCAGTCTTGTGATCCTGCACATGGATGATGTAGCCCTCAGCAGTGCCCCTTAAGTCCGCCTCTAACACCTCAGTGTTGGTCATGTTTGCGTACACACCCGGACGGTGGCCATACAGAAGGCTCCAATGGAGGGTTAGATAGCCATATAGCAGGTACTGGGTGATTGAGGTCGGGTTGCAAGCCATCAGGTCAAGTAAATCAGGGATGCGCTTCTCAGCGGCCGCCATGGCGGCGAGAAGCTCCGCCTAGCTCGGCAGACGATCCAGCTTGTTCCTCTTCATCTTGAACTGGTGGACAGTGACAGACTTTTTCAAGTCTTTCATGTTGGCTTTCACCTCTCTGATGATGTGGGTCATATCAGACTGGGTGAGCCTGCACCCCCGGAGCTTTGAGTCAGACAAGTACCTCAGGAAATGGTTCACATTCTTCAGGAACAACAGCGATGTTGTGACTGCCCGGCCCGACTTTACAATATACTCGCTCCAGCCACGGACCCTCTCCGTGTCTTTTAGGAACAGCCAATCTGACAGCCGGTTAACACCATGGGCCATGAATACGAGGAAGTTCTTTATCCGGCTGACATTGGACAGACAATTTTCTTTCCGTTTTACTGTCGGTGCGACACCCTCACAATGATGCCTGTATGTCTGAATACGTCTCCATGCTTTGAGGCAACGTGATTTCACGCATGGTATTCCCACGTCCCTTCCCAGTGGACCAGTGAGGAGAGGGCCAGTCCTCATTACAGGAGGCTGCTGGGGACCGCATGACAGTCTTGACCGGGGTCTTGAGAGGGGTCTGACTACCGGAGGCTGCTGGGGACCGCATGACAGTCTTGACCGGGGTCTTGAGAGGGGTCTGACTACGGGAGGCTGCTGGGGACCGCATGACAGTCTTGACCGGGGTCTTGAGAGGGGTCTGACTACGGGAGGCTGCTGGGGACCGCATGACAGTCTTGACCGGGTTCTTGAGAGGGGTCTGACTACCGGAGGCTGCTGGGGACCGCATGACAGTGTTGACCGGGGTCTTGAGAGGGGTCTGACTACCGGAGGCTGCTGGGGACCGCATGACAGTCGTGACTGGGGTCTTGAGAGGGGTCTGACTACCGGAGGCTGCTGTGTTTATGCCGGAGGTACTTGAGATTGCCAGGCCCTTAAATCGTATACATTCTTCCTCTTCCTCAAGCACAGCAGCAGTGGCACACTGCTGCCTGGGTTTTAGACCCTTTTTCAGCCTGGAGCGCAGGGTCTTCACCTCATCAATGAGGGCATCCTTCTGTACCCTCAATGCCACATTTTCCAGCATCACCTGCCTGCAGTCCTCTTCGTCACACTCAGTATGTGGGGAGAAGGGTGGAGGGTGCACCGGGTATTCCTCCTCATTGTCTATATCCAATGATGTAGCCATTCCAATGATGGGATTAGTTTGTCTGAGGTCATGGAGCAATTGCAGGGCCACACTATGCTTCAGCCTTGCCAGGACCTGATGTGCTTCATCTCGGGATAACTCAGGGTGGCCATGAGTCACATGACAGTCCAGTTTATTCCCAGCATACGAACACCCTGTGATGGGACAGGGTTTGGTCCGAACATTTATTCTGCCACTAGCCCTTTTAAGAATGATGCCTCTTTCCTCCAAGTTACGCACTGCATGTTTGTGCTTAAGGTGCTTGTTCAAAGCCAGATAGAAGAGTCTGCACACCGGGCATTCGGACGACATCCTTACTGAAACAGAGAATTGTATTTCAATTCTTTCAAAGTCTTTTGTGTTTCTCCGTTTATATGCGTTAGCGTTACCGGTGATTGCAACAATGGGTTCGATGCTTCAATGCCTGGTACACGGACCAAGGGAGGACTTGGGTTACCACTTGGCTAAATGGTGCCACCTCCGCACCAACGCGGGGCTGGTGATGGCAACATTGGGTCCGATGCATCAATTCATGGTGCCCCGACCATGAGAGGGTTTGGGGTGCCCCGGAACCAGGCAGTACCCCAGCAGGAAACACGTTTTATGGTCAAAGGAGGAAAGAGTGATAGAACAGGGGTAAAGCAAAGAAAGGGTCCGAAAATGGTGACTTGTAACCCGGGTAGAGAGTATGTCATCTCTCGGTCCTATCCTCCAGACAACATGGTAACGTGGGGACAACAGTACCTCCGGGCGCTCCATCCCGCTCCGGCATTCGCCGCAGCGGGGGGAGGAGGCATTGAACCCCTCACACCTGCCCCCAGAGGAGGCAGGGGAGTCAGGTACCCAGAGGGCGCACGGTGGACGGCCAGGGCGAGGCCGCCACACCGCGCTGGAGTCAGAGTTCCGAGTGTTGGAGCCGGGTCCCGGTGAAACGCAGGACGGAGCACCTGGCTGGAGTCTCCAGCAGACCCCCCCGCGCGGTTCCCTCGTCCCTCGGTAGAGGCGGAGAGGTGGGTGTTTTTCATCTGCTGGCAGACTGCCGGGGAGAACGCGCTGCTCGGGAGCCAGGCTCAGAGTGAGTGGGGGCCCGCGCACGGGGAGGGAGAGAAGAGAGGAGCGGCAGCTGCCGAAACAGCCAGGGCCCTCCCCTCAAACACACCCCTCAATTTTGACAAGACAAACAGCAAGAAGAGTCCCCTTTCGACTCCCCTTGCATTCCTCCAGAGACCAGTTTGGACTTAAAGTTAAGAACCAGGCTGGGGGGGTCTCCAGGCATCAGAGAACCAGAGAAAAGGGGTGAAAATGGAGAAATTGTATCCCAAAATAGTGTCTCTTAAGGCGGATAGAGTCCTCTGACAACTCCCATCACATTCCTCCAGAGTCAGAAAAAGTCTAAGTTAACTTTTGGAAGAACCAGAGAAAAGGGTGAAAATGGATAAAATGTATCCGAAAATAGTGTCTCTTAAGGCGGATAGAGTCCCCTGACAACTCCCGTTACATTCCTCCAAAGTCAGAAAAAGTCTAAGTTAACTTTTGGAAGAACCAGAGGAAGGGGTGAAAATGGATAAAATGTATCCGAAAATAGTGTCTCATTATTCCGTGCCAACTCCCCTTGAATTCATCCAGAGACCAGTTCAAAAACTTAAAGTTTGGTAAGAACCATGATTGGGGGTCCTCCAGGCAACAATTGTATCCAATCCAAAGTGCTCATGTAGCGGATGCATTCCTCCATGATGGAAAATAGCCCGTTTTTTTCTAAGTGCTCTCAAAAACCAGGTTTCCGATTTCGTGCAGATGGTAGCTTGGAAAAGATTAATAAATTTTTTCGACGGAGGAAGGGAGGTCTTGATTCCCCTCTCCGTTGTAAAATGAAACGAGGGGGTGCAAATGTCTCCGGGGCTTCCGCCGGAAGCGCCGAAGACTTGAGCTTTTTGTAGCCCCTCTTCCGTTGGCATTTAGCCGTTTTTTCGAGAATTTCGAAAATCATGCATACTTCCATAACCTCGCACACCGTGAGACCCCGGACCCCCGGACTTAAGCACTCCCCCACGGACTAAACCCAGATGTTCACACCCTCCAGAACATCATGCCCCTGGTGACACTTAAAGGTGGTGGATTTTGCGGTGCTTTACTGTCCGCCCACCAGCATCCATATTCGGCCTTATTCACAGCAGCACCACCCACCCTCCTGTGGAGGATGTTCTGATGGCCCTGGTAACACTTAAAGGAGGTGGATTTTGTGGTGCTTTACCGTCCGCACACCAGCATCAATATTCTGCCTTATTCACAGCAGCACCACCCACCCTCCTGTGGAGGATGTTCTCATGGCCCTGGTAACACTTAAAGGAGGTGGATTTTGTGGTGCTTTACTGTCCGCACACCAGCATCAATATTCGGCCTTATTCACAGCACCACCTGCCCTGCTGGAGGTTCACATTTTAACTTATTTTTTTACCCTCCTCTGCCTTACACATCCTCCCACACTTGAGCACTCCTCACTCGGACTAAACCCCTCCATGCGCACCCAGACTGCACCCAGAGAACAGGCTGCTTCACAGCACTTTACAAGCCAGGGAAGTTGCCTGAATCCTGGGTAAACATTGTTTAATTGTTTAAGTGTTTTTAAATGTGTGAAAACTGTTTTGTCACTTTCAAAACTCTCCCGTCATTGCCCGGAGAAATTGGGTCGATGTTGTATTCATTCTGACCGTTAATATTCCAGTGAGACGAAGTACGTACAATGACCGGAGTGATCCCATGTTAATTTTGTCCCAATACCGGAGCATTCCCTAACCCCGGGCCGTCCGCCCGAGACCCCTTCCGGGTCCTCCGCTGTTAGCCCAAGCCCGTCCTCCAGACCCCCTCCACCCACCCTGTTGGCCTTAGTTTTGAATACATGAACACAACTTGTGGAGTACCTCAGGGATCTGTGTTGGGTCCAAAGCTGTTCATTATATACATCAACGATATTTGCAGAGTATCACATATATTGAAATGTATTTTATTTGCAGAAGATACTAATATTTTTTGTTCTGGTGACAATTTGAAAGAGCTAATGGAAGTGATAACAGCAGAAATGATTAAAGTAAAACATTGGTTTGATAAGAACAAAATATCATTAAATATAAGCAAAACAAAGATTATGCTATTTGGAAAACATAAAACAAATCTTCAGGTGCAATTAATACTAGACAACATAAACATAGAAAGAGTATGTAAATAAGTTCCTTGGTGTGGTGTCCCGCACCGTTGTGTCTTTTCGGTCGTGCCGACACCTTCCGCTGCCAGCAGAAATAAATCACTCTGATTGGCTATTCAGCTTAGCGAATCAGTGCCTAAGAAGCGAAACGCAAACAAACGATTAGGCACACACGGAAGGCTTCTCAATTCTCTAATTTCCCCTCCTCGACTCCTATCCTCGACTCCTATCCTCGTGTCTTAGTCCCGCCCACAGGAGATGCGAGCGGAGGAGTCGAGGAGGGGAACCGAGGAGAGGGGAGTGGAAACAGCAGGAATCCTCTCCTCTGAGCGGTCATTTTAAAGAGACGTCCATTAATGATGACAGGAGGCACAGCAGCCCTCTGGGGGTGTTTGTCAATGTCGAGGAAGGCTGCTCCAGAGCCACTATTTCAAGCATATACATCATCGAGTGCCGCCGAAGGACTGTTCCAATGTCCAGCATACTTGGAATTCTACCGAGGCCGGCGTACTTCGTAGCGGGAAATTTCGACCACATGAGACTCCGCGGTCTTAAAATCCCCACAATGCTTTGCGCACGGACCAATTTCCAAATCTTTAGCGGAAATCACGCTCCATTTAAGGCGGGGCCTCGCATATGACGCACACCTCCACACCTGTTAGCCTGTTCCACAATTCTTCGTTTTCCGAGGCTAGGAAGGATTCTTGCCTCGCTTCTGAAGGAAGTGACTCGGAAGACATGTGCTACCAAGCAAGCGTCCTGAGAAACACCCTTTCTGTCTGATGGACAGATGTGTTCATGACGACTTATATATTTACTTTTAATTCATTCACAGTGCGGTATAATGAGACAATAACAGGCTACAGATGTGGACACATACACACACATATTATATAAATATATAAAATTTCAGAATCAAACAAGTATGAGAGCACTCTCATAATAACGTAACACAATCAGAGACTGAATATTAAAAAAACGGCTTGTTCGTGACCGACACATCACTATCATATTGCTATATCTGAGTTACTGTGTGGAGATTTGGGGAAACACTTACAAAACCAACCTACAGGGCTATAAGAATAATCAATAATGTTGGATATCTTGAACACACTAATTCATTATTATTGAAGTCACACACACTGAAGATTCCGGTTTTGTTGAATATGTAAATATTATTATGAATATTGATAAACACTGTATTCTAGCCATACGGTATTCTGTTTTTCACATTCGTTAATTTGTATTTGTTTTTTTAATCTGTTCGAAACAAAGATGGAAATGAAATGAATTATATAAGATTTAATTTGTAATGTATTTATATAATGTAGCTGAACATTGCCCATGTGCTTGAACATTACACTGGCCGGTTTATTCTACATAGACTTTTTTTTTTATTAATTTGGGCTATTTTCTGGTTAATTCTAGAGAAGATTCACTGAGAAAGTTAGTCATATATTCAGGGGTGCACATAACTTTTTTGCCCTGGTTCTCAAAGGAGCACCTGTAGATGTTGCTTGGTGTGCATCCTTAAAATGAAAAAAACCGCCTACCCCGGAGGCTGCTGGGGACCGCATGACAGTCGTGACTGGGGTCTTGAGAGGGGGGTAGGCTACTTGACTTTATGATCGGGGGGAGGTGTGCTAGTGAGCACGCAGCAGGGTTACTGTGCGGAGCTCATAAAGCTGACCCTTCACGCGATAGCGAGGGGTAGAGCGAGGGATCGCAGATGCCGTCGTGCTCTCTCTCTCGCTCTCGCTCTCGCTCTCGCTCTCGCTCTCTCGCTCTCTCTCTCGCTCTCTCTCTCTCTCTCTGTCTGTGTTGGTGCGCAAATACGCCTTTTTTTCAAATGATCCGATGCTCTTTTTTGGCGGAGGGTGCGCATGCGCACCTGCGCACCAGTTATGTGCAGTCCTGCATATATTAATACTTTATATAGCCTACAAGCTTTGGACCTTTAGGCTCTGTGTGTAGTGACTGATATTCCATAAATAGTCTATATATACACTCTAGGTTGTCATTTAATGTACTTTATCAGTCTTTAAAATCGACCTAGTTTGTTTAAAAACAAACAAGGCGCCTGCTTTTACTTGATTCAGATATTCTCTTTCCATCCCTGATGCTGTATAGGTCAAACCAAATCTGAGGATAGTTCCTAAAACATATTGTCAAAAGCTGTAATAAGCTCAGTTGACCAGCAGATGTCAGGCTTACTCAAACATTAGGTCTATTTTTCTTTTTTTCTCATCGTGATTTTTTTTTATATGAATAGGCTACTTGTAGTTTTAATGTCTGTCTTTAAATCAGTTTGTATGCCTACAAAGCACTTGTGGTGTTTGTTTCTGGGAATAAAAGCTTAAAAACGAACCAAAAACTGCAAAATGTCTCACATCCCAGTTCCATTTGCTTCAGTTTTCCTGTCTGTGTTGTCTAAATCAGACTGGATTTCTCCCCCTGGTGGGAAATTAATTGTTGGTCCTCTATGTTAATTGATAGGACCCCCTGATAACCTCTCCCAACCTTCCCCTGGTGGCAGCTGAGCTCTCCCCCCTGAGACTCACACCCTGCCTATTGAAGGTGTCATAAATAATAGGGGCTAATTAGATATGAATTGATTGTGAGTTGTGGCAGTTTTCATCCATCACTCTAAAAGCTGTTTAACAATAGATTACCACACACTAATTCCCCATGGAGCCTCTGTGAATGGAGCTACTTCAGCAGGGTGTGATACGTGTGGGGGGGGGGGGGGGGGGGGGGGGGTGGTGTCATAAATCTGCTGAATAATAGATATTGCTTCTTCCAGTGCTGGAGGTGCTGTTATTAATACAGAGTAGGTTATGAATCATCACAATAACACCTTGGAGGGATTTCTGAGTAATTTGTGATGGTTTGTGTGGATTATTTGATGTTTAGATGCAACATATAAAGAATGCAGCACTCATATCAATCATTTTAATCTAACCTTTTCCTCATAACTTGTTTGTCTATAAATGTCTCATTTAAAAGCAAAACATTTTTAACTGAAACATTTGGCTGGATTTTAAAGCAGAGAAGAGAGAATCTTTAATTTAATTGGAAATCTTTTGCAACAAAGCACAATATCAGGGCATTTTGACTGCACTGTTTAGCTTAATCCCGAGGATATTATTTTCTTTTAAATACACAAATGTTTTCACATTATGACACCACTAATCCAGAGGTAGTGGTATTTTTGCAGAAAAAGCAAACATATTTAAACTTTAAACAGAAAGTGAGACAACAGTGTAAATGGGAATTTATTTTGGCCTCTGGGGCCCTCCAACAGGTTACTCTGACCTTGCCATACAGTATGTGAGTGTTTTTGTCTTTGTGCATATCCCATAGGTATGATGTTGAAACCTAATACCTCATTTAGGAGACTACAGTGAAGTGATATGTATTCTTTTTTGTGAGCTGAGATATTTTACAGTTTGAAAATCTTTCAAAACATACTAAAAATAGTAAAAATGTGCAGCTTTATTGTCATGTACCTAGAGATCCAGTTGCTCTTTACATTGTGGATACACACTATAAACATGTTTTACCCAGGAGCAGTTATGCTCTATACTTGATGGTAGTTTTCATATTCAGTATCTTCTCACGTTTTATTACTTCTCATATTTTTTGCATTGTTACATTTCTCGATTGCTCTCTTTATCGATTGGTCCTCAGTTTTCAGACATGCTGAACATGGTTAAATCGTTCATGTTAGCATTAAATTAGCATGTTAGAATACCGGTGTTAGCATTAGCTTTTAGTAGCCTCAGGCTACCACGGCTGTGAACCGAGTTTAAACCTTATTTCTTATTTAGTAATAAATATTAAATGTTACAAAGATTCAGAATTGGACCTGAGGTTCCGACTCTAGTAGCCTATATTTCAAATTCTTAGAAGATTTTTTTTCAAGAATGGATTGCCGTGAAATTTGTATTTGTCCAATACTTTCATGACCATACACACGCACACCAGACTCAGCTTTACTTACAACAATCAGCGAATGATAGCATGCTAAACTGAGGCAGTAAACATGGTAAAAAACTACATGTTAGCGTTGAATTAGCATATTCATGCTGGTGTTAGCATTAGCTTTAAGAAGGCTACAGCCTCAGAGCTGCTAGCATTGCTGAGGACTTAGAGTATAAACATTGATTGTTTCTATTTCAGTCATAAATGTTAAATGTTACAAAAATGTAAAGCCACGTTTCCTTTTAATATGACCAATATACTACATTATTATTAATTATTTCCATAATTTTGCATTCTTTATTAATTTGTGCTATATTGAATCTGCATTTGCTTAGCTTGATATGTTTTTAGAGCTTTTTCTTTTTTACTATTAAGATCTTTTTCATGTTCACTTGCATGAAAAAAACACTTTTTTGCTTATTTTGCAGTTATTACAAGCTCTAGGATTCCTTTTTGTCAAATATTTACCTTTTTATAATGCCGGAAAGATTCATTATTAAGTATTTGAATTGGACCTGATGTTCCATTCTCAGTATAGGCCTATGTGTAATTCTTAGAAGATTTTTCTTTGTGTAAAAACTTCTATCCTAGTGTTTGAGATAGAAATATCCGGCCCCATGTTGTGACAGAGGAGAGCAGTTTGATCTCTATCCACCTGCCCTGCTCTCCTCACTTTTGTGAGCGCGGTGCCGCAGCAGCTCTGGTTGTCAGCGTCTCTGATTAATGGCCCTGCTGAAACATGTCCAGCCACATTAGAGCCCCATGTATCTCCCAGAGTCCACACAGGCCTGGCTCTTTGTTCTGATGGGAAATGGTGTCAGCCTCTCACTGCTGCTCGCCCAGAAACAGATAAAGATTTACTGTCATCAGAGGCCAGATTAAAGCGCACAAACGCAGACATTGATTTCTGAGCGGGGAAAGAGAGGGAGGAGGATAGAAAAAAAACCCTGACACATTTTGGGTAGGAAACTCATTCCAGGGCTGGCGGAGATATGATCAGCTTATTTGGGAGGTGGATAATATGGAGCCCTCTCCCAGAATGAACTTTGAAAGAAGTAAATTGTAAATATTGATTTCTGAAATGAACTGTCAATCTCACTTGGCGAGATTATTCCTATCATCTTGTCGAGAAGGGGCCAATGAATTCAAAACGGTGGACAAAGAGGAAGAGGGGGGGTGGGTGTTGGATTTCTGTTAGGGAGCACTCAAAAGAGCTTTATTCGCTTAGTAATGGTTGTTCAATTTCATCAGATAACAGCTGAGATCCCATCGGCTCTGAAAAATGAAATGAAGTGCGACTTCACGTCCAGTTCACTGCTCTGGTCCCAAGCAGAGAGGAGCTGGGGCGGGGGGGGCGGTGAACTTCATTACAGGGTCCCGCTGGTGGGAACAAAGACCCACTTCCTGTTTCACCCAGGGGTCAAGTCTGACAGTTCAAAGCATGGATACTCTCAAATCCTATCAACCTTACCCTTATAGTGTTGTCATGCAGCTTTGGTCTTGTTTGCCATGGGTTTGAGATTTATCCTTCGCAACCATTAAGATTGAGGGACATGTGGACTTTTTTTGGGGCTCAAAGCAGAATAGCAGTAATCCCACTGATATTATTGCTGTTCTTTTTGTTTGGACGATAGTGTCTTATGGTGTTTTAACGCTTTTTAAAAACGCAAAAGAACATCTTGCATAATATGGATAACAATTAAGTAACTAACAATACTATCCACATAAACCAGGACTATTGTTTCTGCACAGATACCTTGTTGATGAATTATCCAAGTGTACACATTGAACTTTTAGTTTAGCCTTATTTTACCCATCAGAATCTCTTTTGCAAGGGAATTCTTGCCAAGACAGCAGCATAACTGTTACGGTGTGTGAAGCAGGCAGGACCCAAATGCAGATTTAAACTGAAAATTCCTTTATTTCAAGGCTACCGGATACTAATAAAGACAAGACACAAAACTAGGGCCACCAGGGTGGGTGGAGGGGGTCTGGACGACGGGTTTTGGGCTGACAGCCCAGGAGCACAGCGGAGGACCCGGAAGGGATCTCGGGCGGACGGCCCGGGGGCAAGGCAGAGTCCAAGGTCTCAAATCGCGCCTTGACCACTACTGGTCAAACATCACCTTCACTTTGGACTATGTGACTGTTGCCAGCATCCATAGTAAATAAAGAATCAGTGATCTACTCATTTATTTATGAGCGACTAAAAGGCCTAGGCCTATTACAGCCGTATCCTATTGATTGATTGAAGGTGGGGGTCTCGGGCGGATGGCCCGGGGGCAAGGCAGAGTCCAAGGTGGGGGTCTCGGGCGGACGGCCCGGGGGCAAGGCAGAGTCCATGGTGGGGGTCTCGGGCGGACGGCCCGGGGGCAAGGCAGAGTCCATGGTGGGGCGAAGGCCACAGCGGGCGAACTTAGGGGGCCGAGCATGAGGGTGAAGGTTGAAGGTAGCGGCAGGAAGAGTCAGGGGGCCGGGCTCGAGGGCGAAGACCGCGGCTCTCAGGGGGCCGGGCTCGAGGGCGAAGACCGCGGCTCTCAGGGGGCCGGGCAGGAAAGCGCTGATGGGACAGCTCCGGAGGCCGGGCAGGACCCAGTGTCGGCCAGACAGGAACCGGAGCCGGTGGGACAGGCTTCGGCAGGATCCCCCACGGAAGAGGACCAGGAGTTGGCAGGACCCCCGGCGAGAATGGTGATGGCGGGGCCTCCAACGGAACAGGACAAGGGGTTGGCAGGACCCCCGGCAGAAGAGTTTACGGCGGGACCCCCAGAGGAACAGGACATAGGATTGGCAGGACCCCCGGCAGGAGAGCAGTCGATGGGGCCTCCAACGGCACAGGACATAGGGTTGGCAGGACCCCCGGCAGAAGAGTCGTCGGCGGGACAGGACATAGGGTTGGCAGGACCCCCGGCAGAAGAGTAGTCGGCGGGACCCCCAACGGGACAGGACATAGAGTTGGCAGGACCCCCAGCGGAACCTCCAACGGCACAGGACATAGGGTTGGCAGGACCTCCAGCGGAACCTCCAACGGCACGGACATAGGATTGGCAGGACCCCCGGCAGAGGAGTAATCGGCAGGTCCTCCAACGGCACAGGACATGGAGTTGGCAGGACCCCCAGCGGAACCTCCAACGGACCAGGACATTGGGTAGGGACTTGAGATGTGACTCGAGAGGGGACTTGAGAGGAGACTCGAGAGGAGACTCAAGAGGGGAACCAAGGGGGAACTAGAGAGTGGACTCGAGAGGAGACTAGAGAGGAGACTAGAGGAGGGACTAGAGGAGGGACTAGAGGAGAGACGAGGGACTAGACAAGGGACTCGAGGAGGGAACTCGAGAGGGGACTAGAGAGGAGACTAGAGGAGGGACTAGAGGAGGGACTAGAGGAGACACGAGGGACTAGACGAGGGACTAGACAAGGGACTTGAGGAGGGAACTCGAGAGGGGACTCGAGAGGGGACTCAAGGCGGGACTAGAGAAGTGACTGGAGGTGGGACTAGAGGTGGGACTAGAGATGGGACTAGGGAATTGACTAGAGGAGGGACTTGAGTAGGGCCTAGGGAAGGGACTAGGGAAGGGACTAGAGGAGGGACTCGAGAGGTGACTCGAGAGGTGACTCGAGAGGGGACTCGAGAGGGGACTCGAAAGGGAGCTGGAGGGGTGACTTGAGAGGGGACTCGAGAGGGAACTTGCAAAATGTCTTGAAAGGGAACTCGAGAGGGAACTGGAGGGGTGACTTGAGAGGAGACTCGAGAGGAGACTTGAGAGGAGACTTGAGAAGAGACTTGAGAGGTGACTTGAAAGGTGACTTGAGAGGGAGCTGGAGATGTGGCTTGAGAGGGGACTTGAGAAGGGACTTGAGAGGAGACTTGAGACGGTCGGTTCGCCAACAGAACACGGGGGGCTGGAGTCGGCCGGAATGCCGACAGGACACGGGGAGCTGGCGTCGGCCGGTACGCCGACAGGACACGGGGAGCTGGCGTCGGCCGGAGACGAGGGGCTGGAGTCGAAACCATGGCTGCTTGGGCCAGGACTGAGGCTGGAACCATGGCTGCTGGGGCCAGAACTGGGGCTGGAACCATGGCTGCTGGGGCCTTTACTGGAGCCGGAACCATGGCTGCTGGGGCCTGTACTGGGGCCGGGACCATGGATCTTTGGGCTCGGGCTGCTAACCTCGCCTTGCGACTCCTTCCTTTAGGAGCCGTTTGGAGGCTCCGTGGACCTCCAAAGGCCAGACGAGTTCCAGAGAACGGCTCCTGGACAGGAGCAGGCAATGGGGCAGAAGCCAGGGTTGACTCCAAACGGACCACACCGATGTGTGTGGTGTCATAACGGGAGTTGGGAGGCCTGGGGCAGTCAGGCAGGGGATAACACACCATGAGGAAATCCAAAATCCCGCCCGGTAAGAATTTAACCAAGCCTGGTTTCTCCATCGTATACTGGCGTGCTTCTGCCAGAACAGCCTCTCGCTGCTGAACCCTGGACGCTCCCAACTATCGACTAGAGCAGCCAGCCAAAGCAAAGGAAAACTCCAATATCTCCTGCTCAAAAGGATCTGCTGGGCCCATATTTCGGTTGGTTTGTTCTGTTACGGTGTGTGAAGCAGGCAGGACCCAAATGCAGATTTAAACTGAAAATTCCTTTATTTCAAGGCTACCGGATACTAATAAAGACAAAACAGAACACTCACCGTAGACTTAGTCACAAACAAAAGACGAACCAACACTGAACACAAGACGAGAAACAGCCGGGCAGGGGAGGAGAAACACAAGGGCTACAGGTGAACACAAACAGACAATTAGACACACCAGGGAAACAAACGTCAGGGGAAAAACACAGGAAGAAGGACCAGACAATATACAAGGAGGACAATACCCATAACCAGACATACAAAACTATAAACGTGACATAACATGAAAATCCTGACAATAACAAGTTTAACATAGGGGACATACAACTGTCTTAAAACAAGAATTATATATCAAACAATTATTTTGCAGTGTTTTTTAACAGGGGTTTATGCATTCAAATAGTCTTAAGTCCTTTAAAAAACGATTGCATATACTGTTTTAGGCCTCAGTAGAGAACATACATAAGGAGGCCGTTCATGTAGGATTGTCTCATACAGATATTACCCTTTTTCCAACATTTAAACATGCTCTTTAATATATGTTACTGATGTACAAGTGTATGCAGTAAATACTCTGGTAATATGAAATTACTTTCATTACATTTCATTTAGCTGACGCTTTTATCCAAAGCGACTAACAATTACCAATTACAGGGACATTCTCCCTGTAATCTTGTAGTCTTTTATGCTCATGTAACTTTAGCTCTGATAACAGTCCCGATCATCACACACAAGCTGAATGAGATTTGCTTTCAAGACCTTCAAGCCTTTTGAAATGACTCTTGCAACCCTATAGACCAGGGGTATTCAACTGAAATTCAACGAGGTCCAGTTAGAGAAAATCTCCCCATGCAAAGGTCCAGAACATCAACATGTCTTGTTGCTTTATGAATTAGTGTGATATATTGAAGTAGCCTGTAGCTTTAACGTCTGCATGTAATCAACAACTGACTGCCAATCAAATAAAGAAAGTACAATTAAAAAATAACAATATTTATTGTCAATTAACATTGAACTATACAGATATACAGTAAAATACTGTGCAACAGTCTTCCTCACTGTCCTCCTCAGTGTCTCCTTCACTGTCCTCTATTTACACTTCTTGCATGGTAGATGATGAAGATGCTGCAGATGCACCTCCCTGTCCCTGTTTAAGCCTCCGATTTGCTTTCTCCAAAACGTGTTGCCAAAACTGTGAAGTCCTTGAATTTCCTGAGGCCAAGTTGAAGGATCAAATACTAAGAAATGATCACATGACTTGAAGTCATATCTGATTTCAGATGTGGAAAGTAACTACGTTATTCAATTTTGAGATACTTTACTTGAGTATTTCTATTGTATGCTACTTTGTACTTCTACTCCACTACAGTTCAGAGGTAAATGGTGTATTTTTACTCCACTACATTTATTTAATACCTTTAGTTACTTGACAGATTTGGATTAATCACGTAAAATATAATCAAGTCTTAAATCAGACTTTAGTTCCACCTGGAGGAAATTCACAAGCTAGTAGCTACCCTGCAGTATACAAAGTCATTCAAACTAGCTTCACCTTTACCAGCTTTGGTAAGTACTTCTTCCACCTCTGTCTGATTTCAAACTCTTCCATTAACACCCTGAGTAAGTTTGCAGCTGTGTGTTTTGCTCCACCTTGTTGTAAATAAAACTGCTGCAGCTTGACCACAGATCGATTAAAAGTCTCACATTAAGGAACGTTGTGATCAGCTGATTTTGCGCAGTTCTCCAGTGTGTGCGTGGGGCACAGAGTGTGCACGCACAGGCAGGGGAGTCTCCCTCCGCAGCCTGTTGGTGTAGTTTTGGTACAATTCTGTTTAGACAATAAGAAATATGAATTTAACTGTAAGGAGTGGCTCAGTTTTTTAAAATAAACAATACTATTACTGTATTTCAATATCTCACGTCTGAAAGTTTAATTTAAAAGAAGAAGAGGCACCTAAAATTAAGATTGTTATTTCAATACATTTAGTTGATTTTGTCTTTTTAATTGTTTAAAGTAAAGTAGATAGAACTGGTACTTAAGAGTTTTAATACAGTCTGGTTGTGGAGGAGGCACACAGGTAAGAGCACTAACTAGCTACCATCACATTTAATTAAGCTTGACTTGAATTTATCAAAAGTACAATTTAAGTAACAGCACAAAATCAATAACTAAAATCATGCACATATTTGAATCTTTGCTGGATCCAGTGTTGAATTGACCACAAAATATATATTTTAGAAACCTGAAGGCATTTTAAGATTTGTATGCAAGTATTATCCAAAAACTCAATACCTTAGATTATTATTGAAATAATAATAATTATCCTCCATACCCAAATCTTTAAAAACGGGGCTGCAACGGAGCTGATTATTATTTGAATTTTTCTGACGTCAGAAAAGGGGTGCTCCGCCTATATGGGCAACTCTCAATGAGAGACCGCTCGAAAGCGCTGGAGACGCTGTAGTACATATGCCAGGCCTGTAAGTGGCGCTGTAGTCTGCCACAAAAGCAGAATCAGCCCTTGCAAAAACAGGGCTGGAAAAGAGCAAATAGAGCGAAATGAGGCATGGCTAAAATGCATGATCTGTTTGGTATTTTGAAAAAAAAACTTCACAGACATGTTTTATATAGATATGGCCCTACAATATATGTTTCAAATATAGCATGATAGGTCCACTTTAAGCAAGGTAAAATGTGCAGACCGGGAGCAACAGACGTAGGTTAGCCGGCTAGCATCACAGAGCAGCACTGCTGAGCATGTTAGCTTAGCTTGGTAGCCTAGCTAGCTCTGGAACTTCCAGCTCGGTGGCTGCTCCGCCTCTTTGCCCTTATTTGGAGCAGGCGGGAGTTAGACTCTGACGTCACTGTCGAGCCGTTAGTGGCCGACACTGCATACTTTAGGCTTCTCGGCAACTCTGCAGAATCCTATGGGTGACGTCACGGACACTACGTCCATTTATATATACAGTCTATGCAAGAAACATGTGTACAGTAGACAAAATATATGTTTTGTTTTGATGACCTATCAGGTACGCAAAGGCGCGTGCCGCGCAGTGACAAAAGTGACATTACGCATTTCAGATTTTTGTCGCGCATACGTACCTGCGTACAAGTTATGTGCACCCCTGATTATAGGTCCAGGTCTGTATAGGTCGCATCAGTGGCGTAACTATCGACTGTACACCGGGGCCCAGAGCCGGCCAGGGGCCCATGTAAAAAAGAAAAGAAAAAATAAAGTATATAATTATTATTATTATTTTATTATTTTGGGGCCCCAATGGCATTGACCGGTTCACGCAGTCTTCAAAGTAACCAAGCAACCTACATTTATTTGTAATTTGTCTGTCCAATGACCGAAAACAATATTTGCACCGGGGCCAATCACAACCTTGTTACGCCACTGGGTCGCATGGATGTATAATAAGAACTGGATACAGCGTGGGAGGCGGGGCCTCGTTCATTTCTATGAGAGTTGCTCATTGGCGCATGAAGACAAAATGGCCCAACTTTTGAGAGAGCGAAACGTCACGAAAGTATTCATATAATCATATAATCCGTAAAACTTGTGTAGTATTGAACACGTCACATGAACGGAGGTCTATACAGTATAGACCTTCATTAAATACTTAAGATGCAGTAATTTTTTTAATTAATAAGCATTTCTTCATTGGTTCCTCCCTTATTTAGTGTGTCTTTGTTTAGTCCCAATTATGTTAGTTAGTCATTTTATTAAAGGTGGGGTAGGTAAGTTTGAGAAACCGGCTCGAGATACACTTTTTGTTATATTCCATGGAATGCTCTCAACATCCCGATAGCAATGGATATCTTAAGTGCTTTGACAAAAATCCATAAAAACATGTCATCTGTGGAAGCTGTGGCGCTGTAAAAAGCACGACCGATCATCTGAGCCGGCTAAAGTAACTGGATGGCCTACCTGCCTGTCAGCCTTCCATCTGTGCACAAACTTATCTCGTACCCTCATTGGTCATGTGCGCGTTCGTGTGTGTTGGAGGAGGGGCTCTGTAAGGAAGTGGCAGATTTGTTCCGGCTGTGTATTTTCAAATTCTAGCGCACTCGAGCTGGTTTCTCCAAAATTACCTACCCCACCTTTAAGTATTCAGCATTTTAAGTCTATTATTATCATTATTTTACCATTCTTAATTCTGTGGTTTTACATACAAACTCTAGGTGGCAGTGCGCTTCTATGCAAATCATCTCCAGTGTTGCTCTTCTATCTGCATATTCTTGTGATGAATAAGTGAGTATTTAGACAATCTCTGCGCTCCCACTCCTGTTTGTTCTCTCTAAGTCTCTCCTCTTCTACCTCGTCACCCTCGCATCTCCGAGTTCTCCCCCCCACCTCCTTCATTACACCAGTAGAGTTAAAGTGAAACTAATGAAGCTCATTTCCAGCAGCACACCACAGCACTCTGTTAACATGTCCATCATCTATCTGTGTTTAATGTAGGATGTGTGCAGTGCTCAAAAACGTTTGGAGAAGCAAAGCAACAAATGTATATACTAGCTAGATACTGGGTTAGTAGAATCGGATCACTTTCAATTCAACCTAATTGATTTAATGCATTGCACCACACCCCCCTCCGCTTCCTCATTTGACCAAATGAGGTTCAGAGGCCAGAGGCTTTCAGCAGCTGGGTGTGTTCCTATCAAAACGAACCGTGAAATGCAAGGACAACGCCCGCAGCACTTAGTGTCCTTTAATTGCCATTTACATAGTAGGCTAATCATTATTTTTTTATGTCCCCTATTACCCACTGTCACCCCTGTGTGCTCCCTCTGTGTCTCTGGGCTCAAACAATAAGCTGTTTGTCACAAGTGATGCTCTGATGCTCCGCTCACTGATGGGGGACGAGGCTTTGAGGGGAAACTGTTTTAAAGTGACAGAGAGTCACAGTGTTTGGATCGATGCTGCACTTTACTCAAAGAGGGTGAACAATTTGTTTTATTTTTAATGCATTTGACCGTTTTATTCAAAGCATATAACTCCCCACAGCAGCACTTTACACATCCATGTCCCCTTTATTTATGTTTCCTACACTAAATATATATATTTAAATTCAAATAACATCTCCCACAGTCAATGCTGACCCCCACCTAAACATAGCTATGTACTTTAATAACAACTATTTCATTTGTCTTTTTATTAAAAAAATCAGAAAGTAATGCAATGCTCAACAAATCCACAGATTTTTAGTTTAAAATGACATTACGTTGAGAGTCCATATGACTTTAAGTTATTCAGTTGTTGTCATTGATAATAGCTCAGCAGAGGCCTGAAGGCCGAAAATCATTGGATATTTTATAAGAGGATACAATTATTCTCTAAAGGGACATTTGGAGTAAATGGGGATGATATTAGACATGAAGAATAATAAAACATATTTAAAACATAATTCTTCTAAAAGTATCTTGGGAATCCAATGGGTAACCCAAACTCCTGCCACAATTCAGACTCAAATAAACTCAAATATTGGACATAAACATTTATTATTGAACCTTTGAGACAATAATTTACCTGCACAAAACACAACACTTAATCCAATGTCCACTTTTTTTGTCTTTGCTTTGTCTCGACCCATTTCACAGAGCAAAGAGGGTATACTGGTTTTGAGGAGTATGTGGGAAAAGGTAAATGATGCCTCTTGTGGATCTGGAGAAAACTGTGTTTAATCTAATACATCTGTCTGTTTGGTCGGGAGAATACACGTTTACAAATGTTTACAAATCTGCTGGTGTAGAGAAAGCCTCTGTGTCTCTCTCCTCACCTCTGCTGCAGGCTAGTGGCGACTAGCATGACACACCTGGAAATGCAGCCAAACTCTCTGAGGTGTGTGCGTGAGTCTGAGATGAGGGTTGGTATAAAGGCCCCAGGTTTTGACAAGAAAAATATTACGAAGAGTACAAAAGAGGACATTTACGATTCTGCTTTGTTGATTTTCATTGTTTTGATCGGTTAGACGTGCGATATTAAATGTATGAAATAGGTCTACTCATTTAAACGTGAAAAACATCTCTCCAACTACGGTATTAATAAGCCAGGAGGTGATACATTTTTCTTATTTGGTTGCATGTGTTGCATCAGCATGATAATATTGAGAAGTGATAATCCTGTCCATCTGATAACACTGTTGTCAATGACGGCTAACTTTGAGCAGCAAACTCATTAACATAAATTCACCCACAATTACATTCATGTTTCATGGACTCTTTTACCATTTTAATTGTTTTCATTCGATTTTTTGAACAATCATTTCCTGGACAGCATGACTATGATTTTTTGGGTTTAATGAATGACATTATATGCAAATAACTATTTCCTGTATCAGATAGATATGGCTATACATACTACTTCCCACTTAAATAATATTTAGTAGAAGTATAAGGCTGCACAAAACAGAAACACCAAGTAAAAAAACAAGTAAAATATCTCCAATCTGTGCCTATAAACAGTATTGCAGTTAAATAAATGTACCAAGTTATTATCCATGGCTGGCTAGAAGTGAATAATTGTCTCTGTGTCAGTTCTGAGTTTGTGTTTGGACTTTCCGTCTGTTGTTTTATTCTCACTTTAAACTTTGACGAGCTGCTTGCTGTGCCAGCTCCGCTCGGTTTATCCTCCTCTGCACGCATCACAGAGTAATAATGACAAATCGCTGCAATGTTTGCTAATGATTAGTAGAGATTGTTTCAGCTCACTTGTAAAAGCCATGTTTAGGAGCTATGTTTATTGTTCCATTTGCACATTTTGCGAGTGTGTTTGAGAGAGGACTAATCGTTATTAATTAGGGTCATTGTTCTAGTGTGTGTGTCTGCCTATGTGTACTTCTTTTGTTTGCGTATATGTGTTGAACTTGTGTGTGTGTGTGTGTGGCCCCTGAAGCCATACTCAGCAAGCTGTGACAAAGGTCCATTACCTTGTCTGATCACAACGGCCTGTGATCTATTAGCATCATCTAAAAGCTACATTAGGATGAAGTGGAGACACTCATAAACAGAGCGCTCTGATCAGGCCTTTTAATGAGTTCACTGGTTTTACACGGGCCCGCTCTGCCTTATTCCCCCTGGTTTGTAGGTTAATGCATTTTCAAGTACCCACCAGACAACACTCAGTTGACAATGAGGCGTGTACATCAGCCATTCATTCTGATCCACTGAGGGTCCACCAGTGAATTCACATGGAAAGTGAATAGCAGCTTTTGTTTTGGTTTCCAGTTATTCATTCTGTATCTGCGGAGGTGCAAACCCAATAAGAGAGTTGCAGAACAATGTATACCTCTCTGTGAAACTGGACGCCTATTATTAATTATGTTCCACAAATTAGAAGATCAAAGCCTTTTCGGTGTGTGAGCAAAGCTGCAACATCTAGATATTTTATCTGATCACAGCCTCATTTTTTTGCAGCTCAGCATATATCATATTTATCATTAGAGGTTAGCAATGTGCCAGGATGCCTTTTTGACAATACCATTTGGATTACAAAAAAAACCTGTCTCCATGTAAAAGTCAGGGGTTAATAGTGGATGGTTGTATTTTAGCTTTGATTGAGATTTTGGACAAGAATTGCAGGGTTGGTGGATCATCCCTGAAAGAAAATAGAACATCTTGTTAAAAGTCTATGCAGTATGTTGGGGAAATATTTTCCAAGGCCCATAATTTTGACCCAGTTGATCAGTTCAAACTGTCCTGACTCAGCACACGCACCTGTAACCTTGGCTGCTGTGCTCTGAGTGTTTTGTCTCCCTGTTCCTGCCTGTTGGCGTCAGCTGATAGAGGGGTTATCATTCTATCTTGTTATGCTCAATGTGGATTATTCTCTCTGAACTAGCTAAATACGCGGGTCTGGGGTAGAGTTCTTCAGAATTGATTGTGGCATCCCAACCGTGTGGTCAGACCGTGGCCCGTGACATGTCTTGTGAATTCTCCGGCCGAAGCTCCAAATAAACCGTCAGTGTTTGCCATCAAAGCTCCAGCTCTCCTCGTGTCTCTCTGAGTCCTGACTCCTATTGCTTCAGAAGTTTCCCCCACACAGTAGAGCTTTGTTGCTGTTTCCCATGGTGTCTTTTTTGGCAATAAAGTCACTCAAATGTCAGATTAATAATATAAAAGGAATAGACACATTCTTTATTTAAAAGGAACTGTGTCCATTTACAAGTTCCCAAGTTGTGAAAGTTTCAGCCAAAGAGTGAAAGGTTGTGTTTTTGTTGATTTGGAAGCTCAGACAATAATTATAGGGTTGATGGTTCGATCCCTGGCTTCTCCTGTCCACACTGTCTTTGGTTGATTTGAATTAAAGAGACTGCCGTGTAGATGTAAAAAATAGACCTGTTGTACATTTTAATGATAGCTTGAATTTCAAACAGCTTCCTACAAAATGTCAGTGAACCCAAATCAGTGCACATTATTTTCCTCTTCCTATAAAATCATGTAATACATTTTTTGTCAAAATCTAAAGAGTCTTTGATCCTGATTCTGCCATACAACATTTCCTATCTGAACCTTTATTCACCCTGTTATTCTGTGTCTCTTACTCATTTGGTTTATCTTCAAACTCCAGGTTTGTTCTGAGCCACCACCCTGGCCAGATTTCCATTCAAAACAATATTAAAGATAAACATATTCAATACCTGTCTATAATAAAAGATGAACGAAAAATGAATAAATCATATTCACCTACTTCAAAGGTCTTGTTGTGCCATTTAGGCCTGAATGTAAATGAGACCGACTAATGCTGGAGGTTGCAGGACATAAAAGAAATGTTATTAAGAGGAAACAACGCTGAAATCAATAGAGGGAGAACTTGAAACACCACGGAATACATTTACAACAGTACCATAATTAGCACTCATATCTGCAGCGTGGAATCCCTTAATTATATTTTGCATGATTTCTGAGATCTTTACAAAGATATAATGGTCGGATGAGTCTTCAGAGGAGAAGTGTATAAACGCTGGGGTTTTTGATATGCAGAGAGGAAGCATTGAGGTGTTATAAGGCTCACAGCAGCGGCCTTATTGTGTGTGGAATTATCATAACCTCCCGCTACCTTTAGGGTCTGGCTTTGTAGCAGTTGCTAAGAGCTTCACTTTTCAGCAAATGCAAATGTGTGCAAATTGGATTCTCATAAAAAAAAAAAAAATGGTGGCAAAGAGAAACAAAACCCAATGATAAACAAATAAAAGATGGACGTGTGCGATGATGGGAATAACAGCAAAGTGTAAAACGTGAGGAGTGTGTGTATCACTGCGTGTTCTCCATCAGGCTCAGTGGCTGCCATATTGTGCTGATTGATATACTACAGCGGGCCATATGGACACTGTGTTAATCCAATGAGGGGGACATCTGGGTGATGATTTATGACTTGGTCGTGATTTGTAAGCTGTGGGTTGCATCCATGACATCATCAGCATTACTCAGAGCCTGTGATGCCAACACTTTTCCTAATTGATGGGGAAAGACGACCTGCAGAGAGCGCGGATTACAGCGCACAAAAATACACATTACTGTATGCAGGAAGTGTGACATTAATATAGGGTTATACATTATTAAGGAAAAATAAATAAATAAACAAATATGATTTGAAATAGCAGCACTCACATTGACAAAGAGTGCAAACAAGACAGTAAATAATACAATGATTTATTTAATTACAGTTAATTAATCATGACACGGTTTAAGCTGTGTCTGCAGTTATAAGGAAAGGAATACAAAGAAAAGGAAAGGAAAATAAATGAAGATAAAGGAAAGGGAAGGAAATGGACAGGAAAGGTGAAGAACAAGAAAGGGAGGGGGAACCAGGAAAAGGGAAGGAAAGCAAAGAAAAGGGAACGGAGGGGAATGGAAGGGAAGAAGTGAAATGATAAAGGAAAGAAAAAGATCTGTGTTCACCAAGGGGAGAAAGGGAAGGAAAGCATTAATACACATGTTGAAACAAAAGATAGGGAAAAGGAAAGGAGATGAAAGGGAATGAAACGATAGTAGGAATGATCCACTGATAGTGACAGTGTGACCCTGCTGTCAACTTACCAGCAGGTCCCCCCCCCCCCACCTCAGACCTTTAACCCCCCTTTGAATGTATTTACCTGGTCACCTGAAAGGATGGATGGTGCCTCAGCTATACAGCTGTCCAATTGAAGGATTGAGAGGCTTTCAATCAGAATACAATTGATATTAATGTAGTTGTTAACATAGGGTCAAATAGAGATGTCTGTAACAAATGGCAAGAACTGATTCAAAGTGACATTCAATTTAAACGATTCTTTTTGCCTCCTTAGTGCACTTTTTAAAGTTACAATCTGATGGATGGAATGTGGGGTTCCCACTTTGTGCGAGTTATGTTGAAGTCAAGGAGCGAATCAAGTGATCAGTGTTGTTTATGCAGGTGTATGTGTACAGTAGCATGCTATCCTAATTGACCGAGCAGAACAAGATGAAGAAAACAACATGATTATTTTATAAGAAATAAAAAATTATACACATATCAATTTCTTTTTTGTAGATTTCACTTTAAAGGTTTTATGCAGTGCAATATAATAAGAAATAACTATATCTTCCTTGTTGTGCACCTTATAGTTTGAGTCTGAATATTGTAATTGCATGACAATAAAAAAAAACACATTTTAAACTAGACAGTTATTGTCAGTCTGATAAACAAAGAGCTAATCAAACAAATGTTATTGTATGTTTTTGTCCTTTTCCAATCCTCCTTTTTATACCTCTGTCTTACAATCCTTTCTTGAAAGGATTGAACTTTTCTCCCTTTATTAACACGGTAAATTCCACTCAAACTCAGCAACTCAAAACACAAACAAGGAAATCATTTGACTTTCACCTGGTAATTGTGAAGGACATTTGAACTGCCAGCTAATGTCCTGCTAACACAGCTACTATCTGTTTCCAAGGAGCCTCTCAGACATCACGTGATAACACATCATGTACTGTACCTGGGAGAAGATCCTGCAGTAAACTGAGATGTAGTAATGCAATTACCACATACTGGCAGATATGTACATTTACTCAAGTATTGTACTTAAGTACAATTCTGAGGTACTTAGAGTATTTCCATGATATGCTACTTTGTACTTCAACCACTACATTTACTTTGGATTAATGATAACAATATGATCAACACTTAAATAAGACTTTAGTTACACCTGGAGTAAACTCACTTGCCAGCACTTGATAAATACATCAATGATTATAATAAAACATGCAATAAATAGGATTGCGAAATGTGCCAATAAGGATCAAAAGTACTTTTAATTTTGGTACTTGAAGTATATTTTGATGCCAATATAGTGTTTGTAATTTTTTTATTTTACTGTACTAATTTCTTACATATATATTGTGTGTAAATACTATCTTTATTTTTATTTATTTTTAATAGTTTTTATAATAGTAATATTTGTTGCTCTTTTTATTTAAAAAAACCCAACCTATTCTTCTTTCTGTGTCTTTATGTGCACCATTTACACCAAAGCATATTCCTCGTCTGGGTGAACCTACTATTCTGATTATACTTTTACTTCAGTAACATTTTGAATACAGGACTTGTACCTGGAACAGAGTATTACTACACTTTGGTATTTACTTTTATTGAAGTACAACATCTGAGTACTTCTTCCACCTCTGCCTACCAGCATGCAACTTGAAGACATCCCTCCCCAGCAGAGGCAGCAGGAGAGTGGTCAGCTCTCTCCACGTAACAGAAACCAACATCTTAACTGCAGCCTTTAAGGGATTGTGCTTTGTGGAGAACTTTTTCTGTCCGAGAAAGAGACAAATTGTGTTTTAAATGAAAGGATATGTCACTTGAGAGGCAACAATAGGTGGCTCTGCATGGGGCTGACAGATTTCAGCCAAACATTTGAAAGAAAAAACAACAACTAATCTCTCCGTTGATCCTTTTCAGGCATGAGCAACAGATCAGACACGTGACGCAGCATCAGCAGCTTCTCCCACTGACGGCTCAGAGTCTCCCTGCAGGGAAATCCTCTTTGTCCCAGCCCAGCGCGTCTTTCAACAGGATGTACCAACAGAAGGTGAGGTCAACTATGAGCAAACTCTGCACAAAGGGATCTGGAGCTGGATTTGATGTTCCACAAAGCACTGGTCATATTCTTTGAAGATTGTAGCCTCTCACCCCCGTCAGGTTCTGAGAGAGTTAATTAAACATTGGACAGCTTGGGGTCAAGCCTCGGCTCAAAGTGAAATAGAAAAATACTTTTTTTTTATTATGTCATTGTGGCAGGATGCTGCATTAAATATTTGTTGAAGCGAATTATCATTAACTTCTGGTGAAGTGCTGAAAACAAGTTTTTCCATTTTCATGCAAACACCTAAAAGCAAATTGGTTTTGTGTGTTAGAGTTATTTTCTGAAATGTTACTGTTACCACTTCAACTGCATGTCGACTGAATTCATCTCTTATTTTTTTATTTAATCATTTAGTATCTCAACCACGATTCTTAATGAAACTTGGAGTTACACATTCTGGTTTTTACCTTTTACCAATTATACACAACACACTCCCAATACTTTCAGCTTTTAATCTTGTAACGTACAATATGTTGTTTCCTGCCACTAGGGGTCTCTCAATCAAAACAGTAACAACAAAAGGGAGTTTGGTGGCCATGTTAGCATCATGGCAGTTTGTAATTAAAGACAGCTTCTTCAAGTTGTAATAAACATAGGTCTACTCCTCCTAAATACCAATAGACCCTTTGATCAAAACTGCTAAAAACACTCAGTCATTTACTTTTTCTGTTTGACTGGTGGACACAGGGCGTATCGGATGCAAGCAGGTAAGACACTTAAACTTGCAGTAACCTTTATCATAACTTTCACTTCAACTCAAACGCCAAGCTCAATGTCACTTAGTCCAGGCTTCAGCTCCTTTCAGTATATGAAACGACCTAAACTTAAATTAGTTTCTGCTCTTTTATCTCATTCAGTAATCTTATTTTACCTCCCACTTTAACTTCAGCTTTTACTCTTATTTCAAATGCACGTTTTAAGCAATTGTTTTCATTGTCCAGCTAAGTCTGTTTTCTAATATGCAAATTACTTTGACCCCTTATACCATAACTGACATTTGAACAGCTTTCACCACTTTGTTTAATGGAAATCTTGACCACATTAATCCCTTCCTCTTTAACTGACATTTTGAACCCTTTTGAATTATTAGGCTTTTTGCTTTAAGCAACATTAAACAAAAACTTCTTCCGCTCTTCTAACTCTCACACCTGTTCACACACTACAGTACACCTCAGCGGCTTTCAGCTCTATCACTTCAGCTTACACTCGAACTGACTCGTGTTTTTTTGTTTACACAATTCAACAGGCACTTCCAGCTCAATGTACCACTTCTGTTGCATTTTAAACCATGTGCTGCACTTTTACTTCAGCTTTCATTTGAGCTAGCTTTTATTCACACCCTTAAATGTACCCCTTCTTTCAGTACTCCCATTGTAACCACTATTTTAACTTCTTTCAGTATTTTTCCACTTTTAAAACAACTTTCACTTGCTTTCTCAAATACTATGTCAAGCTGCAAATGTTTTGCCACATTTCAAAAACGTGTATAAAAATCTAAATCTGAGTAATATGGCTAAATGTCTGAGTGTTTCTAGCCCAAGTTCTTTTTCACCCCCCCCCCCTGAGTGTGTTGGCAGGGCAGTGGCAGGATCTGAGCTGTTGGCTGCCCTTCCATGTCTTCTGTTGTTGTTTTCTGGCGGCCTCAATGGGATGGGTAGTTTGTGAAATGACAGGACATGCCAACAAATTGCATCACTTCTGGCTCAGCGGCCAAGGACAATGCCATGCCATATGCCAATCGGGGGGGTCATGGGTAGAGGGATGAATAGGTCTCATTTCCATGTGCTCCCTTCGAAGCCTGACACCCCCCCCTTATCCCACCCCAAAAAATGCCCGACTCCAAGCTCTCTGTTACTGCCACCTACACACACACGCGCACACACACACACACACACACACACACACACACACACACACACACACACACACACACACACACACACACACACACACACACACACACACACACACACACACACACACACACACACACACACACACACACCCGCGGAGCCCTGTCGGGAGGCTGATCTTGGCCGGTGGTGTGACACAGACATACGAGCTGACACATCAGCCATTAGCCAAAACAAAACATCCAGAGATGGATTTCAACACGAGGCGGGCCGGAGCAGCCTCATTGTCTCGTCTCTCTGTGGCTGCAGCACAGAGTCATCACAGTCACATACTGTACACACTGTCACTCTCTCAGAGCATCTGCTGTGTATGAATCAGCAAGAGACAAATAAGTCTGTCTTTATGTTCTTCTCAAAACTTTGTGCCTACCTTCGTTCTTGCATTTTATCTACTTTCTGTTGATATTGAGTTGATTTTCACATTTTTAACCAACTTAGCATCTCTCCAAGTTGTATTTACTTACTACTACTACTACTACTACTACTACTACTACTACTACTACTTACTTCTACTTTCTAATTTGTATCTGTTTTTTTATCTACCTTACATTCATTTACATATGTGCATTATGTTCTCTTTCTGTATCTTCTGTGGGGTTTTTTCTGCCAATGTTTTCTTTTTTTCCTGTTTTTTCTGTATACTTTCTACTTTTTATGATTTTATCTACTTTTACTCTTCATTCATATTGTTTCTACGTTCTCCGTATTATTTTTGCTACACTTCTCTGTCTCCTTAGTTTCTACTTTGTCTATATCATGTCCACTGCTTTCATTGTAACATACTACTTTTATAATATAATGCTTGTAGATGTTTATGATGAAAACTATTTAAAAACTCTGAAAGTTATTTGCAACATCACATGTGTCACTGTACTTTAATCCTGTATCCTGTAATGTTGGCTAAAAGATGCAACATATGTTTCATTCATTTTTCATGTTGATTTAATGGTAGATAATTAGCCTATGATAACCTAAATGTAGTTTTTGTTTGTTAGTTTAATATATATATCTTAAAGACATCACAATTACTACTACAAAGTGATTGCAGTGAAAATATTGAACTGAAGACTTTTAGAGGTATTTTTAAATGCACCTTTTATTGAAGTTTTAGATATTATTGCTGATTTTATCTATATTACTAGTATTAAGCTTCACAATGATCTTACACTTGTTCTGCAGTAGGACACAGTCACATTTTGGAAAGTTCCCTGTAACTGTGTCCCCGTTCCCATATCTCTGGGATCACAGGTTTAAACAGTGTACGGTAATTTGACCGGCGAGAGACGAGCCAGTGATTTAGGAGCATTTTTTTCGTTGACACAATACAAATGAGGATGGTGCTAGAAGGTCAAGCAGCCTGTGCCATCGCCATAATCGTGCTAATTGGGACAATATGTGTGTGATAAATCACCACAGCCTGACATGGGATCCTCTAATCGCCTTTATTTTGTTTCTAAATGTATCATTACTTTCACCGCTTTCGCTTCAAAGTGAGCTCTTCCATTGTTTTAAGAGATGAAGTTTTGCTGCTGACCATATGTTTTTAAGGAGCATATGTTGTGCTAATGCTACAGAGGGAGGGAGGGAGGGAACTGTGAAAGGGTTTTAACCTTCTACGTGGGGGAAGTTGTGCGGTTAATACTCCAGCCACCTCTCCACTGGGCCGGTGCCAACTCTTCCTCCAGCCTGGGCTCTGTGAGGAGGGGTGGGGGGTGGCGAGACCCCACAGATGCTTTCTCTCGGTCCCCTCTACCTCGCAGCCAGATGCCAAGAGGATAAACTCTGGTAGCTTCAGGACCACAACATCAAGGTTGTGTCCAAACCTGGAGCCTGTGATATTAGTCATGGGCCGAGCGTGATGTATGATGCCAGTTTTTGTTTTGGCTCAGCTACATCTAAAATCACAAGACAATACAACATAAAATAAAAGAATAGAAAAATAATATAATTTAGTATGATGTAAATAAAAAGAGAAAAATGCAGAAAGTGATGAAAAAATGTCTTACTAAACTTTAAGCTAAAGAGAAGAATTAATATCGACATTAACATTGACATTATGTGTTACAGTTAATATTAATAATAACACATATTATTATTATATATTATTATTACATTATTTATAAAGTGCTTTAAACGGAGCTCAAAGACACTTTATTCTGCAAAATTAATAAAAGATACATATAACAACACACTTAAAATATACTAAACCATATTTATTACAGCTGAATAGCTACTTAGTTACTTAACAAAACTTAACGAAATAGTATGATTCATTATTAAAGCCTACTAGGGAGCATCATCCAAAACCAACAAAACACAAAAAGCATTTGTATTATCATTCAATGTACATTTTGTACCCACTAAACTTATTTTAACTAACATCTAGCTTATGTTAGCATGCTAGTTTGTCTAACGTGGATAGCAGCTAAAGTTGTGAATTCCAGTTCAGTTTAAAGCTGATTGGGATACATACTAAATCAATCAATAGCCTACATATATTAATAAATGAACACTTGCAACACTTTTCTAAAGGTTGTAATATGTTATTTGATCAAAAAATGTAGTGGCACCAAAATGCAAGAATTATGCTATGTAGTTTATGCTCTGTCATAAGCTAACTAACAAGTTAGAAAGATCCAAAATCTATTAGAAAAAAACATAACTGCAAACAATACTGTTGCTGAAGTGATGTGTTCTAATATAGTATAGCATGGCTGACTGTACCAAATGTTAGATAATAGTTTAGGGCTAATGTCAGCAGCAGGTTAAGCTTTAGCCACATCTAAGCTAATTAAGCTATTTAGAAAATGTGGCCATAACTTTGAATAGTGAACTGCTGATTTCAAACAGTGGACTTCAATAAAACACTTGGAAATTGATGCTAAACTAAAATGTTATTAAGGCTACTGGACAAAAAAGACTTCGGTGATAAGTGTGGTTAAAGTTTTATGGCGGATGTTTGACCAGATGAAGATCAGCCTTGGATTGACGTGTCTATTGGGTGATTTTGTGGTATGGATTCTCCTCTCTCTTTGCTGTTTTCCAAAAGCATCTTGCACCTGCATGCAATGTGCATACTCATGCTCCTTCTACACATACCAATTGGAAAAACAGAGCCCAGTTGAGAGTAATTGAAGGCTTCCAGCTTTGCTAATTAGCTCTTTACAGAAAAGTTGTCGATGTGAGAAAAAAATGCAGATTAACAGTCAACATAAAATACTACTGCAAAATACCATCTCACTACGCTAAAGTTGTCTGGTTATACTTTTGTCAGTACTTTTACAATAACTGATCTTTCCTGTGGCGCAGCGTCAGTCTCGGTGTAAAATTGACAGAAAATAAATCATCAGAAAAGCTGTCTCGCGTAAATGTGGGAACATGTATAATTCATACTTACACATGCAGATTTATTCTATCAATCTCACATAATCTTTTTCTCTCTTGTTTTTGTACAGATAACTGTGGGGAGGAGGGAGAGGGGGGAGACCTGTGGATGATTAGCTTCTTTTTGTCCTCTGTTTTTTCTCTGCTTTATTTTCCCTGAGAAGATTAAATATTTCTGCTTGAGAAAATCTTTTTAAACGGCCACTGACTGCTGTCCTGGCCCCCTCTGTCACTGCCTGAGCACACAGGGTGCCCCTCCAAAAAACCCACAGTTCTCCCCCATTTTGTCATTCCAAAATGTGGGGAAAAAATGTAATCTTCTAACAAAGAATAGAAAAGGGTGGCTATAGAGGAATTTTTTTCTGCAAGTGGCCTCTTTATTGGGTGGGGGATGGGCTGCGGAGGGCTCCTTCACAGTATCCACACACAACAGGGCTCCAATCTGTCAAATAATTAGCCAGTGTGGGAGGACAAAGGTTTTTATTTGCCCGAATTTCATACATCACTGCTTGAATACATCATCACTGTATTGTGACGGGTCATGGGAACTTCAGCTTAGAGACGGAGAGACGGAGACACAGACACAGACAGGTCTGGAAAACCCAATGAGGAATTTATAAAGGTTTATGAAGACAGACATACAACAAGAGTTTTAATGTTGTCTGAAATAGTCATATTTTGGAATCTTTGTGAATTGACTTAGAAAAGTGCTGTCGATTGATTGACTAATGCAAACTTTTATTTATGCAAGGCAACCTCACTGAAATCCAACTTTTTATAAAGAGTTGTTTGTATAGTTTTGCATATCCAACCTTTCAAAAGGCCAAGATGATGACTTTAAATCGCTTCTTTTGTTTGACCGTCCGGCAAAAACACAAAAATACTCAGTTTACACGGATATGATACAGAGGAAATAAAACAAATCCTCACATTCAATAGCTGGCACCAGAAAATAATGAACTATTTTTAAATACTGAAGTATTATGAAGTTATCAAAATAGTTGCCTATCATTTAGAGAAATAAATCGATGAGTGAGTTTTCAGTTCAGCTATAACAAAAAATGTCTGCATGTCGATTTTTAATATTCAAAATGAAAACTGTTTTAAATAAGCAATAACAACTATATATATAAGACAACACGTATTTGTTTGTTAATAATTACAAAAATTTCTCAAATGTCTAATAATGATCTGTCAATCAACTAATCGATGTATTGACTAATAATTATAACTAAATAAATGTAAATGTCACATTTAGCTCATCTTTCTGTGATTGATGCAAACTGTAAATAATAACAAGTGTCCCGTACAGCAACCTGGGGGAAAACGCTTCTACACTGACACAAAATGAGAAGAAGCTCTTCAGAAATAAAGGATGTATTCATTTAACTGTATCCAATGTTGCTTTGTTTCAAAAGAGCAGCATGTTTCACATTAAATTATACAGTAGGGCCAAGTCTTAGAGCTTCCTGAGGATCATTTGGCAATTAAGCTGATTTCAACTTTTAAGACAGTCAAAATGATTTATACATTCTTCCAAGCCAAACCTCTGACCACATGTTTGTCCTATTATACAGTATGCTATAATAATTCCATTAAATCTCACTGACAGCGGTGATCAGGCCGCAAAAAGGAGGCGTTCAAGTGTCACTTCCAGTGAAGTATTTTTGATTTGATCAAAGGTTCATTTGAGGTGTCTGTCAATATAAACTCTGTTCATTGGATATTTAGTTGGAAGATTAACCTGTAATTGGCCCTTGCTGAAACTCTTCTTCTGTGGTGGTCAGAAGTGATCAGGAGCTTCATATAGTCTGCTTGTATAAAGGCGCTGCTCTTTTCACCTCTGAGTGTGTGTGTGAGGGGAACAGAGTGTGTACAGCCATTGTTATGTGTGATTGCCCCGCTCCGCACGTTCCTCTGCAGGATTACATTGATCCACTGGGTGAAGAGAAGTCCTGGTGACGTACTGTACCCAGCAGCAGGGACCGGGGGGGTTGGGGGGGTCTTTTTGTCCTTTTCTTTACCGGGAACTGAAATTAATTAGCGAGATTAGGCAACTGGGAACCATTCTGTGTGGTGATTTATTTATTTTTAAAGTTAAGGCCTTAAAAAAAAGAACAATGAAGCATTGAAAAGAACAGGCCTTAGTTTTTCCATAAATTGTCAGAAAATAAGAAAGATATGCTAAAGATCTAGCAATGTGTCTGCCGGTACTTAACCATGCTATGATACCAGCTGGATTAGATCTTGGCTCAGTTTGTTTTTAGGTTAACATTTCAATTAGTTTGACGTTAAAACAGATGGCTGTGTGTATGTTATGCAGATAATGTTGGATATAAGTCCCCTACACTTTTACAGTACGTCTTTTTCATTAGGTTTCATTACATATTCAATTGCAAAGTGCAATTTGAGGCCTTTTTGATACATTTGCATCTTTGAAAAGTTGATTTGGGCTCATAACTTTTGAACTTTTGACGTAATAATATCAGTCAAATTAAAAAGAAATCCAGATTTTCACAATATTTCTCCACTTAAAATCATTTTAAAAATGTTTAATGCGGTCAAGTATTCCTGTTTTGTTTTTATTGCATGTTGTATTTTGAATTTGTGGCCTGCTGGGCCTTTTTATGGCCCTGTTATTGTTGTTTGTCTATGTTTTCCTTTATTCTTGGAGTATTAATATGTTGGCGATGCAGTGACATCAGTAAATGTCAGTAGGCTATATATCAAAAGCACATGAACAATTCCTAATTGCGTTGATTATGCAGGAAGAACACATTTCTGACCTCTATTATTACATTTGTTTAAATGATATATATTTATATCATTAACAATATAATTGCTGCTATTTCCATAATGTGCACAGCTGTTATTCCGGCTTCATTTTCTTCTTTGATTTACTATACTTCTTTTTTTTTCTGAATAAAGTAACGAATAAAATCAAGACTAACAAAGAGGACGCCATAAAATCAGAAAGCTAAACACACTCCTAATTGTCATGTGTGACTGAGTGACATTCTCAAATCTGGTCTCGGACTCGCTGTTTTACTTTCTCCCTCGTCTTTCTTCCTCCCTCTCCCCTCAGACTGATTTATACACACAACATGTTGCACAATGGGAGCCTTGTTTGCTAAATGGGATAGCCTTAATGGAGACTTATATTTCCAGGATTATATCTGTATTCAGTTGCAAATGATTTGGAGGGGGGAGGAGGGGGGTCCATTTCAATACTCTTCCTCTGTCTATGAATAATAGTATCATTTGAATTAAGTGGACACCTGGTGCAGTGGGTACGGCTCTGAGGCGCGCTGTTGACCCGCTCCCACTGCCAACTTCCCTTTTTCCCAGCCTGTCCTTATCCGCGCGTCCAAGCCTCCGATTTCATTCTCCCCCGCACAAAATGCCACACACTTGTAACTTTAGTCTCCCTTCGGCAAAAACTTGCTCTCTCCTGAAAGGCTTTTTAAAAAAAACTTTAAGAGAGGAGGAAGAGAAGGGAAATTCTTATCAATCTCCTCTTAGATTTTGGGCATTTGAAAGCACGGTGTAATGTTTCAGGGAAAACTTCCAATTAAATACTGTAAAAAAAGATAAAATAACAGTATCCCGGTCGCTGGTATTAAAGCCCCCTTTTGTTGATTTATTGTACATTAGCCACTGAGCCATGCAAAGGGAAAAGGGGACATTTCAGAAGGGGATTCTATTTGTATGCATCCTGCGTTCTGCTCCACACACAATCAGGCCTGTATTGCGTTTTGCAAATTTATACCAGGATGTAGGTTTAGAGTGTCCCCACACCCCCCTCCCCTGAAAGAAAAAAAAGAAAGTTTTTCAAGTAAGTGTCTGCTTTCATGAGCACAAGTGATTGAGGCTCACAAACAAAGCTTTGTTTCTAAACTCACAGATGTACAGCCCCGCCGTAGCCCCTGAGAAGCATTCATAGATTTCTATTAGGAGCACAACATTGGATTGTTGAGGAAATACTTTAAGAGTGGACATTCAATAATAACCCCGAAAAGCTTTCCCAGGGTTGTATTTTTCACCCAAGAGGAGGAAAGGAAAGAAGGCCCTGATATCAGATCAAAAGAAAGCCTTTTTTGTATGTCCTTCTTTTCACTCTTTCCTCATGCCTTGGCTTTTGTAAAACGCCCTGAGAAACTAATGAGACTCCTCCACAAAAATAATATTGAGCACTTTCAGCTTTGACTGAAGATAATGTGTGTATTTCAGATTGAACTTCCTGAGACAGTTGTGCTTTAGGAACATTCTGAGGGCGTATGCTCGCAGCATTTCCATGTTCTTATCATTCAAAGGAAATTACAGTTTTCACACCACTACATTCATTTTCTAGAATTGACATTAAAACATATTGATGATCCTATATTCCAAACCTGCTTGCTCTTACAGAAACTCAGTGTGAGCCCCCTTCATGCTCCACATATTTAGCAGCAGTTTCACATTTATCACACACTTCATACAATAACTGTTGGAGGCCAAGAAAGCTGAGTTGAGAAGGTGACTTTAAATGTATTCCATTACAATGATAAGTTACCTGTAACAAAATATTGTCGCTAACCTCAGTATTGAAATATAAAAGTAATGTAACCTGATTATTTGCCATTATTTTGTATTCCCTTGAAATCATGCTAATACATAAAAGAGAAAAGGAATATCATAAGATGTTTTTTACTTAAGTCTTATATCTAAGACAACAGAACAATGTGACCTTAATAAAGAAGAAACCAAGACATTTAGATCAAGAATGATTTTATTGATAGGAAAACATCACATACCATCACGATTCACAACCACATACTACAGTTTAAAGCTGAGAGAAAATGCTCTGTTTTAGTTGAATACACACAGTTAAGCTCACACACACTATTTGATGAACATATAGGAGCACCTGCTGAATTAAAAACAGAACAACTGAAGCAAAGAAAGAGAACCATAAAGCAGATTCAGGCAGTAGGCGTAGAGAGAAGAGACAACATCTGATCCTTTACACCACTATGCTCTTCTTAGCTTTTCACTGACATGAAATCATGCTAGTTATCCTCAGTATTTACAAATATAACAGTAATCTGATTATGTTATTTTTTTATGTAATTTAAGGGAATACCGGTTTTTTTGGTATCCTGATTACGTTATCCCGTTACATGAAATCTGTTACTCCCCAGGTCTGAATGATTGGGTTTGAATGAAAAGCAAAAACGTATAAAAATCCCCAAAAATATTTCCAATTTGTTTCACAGAACATCACTTGTTAGACGCTTTTATCCAAAGCGACTTACTTACTCATCACTGTGGACAATCCCCACAGGAGCAATGTGGGGTGAAGTGTCTCAGGGACACAACGACATGCTGACTGCAGTGGGGTTTGAACCTGTGCTCCCCTGATCCCAACGCACTAGACCACTGCGCCACACGCCTCACTTTCTTTATTCTTCTTTCATTATGTAATAATCCACGAAATATCTCCTCCTCCTTCAAAGTAAAATGCGGTGCATGGACATATCTCTCTTAACAATATGGTTTTTTCAGTGGAAAGTACTTTAAGAAAATGTTACTGATAATATTCATGTGCTGCATGAGTTGTATGGATCTTCTTTGGAAAGTCTTTCCAGAAATGTATTGGTACTTTCACTTAAGTAAAGAATCTGATAACTTCCTATGCCACTGGAAATGTAACTCATAAAACATACAAATATATACATCATTGTGAACATGAAATGATGCACTCAATGTGCCCTTACAAATACAAATACATATTCCCTTACATACATTTGTCTGGAATACGTGGATATAAAGTGTATTATAAGTACAGTCCATTCACACACACACACACACACACACACACACACACACACACACACACACACACACACACACACACACACACACACACACACACATGCACATGCACACACACACACAGACACAGACACACACACACACACACACATACCATGTATACATCACTTCAGGGGACATTACATTGACTTACATGCATTTCCTGGAGACTTATCCTAACCATAACCCTTACCCTTAACCTTACCCTTACCCAGTCTTCACCCTAAAATTAATGATTCCCCTCATGGGGACCTCCATGTTGTCCCCATAAGGGAGGCGAGTCCCCACACGTGACTGTGTAAACAGATTTAGGTCCCCACAAGTATAGTAATGCTAGGCCACACACACACACACACACACACACACCACACACACACACACACACACACACACACACCACACACACACACACACACACACACACCCCCAGGAGTTAGATGACAGAGGAACAATTATCCATCTGATTCTCTTGTCGATGCAGTTATGTGTTATGGGGTCGATGGACATGTAGTTGTTATCCCGGATCGATGCTGAGACACTTCATAATGTGAGGTGATGAGGGTGATGAAGGTGATGAAGCCGATCCCTGCGCCACGTCCTGATCCCCATTTAGTTGTGATGCTGGCGTGAATCTGTTCGCTGCTTATGGATTAGCTGCGTTGGCCCTGAAGAGGCTGCAGTTGATGATGTGATTAAATCAATGATCATCTCTGCGTCTTTGATTCGTCTGGCTGCGCTGCTCGGCCCTCTGTCTCTGCAGCAGGGGACATTTTACCCAGGATGCACCTCAAAGGCACGTCACTGTCTTGGTGTTTAATACAAGAAAAGGCAAGAAAATAGCATTATTTGAACTGGGGTATGCAAAATGTAAGAGTAGTGTAATGTGTTAAAGATTTTTATGGCAGTTCCTATACTTTTTTACTTTTTACTTTTTAAGTTTACTATCCTTTTTTTTAAAGATTGCTAGTTAATGTTTAGAGTGTGTTTTAAGGAGATTTCATTTATGTGTATTTTATTGAATTCTCAAGATTTGGCATTTTAGGGAACTCTCCCTTTAAGGGATTTGTATGGCTTTAAGGTATTTTTAAGGATTTCTTTATACTGTACATGTTTAGATATTTCCAATCGTTAGTTTTTCAGCTTTTAGGAAACAATCTGTGAAATTTGATTCGTCAAATATTGTTGTTCTAGGGAAATGTAAACGGTTTGTGGATTTCAATGTTTTTTAAGGGTAAGGGTTTTAAAGGTATGCGTTTCGAGCTTTTAGTGATTTAAAGTAAATGTAAGATTTTTAAGTTTTACCTGGATTTCCCTGAATTTTCAGGGAAATATAAGTTATTATTTATTATAATTTTTTACCATTTTGTTCCAATGTTATATCCCCAACCTAGTCTACTCTTCTATCAAGGTTTTTTCCTTTGTTAAAAATGGATAATTCTACCAATATTTTTTCTTCAAAGTAGACAGCGTGCACTTAGCATTGTGGCTAAATGTTTAGCACTCAGTTGTTTTACAACCTTAAAGCGTGTATCTGCTCCACAGACGATGAATGAGCGCTGCTGCAGCTCTGCCTCAGTTGTGTCTAGACTACAGGAAATGCAAAATTGCATTTGTTTACAGCCTGTCGGAGCTCAAAGCGGGCGGTGCTTTCAGAGAGCAGCAGAAGGGAGGGTGGCAGAGAGAGGCAGCAGAGAGCAGGGTATGAGAGGGTTTGTGCAGGGCCAGGATGTGCTGTAAAACTGCTGTAAAGCAGATTGGATTCGTTTGACTATTTGCATCTCATGACATTTGTTTTTCCCTCCCTCCTCTCTCCCGCCTCTCCCCCTCTTCTCTTTCTGAATTGACCGTTTGACGCACGTTCTGCCATTTTGTGGCTAGGAGAGAACAAAGTGTGAGGCAGGTAGAAACAGAAACATTCCCTGGGTTTAATTGAGGCCAGAGTTTATGAGAAAAGTTCTCTCCCTTTTCATTTCTCTGTAAACACCAGGCCAGGCAGAAAGTGTCAGCGAGCGGCGGCAGAATCATGATATCTGCCAGTTCCTACGCCTCAGGACCAGACATAATACAAACATGAGTATGATGACAGATTTGTTCTGCTGTCTGTCTATCCAGCTATTGATTATCCTTCAGTGGGAGGCCATAAATGACCCGTGATCATCTGGCTGAAAAACATACTCCCAACATCTGACCTGTCACCAGAGGTTAATTAAATAAACCGCGCAGGCCCTATGGAGCATGACTTTGCAATTATCCGTAACTTGCTCCGACCACGCCGCCTTTTATTGCATCATTAATATGTGGGAAGCCAGGGTGAAAACTGAGGGTGACGGCAACTCTTAGAAACACTACTTGGTGTTCAACATGCAAGATCTGCTAAAGGAAGGAGAACATAAACACTTTGGTAAGGGAAAAAACCCTCTATCTTGATTCCACTTTAGACGGTGACTATGATGCCTAAATATGTATCACATTTAGGATAGGGTCAATGGCAGCTGTCATGTTGTCTGTCACCGTGAGAAGAACACATCATAACCTGGAGCTGGAACTAAGACAGCATTTTGCAGGGTTTTGAGAAACTTCTTACTTTTTATAATTATTTTATATATTTTGTACACAAGGTTGAAACTATGAATTCTTACTTTACTTACTACTTTATTTTCACTTTATAGTAAGTACGTATTCCAGAAGTATTTAGGTCAAGGAATGGGCATTTTGCGTGTTTTTCTTTTCAGAAGGGTGTGAGAGAAATTGACCGACTTTTAGAAACGTGTTTCTTTATTAAATTAAATATTTTTCAACAAGGTTAAAACATTAAGGGTTTACATTACTTAATTATTTATTTTCACCATATATGTTATATACAACAACAAAAAAGCCTACAGTATAGTCTTGTCGTTCCAACATACAACCTGCTGAGAAACATTTTGAATAATTGCTAAAATGTGCAATCTTGGTTTTGAAATGTACACTTTTTATATCCAGAAGAATTGTTTTAATGATTGAATTAATCAATCTTCAACTGAGCAACCTTGTAATACATTCAGCGCAGAATATAAAATACAGAAGTGTGTGTGTTGTCCATGTTTTACATCCCCTCCCCCCCCTGTACGGAACAAGACAATAATAAGAGCAGAAAAAACAATAACAAAATGAAGTAGAAATATCACATAAAGAATATTAGAGAGGTTTGAATGATCCTGATACTGACGAACAACTGTTGCATAAGGGATCAGTTAGTGGATATATCCATAAGTGTTTGGATCCAAAAATGACAGGTTCAGGAGAGTCTGGAGAATCCAAAGACTCCAGAAATGATCAAATGAACAAATGATTGTGGCTCTTAAACTTTAAGAATTAAACAATTGTTCAGCTTTAGCCAGTAAATACTAGTTTGATTGTAAGTCTGATGAGGACCAGCAGAGGCTGTTTCAGACACTACTGCTGATAAAACCACTAAGCATTTTTCAAAATTGAGTAACCTCCCGTTAAACCCACCCCTATGTACGATAATATCCAAAACATCCTTTAGTTCTGTCTGCCGTGGCTAGTAAGCAAAGTAGCAAACTTACCTAGAACTTTGAAATTCAGATCCTGGTATATTTGGGCTGACTTAGAAGTAGCCTCTCCCAGGCCTGAGTGTGAGTGCAGTGAAGCTCTGGGAATGTGTGCCATCTTGCATGATAAATATCAGTGATTTGCTCCAGGCTTCAGACGGTTACTCACAGGAAGTCACTGTTTGAGTGGGTTTACACAGATGGAGACCATTCTTGGTCAACATTCACATAAAAATCAGTCTGGGCCCTTTTTTAGTTTATTTTTTCCCTCTCGCCTCCTTTTCATTGTGTGTAGACGGTGGCGGAGCTTTGCTGTTTTACTGGCTGGGGGACGACACCTTTATATGTTTGACAGTTTTGACTTTTCACGAGGATCTGCAACTTCACACAGACATGAGTAAGCTCGCCCTCATCGTTCATGTTCTCACAAAGCTGAAAGATGTTTATCTTATCTGGGAATTCCCATTCCTTAAGTCTGCTATCAAGTAGACAACATGGTTTGACTTTCTGTGCTCTGATGATGTGGCAGGACAACATGTTAACCAGCTGTTATTGGCCTTCTGCTCCGAGTTGTGAGGACACTGTTTCTCCTGGTGAGTTTCAGGATGAGTTTACAATCATTATTCTCCCACTGAGCCACGCTGGACCAGGAGGCTCGAACATCTTCACATGTGTTGCTGTAACAGAGAGGCCTGCAGGCTACTCTCACTGCCTCACCGTGTGATGGGCCAGTGGTGGAACACGTATTCACATATTAACAATACTATGTGTAACGGTATTCCACGGCAAGTTAGCTTGTCGGCGAGAATTTACTAAGGTTCAAATATTATAAGTAAAGCGTATTGAAATTAAAAGGAAAGGTTGTGAGGAACATCTAGCTGATGGAGGAGGTTATCTTTGGCAATTTATACACTTTGGAATGAATTAGAAAAGGTAGACAGTTAAAGAAAAAGCTAATAATAGACCATTTAAAGTATTACAAAAATAATGTAACAAATGTAATTTTCTATGTAATTTTAAAACGAATTTTAAAGGAAATTATAAATCTTAATTTTAAAAGTTTATTTAAATGTGATATTTAAATTGTATTTCTATGGGTTTATCAACATATTTTTTATGCAAAATCCTTTAGCTGTTTGATTCTCTCTTGACCGGTGTCTGTGTGATAATGTAAATAAAGTATAGCACCTTTTCGTTTTACTTACATGTTTCTTATAAGCTGACTTGGTGAAAAGAGACCTTTTCGTACATTTTACACATGTTAGCATTTAGATATCTTGATTTCATTTAATTTAAAAACGTTATACTTCAGTGAAGAACAAGTATCTCAAAATGGTACTTTTGAGTGGATTTACTCATTTACTATCACCACTAATGTTTGCTGCAAGTCACATTTAAGTTGCATAACCACAATAAAATGTTTGTGGATTCCTACATTGAATACCAAACCCTGGTTTTCCCAGATTAACAGATTGCCAACTACGTTATTTGTCAGAGTTGGTATGAAATGCTGATTCTGTTAATGCTGGAGTTGAAACAAAGGGCTACCTGCAGGCAGTCTGCTTTGTTAGTCGGCTCTGAAAAGACTTCTTACTTTCACTTTGATCTAGAACCATCTATTCTCATGCCAAACGATTGTGCTGTCCAATTGTTTCTGGAATAAGAAAGAAGCACCATGCTGATATATTCATGTGTATCTCCTCTTTGTTTTAACAGATCTATGGCTGAAAAGTTTCTCATCATTTGAAAATTGACACTTTCAACTCTGGTGTATTTCATGTAAAGAAAGCAACTCCAAGATACTGTAGTTTTCCTCTAGTTTCCCTCTACCAGCCTCACATGTTTCTTGCTCAAAGGTGGTAATTAACTACTGTTTTACTGCAGCCATTGTTGTAATTGGCGCGCAAGTTTGTGAGAGGCATTAACTTCCTTTTTTCCTGAAATGTGCAGCTTTTTTCGCCGTTAGGTTTGTTGTCATGTACGTTCGCAAGTCAACAAAGTCACAACATATCATTATGAAGCTTTTATGGATAAGAAAACAGCAGCTGAGGAGGTGTTTTATCTGCGTCCCTAACGGAAAGAGTCTCATAACACCTTCACAAGTGTCCTCGACCAACAAAAAGTTCCCTAAAGCAAATCTTCTTCTTTTTCTTGCCTGTGCTCCAACAAATAAATAAACCGAGGTGATATTATCCCCCGCTTTTATTTAATTTTCTGTGTTTTTTTACTACCTCATCCAATTCCCTCCTTTTTGATCCCAGTCCGCTGGTATCATCAGCTTCTTCATTTCCAGCCTGAAGGCGATCCTGACACTCGGGACGTCATGTGAAACCGTGAAGGACAGGAGGCAATAAGTCGGAGAATAGCAGCAATCTTCAGGAAAGTTCTCCATTCACTCTCACTCCCGTAGTTCTCTGTTCTCTTATCCAGCCTTGAAGATAAAGAAAAAAAAATCAATACAGAAACACAGTGTTAGATAAAAGCAGAGAGGGGGAGAGAGCTGAGCGAAGTTGGTTGTGTGAATTAAAGCGATCAGAAATTCCCCGGCCCTCGGCCCTCGGTCTACATAACCTAACAGCCCTGTCTCTGTGCTGTCTATCACTCTCTGCTCTCTGTTCAATCCCGCTTTGTTCACTTCTGATTTCTTTTTGGTCTATTCCCCGTCTGCTTTGTGTTTTGGGATGAAGGACCTGCTCCCATTCAGCTGCAATAACTGCTGAGTGAAGGTTTTGGATATTGCCAGGGAGCCTGTCTGAGCCTCCATATCAGCTTTGACAATTGCCGGTCTCTCCGGAGGGACGTGAGGATGGACTGCAGTGATCAGTCTTTTGTTTTTAGCCGTGTTAGCAGCGTGGCTCTAGGGATGGCTGTGTCAGACGGCCAGTCCAACACTCTGGTACAGACTGAAATATCTCGGCTTCTATTGGATGGATTGCCATGGAATGTTGTGCCGACATGCATTGTCTTCAGAGGATGAATCCTAAACACTCAGCTGATCCTCTGGCCATTTAGCGCTACCATGATGTTTACATTTGTGAATTAAGTGAAATTACGTAACACATTTTGAATAGATTGCAATTAAATTAGGTGCAGCGCTCACGATCCCCAGAGGTTGTATCATAGTGACTTTGCTGATCTTCATAATGTTCCTATGGAAGCAAAAGCAAGTTGACATTTTCTTTCGTTTGTCTCAACTATTGAAAATTGGTGAACCCCGTGTGGGCATGTGCGGGTGGAGGGAGGGAGGGGGGAGTGTAGTGAGTGTACTGTGATATTACAATATCAATGAAATGGCATCGATTACTGTACACTATAATGAAATAAAAAGACATGGTGAACATTGGTGATCCCCAGAGAATGAATAAGTGTGACATTGGTGATCCTCTGACTCCTCATGTAGCGCCATCACAAGGTGGACTTTTGTGTTTTTTTGTGAAATATCATTAACAACTTTTGAATAGATCACCATACACCATACAAACTGGTGCAGACATTCACCAGAGGAGGAATCCAACATTTCTTTGCGGATCTTCTTAATATTTCTCTAGAAGCAAAAGCAAATTAAGTTAACTGTCTCGACAACTATTGGATAGAGGCCATGCATATTTGTAAAGACATTCATGGTCACCAGATGATGAATTAGCCTGATTTTTGTGATTCATTGACTCTTCATCTAGCGCCATCACAAGGTTGACATTCATTTTGATATATCTCAACAACTTTTGGAGTAATCCTAATGACATTTGGTAAACACATTCATGATCACCAGAGGGTGAATCCTTATTACGTTGCTAATCCTTTGATTTTCACTGTATTACCACAAGCAGGTTGACATTTTTGGATTTCAGTGACCGGTCTCAATTTAAGTGATCCTTTGACTCTTCTAGCACAATCAAAAGGTGTTTTTTTATTGAAATATCTTACCTTTTGGATATATTGCCATGAAATCCCTAGGTTGAATCCAATTGACTTTGCTGATCTTCTGAATGTTTCTCTCTACCAAGACGAATTGACATTTTATTTAGTGAATTGTGTCAACGAGACATTCATGATCACCAGAGGATGAATAAGTCTAACTTTGGTTATTCTCTGTGCCATCAGGAGCTTGACATTTGTGTTTTTGTGTGAAATATCTCAATAACTTTTGCAAGGATCACAATGACATTTGGTGAAGACATTCATTTCCCAAGAGGATGAATCTGTTTGGCCTTGTGATCCATTGACATGTTAACTACCAGGAGGTTGTACAGTAGGTGCAATATCTTGACAACTATTAGATAGATCGCCAATTTGGTGCTTGGTCAAGCTTATCTGTACTTCCTTTGACGTGACAAATAGCAAATGTTAGCATGCTAAAACACTACTGATAAGCACAATATACCCCAGTTACATCCAAATGTCCTCAATTTAATTACTGAATTTAGCTATATGCCTAAATGTAAAATGCATTTAAATAAGTCTACATTTTTTTGGAATGAACACATCTATCAACGATATTAAGATGATGCCTCAAAGTCTCATCGTAACACATTTTAAACATCATAGAGCCTAAAGCTGCTGGCTGAACTGTCTCAGTGTTGTTTCACCTGCTTCTTGTAAAAATATGTGATCCCTCATCCCCTCTGCTCCTCAGGTACCAGATCACATCGACACCTGATGAGTTGTAGCAGATATCAGGGCCGCATGTGATGCTCTGCAGGACGTATTTCAGAGGGAGTTGAGGCCGTATTTCACCGTTTTAGGGCTGAGGCGCCGTCATGTATTAATTAAAATCCAAATACCCTGTATTGATTGTGTTATCAGGCTAGTGCAGGCTGGGCCCGGCGTATTGATCCGGCCTGTGATTTATGATCATTTTCAAGAAAAATCCTTTTGTGTGATTATATGAGGAAACAAAGCCTGAGTGAGTGTAATTCTTTTCGATCTATTATGTAGCAGGGTCCCGGTGGTGGAGGGCTAAACAGACTGCCACCCTGAAGCCCCCCAGAGGAGAAATATTGTTAACTTAAAAATTGTTATGATCCAGTTGGTTTCATGGGAAAGTAAATCAAATGAAATCGATGGCTCCACAGTCGCTACTAACTGAGGCTGCAGCCTGTGGCTCCAACCCCTTTGACTGTTGGATACTCCTTATTTTGGGACTTGACATAATTCCCCAAGCATACTTTAAAGCAGTGGTCGCCAACCAGTCGATCGCGAGTGTGGTGGGGTACATCGCGGACCGTTAAAAAAAAAAGTAACAAAATAAATAAAAATAAAATAAAAATAATAATGTTTGAAAAATACGTTTTTAGATGTAAACCTATCATCCACCACTTGAGGTGCCACTTGATTGACGTATAAACACCTCAATAATATAATACATTAACCGTGCTTTACGTGAACCTCATCATGACACAAGAGAGGACGGCAGGAATGCAATTTCCCGTGTTCAGTGAATGCAACAGAGGCAAGTCACCAGACCAATCAGAGAGTTGCATGGAAATACACGTGTGCTTGTGTCATTCAAGCTCGGCTCTGTGTGTGTGTGGCAATAGCGCATTTAGTGTGATAGAGAGAGAGAGGGAGAGAGAGGGAGAGAGGGAGAGAGGGAGAGAGGGAGAGAGGGAGAGAGAGGGACCGGTGCTAGCGGGGACCGTGATGTTAGCATCTGGTTAGCTAGCTGCACTAACGGACATAAGGAGCTGTTTCCACAACAAGCTGGAGGAGAGTCCTCCCCTGTCAGACTGAGGGGCTCAGGTGAGCTAAAGGACTCTCTGAGTGTTTAGAACAGTTTTGTCACAAATTATTCATAAGATTATTTCCGAGGCACACCTTCATATGATCATTATAGTTATACAAACAATAAGAGAATAAATGAAAAACAGGTATGAAATACTATATGGCAGTAAAACAAGAATACAGTTTAAAAGGGGAGTGATTTGTAAAATATCCATAAAGAAAAAGAAAATCTGTTTACAGTTCTGTTTCTTATGGGTGTTGAGAGAGGTATCCAGATCTCTTCATGTTGCTCTCAAAGTGCACCAGATTGATGCTTTCAACTTCAATATTTAAAAAAAAAAAATCTTCCCGGGGGAGCGTCCCCCCGGACCCCCCTAGAGGAGGTGAGGACCCCCCTAGAGGAGGTGAGGTCCGCCCCCCACTCATAAAAAATAGCACTTTACCCCTGCCTATATGCCGTGAGCTGATTATGGAGCCTTCATTGTAACAGTAATTCAGATTCAATCAGCTTATATAAAAGGCCTCAAATTGGAAGCACTGCCTCGGCCGTCTTTTTCACTCAATTCTGCAATAGGTAAATCTCGCCTTTCACCTAGGCCGAGGTCGGTGATCTTGGGCTTAAAAAGGTTGGTGACCACTGCTTTAAAGGGTCAGTTCAGCCACATCTTAAGGGCAGCTGTTTTCTAAGTAGAATGGTCGTCCACCAATCGGGGGGTTGTTGGTTTGATCCCCAGCCCCTGGAGTCAACATGTCGAACTGTCCTTGGTCAAGATACTTAACCCCAGATGTCTCCTGAACAGTTTAGGAGTGTGTGTGAATGTTAGTGTCCCTGAGCAGGGGGCACCGTATACAGCTGCATCTGTATGAATGGGTGAATGCTTATTAAGAGGTTGCAAAGACTTGAAAAGGGATGTATAAATGCAGCCCATTTCAAAAGAAAATCATTTTTTTGACAAATCATTGGTGACCGCAGCCATATTATTTATTTTTGTATTTGGCCCACCATCTGATTTCAATGGAGATGAATGCAATTGTATTATTTATGTTGCTAGAGATTACCATGATATTGGATTACTTTACAAAGGCCTGAATCAAACTCGATCTTGGAAAAAATAATATCTCTGCACACAGTAGGTAAAGGGAATGTGGGTACACTGAGATCATTACATGCTTCATCACTGTATTGGCACTGGCACTTGCTGCAGATTTTTCCAATATGAACATAAATTCTAGTGACTTTTTGTTGGCTCAGGGCAAAACATAATGACTCTTGGTGATGTCACAAAGATGTCTTACCAAAAAATAAAAACTGACAGACTGCCAACTGCCCACTCAACCAATGTTTTCCCGACAAATGTCTCTATTGTTGTTGTGCAAATAATGTCTGTTTGGAAGACACTTACAAAGACTTCCGTCCTTTTAAAAGAGATGCCAGATCAGAAAACGCTCACAGGGGTTTTGAATGGAAGGCAATGACAAACGCTTATTTTGTTGTTAAGGTCTCAGGACTACTAAAAAACGAATTGAATCACACCCTGTCTGATCATTTGCATATTTACTGTCTCAGATAAAGTAAATATTCTACATGTCTTATACATCCTTTTTATACGTTTCCTCTCAATTCAACTTCACATATTTATTCACTTTGGAAACTTTGGGATCTCCAACAGAATTTGAAATAAAATGTTTAGGTTTAATAAAATGTTTGGCTGCAATGTAGAGTATATCATGATCCACCAATAGGTCAGCACGTCTAAAGAGCTGGAATTACTTTTTTTTATTTAAAGAAATGTGCCCAAACCTCCGTTATAGGCCAGTACACTTGACATGGAAATAATTTCACCTCAGTATGGAGGTGTAGAAGTCTCAACGTCTTCCCCTGGACTCTTGTGGTGTCTTTTACAGTAGCTTGACATATCTCTGCAGAGCTTTGCATTTAGCTGCTGGCTGTCCGTCTCAGCGGCCATTAGTTAGAGTAAGTAATTTAAACATAAATTATAGACAAACAATACATTTGATTTATATTATTTGCTTGTTTTGAAGCAAATGTAAGTTTTTGGTGGAAATATAGTTTTCCAGAAATAGATACTGACTAACTTATTTTAAAATGATCCCATGGCATTCATTTAATATGGGGAGGTAGTTCACAAGTAACATCAATGTTAACTTAGTCAAGTTATACAATACATGTACATCGTATAATATCCAGTATGCATAAACCTAAAACTGGGACATTTAATCATTTTTTCAAATCGCCTACTAGTTAGTCATTTCCCCAACAAAACAATAGAAAATAAACAAACAGAAAAGAACAAAAACACCCAAATAAAAAAAAGCATATCCTTAAAAAGGATTCATGATGTCAGTATTTCCATAAATGCCTCATAATAAACGGGGGGGGTTATACCAAAAGTTCTCTGGCACGTTGACTACAGTTCAACAGTTTAATCTTCACAGTGTTTGTTACATGTTTTTCAGGTAACTGTGAATAACCCGTTCATCATTTGTTCTAGTATTATGTCTGTATTCTATTTAACTGTAAGTATGCATTCAATTCCTGCAACACCCAAACTGAAAACATTCCTCATGTATCATCTAATTAATTGAACTTGATATTGTGAACACATCTCTTATGCTCATCATACTAAACAATGAACAAATTGATACATGTTCCTCTCACAGATGTACACAATAATTCCCCTCGAGTGGTGCTTCGGTGTGAGTGCAGTCTGCGTCAGTCTGGCCAAGTTAGAATCTGGAAGAGATCATGGTCAAGTAGTAGCTAGTTTGATTTTGTGTGCCACCGCTGGTTACAAGGAATCGATATCGAATCAAGGAGGGTTGAGTCTCCCAGATAAGCCCTCTTCGGCCACTCTGGCTATTCATCATAAGTCTGTAGAAACCTGATAGGTCAGAAGAAATGATATTCCGGCAGGAGCGGGGTCTCCTTATCTCTCCATAGCAGGGGAATAGGAGACATGCCGATCAATACCGGGCTGTTGTGTAGTACTTGCAATTATCAACAGCTGATTCTGTCCTCCCCCAGCTGCATCTTTTAATACCACATAATTACAAGTTGTGGGACAATGCCATGGTGGAAGGGGATTACAGCTTTAGTGTGCTTCAAGCTTTGAAATAGCTACAGTGTGGAAGAGGAGGATCAAACTGATTTTATTCGTACTCTGATATTTGGCTCTAATTCCCACTGTGATCTTTAGCTACTTCACTATGTGCTAATCAAATGTAAACCAACCACCAAACCTTCAACAATTGAAGACTAGAGGGTCTATTTTTTATTTTATTTCCAAACTGATATTGGTTTACCCTCCTCACATCTCTGATAATCAGAGGTGGGAAATAACTAAGTACATTTACTAAAGTACTGTCCTTAAGTAAAATTTTGAGGTACTTGTACTTAACTTGAGTATTTCCATTTCTCTTTAAAAATGTAAGTGGGCTCACTCTTTAAGTCATAAAAGAGTCAAATGATTTCAATATTTTACAAAAAGTCAATCAGACCTGTGTTTGTCTATAGGGTGTCAAACTCAAATACACAGTGGGCCAAAATAAAAAAAATGGGTACTAGTGGAGGGCCGGACTGGTTCAATGTTCAGTGCAGAACGTATTGAAATGAACGTATTGCACATATTAAACCTGGAACAAACAAAGCTTAAATTATTGCTTATAAAACAACATTAAACATTAAATAATCAGTTGCATTCAGTATCGGTACTTTTACTCAAGTAAACGTCTGAATACTTCTTCCATCACTGCTGAGTAACTGTAAGTAACTAAGTATATTTAGTCAAGTACAATTTTTAGGTACTTGTACTTTACCACTACATTTATTTTGTAGTTAGGCTATTTACAGATTTGGATTGATGATGTGAAATATAATCTACCCTTAAATCTAACACAATATATATATTCTGAAATGGACCAATCTGCACAATGGTAGTTTAAGTATGTTATGATGCCAATACATTTGTTCTGGAGTAACATTTTGATTGAAGGACTTTTACTTGCAACACAGTATTCCTACACTCTGGTAGGCCTACTTCAACTTTTACTTAAGTACAACACCTAAGTACTTTTTCCACCTCTGAAGGAAGACTTATTTTCCAACTTGGAGACATTTTTCGCTCTTTTATGGCGCCAAATTGTGGGAGGTCGTAACAAATGAAGCACGGGCTCCAGCAGCTCCTGCGGTATCCTGGCAGCAGCCTATCGCATGCGGCTGAGGGGCTTCTAATGATGGACCGGAGGCGGAGGCACCAAGGAGCGCCGGTGCCTCGGACAAACCAGGGAGCCTCACTTCCGAAACACACCGGCTGGAGACCGGACCTGTCTGCGATCTGAGCGAGGTGTTTCCGCAAAATGTGACTTTATTTCACATTGTTTGCGCAACTACTTTTTTTAAAGGATTTTCTTCTGGACTTTACGCAGTTTTTGGACACAGCCTCTCCTCCTGTGGAAGGATAACTGCTCTTGAGGCGACATCCATCCATCAGAGAAGTCAACTCAAACTGGAGTGGCTCTTTTGACGCAAACTCGTCAAAAAGCTCCCAAAGAAAGGCACTCTTAATCCCAAACGGACACCAGGATGCAGCATTTGACCACAAAGTTAAACCCAGGTCTGCTACACAGCGCACGAGCCACTCACACGTCGGACTAACCCATGTTGGAGTTCCTCGGAGAGTTGTGCGTAAAAGCATCACCGGACAGGAAGTGAACTAATTATTATTTAACCCCATCCCTCATTTCCATATCTTGCGTGAGTTGGCTGGACTGGAGCCAATCACCCGCCGAAGGGCAGCAGGAGTCGTAAAAGCGCTATCCTTCCTCCATCACCATCACACTGACATGCGCAATCTGCACACGGGCATCAGCAGCAGCAGGAACACTTCGTTTATTCCAGCTCCCCGCTCCGGCTGAAGGGTCCCACTCGCTGCTCGTAGATGAGCCGGGGTGAGGAGGCAGAGAGGCGCAGAGAGAGCTCAACATGTCCCGCCGCAAGCAAGCCAAGCCGCAGCAGCTCCAGGCGGAGGGAGTGGCGAGGAGCGCACCGCTCTGCCATACCGGTACGTGTGTTTAAAACCACTTTTACTGTGTTTACTGCAGCTGATGGGATAAAAACAACAACTATGAGTAGAGCTTAATTTAAAGACTTTTATTGCAAAGAAAAGGTTTAAGATTAAGAATGATTGTGGCTCAGACCATTTTACTATCTAAAATGTTGGACGAACTCTATTTTGCAAACTAAATTGAGTGGTTTAAATTGGTTCACAGTTTTATTTTATTTTTTACAATTTGAGCATAAATTAGTTTTCACACTTTGAATTTCTGAAGTGTGCTTGATTAAAAAATAAATGTCTAAACAGTCTATGAATCTGTTACAAGAATGGAATTAAATGTTTGATAGTTAAATTGTTTTTTGGTGTTTTAACCAAAAACGGTACATGTATTTATTTATTGGATATTTGGACACAGTAAAGTCATCAAAGTAACGTTATTCTGAAAACGGTAGGCTCCAAAACGATCAAACCTCTCATGAATTCAACTATTTTCACATGTTATTTAATGTAACTTTAACCGTTTTAGGGGATATGTGGGAAAGGCCTAATTCACCAACAATATGCATTAATATAACTAAAGCTGAAATACGTTTTAAATGTGTAGGTTATTTTGATTTGGGTTCGAGGCCTTCTTGACAACTATTACAACTGCAATGAGAAACAGTAATCTTATACGTCATTAGAAAATAAACTAAAATGAAATTGTGGCCTTAATGATATTACTTTTATGATAATAAAAGTGTATTTTACATGCATGCAGGACCCCTGGGTTTAACTGATATTCTTACTTTAAAAAATATCAATATTTTCACCACAAATTACCTAGAAAATTCACAATATTGAATGAATCTCAACATCCATTATATCATATATATAAACAATCTAGTTTTAAAATGATCAGCCCTACACTTTGTAATGAGATACCACTTCATCCTATTGCCAGCCCATGGTGTGGAACACTAACCATTTTTAATGATTTCATATTAAAATAAAAAATGTGATTTGATCATATCTGTAGGAAAGCTGGATGTTATTTGTACGTATCAGCACTGATATTATAACATACATAAACCTTTAATGTATTGGACAAGAGGTTATCCAAAAAACCCAAAAAATATGACAATTAAAAAATGTATTTGGCCTTCGCTCTCTAACTATTGTGCAATGACAAAATTGGTTTGCAACATGCTTGGCTGTAGCTGACAATTCATAAATGAATCTGAATTAATATAATCTAATATGATTCAATTGATTCAAGTATTTATTTATATCCCTGTCAACTTTATTCAACATTTAAGTCATACATCTGAAAAGCAAAAGGCCTGCGCATTAATTCAAATCATCCTCCCCTCAGTTCTTGTCTCATGTCAGTCAGTGATTTATTAATTATTATTGGTGTGTGTGAGAAGGTGTCGAGTGTGTTCGAGGCCCCCCCACAGCCCTGCAGCCAGGCGGGGGGTCTCGGTCACTCGGAGAGGGGCTTTAAGCCTGCTGATTTAACCTTTGTCAGCCTCACCCTGCGAGGGGCAAGTGCTCCACGTCTGCATCATAATACAATTAGTACATGTGAAGTGGTGACCTCTGCAGCCGCGGGTCACTCAGAGGCAAGAGGCTCTGCGCTGGCCCCACTCTGTTTGCTTTGCTGCTGCAGACCCTTTTCCCTGGCCAAACCACACAGCGAGAAACACTCATAAATCTGTTTTCTGCTCCTAACATAATGGATTGAGCGATCGGTGACATTTAAAAAAGACATGTCGATCAGTGTTATTATATTTGGAATCTAAATCAAAACTGATCTTTTCTTTGTTTTTCCTGGAAGAGAAACAATTCCCAAAATCCACAGGGAAAGTGTTTTCGCTCCTGTGTTTGCTGAATCGCCTTGGTGATCTTCAGACCACCCACATGGAGAGCCAGTCACTCTGATTATGTACCTCTTCACTTCCAAATATGTTTAACCCTCTCAACTCTTCTTTTTTACACCAATTTTCTTTTTTTTAAATCAATTTTTATGACACAGATGTGACACAGTTAGAAGCCTGTCATTTAATTAAAAACATATTCCTGGTTAATACAGACATGTATCAGTGTGTTTGCTTGAGGATCTGTTGAGTGTTCTGCTATAACTGTGAATACAACAGATGTCCCATTCGGGGTTATAGCTTGAACACACTGATACTCATTCTCTCAGGTGGTGAGAGTGATAACACACACGCATACACACAAACTATGTGCATAGTAACACACACATTCACACAAACTGCGTGCATGTATAGTCTGGTAGCTCACACACACACACACACACACACACACACACACACACACACACACACACACACACATTCATGGTCAATTTAACACAAAGACAGGCACGTTCAATTGTCCACGTTTACTGCGTTTACGTGCAGCATATGTCGGCCACACACACCCAGAACACACACTCACTACATTTCATTATTCATGATTTGGTTTAATCTTGTTGTTTTTAAATTACATTTGTTTTTATTTTCCCATTGCAATTCAAATTATTGCTAAAAAGTTCAATGAAATAACATATTGCCCATCTATTTTCTTTGGTGCTTTTTAATTGTGATTCTTAAATTTGTGTAGGGAAGCCGGAGTGTATGTACAAATCATTTACTATTGATTTCCCCAAATGTTCCATCTGGTAATGCTGTCTGTTCCCTAATGGGGCAAAGCCTGAACAGATGCAACAGTGATTGTAAAATCTTTTCTCAAACTACGTCACTTATGAGCTCCTGACGGAGGAGGGGAGGAAACTGTGATGTCAAAAGATCCCTTTCAAACTGACATTATAATAAATTAAATCCTTTAAAAATCGAAAAATGTGCACATATCATTCGGATCTTTTTTTCTGTTATAGAAACAACATGCTGTTAAAGCTGTGAGATTATACACGTTTTGATTGCCTTGTGTTTTGATGAAGAATCCCAAATGTGTTTTTCTGGGAATAAGAATACACTCAAGTTTTTCCGGGCCTGACCATGCTCATTAAGAATATATGTTTAACTTATGTTTCAAATTGCCTTGAAAATCTAAAATCTATGATGTTTTGCACAAATTACATTTACATTCAATTGTCAGCTGACATCACCCAATTTAACCACGTTTTAGGTTTTTAATCCAGTTTAACAACTATTAACACATTGTAGGTTTTGAACAATAGTAGAAAGTGCACATTTGATGTGCAGATGAGACAATACTTAAATGTATGAATGCAGAGGAAAATCAATATAGTGTATGAGATTTCATTATCTGTCTGAATGCACAATGGAGAGGTCAGATAACTTCATTGAACTTCATTGATTTTTGAGGAAGATTATTAACATCTGCAAACAGGGGGTGCCAGTTTAAAACCTTTGTCAACACTTTAAAGAGATGTTTATTATGGGCCTTGTAGAATTCTAAGATCCAAAGTGGTATCACGAACAAATGCTGCTGTAAATATATATATACATAGGAAAACTTTGTATTACATATCATCTAATTTGAGACATAAAAAGAGAAAGAAAGTGTCTAATATTTGCTATTAAAATGTGGTTTCCCATTTAATTTCCCACACTGTATGACAATGTTATACATTTGTTTTGGGTGAATAATTTTTTCTTCTACATTAAATGGTTTTCTTCTACATAAAAACCCATGTTAAAATCAACATGAATTGTTAGTTTTGGACACAGATCTTTGGTTCAGTGGTTTTTGAACAATGCTTGTCCACAACACAAGTTAAGAAAGATGGACTCACTGCTCTGTATGTAGGAAATAATTACAGCTTGATAAAGGAAAATGTGTCCCTCTGGTGAAATATCAGGACGATAAGTGAGCCATTATGCGTTCTTAATCAGTTTTTTTCATGTTTCAGGCATGGTGGAGGGCCTGTACAGAGAGAACACCAATGGAGGTTGCCACAGCAGACAGGAAACACACATCTGTGAACGATGCTGTGCTGAGTTCTTCTCCAGGACTGAACTGAGTGAACATCAGAAAGTCTGCACTGAGGATCCCTTGGTGCTGATAGTGAAGGACAATGACAGGATGCCAGTTCCTGATGAATCTCCTGTTGGACCCTCTCCGGTTCCTAGCGTTGCGTCTAGTGACTCGTCTGCAGCAGAACCCAGCTGTGGCCTGGGGGGGACGCTGGTGAACGACAACGATAGCCTGGACAATTTCGAGGAAGGTTTGGAGCGAGATGAAGCCATGGAGCTTGAGCATCACTTGCACGACAAACAAACCTCCAGCCCTCAGCCTCCAGATTCCGCTGAGACCCCCAAGATGTCAGCTGTTGACAGTTATGGCATGCAGAGTACAAACGTGACGCTGGAGATCCTCCACAGCACCAGGGTGGCTGTGGCTCAGTTCTCCCAGGAGCTCAGCAGCATGGGGACTGGAGGGAAGGCTTCAGGGGCCATCCCTGTGATCCTGGAGCACCTGCTGGCCCTTCAACAACAACAGGTCCACCAGCTGCAGCTTATTGAGCAGATCTGCAGCCAGGTAGCCATCATGAACAGACAACCAACACAGGCGGCGTTAAAGCCAGTCTCCAGATCCCTGTCTCTGGCCCCTATCCCTTTCCCTTCTCAAGGCACCATAGCTCCTCCCATCCTGCCTCTATCAGGAACCATGCCCTCAACCTTCAACGGAAAGGCTGCTGTTTCTTTGTCTTCTGTGCTTGAGAAGTCACACAGTCTCCCCTCACAAACTCTATATGGGCAGTCCACCTTCAGAAATGTGAAATGTACCTCAACGTCTTCAGAAACTTCCACCCCATCTGTCACCAGCTGCAGCAGCAACATCTCCACATTGCTGCTTCCTTACATGGGCTCACACAGCAGCGGCATTAGCTGCTCTCAGATGCTGAGCTCCTCCAGCCCGCTCCCCCTGGGACAGAGCAGCCTCCTCAGTTCCCCCTCCGGCCTACCATTTCTACCTCAGAGCCCCCCTAGCAGTGTCATTTTCCCCAATCCCTTGGCTAGCATCGCCGCCACAGCTAATACACTTGACCCTCTCGCAGCCCTCATGAAGCACGGGAAGGGGAAACCGCCTAACGGGCCCTTGTACGAAACCAAGCCCAACCCAGAGGAGCCTTTCTTCAAGCATAAATGCAGGTTCTGTGCCAAAGTGTTTGGCAGCGACAGCGCTCTGCAGATCCACCTGCGCTCCCATACAGGAGAGCGGCCCTTCAAATGCAACATCTGTGGCAATCGCTTCTCCACGAAAGGGAACTTAAAGGTGCACTTCCAGAGGCATAAAGATAAGTACCCTCATGTTCAGATGAACCCCTACCCTGTGCCAGAATATCTAGACAATGTGCCAACGAATTCTGGGATTCCCTACGGAATGTCCTTCCCCCCGGAAAAGCCTGTGTCCTCATGGCTGGAGAACAAACCTGTTGTAGCAACTCTGCCAGCCACTATGGGTCTTCCGCTTCCCTCCGCTATTACCTGTATCAGAGGCTCGAATGACCCTGTAAGTGTAACACCATCTGTTAAATCTCCCTTCCAGACAGCTCTTGGTGAATGTGTATCTTTGTCACCTAACCACAGAGGCAGTGAGGCTCATTTCTCTCCTGTTTCAGAGTTGAAGCGTGAGACAGAAGTGTCCAATATACTAAAAACAGAAGGGATACACCTGCCCCAGAACTGCTCCCTGATATTGAGAGGCAACCCTATAACAGAAGCACCCAGCACTACGATCCCATCTGTGGCCACCACGCCTGAACCCATCACCTCAGCATCCCCCCTCTCCGAGTCCCCACCTCTATCGTACAACTCGGACGTAATGAAATACCCAAGCGGGGATTTCCTGGACTCTATGCACACGTCTGAAACCTCAAAGCTTCAGCAGCTGGTGGAGAACATCGACAAGAAGATAACAGATCCCAACCAGTGTGTCCTCTGTCACCGCGTCCTCAGCTGTCAAAGTGCGCTCAAGATGCACTACCGCATCCACACCGGGGAGAGGCCCTTCAAATGTAAAGTGTGTGGCAGGGCTTTCACCACCAAAGGCAACCTGAAGACTCACATTGGCGTTCACAGAGAAAACCCTCCCGTCCAGGTGCAACACTCGTGTCCCATCTGCCAGAAGAAGTTCACCAACGCTGTTGTCCTTCAGCAGCACATCCGCATGCACATGGTCGGACAGATTCCAGACTCCACGCTCATAGAGGGGCTGCAGGAGATGGATATGTCCTTCAACGAGAGGAATTGTGATAGTCTCAGCAGCAATGACAATGACCTCCTTGATTATATGTCAATGGAGGATGATAATGAGGAAGAAGACGAGGAAGTAGAGAGTATGGAGGAAGTTGTAAATCCATCGAAACCCTTGATATATGACTGTTATTCACCGCCTAAGTCCAACATTGTTTCAAGTTTAGCCGCTCTGGAGAACCAAATGAGGATGATTGACTCTACTTTAAGCCTAAACCACTCCTTTGGTATACAATCTCTAACAAATGGTTTTAATGACATTAGCCAACTTAATTTTAAAAGATCTTTGGCAGAGAAAGGCGTGGAGAACTGCAGACTTAACAGCCCAAATGTTTCAGAATCTTCCTGTTCGCGTCGTGTATCGGGAGCTCCGATTCAAAGCAACTCAGAAGGCATGACGATCAAATCACCTGCAGTGAACAACAATAGGCCAGAATCCCACGAGTCTTTGGCAGCCTCAGTAAAGAGAGAGCAACCTGATTCTCCTACCTCGGCATCAGCAGCTGCAGTGGTCCAAGAACTGCGAGGAATACCGGCCAGCAAGCTGTGTGTGAAAGAGGAGACTCCTTATAGTATGTCCTTCCAACTGAGCCGAGAAAGAGGTAATCTTGCAATGTTGAAATGCAAATGTTCATAGCCTACTAAAGATAAATATGTGTTTTTCTTTTGAAGATGATTCAATGATTGATCCCCTTTGCACTTTGATTTCAGCTGCAGGTCAAAGTATTCCCACCCTGGTTACCAGCACATCGTCAGGGCTGATAAAAACCGAGATGAATGGTCATAGTCAACCGAACAATTTGTCTGAAAGGCAGCTCCCACCGTTTAGCGTCCACATCCCCCCAGCTTACGCTTCAGTCGGCAGCCCAGGAATGACCTCCCTGCTCGGCCCCGCGCCTCCCCGTCGAACTCCGAAGCAGCACAACTGCAACGCCTGTGGGAAGAACTTCTCTTCTGCCAGCGCCCTGCAGATCCACGAGCGCACACACACCGGAGAGAAACCCTTTGTCTGCTCCTCCTGCGGCAGAGCGTTCACCACGAAAGGCAATCTGAAGGTAGATAAAGGAGGTTTTTCTCTGTTGTGCTGTCAAGCTGATAGCTCTGTTGGTATATTTAGAGGTAATTATCTGCCTTTTGTGAAATATAAGATGAATGGTTCTCAACAACAACAGAAAAAAAACAAGTGACTGGTCAATCAATTTTAAAAATTACATTTTTGTAATTACACAGCAAGTGGGTCTTTTGTTGTATGTAAGGCAGCATACATGGCAACAACATAACCTCCCTGTTATTTTATAGAAACTAATCATTGACCCATGTGTGTTCAAAAGAAAAAGAAAAAGTAAGCCAGTTTGTAAATTTAAATCACTGTTACTGTTCAATTACGATTTAACTCCCTGTTTGAACACAGATCATTCCCCCTTTTATAAAAGTGCATACATTCTTATTTAATTACAACATATTTATTCGCACAGGCATATGCGTCCATTTCAACTAATGTAAGAAAAAGACAAAACATTTTCTTAAATTCAAAATAAAAAAGCCACATGAAATTCTGTAGGAATTATGAATGCCCTGACTATAATTAGGTGCAACATGTCTCCTATGATATTGTTTCAAGGTATGTTTTCCCCCATAAGCCAAAAAGCATGTTTATAACAATTTGAGTCAAGTCACTTTCGAAAGAAAAATCAGTAAAGGGCTGGCATTTACAATTATTTCCTCATTGATTAAGTTGCAGATACATTTCTCCATGAATTAGTAATACATTGTTGTCATAAAATGTCCCAACATTTTGAATATGCATTACAAATGTTTTGTTAAGTCTAAGGTCAAAACCTAAAATAATTTCTCCAAAGAATAGCATCAAATCTTAACCTTCCACAAGTTTGTACCAGCAAATACCTAGTGATTCTTTGTATGAAGTCTTACTTTCTTGCTGATCAATTTTCTGTTGGGTGACTAAGCATGAATCAACTTTCAAAAACCCACTCTAGTGGAACTACACTTCCGTCAGATTTGGTAAACACAGATTTAATCAATTAAAACAGATATCTGAAACCTTTTCACATTTTATTTAAAAAAGGCTATTATATATAGAATGAGTATTATAGTGTAATAGATAATAAAGCTGCAGCTGTTAAGGTGTAGGGGGCTGGATATTTACTGCGACAACCCATGTTTTTTTGAGAAATAAAAGCATACATCAAATCTAATTTCCTGTCATTTTCAGGTTCATATGGGAACTCACATGTGGAACAATGCACCAGCCAGGAGAGGCCGGCGTCTGTCAGTGGAAAACCCCATGGCCCTGCTGAGCGGAGATGCCGCAAAGTTTGGAGAGATGTTTCAGAAAGACCTGGCAGCTCGAGCCATGAACGTAGATCCTGGATTTTGGAACCGATACGCTACAGCGATCGCCAACAGCCTGGCCACGAAGAACAACGAGATCTCAGTGATTCAGAACAGAGGCATCTCTCAGCTGCACCCTCTGACTGCAGGCATGGACAGAGTGAGCGCCGCAGGAAGTCCAATAAACACTCTAACCAAGACAGGCATGGACCTGGGGAATAATAGGCATTTTTCTATGCTGATTGATGACAGCAAAGAAATTGGAATCAATTGAAAAAACAATGAATGGAGACTTAATACTTATGCAATCTATTATGAACATTCAAATATTTGTAAAACCTCTTGTTTGTTCGTATGTATTATATATAGACTTAAAAAAGAACTTTTTATCAATTGACAAAGAATAGTTGGGTATTCACATTTTGCTATTTTACTTTGCCGTCATTTGTGAATGTTTGTTTTGGTTCCAATACATTAAAAAGTTGTTTATCTTGTACCTGAGAATTCCTAGGGTGCTGAATAAGGGGAACATACTGTATGTTCAAATCAATAATGCAAAGAGTCTGTTATCTCCTCCGGACAGCTGCCCAATGCTGCTAGCTGGTGCAAAGCACAATACATGCTCATGAATACCCACAATTAAGAGTTGTCAATATTATGGTGAGAAATTGTTATTCTTAAACAACAGTTGGACCCAAATAAAAACTAGAACAAACAGTCTGTATGTTCAATTCACTGCCTCACTCTGCTAAACACTTTCCTAATGTTATTTTACACATTAGAACAATACATGCTCAGTTTTTGTTGTAAACACTTCAACTAAGATCTTTCATTTTATTTCATTTGATTTCATTAAGCTTGATTACTTTTTCTTTATGCATTATGTAAGCTATAAGTATTTATTTCCCACAAACAAACAGGATCAAGCAGACGTAACTTATAAAACAAAATCTATTTGTTTAAATGTGGTTTCTGCATCTTGTTAATCTTTTCTGTTCTGTGTCGCAGGCCTACAACATAACTGAACTCTTCTCAAGCTACACTCTATGAACACAATAGATGATTATAATTATACATAATAATAATAATAATAATCACAATTTAATAAGCTAATTTATTTTTTGGTGCAATCCGTTTTAAGCATAAATAAGTTTTGAACAAATGTTGTGTTTTTCCTTTTCATCTCGTCTCCAGACGTATGATATAAACACTGTCTACTTAATAATTGATCTGGGACACATTTAAATGTTTTTGTTTTTTTTAGATTATCGAGAATATCATCTGGGATTTAAGTGAAAAAATAAACCAAAAAGAACAAATTAGGTTTACTGTAGCTAAAGGCCTATGCAAATAAACAGTCAAAAAGCAAATGTTCATTTATTATTCGCCTTTGCGGAGCTTTCAACCGTATCTCATAGTCTTCATCAGCTGGTTATCTGCTCATCATGGCTCTAAATTAGTTTTCAATGGAAAATAAAAGATGCATTCGTTGACTCTCGAAATTTGGATACTCCGCATTGTTCCATTCAACTAGAACAACTTTTAGAAGAACACTTATTTGTTTATTTGAGTTATCAATGGTTAGTGTTATGTTGTGCTACGTCAATGGAATAACTGGAAACAATAAGGAAACCCTTTGTGTTCTCTAACCTAAAACGCACTTCTCCATTATATATTATTATGTACGATATGTCTGAATAGTAATTGAACGCAGCATAACTCCTAAACGTTTACGTGACGTCAGGATGTGTACTGCCCAGCCAAGATGGCTGACAGCATCCCGTTAAATCCGTTACGGAAGAACTCGAGGAGGATCCCGTATTACAACTCAGCCAGACTTTCAAGGTATGGAGGAGCCAGCTGACATATTTTCTTCTGTTGCCTACTTAAGACACAGCGGTTTGTACCAAATGTTTAAATGTTTTGTGCCTCAGTAGCTCCCTGGTGTATGTTTGTGTTCTGGTTGTAGCTGTTAGCTTGTGTGCTAGCTCTGCTTCTGACAGCTTCTCGCATTATCTTCTTTGACAGCTGTTTCGTGAGCTAACACCAGTTTCCATACAATTACAAACCCTTCTAATTTTAGTATACCTTTATTAGCCCAATACCACAAACTCTATAACCTCTTAGTTAGTGACATATATCCCTTTACCACTGCACTGCTTAGTACCCTGCTGGCATTTCATTTAAAGTCACATGATAGCTTCTGTGTGTTAAGTTCGTCACATGTTATAATAATGTGTTGCATACTGGATACATACATTGCATACATTCACCCGCTTGTTAATTTTTCAGAGAGGACAAGCCCTTAGATTCAGATATGGAAATGAAGGAAACTAGTCGCATTATCAGGTACTTTTAGACTAGATGGTATGTTGTTTAGTAGTAGTAGTGTTTACATTGTATATTGATATGAGTAATGGTAGCCCATCAGTAGTGTATGTAGCACCATTTGTTTTGATGTTTTCTCTTATCTCGCATTTAAAGAATGTCAGCCTTTCTGTATTCCCTTCTCTTGCTCTCAGTAATTACATTCATGTGGAGTTATTTGGGGAATTGTTGTGGCTTCTGCTGGATCAGAAACAGATACAGAGCAGCGGGTCCTGAAGCTGGTAAAGCCACATTATCTAAGCTTTTTTTTTATTGTAACGGGAAGTAAATGTTCAAATCTAATCTAACTTTATTTATGAAGACACAAAGGTAACTCAAAGTGCTTCACAAACCAAACACATAGACATTTAACAACATATAAGAACAACACTATCTCCTCCTTCCCAGGTATAATCCGGTATAAGAATAATAAAAATGAGTCAAATAATAATCTAATAATAATAATAATAATAATACTACAAAGACACCTCACTATGGGTCTTTGTTTTAACTTTTGGTATGATTAAAAGAGGCCAGAACCAGATGACCTGAGGGTAATATAGGTAAAACCCAAATCTGATAATATCTAGGACCAGGACCATTAAGAGCTTTAAAAACCAATAAGAGTATTTGAAAATGGTTTACTACAATGCTTGTGCGTCACTGGAGAGTCATAAAACCTTTCCAAACCCACCCCACGCTTCCATTAGAGTTAGAGTTTTGCAATCAGTTGTGGGAGTTATAGATCATACAAACACTTTAGATGTTAGTGTTTCCTGTTGGAAGGTCCCAACAGTTTGTAAACAAAACAGTGATGAGAAGTTGGTGGTAGCCTCGAGCACTAATGTGGCTGAGGTCAAAACCTCAGGAGATGATTTGCATGTTTTCAACCATATCTAACAAACACTACCTAACGCTGCTTTTTCAATATGTCATTTACAGTTTGCTACAGTCCCTGGCTTTTGACAAAGGTCCCACTTGTTGCAACTAATATTAAGGCATTCAATAGATCCTCGCTTCTCTTTGAAGACTTTTCAGTGAACCTTTGAGCAGAATTAGTGTTTTCTTATCTTAAGGCATGTTATTGTCTTCTTGCTGCTAACTATCTTTCCGATTGCCATGGTATACGTTATTTTTGATGTGTTGACAACAATAGTTCACACTCAACATCGAGTACTTTGTAGTTATAGACTAGTAACAAATAATAATAATAATAATAGATTTATTTTGTTAGCGCTTTTACAGGTGCTCAAAGACGCTTTACAGATATAGTGAAAAGAAAAGAACAACAAATAAATATATAGTTAAAGTGAAATAATACAAAAACTATCACCATTAAAAGCCAGATTGAAGAGGTGAGTGTTTTGAAGGTGGTGAGGTCAGTGCGGTCTCTGATGGGTTGGGGGAGTGAGTTCCAGAGGGAGGGGGCAGCGACGGAGAAGGCTCTGTCCCCCCAGGTCCGGTGATTGGTGCGGGTGGGGATGGATAGGAGGTTGGCTAGTACAAATAACAGTTAGGATGAAGCCAGTTTCGCTACGTGAGGTCCATTAGTTTAATTGAGGGTTCAAAGCAAAACTATGATTCAGTTATGAATGCATTTCAATCATTTACATATTGTGACTCACTGCTTACGAACTCTCAAAGCAATGAAGATCATTGACTGTCACATGTTTCGAACTCTTCTTCCTCATTGGGTTACCTTGGATCAGCCAGGGTTATGTAAACAAGACCTTCATAACCACCTTTTACCAAAGTGTGTCAGAAGCTAAATCACATGCAAACACCCAGCCTCCCAAAAGAACACCCAGAAGTGTTTGGCTTTGAGCGCTGTTTTTGCTCAAGGTAATACCCCTATATTATAATACTTTTGGATAAAAAAAGCATGTTTTATAATCTATCAGCCTCCTTAATCAATAGGAATAGTTAATGTTCACACTGTATAATTACATCATCTCCCCACTTGAGGATTTCTTGTAATTGTTACTCCATATGATAAAGTATACGTTTGAATTCAAATGTGTACAGCATTAACCTGTTGTAGCACTACATATCAAGTAGTGCAGGCTACTGTAGGTAGTTGCAGTTGAATTAATTGGGGTTTGGTTTAAGCTTGTGGTATCATTTAGGCTTTATCACATGATTAAGATACTGAAATGTATTTAGGAAACATAGGAACTGAGAATCAACCAACCAGTGGTTAAAGCCTTGATGTCACAGTCCACACTGGCTATCATTATGCATGGGTGGATACATTCTATGGGACTGAAATGTATCTTAATGATCTGGGTATCATTATCTGTCTTAAATGTAAGGTACAGGAGCTCTCAGAGGAAACAGGAAGTCATGTTGCAGCCAGCAGCCTGCGTCATTGAGCTCTGGAGGGACATATCAGTATGAACGGTTGATGTTAAGATCCTAATCCCGCTGTTGGTAGTATTTGTTTACATAATGTGTTTTGTAGGTACAAGACAGGGATTGGTGTACAGCAGATGGGCATTTCAGGCTACTTATATTCCATATCATATTTTCTTTGGGCATTGTAACCATATGGGAAGCCACACGACAAATATTTTGTGTTTTTATCCTTCAACCCTTTTTTCAAATAGCGTTTGATGTGCGTAATTCTAACGATTCCCAGAACTGTGCATTCGCATTAGGGCTGAACGTTTAATCGATTTTAAATCGAAATCGCGATTTTAAATGATGCAATTATCAAATCGCAAAGTGATGTGTGTCAGTCATCCACACCAATCAGAAGGGCTGTGCTCCACATGCACCAACCATTGTTAACCAATCAGAAGTGGCCCATGATAGAAGGTGATAGACAGATTGATCCAATCACCTACCAAGTATTTTTGAAATACTTTTCCAAATGGCTTCCAATGGAGCTTTAGATGGTTTGGTGAAAGCACCTGAGTCAGGTTAGTAATGCTCCATCACGTGTTTCTATTACAGGGTGAATCTGAAACTGAAGCTTGACTTTAAAGCAACCCAACGGAAGTTTCATGTAAGTTTAGTTCTTTCACTCTGAGCTCGGGCTGCGGGGGTGCTAGAGACGGGAGCACGTTGATACGACCTTCCTAGCTGGAGTTATGGCCGCATTTTACAATAAACTTCCGTTGGGTCGCTTAAAAACAAATATCGCAAATCGAATCGCAATATCTGTCAGAAAAATCGCAATTAGATTTTTCCCTAAATCGTGCAGCCCTGATTTTCATGCAGTTGAATAAAATGAAGAATGTAACTGTGTGCACTGATGTTTTGCAGTTTTGATATAAAACAGCAATAATACACTTAAGTCTCCAATGTATGACTCTACACAGCTGTTGTTCTATCAATAACACTGGGTGTTACATTTTATAATCACTCATGATTCACTCATATCCACACCCTGTGTGCAGAACATAGGGACGCATCTATCAGTAGATATTCAGCAACACCTGCGGTTAACACCTTCGCAGACACTCACACTCTCCTTCTGGAAGGCAAGAGGAAGGGGATATCATTAGACAGTAGCCCATGGTTTTATTACTATATGTTGAAGTAGGGTTTTAATTCAACAAGCAGTTATTTGTAATGAAAGCAAACAGGCATTGCAGAGAGAAGAAAGACTTGACAATACAACAATGGCGTTCATTGGTTCTGAAGGTCTCCTAATGTCATCTTGGAAGTGTTTATTTTAGTTTATAAAAAAGTAGTTCTGTAGGAACAGCTTTAACAGCAGTAGGCACAGTAGCAGCTTCCTTATTATCCTATCAAAACCAGATTTGGGTTTTGCATTGTGACTTCCTGCTACTTGTCTAATTTCTACACAAAACCCATTACATTTGTGTATATCAATCAATATGGAGGCCTGCTGTCACATGGAGGCCTCCAGTAAATGCGTGGTTGCAGAAATAATTGGTGATGTTTTTTCAGCAGGTAAACAATAGTTTAGGCTCAGCTACATGCCAGCAGAATGGGCAACGGCCTTGACTTCATATTAACCAAGAGAGTATCTCCTCTAATAGTAAACTGCATCTCCTCCCTTTGGTTCGCAATCCTCACTTCATCTACAGCAGACTATAGCCCTTTCTCATTTCCCAATTTTCACCTCCTCAACTCCTCTTGCCTCGACTCCTCGCCTCACGTCTTAGTCCCGCCCACAGGAGATGCGAGCGTAAGAGTCGAGGAGGGAGTAGCAATAACAATAACAGGCTGCAGATGCGGGCAGGCGCCGGTATGAATTGACTGAGGGGGAAACCTTTTTCATCAAATGAAATGAACAGATTTAACTATGGAACATGCTGTAGACATAATAATAATGACATACATATACGATTTCAGAATCAAACAAGTATCAAAGCACTTGCACTATTAACGTAACATTATCAGAGACTGGATATCTTTCCCTCACCTCTCTCTGGTCCCTACAATAGCAGAAACTCAATTACAGGCCAAACGTTTTATTTACAATTCTTAAAAGTAAACAGGGGAAACCAAACTGACTGAGACCTGTCCTGCCTGTCGCTCTCACACACACACACACACACACACACACACACACCACACACACACACACACACACACACACACACACACACACACACACACACACACACACACACACACACACATACATCCCTACACATAATAAGTAGTGCTGAGTAATGTAATGTAATATATGAGCCTCCTCGATGCTCGGTCCTCGATGTGCATTAAGTGAAATGAGATGTCCTTCAACGTGGCGCACTGACATCGATTTCCGGATCACTACCGGAGGAGTCGAGGAGGGGACAATGTGAGAAATGAGAATGGGCTTATGTGTCTCATTTAGCAGATTTTTCAATAGAGACCTGTAAACCTCTCCCTATTATTTACTTACATATGAACCAAATGCTAAACATGATATAGATATGCTGAGTTTCCTGCAGTTTGAACTCCTCCACAAGTTTGTATATGTTTTGCATCTTCTCTTGATCGTATATTGTGACAGTGTAAATAATGCATACATACATAATGCTGAGGTTTACGGTGACTGAGCCAGGATTGTGAGCCAATGTTGCATTTCTGTTAAGCTCCAGGCTGCCTTGATTCTACACTATACCTCATGAATAAGTCATGATGTGCTTCTCCAGAGTGCATCCAATGCGTCTTTATAATGTGAATAGGAGACACACTCAACAGTACTTAGTGATGGAGGAACTGATGCACTGCGCTAAATATCTTTTAATCTTGGCTTTTCTTCAGACTTTTGCTAGAATCTGCACATCTGGAACTCTGTCAACTGACTACAGAAGGTCCTTAGTTGCCCAACAGCTTGTAGATCATGTTTAATTCAGCAACCAGTTGGATTCAAAGCGTAATGATAGGGACATGTTTCAAATGTGCTGGGTTTATTATCCTCAGTGTAACTTAATGTAAATAGAATATCATCATTATTGAATACAAATCTTTATATTTTGTACATAACAGTATCAGGGCTGTAAAGAATACACAATGTACAAGAAGACAATCACATTGATGCCAGGTCAAGCCGCCCCATCCTCCACCCTTTCATACCACCCCCTCCATGCCCAATAACCAACACACATCCTGCCCACTAACTCATCCACCCCACCTTGTCAGACCACCAAGTTCTTCAGAATATGTACCTATTTAAAAAAAGAAACGGACATTGTGTGTCAATGTAGTTGTGATAGCAGGCTTTAAATAATTTGTTTAGAGAAACAAACACCTAAAGTTAATATTTTGAGATCTAAAGTCCAAGGCTGGAACATTGTTTGCATTTATACCTTAACACAACATATTATCATTCTTCATTTATAATAGTATGTCCTTGTCAGCACAATCCATTGAAGTTCCATGGCAAGTTATTTTTCTAAATAATTGACTGTCCCCTGTCCTGGCAGATACTCCCTGGAAGATGAGCCCTCTAACCTGGACGAGATGCCTCTGATGATGTCGGAGGAAGGCTTTGAGAATGACGAGAGCGACTACCAGACCCTGCCCCGGGCCCGAGTCAGCCACAGACAGAGGGGCCTTGGCTGGTTCCTGCTGGGGGGGTGGAAGGTCCTCTGTGGCAGGTATTTCTTCACCTTTTGCATTATTATTCTTTAAATGGTTTTATTTGAACATGATGATGCACGGGTCTCATGTAGCTCAACGTTCTTCCCTTGCTCAAGTTTACTCTAACTCCTGCATTGGAGAAACGTTTTTGAACAAATATCAAAACTATAATGTAATCCAGAAAGTGTATACTTTGTGCCTCTGCAACATGTATTTACCTCTTACTATATTTTTCCTGGGTGGAAGCTTTAATATTATTCTTACATTTTTTACACTAATTGCAGATTTATATATTGCAGTATTTTTACGACATGTCTCTGAACCAATAACCACAGGGTATATACATTTTATTCTAAAATGAGGTTAATCATTGTCCAGGTCGTATGGTCAGGTACTTTGCAATAAAACTGACAGGAAAATGACATGTTAAAGCAGCAACAGGAATAACATCGTACAGGAAAGAACAGTACAACAAAAGGATAATAAGCATAAAGAATATAAGTAACAGCATATAATAAAATCACAAAAATAGAGTAAGGTGAAACTGTTGATGTATATACAGATTTGAATAGTATAATTATTTATTTATGTATTTATATATATATATAAATACATGTTTATTGCTTTCAAACTTAAACAAATTCCTGTTCTGCAATACAACCTCACATCAGGAGTTATTGTCCTTCCATTTGGACCTTTTCCCCCGCTCTGAAAGTGGTGGTTCTGTTTTGTCACTCTGTAAATGTAGTGTATACTGTTAGCGAGTACGCTGGTGACGATCAGTTTGGATTTCGAACGCACCGGTAGCTGTGCATGAAGTGCAAAGAGAGGATAAGGGCATGGTTTTTGGTCGAGTTCCTCGATGCGCACCATCAGTCCAAAAAAGATTTTCAGGTCAGACACAGCGCTGCGGTTGATCCAGCTAATGATTCATTTGAGAGGTTTTGCCCTCTAAAGATGCTCCTTTTTTTTTTTAGAAGTGTTTGTTCGTGCAATAAAGTGTAACATTCATACACACATGTTTGTTCAGTGCCCATAAAGAAGCGTTTACTAATGAAGGACTTCCATGGAACATTCTCTGTGTTGATAGCAATGCATCTCCAGTTGCATATTGATCCCCCCCCCCCCCCCCCCCCCCTCTAATGAACAAATTGGATTTTTCACAGCTGACCAGTTTGATGCTTTCCAGTAATTTTATGTGTGCTTAGTGTGGGATTATAAAACTCAAATAATTCACGCTGAATAAGCCCTGACTGTTCAAATAGCATATCGTTTGAATAGCATGCATTTGCTCAAATAATGGCTCTTATGAAACCGGACCGGGGGTGCTCAGAGACAGAGAGCAGCGACGCCAATACAAACAGGACTTTTCACCAAAGTTGATTTATTTAGTTTCATGTTTTGCCAACTTGCTTAAAACGTGGAAAAGCCAAGTCGATCAGCATGACGGTATACACACACACACCCTCTCATCTTCCCCCCCAGGTGCCAGCGCTCTCATTGTAATTTACCCCTGCACTACACCTCTGTTTGCGTTTGATATCAGATATGCTAGATAAGCTCCAATGTAGTCATTAGCAGGTTGATAGAAAGTCAAATACTTTAAAAAAAGTAAATGTCACAATCCATCAATCTAATCTCCTCTCAGAACTTTGATAATATCACAATACTAACTGTACATGTGGCTGGTTATTGAATGTTAGTAAGAGTCAACATGAGGTAGAACCAACTCAAAACAAGTGTTTATCACGTTCACATAAACACACAAGCATTATTTTTGGTTCTTAAAATTCCTCTGATTTTCAATTCCCATAGCCTTTACAACTTCTCAACAATTCCTCCTGGGAATATCTTAACATTTCACATCATTTAAAGGTGCGGTAGGTAATTCACTCCAGAAACACTTTTTGTTATATTCCATGGAATGCTCTTAACATCCCGATAGCAATGAATATATTAAGTGCTTTGACAATAAATACATAAAAACATGTCATCTGTGGAAGCCGGAGTACTGTAAACAGGGCTCGCAATTAACGATGTCCCGATGTCCCGATGTCCCGATGTCCCGGGGACCATACAAATTCCTACTGGGACACAAATCTATTTTGTCTGGGACTATTTCGGGACAGTGAAAAAAAAAATAAAAGTAAACTTCAAAATGGGTGTTATTTGCAAAGTCATTGGGCTGTCAATCCGTGCACAGAAAGCTGTTTGTGTTTGCAGGTTCAGGGGATTTAAACGGAAAACAAATATGTGAGGATCAAAAATACATATGTAAAACTTTTTTCTGTATTTGGATTTTATTTACATGTATATGAAACGGAACACATTTGCGTGTGCATTGAAAAACACAAGTGTGGATCCGGAAATACAAGTGTGAATCCTTCTGTGTGCATGTGTGTATTATGAGACTGTTCTGAGCCCATAATAACTAGTTTAGGTAGTTTGAGAGGTAATTAAAATAGCTATGTGTGATATTCTAACCTGAAGTGTGTGTTTTGTCCGCTCACCGCTGCATGTGATCATGCAGAGCTGCGTGTCGAGTCTCGACTCGACAGCAGCAGCTGATCTCTCTCTCCCGTCAGATTAGACTTCACTCGCGTTTATGTCCATATCGATCAGATCCAGCTAGTTCTAGCTAATGATATGACTACCTGCTTATTAAAAGACACCTAAACAATAAGCGTCGTCGCTATGCAACCGGGTGAGGCCGCAAAGTATAGCGCAGCATTATGCATTTGTTTACATGCCCACCGGAACCCCGAGGCATTACCAACAGATCAACGCACAATCAACCCATACAGGACATCTATTTCTCCACATTAAGTGTTAGACATTAGAATTGACTCTTCGGCCCAATCCCAAACCACTCCCTCGACCCTACCCCTCCGTGATGGAGTGAACTCCGTCTGTAGCCACACTCGCAGCTCAACGACGCTCCCTCCTGTCAGATGGAGGGAGTAAATACAGCAGCAAGCTTTGGGACGGCCTCCCCTCTCTCCGGCAGAAACAGGAAATGCCGTAACTGTATGTAACAACGGTTTCAAATCCGCATCTCTTAGACAAAAAATGTAAATTAATAACTCAAATAAAACTCCAAACATCTTTCATTGTGTTACTTTTTTGTAAAGCTCTTTTAGTTTTAAACCTGATGTTTATAAGCTTCTTAGTTTTTGCAACAGTCTGTAAATATACACAACTTTATAATAAAATGCACACATTTACCTTTTTCTAGAATAAACTCCGGTACGATCCTAAGTTAAAACATATGAGGTTATCATGAGGTTGTTAACATCGTAGTTTATCAGTGGATGTTTGCTGGAACTACTTGTAAACAGCTTGTTTCCTGACGGACACACACAGCGTGACTCCGGTCAGGTAGAGACCGGTCTCAAGTCAGCACTGCTGCAGACTCGTTGTTTGAGGGCTTGATAGCCCACTCCCCCTCCACACTGCTCCACACTCGTTGGTTTGGAACAGCCCTCAATATGGCGGACCCTCCGCGTGAACGCGCAAACGGAGGGGTAGGGTGTAGGGGGCGGTTTGGGAATGGGCCTTCTTGTCTGTCACATACTCTTCTGGTCTGTCAGAGACTCTTCTTGTCTGTCACATACTCTTCTTGTCTGTCACATACTCTTCTTGTCTGTCACATAAGTGGCGCAACTGAAGCGGTATTGCACTAAAGGGAAATTATTTTGACCGAAGAGATTTAGATTTGCAGGCTAACAGGAACTCTGACGTCGCCATTTTGTGTGCTTCGCGGATGCGCTCGGCTCCTCTCGACTGCTGCTCGGTCAGCTTCCGGATGAGGAGGCATTCGTTCGACCAACTTACAGTAGATAACATTGCAAACATTTTTAACAGGGGCCATAATAGTGTAAATAATGTTGGTTTTGCAGTTATAACTGAATGTAATGTTTTCTACTTTTTTACATCTGGGAAGGCATTTGCCTTCATCAGATGGAAAGTGTCGAGTGAATGAGTGAGAGCAAGATGATTGACATTCATGAATGAAAATAGAAGATCAATTTATATTCCTATAGTACTACTGACTTGTGAGGATAACTTGTAATTATAACTGAAAACAGATACATTTATTAAACTGTATTATGGAACTTCTGTTTTTTTATTGTCATTCATACCACTGTTATTGCCAGATAGAGGGTTCCGATCATAAAACACAGAGACCATACAGCCATACCATATTGAATTGAAAAATACAAATCAGAATTCTTCAATGTTGACATGACAATGATAAATTAGTCTGGATATTGAGAAACAATAGAAAAACATGTCTTCGTAAGGAAGTGGCAGATTCTTTCCGGTTGTGTATTTTCAAATTCTAGCGCACTCGAGCTGGTTTCTCCAAAATGACCCCACCTTTAAATGATGTTGACAAAGGGTTTGTTTATGAAATTGTGTCAAAAGAAGTCTTAAAGATCTGATTCATGCAACATCTTCAAATCCTCCCTGTTGAAAAGTTTGCTGAAAACATATTTTTGTGTGACCATTAAGCTTTTTGTAAAAGTTTGAAGTGAACTTGTCTTTTATAAAAAAAAGAGAAGAAAATAAGTCTTGTCAGTTGTCTGTGAAAGTGGTTAAAAATGAAGGTATCAACTTACCTTTTCTATATATTCTTTTCATTCTTATCGAAAAAAATGTTACAGCTCTGTTACAGCAGCATTATCAGTTCCTCTGGTTTGACTATTTCTAGGTATGTGTTTGAGAAAAATGCATTTTTATTTTATTTTATTCTATAAACTACTTCCAACATTTCTCTGTGTTGGAATTCAACAGTCACTGGAATGAAAGGGCTGCCCTACATGTAGAGATTGAGATTTAGGAACAATTTGGAGTGGTCACTTCATCCTTTCCAGAGCTGTATATAAATCGGCCACAAACTAAACGTTTATAATTGAGTTGAATCAGTAAATTAAGCAATACAAATTCAAAATCTGCTGCTTGACTTTGTGCTATGTGTTTGTTTATGACATCTCTTCCAGTTGATCATACGAAATATGTCACCACAGACATTCATAACAATTCCTGGACTGTTTATAGACCTGAAAATAATCAGGAGATGAATTGCTAATGTTAGTGTTGCTATTGCTGTTGACTGTTAGTTGCAGCCCATTTAGCAGCATGTATCTGGTGTGATGTTAACTCTGGATTAAGTATGTCTCTTTGTTTCTCTCAGCTGCTGCGACTGCCTGGCCCGTGTATGTCGGAGGAGAAAGGAGCTGAAGGCCAGGACCGTTTGGCTCGGCTGCCCGGAGAAATGTGAAGAGAAGTACCCCAAAAACGGAATAAAAAACCAGAAATACAACATCTTCACCTTCGTGCCTGGGGTACGTTCGATTCCAGAGAACAATTAAAGCATATCCTGTGGGTCACATCACTCCATTTGCTCATGTAGCAGGATTCACATTTCATGCTCTGATCTTCGGTACAAACGTAGACGTTACGGCTGTTTTGAGTCAATGTTCCCACTGTTTTATAATCCCTACTTCATCCAGATGAAATATGTGTATTATGTAAAGCACAGTAGCCTGCACTTGGTCTAATAGTTAACTGTTCTGTCATTAAGGCGAGGGTTTACACTGTAGGGGACATAAGAGATCCATCAGACTTACTTATTAAAAACCAAACGGTTCCATGATTAGGAGGAGCGCCTTTGGCCCAGGCAATAAAATGTCAACTGTCTGTTAGAGACGCAGATATTCTCGTCGATGGCGAACACAACGGCTCTGTTTTTCTCCCTCTGCGATGAATTATTAAACACACACAAATTGAGTTTAGCAGTGAGCATTTTTCCCTAAAGGTCAGGGGGTTCATTAACCGTCGAGAGCCGTGCATTGATCCCGTTGTCTCTGATAATCTGTGACGAGATGCAGGACTCTCATTATTGCAAACATTATTCAAAATGTGACCTTAGATGAATGGGATACCAAGATCCCTGTTGATGGATGGCCCATTAGCAAAGAGCCCGGTAAGTCACAGCCTGGTGGCACTTTGCTCCGCGTGATTTAAGAAAGTTCCTTCTTTATCCATTATTGTGGTGATCAGTCCTGTTTGTCTTGTGCTGTTTTTGTTCTGCAAAGCATAGGCACCAACAGACATCATACCAGAGGAGGAACGAGTACTCAGATCTTATACCTAAGTGAAAGTAGCAATAACAAAATGTAAAAATACTCTGTTAGAAGTAAAAGTCAAGCCTTCATCTTACTTTGATAGAAATACAAAGAGTATTGGTATCAAATACACCTACATTCCGAAAGTAGAAGTACTTGTGTAGTGTAAAAGCTCATTTCAGATCGATATGAATAAAATCAATGGTTTATGATTATTAATTGATCAGAATGAGAATCAGAAGTCCTGTATTTGTCCTTCAGTGGTCATTCCTATGAAAGTTGCTCAGTGGATCATGAAGCCAAACATGGAGCCATTGTTGATTCAAATACATTCTGGATCAACCGGGGTCTTGGGCCCATAGTGTCTCAGCTCAGTAAAATGAATGGATGGAAAAAAACTTTGATTCTGCTTTTAGCGCATTTTACAACTTAAAGAACAAATTATTTGAATACAGGCTATTCACGTGTGTGCACTTGGTGGATCATTGATCTAAACAAATATTTTACGCTGATTTACAGATGTCTCTTGTCAATGGGACTGACACTGTAGTTGTAGTACCAACGTTTGGCCACTACTAACATTTGCTTCAACGCCCGGCGAACTTCCTGGGGGCTTGGTTTTTGGCAACGGCTGTTAAATGTGGAGCTAACTTTTACTACTTTTTATTCTGCTGCTGTTAATTTTAACCTATAAGTCCATGATTATTTCATAATTCATACATGTTTTGTATATCAGCTTTCAATCTGAATTCATAAAGTAACTAGTGATTCAAGCTTTCAGATAAATGGTGTAAAAAGTAGAATATTGGCTTAAAATTAAGTCAAAGTAGGATCAAATGAAAATACTCAGGTAAAATATAAGTACCTGATAATTGGACCTAAGTACTGCACACTACTGCTTTCTCAAAGGTACCATGTCAGGGGAAATGTTCACCCTGAATGCCATGTGTAACAGAAGTTCTCAGAGTGCCACAGTTTCCATCAGGTTAATGTAAAGTTAACAGCATTAACATGTATCCTGTTCCCTCTTGGATCTGGTACAGTAACCCATCTGTTGCGGCGGCATCCTCTTTGTCTTCGCTGGCAGCTGTCATGGTCTCTGACCCGCCTCGCTGACAGGTTCCCTCACCTCTCTGAATCCTCTCCTCTGCTCTCAGGTTCTCTACCAGCAGTTCAAGTTCTTCCTCAATCTCTACTTCCTGGTGGTGGCCTGCTCCCAGTTTGTGCCATCCCTGAAGATTGGATACCTCTACACGTACTGGGCACCGCTGGTAAATGCACTTCAGTTTGATCTCTGCAATTGATTTGTATGAAAAATGTGTTAGTCTCTCATAGAAATGCAATGGAAGCTAGTTGGAGAGTGTTTTTTCTTTTACGGCCTACCCAACACCTGCCTTTTTAGTTTGCCTTTGAATTTAATTGAGTTATTAAGTGTTTTTATTAAACACAGTCATGTGTTGCTCTGTCTATGTGTTGGTATTTTTTAAACATTAGTTTTTTGTAAAACTGGTATCGTTAGTGTATGAAAAGTGCTCTATGCATTATAGGTTGAGTTTCAAGAAGGCCTTTGTGTATATAATTGAATATTAAAATGATTAGTTTATTGAAGAATTGTCAATTGATTTGATGGTAGACAATCATTTCAGTTTTTGACACTTGGACACAGAAATTAATCTGCATTTATATGTATAGTTAGAATAATTGTTATTAACACATTTAAATTCAGATGAATCACCTACTTATGACTTTATAGTCATCTTTTTATCCCATTGAGACAGTTTTAAACTACATTTGTTTCTGTTTCCGTCAAGATGTAATAATGATCAAGCTAAAAAAAGGAAATAATTCTTCATGTAAGAAGCAAAGGCAAACGGCTTGTATTGTTGTGACCTCATTTGTAAATAAACTCTATTATTTTACATAAAAGGACCAATTTCAAAGTTACGGCTGTTCTCAGTTAGTTAATACAGTTGGAAAGGAACCGTTGTTGTGTGTAAAGGTCAGCTTTATGTGTCCCGTTCATCAGCTCTAATATTAACGTAGCTTTCTGAATGATCTTGCTGACTTGAATCTGTTGTGCCCTACCTTCTGTGTCTCAGGGTTTTGTGTTAACCGTGACGATGGTGCGCGAGGCTGTGGACGAAATGCGGCGCTACCGACGGGACAAAGAGATGAACTCTCAACTGTATAGCAAGCTCACAGTGCGAGGTTAGTGAGAGACATCCATCCACTCTCCTCCTCATGACTGTAACTGTTTGCTGACATTATGATAACGGATATTCTCTCCCCGTGCAATTAAAGAGACGGCACTCCACGGGATCTACACTTGTAACAGAAGTCATTCCTCTCGCTGTAATTGCATTGATTTTTCCTTCTCTCACTTTCTCAAGACCGTATGATCTAAGATCTGTCCCTTTGTTGATCGTGTGGTGAAATCCCCCTGTGTGCTATCTGTGACCTGAGGCTGCAGCTCTCACACTCTCCATGTGCTCGTGTGCATGTACGCAGCTAGAAGAAGGGTTTGGAGGATATTGAGGCAATATAATTGAGAGTGACCCTATGTGCCATTGTTTTTGTCTATGCCTCTGACCAGAGATGCAAACAGAGGGGTATTACATTATCCTGTAGGAGGTAACCAATCTGTTAGAAAGTGAGACGGAAAAGTGGGTTGTGGTTTTAAGAGCCTGAAATCAATACCTTCAGTTTATTTCGTAGTTATTCAAATACTCATAGCATGTCTTAAAAAAGAAAGGTATCATTTGAGTGTTTTTTCTTCATTTCATTTGGCTTTTTCCTTAGGTCAAATTCCTGTTAAGAGCTCCGACATACAAGTTGGGGACATGATCATCGTTGAAAAGGTAAATCTCTACTGTTTCCTCTAGATATTTCTGTATGCACGGATTTTAAAGGGGCCTACTATGCTTTTGGGGTTTTCTTTTTGCTGTAGTGTGTTATGTAGGTTTCATGTGTAAATGTCCAGTTCCTCTCCCACACACTTCCCAAAGCCTGAAACTCCTTCATTTGATTCCTTTGTTTACATTTGTTACACAGTGACATCACTATGTAACTCTCACGCTTCTATTGGTTTGCACTACAACACATTGTACATAATTAGCTAAGAGACGGGACCTACTCAAACTAAACAGTGATACAACTGAGCTCATGGTTGTGGCCCCCAAGGCACTGCTCGGGAAGGTTGGAGATCTGCTCCTCAACATCGACGGTTCCATCATCTCCCCATCCCCTCAGATCCGCAACCTTGGTGTTGTCTTGGATTCAACCCTCTCATTTCAAAACCACATCAAATCCGTTTCAAAATCAGCCTTCTTCCACCTCAGAAATATTTCCAGACTCCGGCCATCACTGTCCGACTCTGTTGCTGAGAAGCTGATACATTGTTTCATTACCTCACGCCTGGACTATTGTAACGGACTCCTGTCCGGGGTTCCCAGCAAAACCCTGAACAGGCTCCAGTACATACAGAACTCAGCTGCCAGGGTTCTCACACGCACCAAGCCCTGGGAGCACATCACCCCCACTCTCTTCAACCTCCACTGGCTCCCGGTCAAGTCCTGCATCACCTATAAACTCCTCCTCGTGACCTACAAATCCCTCCATGCCCTCTCCCCTCAGTACCTCACAGATCTCCTCCACCCATACATCCCGTCCCGCACCCTTCAATCCTCAGACTCCGGCCTGCTCTCCATTCCCCATTCACGCCTCCGCACCTTCGGGGGCCGTGCCTTCAGTGTCGCTGCCCCCACCCTCTGGAACTCCCTCCCTGCAGAAATCCGCAACGCCCCTTCTCTCAACATCTTCAAATCAACCCTTAAAACTCATCTGTTCAACATCGCCTTCCAACAATAACTCACTCCCCCCCCCCCCCCCACTTACACTTCCATTTCTGCCCCCTGTTTTATGTTTATGTTTTTATTATGTTTTATGTCTTGTCCTTGTATGTTTCTTTGTAAAGCGACCTTGGGGTTACGAAAGGCGCTATATCAATTCAAGTTATTATTATTATGTCTTTGTGGTTGACCAATCATAGCCGGCCAGCTAACCAATCAGAGCAGACTGGGCTCTGGGTTTATATTACATTGCATTTAGCTGACGTTTTTATCCAAAGCGACTTACAATAAGTTTAGCCTTTGCAGACGATTTACATGCAGGAAAAGCTATATAACACACTAAAGGAAAGGGAAATCCCTTAATAACTTAACAGAGTTTAAAGCACAGTGTTGATTTCAGTTGAGTTGTGCTTCATTGTGAATTGAAACTTACAATGTGCTTTTGGTACTATTTGAAACTCCCACCCACCTGTTAAGCCTGTGATCTTCAGTTTCAGCCAACATGAAATCCAGCTGCTTCTATTAAGTACAATTTCCATTAGACTGACTTTAAAAAAACGCTTTCTCCTTCACCCAAGGTATTGACCTTGTTTAATTATTCAGGAAGATTCTGCCTTAGTGCTCAGTAACACTCCACGATTAAAAGGCTTTTTATCTTCCTTTTTGCAGAACCAAAGGATTCCTGCAGACATGATATTCCTGAGAACATCGGAGAAAAACGGTGAGTGTAAAGGGCTGAAACAAGGACTCCTCCCAAATGAATGACGCTCTTTAAATCAAATTACATTCATAAATCATCGCAGTAAATGAAACATAAATACAAATATACAATTAACAGACAGAATAAACGTAGCACTTTGACGAAAAAGTGTCAAGATGATTTGGGTGCGAATGTGACTTCACACACCACCAGTCCTGTGGCATCATCTCCGAGGCAGCTCGTGGTTCATATGATTTATGTCACATTCTTCCAGTGAGTGATGATGCGAATTCCAATGAATCAATAAGCTGCGTCAGATTCTCGCTCCTTCCTGAGGGGCATCGGCAGGAAATGTTCTGAGGACATCATTTCCATCAATCTTTGATGTGCCAATATGCTTGGCAGGGAGTTGTTGATGTCTTTAAAAAACACACTCTTACATAAACACATCTTTATATTTCGCATGCTTGTACACACACACACACGTGAGTGATGCTTTAGTGCCGGTTCAGCAGAAGCAAAGCATGAATCCTCCTCCTTAATGTCCTCCATCATAGTGATCCCCCCAGGGATGGTTTATAGCTGCCCTTTACCCCCTCTGTCAAATAGTTGCTCTCATCCATCAGTTTCATATGTAATATTACCTCAGATCAATACAGGTCACGACTGCTCAACGTTTATCGGACCCTGCGGTGTCCGTAGCAGCCACACTTGCTCTGGATCTGCTACAGGCTGCGATGTACCATGCAGTTTGTGATTGATATATGCTATGTTATTACAAATAATACCATGTTTTTACTTAACAAGGACCATGCATAACAATACAACCATCTCCGAAAAGAGAAGATATGATTTCTGCTGATTTAGTTATTAGTTCATTTCCATCTGAGACCTTGAGCAGGTACACACACAATCAAGTAGTCTATATCACACTAACAATGATAAGAATCAGATCAACATATAATTACCAGCACAAATATTACTACAAATATATTATATTAATTCATTTGAACTAAACACAAATTAAGGTCAAGTTGGTTCATTTATTTTAAATGTAAAGACTTTAAGCATGTGTTTTAAATGTTTGTACACTGAACAAAAATATAAATGCAACACTTTTGTTTTTGCTCCCATTTTGCATGAGATGAACTCAAAGATCTAAAACATTTTCTATATACACAAAATAACCATTTCTCTCAAATATTGTTCACAAATCTGAAAAAATCTGTGATAGTGAGCACTTCTCCTTTGCCGAGATAATCCGTCCCACCTCACAGGTGTGGCATATCAAGATGCTGATTAGACAGCATGATTATTGCACAGGTGTGCCTTAGGCTGGCCACAATAAAAGGCCACTCTGAAACGTGCAGTTTTGCTTTATTAGGGGGGTCTGGGGGGGTCCGAAAACCAGTCAGTATCTGGTGTGACCACCATTTGCCTCACGCAGTGCAACACATCTCCTTCGCATAGAGTTGATCAGGTTGTTGATTGTGGCCTGTGGAATGTTGGTCCACTCCTCTTCAATGGCTGTGCCAAGCTGCTGGATATTGGCAGGAACTGGAACACGCTGTCGTATACGCCGATCCAGAGCATCCCAAACATGCTCAATGGGTGACATGTCCGGTGAGTATGCTGGCCATGCAAGAACTAGGATGTTTTCAGCCTCCAGGAATTGTGTACAGATCCTTGCAACATGGGGCCGTGCATTATCATGCTGCAACATGAGGTGATGGTCGTGGATGAATGGCACAACAATGGGCCTCAGGATCTCGTCACGGTATCTCTGTGCATTCACAATGCCATCAATAAAATGCACCTGTGTTCGTCGTCCATAACATACGCCTGCCCATACCATAACCCCACCACCACCATGGGCCACTCGATTCACAACATTGACATCAGAAAACCGCTCACCCACACGACGCCACACACGCTGTCTGCCATCTGCCCTGAACAGTGAAAACCGGGATTCATCCGTGAAGAGAACACCTCTCCAACGTGCCAGACGCCATCGAATGTGAGCATTTGCCCACTCAAGTCGGTTACGATGACGAACCGGAGTCAGGTCGAGACCCCGATGAGGACGACGAGCATGCAGATGAGCTTCCCTGAGACGGTTTCTGACAGTTTGTGCAGAAATTCTTTGGTTATGCAAACCGATTGTTGCAGCAGCTGTCCGAGTGGCTGGTCTCAGACGATCTTGGAGGTGAACATGCTGGATGTGGAGGTCCTGGGCTGGTGTGGTTACACGTGGTCTGCGATTGTGAGGCCGAGAAATGAACATTCAATTCACGGGCAACAGCTCTGGTGCACATTCCTGCTGTCAGCATGCCAATTGCACGCTCCCTCAAAACTTGCGACATCTGTGGCATTGTGCTGTGTGATAAAACTGAACATTTCAGAGTGGCCTTTTATTGTGGCCAGCCTAAGGCACACCTGTGCAATAATCATGCTGTCTAATCAGCATCTTGATATACCACACCTGTGAGGTGGGATGGATTATCTCGGCAAAGGAGAAGTGCTCACTATCACAGATTTTTTCAGATTTGTGAACAATATTTGAGAGAAATGGTTATTTTGTGTATATAGAAAATGTTTTAGATCTTTGAGTTCATCTCATGAAAAATGGGAGCAAAAACAAAAGTGTTGCATTTATATTTTTGTTCAGTGTATATACGATTTCTGACAAAGATGTCTAATGATTTGTCTAGATTTGTTTTTTTTACTTTATTATTAGAAAATGTTCAGAAATGTAGTTAAACTAAGGCCTACTGGGCACATGACAATAAGTATTGTATGCTGTAATAAACCTCCTCAGCAGCACAATCTCTTAGCAAATGGATACAAAATATGCTGAATTTTAATTTAATATGTTTTAAATCATACTAAATTATCTGTGTGAAATTGTGAAACAGCCATAAAAAACCACATTTATTTTGCAGTCATTACAAATGTAACACCCTTGAGGAATTTTCTGATTCTGCCTAACTGGCACGACCATGAGCTTATAGAGTCTAATATTATCAAACTTTAGATCGATTACTCACTAACATTACCAAATCAGTTCACAGGCTTAATGACTTTTCACTTCTTTAGCTACAATTAGGCTTTGTTTTAGCATTTACCCTTACTCTGCACAGAGATAGAAAATGCACTCAGATCCTTTACTTGAGTAAAAGTAAAAATACTACGTTCTAAAAATACTGGGACTACTTCATACTCGGCTATTATTAAGCTCAAAACAGATCGAAAACAGGGACTCTAAAAAGTGAAGCACACATCTGGGACCGAAGCAGCTGTTGACGTTCAGGGATTATAAAGTTGGCCAACTGCCACTCTCGCTGACCCTAGCCTGTTTCATAATTGCAATTATTCCGTCAGTATATTTGAAATGACTAGGTTAGCTACATGAGCTAGCTAGCTTACAGCAGGTCCCCACTACTATTAGAAGAATCATGAGATCACATTGTTATAATAACACAATGAAATTTACATTTCCAGTGACGGTGATAGTTTCCGAACTTCAAAATCCCCAACCGTCAACAAATGCTCCGGTCCTGGCTGTCTGCCAGTGTATTGTATTCACTGCCTTTCACTCTCTGTCTTTAACGGCTCGTTGTAGCTCCAATAGCTCCAGCCCCCACCCTCCCTGTGAGCACAGTGTGCTCTGATTGGTCGGGACACGTAACATGAACGTGCCGGGCGGCGCGGTCCCGTGGGTTAGATGCGCGTTCATAATGCAGAGGGAAATAACTCTCAGAATAACGTTATTAGCACATTATTACAACTTGAGGAACGAATGTTTTTAATAAGGGCAAAACAAGTGTTCATACTGGGTAGTTTATTTAGTTTAAAAAAAAGTATCCAACGATTTACAGACCACTCTTTCCCCATGTAAGTCAATGGGAACAAGTGTTTCTGAGCCTGGCAACCAAACGGAAGTGTAGTACCGCCGTTTGGCCAGCACGAATATTTTCATCTGAGTCCGGCGCACTTCCTGGGGGCTTGGGTGTAGGTGTCACTGTCACTACCCGATCTGCAGCTCTGCCCGATCTGCAGTGCGCATGTGCGAGATGGTCCGCCATATTGGACAACTCCGTACGGCAACCCAATAAGGACACTTCACACAGTGGCTTTTGGCAAAGCTCTAAAAGAAAACTCGAGAGGGATGAGTTATTGTTATTACAACGTGACTTCAGTATTATTTAACAACTCTTTTTATTGGGTTCTTTTATTTGCGGTTAAGTACATTGTCAGAATAAGTGAGAAAAGAATTTAACTTCTGTTAGACAGCTATCATACTGAATACATATTTACTGTGAATGTATGCAAAAATTAGGGCCGGGACTCGATTAAAAAAATTAATCTAATTAATTAGCGGCTTTGTAATTAATTAATCGAAATTAATCGCATTTTTAATCACATATAAATATTTGACCTGAGAACAGTGAGAAGCAATTTTTTTCACATGGATTTTAGTATACCATTAGGTGCATTCACACCGCAGTACTTTTCCCACAAAGGTTCATGAGAATTTAGTTCATGAGAACTCTTTGAATTTGGGGGTGGATTAGGCAAATGAAGCCGCTGACGTCACTTCTTCTTCTTCTGCTTTGGGTTTACTGGCAGGCCGCAAACCACTTCACGGCGTATACTGCCGCCCAAAGTCCCGCCGAAGTCCCCGGAGTTGGGGACTGGCTTCAGTAGAAGCTGCTGGGAGTCCCAGCAGCCTTCCGAGTAAATCGCCAGAACGCCGACACCTCCTCATCTCCACCGCTCCCATGTTTTATTTTGTGTTGCCATAAATTAGTCTCTCTGCGTTTCTGCGCTGGGCTAATGCTAATAATGCTAATGCGAGGATAATAAAATTCACAAAACTTTTTGGGAGTTTTACGGGGCGTGGTTTGCAATCCGCCCAGCCAATCAGAAATATAGCTCTTTTCTCACAAGAGAGCCGTACGAAAGTCCCTGCTCTCTAGCAGCTCTCTGCTCTCTAGCAGGGACTTTCGTGGGGGTAAAAAGGTTCTCATGAACTAATTTTAGTACCGGCTCTTTTTGGTGTGAACGCGATAAAAGAGGCTAACGTCCACGCTAGCTTCCACGCTAGCTGCTATATGTTTTGCATTGAGGTGATACTTGAGGCTTGATGTGCTGCGGTGATATGCGAATTCCTTTTTGCATAATTTGCACACAACCGTGCTCTTATCGACGCTTCCATCCGTCCGTTTTTTAAAACAACATATTGTTCACTGTGGTTTGTTGTTGTCTGAAGTCATGAACGTTAGTTGGTGCTCCAGTATAATCGGTACGCCTGAAACTCATCCAGTGAGAAAAGTTCCGCGGTGCAAAAATAAGTGCGATTAAAATGCGTTAATTTTTGTGTAATTAATTAATCTTAATTAACGCGTTAAAGTCCCGGCCCTAGCAAAAAAATGTATGGCATATTTGTCTAACAGAAGTTAAATCCATTTCTCACTTATTCTGACAATTTACTTAAACCCAAATAAAAGAACCCAATGAAAAGAGTTGTTAAATAATAGTGAAGTCACGTTGTAATAACAATAACTCATCCCTCTCGAGTTTTCTTTTTGAGCTTTGCCAAAAGCCATTGTGTCAAGTGTCCTTCTTGGGTTGCCGTACGGAGTTGTCCAATATGGCGGACCATCTCGCACATGCGCACTGCAGATCGGGCAGAGCTGCAGATCGGGTAGTGACAGTCACTACCCGATCCGTCCCCCTTCAATATTTAAAAATAAATCTTCCCGGGGGAGCTTGCCCCCGGACCCCCCTATGTGAGGTCCACACACCACCTATAAAAATAGCACTTTACCCCTGCTTACACCTATATGCCGTGAGCTGATTATCGAGCCTTCATTGTAACAGTCGCGGGTACATTGTGAATATGCATGGGGATTGTTGCAGTAGAAAATTCCACTGTAGCGACCGGTACATTAATGGGAAACCCTAAATGTTTGAGCACCCTCTATGAAACGTCAAGTTACCCCACAGCACCCCAAAATAAATCTCTGGCGCCGCCACTGAGCCTGACTTGTGTTGGGGGGGGCCCGACTTTTTTTTTCTCCAAAGGGGGGGGGGGCCTGACAGAAAAAGTTTGAGAACCACTGTCCTAGCGTGTGAAAATGTTTGTGACAAACGTGTGCAAAGTCTCCGAAAACGGAGCAGTGGCTGTGATGCTAGCTGTGCGGCTAGCGGTTAGTTGTTATTGTTTGAAGTTGTTGCTATGGAAACAACATGACGGAGAAAAAGTATAATCTTCTACATATAATAACGGACAAAGTAAAGAATGAAGTGTCGGCTATGTTTAAATGTTCGTAATTTGACCGTGATGGCCCTCTTGAGTTGCCTTACAATATGACGGATATGACAGATGACGGATGCGACGGAAATACACCCGAACACATCTGGTACCCCGAACACATCTGGTACCGACACCGGGCAGAGTTTTTCGCCGTCAACGTGTATTAAAGTTTAAATCTTCCGGACAAAATTATAAAAGTGCCGGTCAAAGGTCTTCTTTGTTATTTATTGAGCTTTAAAACAAATGAATAACAATTCTATATAATATAATAATAAAATACACGGAGCCTCTCTTTTTCCTCCCTCTCTTCGGACAGCGTCAGTGTCTGTCTCATGCAGCAGCTGATCCAGTAATGAGTGACCCGGCCGACAGTAAAAATAAACATATCTATAACTAGTTTAGGTAGTTTGAGAGGTAATTAAAATAGCTAAGGGTGATGATCTGACTAAAGTGTGTGATTTGCTCCGTTCACCGCTGCATCACAGCGGGAGGAGCTGCAGGTGAGCAGAGCTGCGTGTCTCCGTCCTGTCAGATTAGACTTCACTCGCGTTTAGGTCCATATCGAGAGAAAGATAAATAATCTGAATTCAGTGTGCAGTTTACTTTGACGCGGGGGTGAGCAGCAGAGGTGGGGAGAGGCGGGGCTATTGCCTCATCATTATCAGAAAATGATCGTATAGGGCAGTGCTTCTCAAAGTGTGGTCCGCGGACCACTGGTGGTCCGTGAGCGCCCCCTAGTGGTCCGTGAGTATATTGGTAAAATTTCACATTTGAAATAAATAAATAAATTTAAGTTTTCCGCACTCTCGCGGGAATATTTCCGCAATGGAGCGAGCTTAAGTTTCACTTTAAATTGCATGATATAGCCCAGCGCAACACCTTCATCACACATGTGGCCACTTGTTTGTACCATTTTCAGGCGATTTGTAAAAAACAATCTGTTTTTGGATATTTGTGGAGTTAGGTGGTCCGCGAGTATTTTTTTATTGGTTAAGTGGTCCTTGGTATGAAAAAGTTTGAGAAACACTGGTATAGGGCTATGTACACACAGAGCCGTTGGACCCCCCCAGAGCGTTGCGCAGGGGCGGACTGGGACTAAAATTCAGCCCTGGAAACTGACCCAGTCCGGCCACATGAAATGTCAAATGTTAGAAATCCGCTGTTTATTATTTAAAGTTTTACGTCCGATTCGCTCCTTTTTTCCTCTCTGTACACAGCTCCAGTTTGGCCATTGGCCTGTCATCAGATTTCATTTTTAGTTGCTGCTGTAGCGGAAGATTAGTACAATTATTTTTGATGACATACTCCAAATCTCCACCCTCCATAATTGCACTTGCTTCAGTTGCTTGCTACTTTTTGAGGGCGGTGATGACAGTTACAGTACGAACTGAAGTTGATGCGATTTGATTGGATTGTGAGGCATGACGTGAGCCTCATCTGATTGGTCAATCCCTCCATTTTTTTTCACCAAGGGAAGCCAATTTCGGCTAGCCTCCTCTCGCAACAGACAGTGCAATCTACTGTTTCACCATAACATCTAGAGGGGCGCTGTTTCACTCTTTGTAAAATACTCAATGAGAATGGGGGAGAGACGGGCCGGCAGAATAATTACCGAAACTAAACAAAGTGTTTTTATTTATTTATTAAAATTATAACTATAATCCAAAAAAACAGGCGAAGCCTGGCTTCCCTTGGCCTCCAGGAGAAAGCACCACTGAGTTCAAGGGATAATTCTCACCCACCTCTTGCCCTGCACTTGTATGTGCCAGACAGTTGAGCTGGTTCTTCCACCAGCTCAACTCTGTCCCTCATCATGAACGCAGGAGGCTGGCTGTATATCTGAACTCGCGCCCTCATCCTTCTCTTCATCATCTTGCACTTGTTCTAAGCTGCTGCTGGTAGTGCTTGTAGCAGCGCTGCTGCCAAAAAGGTCAAAGGCCAAAATGTATATGCTTCACCTACGAGTGACTTCACCTTTTTTTCTATTGCCTTCTCGGCCCCACCTTTTCTTTTCGTTTTCTTTGATTTGTATCCATGTTTTTTCATTCTCCCTGTCTGCCGCGGCGTCTAATCCCTTCTCTTCGTGTGGCCGGTCTTTTTTCTTCTTCGCGTGTGATTATTTGACAGATAAGGCAAGGCAAGGCAAGGCAAGTTTATTTATATAGCACTTTTCAACACAAGGCAATTCAAAGTGCTTTACAAAAAATGAAAGAGATTAAGAAAATGGCATTTAAAATCAGTCATTAAAAAGAAAAGCTAATAAAATAAACATTAAAAGATAAGAACCACACAACTGCATTAGTGGCCGCTGTCGCCCTCTGTCGGCCGTCAGCGCAACTTAAATGATGACGTTAAACTATTTATTTTAAAAGGGCCGGCCGGCCGTCAACGGCCCTTGTCGACCGGCCGTTCTGTAGTTCTCCAGATTCTCCAGATGGCCAGTCCGCCCCTGGCGTTGCGTATGCCGTTCTATCCACCTTGGGACCCGTTATCGTTTCCGCAGTCGTTTAGTGCCGTATTCGGTCGTCCTCGTGTGGCCGAACAGTCTATATGACACTAAACAGTAACGCAAACACCGTTTTCGTCCTCGTGTGGCCGGGGCCTTACAGTATTTATAGAATTTCTGTCCTGCATTTTCCAGGTTCCTGTTTCATCAGAACAGATCAGCTGGACGGAGAAACGGACTGGAAGCTGAAGGTCGCCGTGTGCTGCACGCAGCGGCTCCCAGCAGTGGGGGTGAGGATACATTACGATGTAGTGAATCTCTGGTAACAGACAAACGGATTGAGCACGAGTGAATGAGTGTTGTGTTATCACTAAAAGCATTGCTCCTCAGATGAAGTTGTGATGGAAACCTAATCACTGATGACGGACAGCGGGAACATTGTGAACCTGACGGCCGCTTCCTTTAACTGCAGATACTCAACACTTAAGATTTCAGCTCAGACGATTGTTGCCACTTAGTGTGATCAGAGAATTAAAGTTGCAGCAAGTCATTCGATGATTGAGCCGTGGCATCCATATTAGGTTTCAAGAGACGAGAAGATAACAAGCGTTGTCCTCACTTAAGCCTATAGACAACCTTCTTTTTACATTGGTTATTGAAACAATTAGTTTTAGCCTATAATACTAACTCTTTGTGTAGTAAAACAGATCAATATGGTGCTATTTTGTGATTGCTCTCACACAGAAAGTGATTCTTAATTTATTTATGTTAAGAAGTTAGCACACAGAGAACTGTCATCTCAGATTATTACTGAAAGATTTTTTTCCTAAATACTATTGGATATGTCAATATTACTTTGAACTAAAGCAAGGTTGTCAATTTATGATAAAAACAATGATATTTAATTTAATTTTGTTGGGCTAAGTTTCAAAGCCACGAACATCTTGAGAGTACTGCCAACATTAAGAATTAAGAAGTGGTGGGAAAAAAGTATATGTAACACATAACACTTCTCATTACTTATGTAATAAAATAACAACAAGTGTCAAATTTAAGTAATGGAGTAAATAGTACAATCGCTCATAGATGTAACGGAAAATTATAATACTTAAGTAAAGTTTAAATACCTCACAGTTCAACTTTAATATAGTACTTGAGTAAATGTACTTAGTTACATTCCACCACTGGCCTTAAGTGTTATTATACCCCTGTGTCAGCTCTAAATGACTAAATAAGTCCTGTTTGTTCAGCAGCCACATTGATCTCTGAGTCTCTGAGCTTTTCTCTGTGAAGTGCTGGAGCAACACTACTCTCCGTTGGGGCCTCAGTAAAATAATCTTCCCTGCTCCTCTCTAACCGCTCTGCCGTGTTCAGCAGGAGAACACTATCTGAGCACACCGCTGCAGAGGCTGCCTGCCTGAATTATTTAATATTGACAATCAATTTTGTTCCACTTGAGGCTAAAAAAGAGGCGGTGTTAGGTGCTACACAGGCCAAAGGCTGCAGTCACATTTTTTAGGATGATTTAAAGGAACAGTTTATCAAACACTTATGATTAAGTGTTTATGATTGTCTTTCTTCAGGTTATTTTTCTATTCTTTTAACTGCTTCAACATGCTTATATCATTAAGTTTGGTTGAATCCAAATATTAAAACCCATAATAATGATTAAAATAAGAAAACAATATATATGTATATTTCCAAGACTAGGATTGGATTTTCAATGCTCGAGTAGGTTTCTATCTTCATAGGATTTGAACAGACACTGAACTTATTTAATTACAATTATTATAACATTAAAGCGTATTACTTTTTAAAACATTTGTTTATATTCATATTTATTTATTATATAAATGCTCTAATGTTCAAAAAGGTCTTTATTTTTCTCATACTGCCTAGCTGGCCTGCTCTGTTGTGATTGGTCAACCGCTTAAAGATGTCCCGTCCCTTAGCCTATCACATACACTGTGTCGGAGCGCTAGCTAATACAAGCACAAGTGTTGCGTAGTGATGTCATTATGATACAGAAGTAAACAAAGGAGTGCCAATGCAGGCGTTTCAGGTGTGTGTGGGGGGGGGGGCTAGGGGGGGAATGTGTGGGAGAGAAACTCCCTCTGGAGGGAACACAGGGATTGTAGTCTTTGCAGACCATTTACATGCACACAAACCTATAGAACACACTACAGGAAAACCCCAAAAGTATAGTAGGGCTCTTTAATTAAGACTATACGACTGTGCTTGAGTTTTATTTTGATAAATGAATACTAAATCCTTTCCCTCCTTGTCTCAGGATCTCTTCTCCATCAGCGCCTATGTCTACGCCCAGAAGCCTCAGCTGGACATCCACAGCTTCGAGGGGAACTTCACAAGGGTACAGTACCTCGTTGACATTTTTATAACCTGTTAAACACATGCAGAGTTTTTCCTATAGAAAGTGGATTGACATGGAAGATGTGTATCACTGCAGTGTGTTGACAAGCGGCAACAATGAGAGCTTGTGTGTCCATCTGGGCCCCGTTGTTATCTCCAGCAGGCGTACCTCTTACATCACAGACAGCTTCTCGCCGCTCCAGCTCCATCCATCCTGCTTGTTGCTCAGTGATATTCTTTTTTTCTTCTGCTTTTTTTTTTTTATTAATAGCAGATTAGCGCAGCCCCCACAGAGAGGAGAGCTCCGGTACAAAGGCAGGCTTTGTGGCCCGTCTTCACTCTTGGCCACACACCAGGCTTAGTGAGGGAGCACTTCCTCCGCTCATTCATCCTCCGCGGCCTTCCTTTGCATAGCGTGTGCTTTTAGTCCTGGCAGGATGGGAAAAAAATGGGTTCCCACAGATCCGCACTAAATGAACTTACCTATTTATGAGGGGTTTTCCTTTTTTTTCTCTCCTCGAGACGGATATGGTGGCTTTGTTTCTGCTGTCTTTTATTGAGACCCTGTGCAGTTATGAACACCAATGTCAGGGCGGTCAAGCACTCTGCAACCTGCCATTTATTTTTCATGCGCCTCTTCCCATGTTCGAGTGGGATTGACAGGATGTGGGTGCTTAGGTATCATAATTATCATATCAGGCAGGCAATTTGAGCCGAAACTGGAGCCTTGACTCTGCACTCCTGACTCAAGCCATTTTCGTCTTTATTTAAGAGAGAAGGGTAAAAGCGGGGAGGGGGAGGGTGAAACAAGAGGCTCTCTAGGGGCTTATTTATCACTGAAATCTCATCTACGTGCACTCTCTATACTGTTTTAAAAAGCAGCCTCTATCGCCATGCCAAATCTAGTGAAAGTATTGATAAAGGGACCACTGTATTGCCTCGGTCTGCACTACTGTGTCAGGTGCTTGTGGAAATTAATGGCACAGCAGAGCCGGTCCTTCTGCTCACGATGTATGCACTCTCACTGAGCTTGTTTTGCTCAAATCGGTACAGCTGACATGTTTTTCTTTCAGGATAGTTTTGTTTGCCTCGATTAAGTGATTTGCCAAATCATTTAATAAAATATTTTTATTGCGCAAATTTCAGCTTAATGCGAAATATATATATACACATTTAACTATGTTGGTCATCCACCTAAACACATACATCTAGCTAGTTGTGAAGAAAATGTAAGCCAATAAATGAAAGAGTTAAATTCAAACAAAACATTTTCTTTATTAAAACAATTGATCTGTCTAAAAGCAAAATTCATGGCTCTATTGTCTTGGTTTTGTTTTTCTTTTCTGCCGCAGGGCAACATTGAATGCTAACTAGAAATTGGCTAATTGCAGAAATAATTTCAAAAGGGTTTTATTAAGGGACTTAGAGTTTTTTACAGTTAAAAACTACACAAACACGTTTTTGAACTACACTTCCTATACATCATTGTTTGTTAGGAGGTTAAACGGCATACAGTGCCCATACAGTCTCACAGCTACCTGCTGTAAAATACAGCCTTGCAGTATTCTTTCAAGCTTAAACAAAAATACACATAATTATAACACATTTATTTCCTTCTTATTTTTCCTGCAGGAAGACGCTGACCCTCAGATCCACGAGAGTCTGAGCATTGAAAACACTCTGTGGGCCAGCACAGTCGTCGCATCTGGTGAGTAAATGACCACTTTTTATTTGAGTCTGTTTTGATCTTGTGATGAGATACTGTATAATACTTTTCTACATGATGCATTGCAGACACAGTGTATTGGTCACCAGGAACACTGTAACATTTCTGACTGTGTTCATGTTGAGTGTTATGTATGGAGTTCTGCCCATTGAAACTCTACTATTGGTAGTCTAATTTGAAAACATTAGACTTCATTAAAATACTGTATCCCTGAATTTAAAAGTATGTTTTGATAAGCCTGTTGTTGTGAGCAATTCTCGTTTATACATTTAAAAAAAACCTGTAAGAAATGGAGATGGTGCTTGTGGGAGTAGCCAGTCTTCGGATTGTCTGTGTATGTGGGCTACGTTATTTTCTGTATATTTGTGAAAACACGCTGCTTTACCTAAAGGGGTTCTTTCAAATATATTGTGTATAACACAGCTGGATAAACTTGGATCACAAGGGACACATTTATATTCCCACTAATGTATTTAAACCCTATGCAACAGTTTTATTCAACAGCAAAAAAATGAACAAATACCAATCCCCGCTTCATGGCTCTACACCTTGAAGGCTTTGTTACTGCTATGCTCTTGTTTGAAGAACTCTGAGAATGCCCACAGTTGAGGTAATCCTCCCTCGCTCCAACTTAGCCATTCCCCACAGAAACGCTCGTGTCAGTTGAGAGTGTTTGTGACGCTCGCGGCGACGGCCACACCATTGATCTGCGGTGTTGCTCTCCCCTCTGGCCTGACCTTGACCAGAAGAACAAACACACCACACACACACACACACACACACACACGCAGAAAAAGCCTGACTTTGACCCCCTTACATCATCTCTGCTCAGGAATGTCATTCTCCCTCACAAGCCTCTCTTTGACGGACACTTCCTTTGCCTCTAGTGGCATTCTGGGCACTTGAATACCCCTTTTCCACTGAAATCAGTTTAGTTCTAGTTCCATGCTGGTGCTTGTTTAGTTCTCAATTAGTTCTAAGAGAGAACGTGTTTCGCTTTCCATCTCCAAGATCCCAAATGGTGCAACGTCATGACGTCACTGTTTTTTCGGCAACAGGCGCTGGAAAGTAATAACTCACTGTCACACAAGCAACGTCCCCTGATGCACATTTCCCATCCGCATAAGTGAATGTTTTTTTCATTTGAATTCACACTGTTTTGGATCATTATGCCGTTATTAAAGTATCCCTGGTATTCGATGTGGGATGTGAGCATAGCCACGGAAGCTAATCTGACTATCATAGCATATTTTAACTGCATATTTTTCATTAAGAATTGTCTTGCCTGTTGTATTGATTACACCCGATAGATGCTATAACAAAAAAAACTGGAAAACGTATGCCCTTCCGATCTGGCCCTGGAACGGCTTTGGTGAAAACGGGGTAGAAGTGGCCCCAGGATCAGCGTGCATTCCCTCCAATGCAGGCCCCAAGTCCAGCTGTGACAAGATAATTAGTCGTTCACATATTCAAATTGAAGCCCCTCTGCATGCTGAGTCACAAACCATTTGTCACATATTTCTGAAACTCATCAATTCATCACCTTTCTTCTCCAATCCTCTTTTTCTTCTCTTCACTTTCCTTGTTCTGTTTTCTGCCCAATTTTTACTTTCTTGGCATTTTTATAGTTTGGGGATTTCAGGCTTTGCGCCCCCATTAAGCTCATTTAATATTAATGACTCATTAATCCTCCGTAATAAGGCCACCGTAATGAATTGCCAAATAAAGATGGCAGAGTATTGATCAGCTTTTATGAGCTTCCATAGGGTGGCCGAGGCCCTCAGAGTCTAAGCGTATTAAACTCCTGTCTGTGGCAATGAGACAACTGCCTAGGCTCAGCCTTATTGTGTTTTCTCTCGTGTGTGTGTGTGTGTGTGTGTGTGTGTGTGTGTGTGTGTGTGTGTGTGTGTGTGTGTGTGTGTGTGTGTGTGTGTGTGTGTGTGTGTGTGTGTGTGTGTGTGTGTGTGTGTGTGTGTGTGTGTGTGTGTGTGTGTGTGTGTGTGTGTGTGTGTGTGTGTGTGTGTGTGTGTGTGTGTGTGTGTGTGTGTGTGTGTGTGTGTGTGTGTGTGTGTGTGTGTGTGTGTGTGTGTGTGTGTGTGTGTGTGTGTGTGTGTGTGTGTGTGTGTGTGTGTGTGTGTGTGTGTGTGTGTGTGTGTGTGTGTGTGTGTGTGTGTGTGTGTGTGTGTGTGTGTGTGTGTGTGTGTGTGTGTGTGTGTGTGTGTGTGTGTGTGTGTGTGTGTGTGTGTGTGTGTGTGTGTGTGTGTGTGTGTGTGTGTGTGTGTGTGTGTGTGTGTGTGTGTGTGTGTGTGTGTGTGTGTGTGTGTGTGTGTGTGTGTGTGTGTGTGTGTGTGTTGCCGTTAATGAGCAGCATTACTTTCCTTGTCTCTCTCCTTGGCAGGCACGGTGATAGGGGTGGTGATCTACACAGGCAAAGAGACCAGAAGCGTACTGAACACATCCTCTGCCAAGAACAAGGTGAATACTTTTTCTGTTTCTGCAAGAACAAACGGCAAGTTATGGGATTTGTTTTTGGTCGCGAATGCCTTAATTAAAAAAAAAAATTCATGTTATTAGAAGGATAAAACGTCATGATGCTATATATGATCATTTTCTTATATGTGCCAACTAATTTCTTGACTTATCGATTCATATGATTGAAGTGTATAAAATAATTCAATTAAAAAAAACTTCCAAATTTACTTAAGCCAAATATGACACCTGAATGTTTACTTTCACATATGATGAAAAAAGCAACAAATCGTCAGATTTTGAGTCTGGAATTAGGAAATATTTGTTATTAAAACTAAATGCTCTTCTTAGTATATGTTTTACTTTCTGCATAGGATGTAACGATTTTCTTGGGAACAAAAATAATTAGGGATATCTTGGTTTGACATCCTTGCAAACCAGATACACTTAATTTTGTTTCTTGCAATTCATAAATAATAAAGAAAAACAAGATTTTCATTCTAAAAACTACACTGTAGCTACGGTGCATATGACAATAAAGCCCTTCAATCTTTTAATCGTATGCCAGTATAAACATAAATGTTTAGAAAAAGCTGCAGAGGGTGAAACACACAAAGTAACATCTGCTCCAAGTCCCCCTCCATGCCATCGTTCTTCCCCCTGCCTCTAATCATTAATCAATCACTGTAGCGAGGTGCTTTTTTAACCTTGACTTTCTAGATAAAGTTGGACCTGTCAATGCAAAAGGTCAACGCCGGTTGCTAATTAACCAAAAGGGAAATTAACTAACCGAGGATTTAAATGACATTTGCAGCAGAAAGTTAATCCCGCAGAATCCCCATTGAGTGTTTTGTCCTCAGATTGAGGAGGTGAATGGAAATCTGATTCTAAATATAAGACTTTACTTGGAAGATAGGGGAGCTAGATAGACACGGGTCAACTGATAGAGGTGGTGGTTTTGCTACATTACTTTTACACACAAAGTTACAATTGTCTGCACCACTAAAGCTCTACGTGGCACAACACAACCCTTTACTACTGCGGCACAGTTTGGACACCAGTGTCTTTTATTAGGAACGCTGATGTGGCCGGTCGAACTGAGCGTGGGGGGGCCTCTGTTTTGTGTAAGCTCGACAGTTGAGAGGAATTCAATATTTCAAGGAGATGATGTCAGAAGTGCCAATATGGAGACTGGAGATTGGGGGAGAAAGTCGATACAGTGTGGCTAAAGTCGCAAGAACGTTTTGGCCTCATATAATCTGTTGTGACAGCGGCTGGGGACAATGCCTGCACTTGATCAATCTGACAGCACGTCAGACATAGATTCACTCTTTGTCTCGGTATTGTTAGACAGACCTCTGTCCGAGTAAAGAGGCAGAACAATGTCATTGACAAGAGGCTGTTGCTCAATACAGATTGTTAGTTTGAAGTACATATCCAGCTCTCAATACTCTAATACTCTTCACATGTCTATCAAACTCTTGGAAAAAGTAGTTTACTAAGACCTCAAGAATCAATTTCACTTTAGTTTTCCTTGATTCACCGGATCAGCACCTCAAAACCTGAGGCCATGGCTCTCAGCAGGAAACCAATGGACTGTCCACTCAGAGTAGGGAATGAATCCTTACCCCAAGTGAAGCAGTTCAAGTATCTCTGGGTGTTGTTCTTGAGTGAGGGGTCAATGGAGCGTGAGATGGGCCTGAGAATCAAACACAAGCCGCTCTCATCAATGCCACAAGCGCGCAACAAGACACCGTGCCACCGGAGCGGAGCTTCAGGACTTTATATCGCGAGGAAAAATAATACTTGTAGTTCGTATTTGGGGCCTTACACAAGCTGCCTTTTGCTCAAATCCACTGTTGTCGTTGTACATGCCCCTTTGCTCAGTGCGACCTGGCTGCTACGGCTGTGCCCAGAGTAAAAAGTAGTTAAACCTTTCTCCGAACATTTTTCTTCTAACGGAAACACTGTCTTGAATGCAGTCGGACAAAATTGGTTTACTCCAGTTGTCCCTTATGGATAAGGTGAGAAGTGTGGCAGGGACTTGGAGTAGAGCTGCTGCTGCTCCTTCGTGTTGAAAGGAGCCACCCGGTTGCCTCCCTATCCTGGTGTTCCCGGCTTGTCCGGCTGGGAGGAGACCGAGGGCCAGACCCTGGACCAGGTGCAGGAATTAAATCTCCACGCTGGCCTGGGAGCACCTTGATGTGGCGAGTGAAAGGGAAGTTTGGGACCCTCTGCTGGAACTGCTACCTCCGTGACCCGTCTCCGGATGAACGGTTGACTAGGGATGGATGGATGATTCACCGGTGTCTCAAGCACCTTAACAAAGCGCTACTTACTCACTGAACTCCTGATATTCTTTGCTTTTAACTCAATGAATATTCATGTCCATCAGATTTCACACACATAAATACAAGCCACAAAGCAGGTCGAGTCATTCCTTTCACTTTTAATGGCTTGGAGATGAATGGGGTAAAATATGCACTTTTTTTTTAATTCATTGATAGCATCTTTAGGTTGAGGTAATTGAGTCCTTCCCCCCCCCCTTGACTGAATGAATAATGACTTCATCTGATCCCCGGCAAGGCTTGGAAAAATGTAGACCCGCCATTGTTCGAGCAGAAGGCGATCCTTTGCTTTTCAGGCGTGCTCTCTGTCTTAATTTTTCTTCATTTTAATCCACCCAAACCCCCTATTTTTCTCAATAGCTCAACCATGAACCATGTAGTGAAGCAGCAGGGTGGGGAGATACCCACCCACTCGCTCCCGTTACCCTTCCTTTTTTTTCTTGCTACTGGGAGTTTAACAGCGACGGATAAATCAGTCACACTGGTCCCCCGGCTCTCGCAGTCCTCAGGGGAATGGGCTTGGTGGGGGTTTGGGCAGCGGAGGAATTCTGCTGCTTTTTTATACGTGCTTGCCCCCTCCCCTTCTTTTCAGAGCAGTTCCTTTTATTTGAGGGAGGAGAGATGTTATGTTCTGCTGTTTTTGTAAGCGTGGTGCGTCAGAAGAAAGCCCTCTGTGTACAGGGCTTTGCTCTGAGCGCTGCCAGAAAGGGGAAGGGCACTTCTTTATTTGACATCTTTTTCCCACATGCTCCATTGGCTGGGAGATACACTCGAAAAATAAAAGACAATTCTGACCCCCCTTTTTTGTCTTTTCTTTCTTTTTTTCTTCCATAAAGCCAATCTCAATATGGGAACTTTATTTTTGAGGCCTTTTGACCTTCTGTTGTATTGAAAGACAATACTTCAGTATGGAAATAAAGCAACTACAAAACAAACGTATTTATGTCGTACACATGGTTTGCATGATAAAAGCCTGCAGCTAAGAGTGTTTTTCATTGGCTTTGTTTTTGCTCTCTGTCTAGCATATTGTAAGGCTTTGGGAGCAGATGGGGAACTTACATAGTCTTCTCTAGTCACAATTTATGACTAAAATAAATACCATGTTTACTCTGGTAATTCTGTGAATCCCATTGAAGGAAACCCCCACAATGGACTGTAGAATCAAAACCTAATACACACAATGTCATTTTCATTTTGTACGAGTAATTCCATGCTAATGGGAAATGAGTAGGACAATGATGAAGAAGTGATGTCTGACCTATGACCTCTTGTCTATAGGTGGGCTTACTGGACCTTGAGCTGAACCGCCTCACCAAGGCTCTGTTCCTGGCCCAGGTGGTCTTGTCTGTTGTCATGGTAGCAGTGCAGGGATTTGTGGGTCCTTGGTTTCGCAACCTTTTCCGATTTGTCGTGCTTTTCTCTTACATCATCCCCATCAGGTACTTTTTTTACAATGTTTTGATATTTTGTGACCACAGGCAAAATAAAATATGTATGGTTGTACAAAGAAAAAAAAAGTTCTTCGATGAATACTTTGAATCCCAAGCTTCCCGTCTGTTTCCTCTTGGACAAGACATTCTTTAGAACATGGAATATATTTCATTAATTTTGTGTTGCAGTTTTGACACAGTTGTATTATTATTAGTTCTGTGATAGATAACGGCTTTGTTTTTCCTATGGGTAGTTTGCGTGTAAATCTGGACATGGGGAAGTCGGCTTACGGCTGGATGATCATGAAAGACGAAAACATCCCTGGCACTGTAGTGAGAACCAGCACCATCCCAGAAGAACTGGGCCGGCTGGTCTATCTGCTGACAGACAAGACAGGTAGTTGTCCATACACACTGAAGATTACATTCACAGTTCTTGACTTAAAGCAACATTATTTCTGATTTCAAGAGGACAACTATTTTGCATCCAAGTATAGGCTCAACTCTTTTTGCTGTTCTGCTTGATAGCAAAATGATGTTGGAATCATCATAACAATAAAGATCCGACTTTATAGGAGTAGCGCAGGAATGAATCCTAAAACCCAGAACTTAGTTAGTTGGTTTGTGTGGGTTTTTCTTTTGTGTTTTTGGTACCTGAAATAAGGTCTGTCGTAAACAAGAGATTCACATTTTATTTTACGGTTTACAGTAAAAACCCTTCTGGAGAATGTTTGAAAGTTTACTTTTTCTCAAAGGGAGCCCTTGTGATGCTAACTTCTAGGAATCATACATCTATCGATTAGATTTATGATCGATAGATTTATGAATAGAAATTATAAAAGTAGGGTAATATTATCCGGCTGAACAAAACGTGCATTTATCTAACAGGTTATTTTCTACAGACCTTATTTCGAGCTATTTTCCAAAATCCTATGGAGAAATCCCATTGCTCTTTTGTGGAGGGAACCCGAGCGCAGCTTACTTCCGGGTTTTAGGACGCGTCACTGCACCTCTCTATTCTATGTACAGGGTAACACTGTTTGTAGATTTTATGCAATTATTAGTGTAGCACACACAAGACACTTGCTTAACAATAAACAAATAACTTATGTATTTAATGTATTTATACATTTGTATTCAAATGTAGTTTCAGCCACCTAATTGTGGTTAAGTTATACACATTCTGAGGTAAAAGAAAGGACAAAAGGTCAAACAAATCTCCCTAATGTGTGTTCCTTCAACTTCTCTCATTTCACAATCATGTCCTGATTGTCTAATAACAAATGGCTGCTCTTTACTAATTCTAGTCAATGTGGATCAGTGATAAACGCCTGCTGTGCTCCTAACATGCTCCTCTGTCTTACCCCGCTGATCTAGGTAGGAATAGATTAGCTGTAGAGCCTATTTGTCCAGGTTGATAGTTAAAGCACATGGAAAGAAGAACAAACAATCAATCAGAGAGAATTGGTTAACCCCTGTCTCTAATGTTTTTGGAAGTGAGATGCCCTCTAATCAGCTTTAAGCTCCATCGCCACACATTCTGTCTACCCACATCCATTCAAAAAAGCCATTGCTCTGTTTTACAAAGTTGTTGTTTTTTAGTGTCTGGACATTCACTCAGTCTTTTTGTATGCAATGTCTGTTAGTAAGAGAGGACATGCACTCCATATTGGTAATGAGATTAGGTCAATGAGAAGGCAGTCACACAGTGATGCATTGTGGGCAGTCCACTGGTGATAAATGCTGTGTGTGTGCTTGTTAACTTCAGATATGTTAAGTATATTTATTTTGCTATGAAATAGTGCCTTTTTGATTCAGACACCTTTGATGGTTTTTTTACCCATTTCTTAAACAGCTGATATTTTGTATATCATTCTTATCTTATTACGTTATGTGTACAGAGCAGAAGATCCTAAGTTATTGATTTACCTTCATTAGATTTTCTTATAGTCTAAATTCAATAGCAAACAAAATAAACTTTTTTATAGTTTGTCAACTAGAGAACACTGACATGTTTATTTTTTATAAACTGTCATTTTCCCACTTAGTATGCACCCTGGTCACACAAAGATAATACTTGTGCTACACACACCAGCCTTAAAGATACAGTATCAGTTGGGCTTTACTTGTTATGCTTAAGATGGTTCTGCTATAACAGAAATGAGAGCAGTCCTCAATAAAGGAATAATGATTGGGTAATTTCTTTATGATTTATTAGTTTGTGACATTGTATTGGTCTTCTGAACTGCAGGCACATTGACTCAGAACGAAATGGTCTTCAAGCGGCTGCACCTGGGCACAGTATCCTACGGCACGGACACCATGGACGAGATACAGAGCCACATAGCTCAGTCATATGCTGCACAGGTAAGATGTATTTCCGTTTATAATTCCTTAATTAACTGGATTGTTCAGTAAACATTCTGACCACCACCATCCAGAAAACTATAGCATCAAGTTTGAGCACTCATTTGGGAATGAATCCACTACTTTTATTCTCTTTAGCTATACAATTATATGAATTCCCAATAAATGATGTTAAATCTACATCATCCAGTATGTAAAACTGGACAGAACCAATCAAAACAAAGCAAAACGTGTCACTTGCAACATAAAAATGTGTTTCCAGTCGTGGAGAGGATACATTTAAATACAAACGTGTTCTCTCGTGTTTTTCTGCTTATTCACGCCTCTCCCTGTAGATCACATTGATCAATATTTATATTGAGCTAAGGATAAGATTTCCAGGAAAGAAGCCCATATTGTTCATTCATCAGGCAGTGTCCCTCAGCGCGTCCTCGTACTGTAAGCAAGTGTTTTCCTCACCGGGTGGCTCAGATCTGGCTGCAGTCTTGACAGAATGATATTGTTCATACTCAGCCAGCTCCAGCAGCTGCTCAGCACTGAAACCATCTGCCCCACACCCTTATGTGTAATCTCGGCTAATGAAAAATGACGAGTCCTTTTTAGAGCTGCAGCTGAAGCAATTCCTCTGACCAGCTATTTTTACTATGTTGCTCTTTATTTACTGTGACAGTGACATAATTACAGGAATCATTTTTAGCACTATTGTTAATGTAAACAATCCACCCAGATTAGGGCAGAAATTAACAGTTGTTGCCATTTATGTATTTATATATAATACTTTTTCTTAACTAAAACTTATTTTTACTTTAAATCTTTAAAAGATATTAAAATGGTCCTTTTCTGTGGTGTTCCCTTCCCTGTAGTAGTGTGTTCTATAGGTTGTTGTGCATGTGAATGGTCTGCAAAGGCTTAAATCCCAAAGTTCCCTCCAGAGGGAGTTTCCCTCCCGCACACTTTCCCCCCCCCCTTCTTTTTTTTAACGATTAATATTATAAATCTTTAAAAACAAACGTGTTGTAGTACATGTTGTTGAACTAATATTATACTTCATTACCTAGCAATATCATTAGCATCCTCTTCATGTTGCTCCAATGCTTAACTTGTCTGACAACATAACCCAATCGTCTCTCATTGATCTTTCAGTCACTTTCCATGAAGGTTGTCATACTGTATTCCCCACTGCCCCTCCTCCCTGCCTGGCAGGACTGAAGGTTAATAATAAGCCAAAATCAAACGCTTCAGCAGAGCGCGTCGCCCCCGTCAGGTGCAGCTGGCACAGTGGGCTGTCTGCCTGCTCCGCTAGTCACCCCCCAGTTAAACTGATGGCTGATGTCAAAACAGCGGAACACATAAAAGGTCCTCAAATCAGATATGACACGATAAAGACGGTGATACCACACTTCCCTTCGCTGAGTCGTTTATCTTGAACAGGGGTGTCAGAGTGAATTGGCGACCAGTGTAGGATTCAACCTATGTGCAGGCATCCTTCAGTTGTGACTGTTTTTAAATGTATTTACAAGTCATTTTCTAATGTTCTGACTCCATGGTTCACATTATTTCAGCCGCCCTCCCAGCCCTCCAATGGAAGCACCAGCGGCACCACTCCAGCACGGAAAACCCAAAGCTCGGGCCCGAAGGTCCGCAAGAGCGTCAGAAGTCGCATCCACGAGGCTGTGAAGGCCATCGCCCTGTGCCACAACGTCACACCGGTCTATGAGTCCCATGCCGCCGTGAACGGAGAGACGGAGTCTGCTGAGGCCGACCAGGACTTCAGTGATGACAACCGAACCTACCAGGCCTCCAGCCCTGATGAGGTAAACATGACATCCAGGAAACAGTTTCAGCACCTTCAACTTTAGAGGGAATACATGGGTTCACTAATAACTTAGTGTTTCAGAGGTTACATAAACACCTCATCTTAATGACTATCTTTATTTTGCCCTTTATACTAAATATTTCCCATTGCTTAGGGTTTCATTTAGGAACATAAATGACCTTGTTTTCTAAAGCACCATTACAAATCTTTTTAAATGTCTCATATTTTGTAAGTTAGAGTAAACAATGAGATTCTCAGGAGAACAGCCTGTGTTTTTCTGTCTTCATGTTTTATTGGTGATCCTAAATAACCCTGGTTTGTCATAATAGTCATTTCATGAACACAAAGTCAGAGGTCGTGATCCCCTCATAGAGGTTAAGCTATTTAACCGTGTGTACTTGCTTCCTGTGAATTTACTGCTCCTGGTAGAACGTAGAAACGATCCCTAAAGGCATCACTACCGCTTCCTTTCCTCTGACCGTTCCTTTATGGCTGAACGTGCTGCTGAGCCTTTATATATAGCCCTTAATAATCATTTTATACAATTGAGAAACCCAAGGAGAATCTGTACTTACATCTGGAAAACAGGGAAAGATTTTTTTAACAGGTAAGTAACAGTCAGTATCTGTTTTTAAAGAGATGTTTAATGCGTGTTGAGGGGTAGTTAATCCCCCCACACACCCCCATTTCAACACGTTTGTCACCCATGATATGTGAGAGCCTTTGTGAGAATGCGGCACTTCAGGTTGAACCCAGAGTCTAGCTATCTAACAATCAAAATAAAGATAAAAAGGTGGCGAGAGATAAATCTCAGTTGTCCTCCCCCTCTGAGTTGATGTATATATTTATTTATATCCCGGCCCACTCCGTTCTATCTCCCCTCTCTGTATTGTCTCACACTGCTCGGATTGATCAATATTTAATTTTCTCCCAGAGACGATGAGAGGTGGAGGTCTGTGATTGTAGCTGGAGCCCTCCCTTCCCCTTCTACTATATTCTTTGTTCTTCCTCTGCCCCCCCCCTCTCTCCCTCCTTGTCTCCTCACTCTCATTGACTGCAGCATCAGATCTTGGCTGCTGCTCGTCTGTTAGTGATAGTTTGTTTGGCCCTGGCTCTCTGCTCAGCCTCTAATGTAATGAGCCATCATTAAGGAGATGAAGTGGGCGGCCGCAGAGGTCATCTGACCTGCCGGTGAACAGAGTTCTCCTGTGACCTTTGACCTTCGTAATATCAGACAAGAGCATTGGACTGTAGACTTTAATGACTGCCATGTCCAGGAAGTGGGTGCTTCATCATTTCCAATTGGATGTAACTGGCAGTTTCACTGAGTGTGATGTTCACCATAAGGTATCTTATTTGGGTTCAAATTTGTATTTTGTTTCTCTACTGTGCCATTTAAATGCCTACATGTCAAAAAGCTCTTTATTGTTCTCATACTGCCTGTGCTGCAGCACCTCTGTTCACCCTCTGTCTGAAACCAGAGCCCAGTCTGCTCTGATTGGTTAGCTGGTCTCGGCTCTGTTGTGATTGGTCAACCGCTTAGAGATGTCCCGCCCCTTAGCCTGTTACGTACAATATGTTGTAGTGTCAGCCAATAGAAGAGCCAGTGTTACATAGTGATGTCACTATGTTATGGAAGGAGTCCAATGGATTTGTTCCAGGCAGACTGGGCTCTGGTTTCAGACAGAGGGTGAAAAGAGGTAGGCACAGGCAGTATGAGAACAATTAAAAAAAAGTTTAACATTAAAGCATGTAGACATGTCACAGTTGAGACATTTTAATACAAATATGAACTAGGCCCTTTTTTTCATGTTAAAACCGTTAAATGATCTCCAGAATAATTCACTTCTAATACCTTTTATATTGACATCGACATGACATGAGCAGTATTTAACCTGTTAATGGTCAATTTTCCTCATGACATGCTTGAGCTGCTGTTAATGTTAAAGGCAGTGCTACCATTGTGATTTAAATTGTCCATGATCATTCAAACGTTGTGAACACAGTTGAATATTGATCAGGTTGTTTAATCCTGCCTGTCCTAAAGTAGCTTTTCTATTACTGTCGTAACGCATAATTCGCATTCAGTTTGTATCAAAGTTGACAAAGCTTTAAATAGTTCCTGTAGAGCTCAAACAGGAGATTGAACAGCTAGATTTAGGATTCTCAGTACATGGTGTATCTGTCCATGTGTGTATGAGCTACACACACAACCACCAGGATAATGACACACAGATGTGTGTTAAGTAAATACAGGCAGCTCCTTTTTACGGAGCTCAAAGGGGGAGCAGCAGAAATGACGGGGTATTAACAGGAAGTTCCAATTTGTAGGTCAGAGTATAATAACAACCTTTGAGTGAGCAAATTGAAAATGAACCCATTGAGGATTGAGTCGTGTGCAGCTGAACGCTCACTCGGGGGCTGCAGTTCCTGCTGAGGAGGGAAGAGGAAAGAGAAACAGAAAAACACTTATCTGGAGCTGAAAGAGGAGCTCGGGAGAAGCCGTAACTCTCTCAGGCCTTGTCTTTCAACTGCAAGAGAGATACGATTCAGTCTGCTCCATGGTCTACATTTTGGATTTGGATTCAACATGTTTTATATTTGGTTAAAAATGATCGCAAAATAAAAAATCACATCTTTTTCACATATGTATTGTGCGAGATTAGCTTGCTTATTTTATTTGTATTGAGTAAATGCCTGAGTCCTTTGCAAATGATGGGTTGAATGCAATATATCTCCATCCTTAACTAGGGATATAGGATTTGAATGCGGAACAGGAAATCTATTCTTGATTTCTGAAGGTTACGTTTCTTTTAGGTTAAGATTACCTTATTGTGTTTAGGATGCCTTTGTTGCAAGTTTAAGCATATGTGGACAATAATATCCTGAATCATAATGAATTTTGCAAGGTTAAACATGACATGTAATTTAGAGGTCTGTCCTATACTCTCGTATTGTAGGAATCAGGTCATTGATATTTGACTGTGACTTTTGCATTGTCCTTTTAGTCAGTATAAAAAATGGCAGAATTCATCAGCTCTCTTTGATTTATTGAAGTTAGAGCGTAAATGTTATTGTGTAGGGGAACTGCCCTGTTTCTAGCTTCTGTACAGTTTTCTTTTTGAATGTTTTCCTCAGGTGGAGCTGGTGCGGTGGACGCAGAGCGTCGGCCTGACCCTGGTGAACAGAGACCTGGCCTCCCTGCAGCTGAGGACCCCCTCCGGACAGATCATTTCCTTCCACATCCTGCAGATCTTCCCCTTTACCTCCGAGAGCAAGAGGATGGGCATCATCGTCAGGGTGGGGAACTTGTTTATAACATAATAATAATTATAATATAATTGTTTATGACTCTTTATCACCTTGATGTGTTAAATGTGGCTGCTGGAAGATGCTTGGTGTAGAGCTATAGGATTCTGATGTTTACATATTTCGGCTACCGTGAACAGGAAATGTACTAATTGTCATTGATGATATGGTTTAGGAGGAGTCGACCGGAGACATCACTTTCTACATGAAGGGAGCTGATGTTGCCATGGCGAGCATCGTCCAGTATAACGACTGGTTGGAAGAAGAGGTAAAATCTACAATCTATACGACCTACTGAGGGTGCATTCGAGTTGTAATGACAGGGAAACTTCTGTTAATTGTGACTTCCGACACATGCACAATATTCGCCTACAATGCAATGACGATGAAGCTTCCTGCTTCCATCAACTGTAAAATAAATTGTTCTGTCAATCAATCAAAACAATTAATTAATCATGAAACTTTAGTTTATTTTCACTTCAGACTTTCCAACTAATGATGATTAGTGATTATTAAATCATGTTTGAAATATTTAAGAAATGCTTGACAAACTGGTAAGAGAAATCAAAGGGGTTTGAATTTATTATGAAATTATTTTACAAAAATTGGCATTAAGTTCGACAATTTTCCAATCCTAAACTAAACCATCGACTTACCGGCTGTCACAGAGAGACACTGTGATTGCCCTCTGTATAACGTGCGCTACACAAGGCATAATATCTATGCTGCTATCATACTGCGAGCACTATCTGTTCCTACAGTGGTGAATCTGTCCACACTCCTGTGCTGCTTCTGGGAAACTAGTTCATGGTTCAGCAAAATGTCTTCCACCGTTTTCAACACACCTAAAGCGAACAAGTGCAACTCATTCGTCATGGATTAATTTAGCCATTGCAGTAAGTTAGTGATGGTTTCTACTGATGTCCATTGGTCTCCAGTCAGTGCAGTACATGTAGCTTATGTCAATTCCTCCGCTTTTTAGCCTTTTCACTGCCATGCAATTCATTGGAAACATCCATATTAAAATGGACAGACCTAAAAATAAAACATCTGCCCCAAAACGTCTATAAAAACTCTTTAATTTTAGGCAAAACATTTTTATTCTATGTTTATTCGTCTGGTTGGACCCAGCCACTGTGCGTAATCTTTTGTGTCTTTTCGTAAAAGCATCAATCATTATCTCATTGCTTGAAATAAGCACCTCTTGATGAAAACTGTAATGAAATAGATAATAACAAGCAATAGATAAACACACACACATCATCACATAGTGGTATTTTTGTCCAATGCTGTAATCAGGACATTCATTGAGAGAGACATCGGGCCGTGTCTACACCAGCTTGGTGATCGAAGGTCTTGTGTGCATATGTTCATAATTATATTGGCATTATTGAGTCATTTAGCACTGTGGGCGCCGTTTGATTTAATTAGTGACCTACATAAAGTTGAAGTAATTACAGTATGTCATATTCCTGATCAATTGTTCTAACGATGTCCTGTTGGATGTAATATCCCGCTGTCAGATCAGCCGGCGCTACGCTTATTCTCTTGTCAATAACCAATCAACAGAGCAGATTCGCCCCATTGGTGTTTCATATCAAATATAAACCGCCGTCCATCCCTTTGTTTTACGGTGTCCTCTGAATTACACCAGAGGCTATGTTATTCACTATTGATTTCTCTGCTGTTGTAACAATATGCTGCTATCGACAGTACTGTACATGGTGTACTTATAGCAGCCGCTCTGATAGAACAAATGATCTGCCCATGTTTGATTTATATTCATCTCCGCGAGGGATAATTATTTTGACCCCTGTGCCTCGCTTTGAAAAAGTAAAAAAGGTGCCAATAAATAACAAGTTATATTAGTATTTTTATCCACTTTCAAAGTGAAATATTGTCACCAACATCAATCCGGATCATAACGACGAAATATTTATTAATTTTAAACTTTAACCCTTTCAATGCCTGCTTGTTTATGTAATAGCACTGTGGTTTTTTCAGGAAAAATAAGCACAAACTTGCATTTGCTTAAATGCTCTGCACGTATTAATCCACACATTGATACATTTACACACACAACTTAATAACATCACACAAACTTGACCCTCCAATCAGAGATTCAGTCTCCTAGGGCAAGGAATGTTCGCCAAAGGGTGGGGAAATTGTTGTGGACTGACTCACAATGACAATCACCAACATTCATTTTGATCCATAGCTGTAGAATTAAAGCGTGACATGTTAAAAATGTAGATTCTAAGCTGTTATGGCAGTAAGATTAACATTTGTGGGTTTGATTGGTTTCAATGGGGACATTTTAGTCCTTATGAGTCTGAGTGTTTCTATTTTAGCTAACAGTTTATTATACTTATAGCAATAGCTGAGAATGATCTTTCATAATAAAAAAAACAACAACCCAAATGTATGCCATATATATGCAATAACACAGCCTAAAAATCTAAAGTGTGTCTCGAGCGGCACAAGAGTTAAAAAACCAAAACCTTAAAGAATAGAAATTGAAAGTCTTTCTTTTAAAGGCAGAACTATGTGTATATCTCATAACACCCTGTCCCTCTCCTCTCTGTCAGTGTGGGAACATGGCCAGGGAGGGCCTGAGGACTCTGGTGGTGGCCAAGAAGTCTCTGTCTGAGGAGCAGTACCAGGACTTTGAGGTATGGATCATCAATACATTGCATGCTGTGTTAGGCTGCATCTACACAGAGACGAAACGGAGAAAGAACCGAATTCGATATCAAAAAAGTCTTCCGTCCACACGGTATCGCCTCATGAAAGGTGTCCGTCCACTGGAGACGCTGTAGTACATATGCCGGGCCTGTAAGTGGCGCTGTACTTCCGCCACAAAATACACCAAAAGTAGCGAATCAGACCTCCCGAGCATGGTTGCCATGGTTGCCTGGTTGCCCTTCTGTTTAACTTTTTTTCAATAACATATTAAAGTCTCCCAGTCCGTGACTTTTCCTGAAAGTGCGTTATGTAGCACCCTCAGTTGTTAACAATTGTCAATATGAAGTCAGATTGAAAAAATCGCCAAAAAAAATGCCATTATACCTATATCCGCCAGCGGGTAATATTTACCTCATAGAAAATGCAGCGTAAACATAACGTGTTGCTATAGCAACGCCTTTTATCTACTGCGGTTCCTTATAGATAGAGAGATAGATTGAGAGATAGATATATTGATAGATGAATAGAGAGAGAGAGATAGACAGATAGATAGTTATAGATAGTGTAACATCTTGGAGAATACAAGATCTTGGATGACTGAGCTCACGTTGAGGACGTAATGCATGTGTGCAGGTTACGTGCCAGTTGAATAAAGATGGACACTCGGAATGAGAGAAGTAGTCCGTGTCGTCTGTTTATGTAAACAATTATATGTCCATAGAACAGAACATTACAGATGGATCGATAGATAGTTATAGATAGATAGAGAGATAGAGAGATTTGTACCTAAACAAAACACAAGTCTAACACCAAGCGTTTAAATCAGCACTCTTAGCGATATGTTATACTTCATGCTATCTGCACAAACGATATCAAATGAAGAGCTGAGAGTCCACAGATTATATTGGTATAAGTTTCATCCCTGTGGGATCAAAACTCACTGTTCTGTATGATCAATAAAAGAACATTGTACCTTGAAAATCAATAGCGGGTACATTTTACCCGTTCGGCGGTTTTAGGTATACAGCGACCTCTGGCGGTTCTAGTGTTAACGACTCATGTTTTCTTTAATTGGAACTAGAGGTAAGTCTTTTCAACAAAATAGCGATGTTTCCTCTTGGATTTAGGTTGTTTCTATATCATGACAGCAGCTTTTTTGAGTCACTTAATGATTAAAAACTCAGCATTCACACACACTTTTTAGTTATGTTGACATGAGTAATTATCAGTTGCCTTTTTCACTTTTACCTCACAATTCATTATTTTTCGTTTTCTTTACCCCCTCAATGTATAGAACCGCTACAGCCAGGCGAAGCTGAGCCTCCATGACCGCGGCCTGAAGGTGGCAGCAGTGGTGGAGAGCTTGGAGCGGGAGATGGAGCTGCTGTGTCTGACCGGAGTGGAGGACCAGCTGCAGGCCGACGTCAGGCCCACGCTGGAGCTGCTCAGGAACGCTGGCATCAAGGTAAGGCTGTCACTGTGTCAGACTTTCAATACATGGTTAAAGTGCCAAAAGCATTCTTAGCAAAAATATTGTGACAATATCTGTAGAACATTTTGAAAAATTAACAATGCAACTGTATCAGTAAAATTCATCTTCAACTCTTTCTGTTGTGAAATGACTTTCCGTACTGTCAATACTGATATTTCGCAACATACCTACTATGAATACTGCCACCAGGGTTATTCTGGTCAACTCTGAGACTCAAATATATCCCCTAATACCTCAAGAGTCATTCAGCGTTTAAACCAGATACACAAAAAGGAGGTAATGATGATAATCTTAATTTGTACACGTCCAAAATATCTGAGGTTATTAAAGACAGTTCACACTTTAAGGTGAATTTCAGGCCCTTCAAATCCAAGTTACCGCGGGGAAGGAAATGTTAAAAAGCCTTTATTTAAAAACAATTGTAAATATATATTTACTTAACTCAAATCATTTAAAATACTAATATACTATTATTTATTATCCCAAACTATTTAAAAAACAAATCAATAAATAATATAACTTGATCATTGAAAAGCCAAAAAGATTTCCCTTTTTCATTTGTTAGCCCTGACATAGAGTAGTTGGAACATTTTGCTGTTGTAATATACCAAAATTAGTTTTTAACATTTCCTTTCTCATGGTTATTATCTTTTGCCCTGATCTCCATTCTGTTGATTCAGATGTTCCCTGTTTGCTAAGAGCATGCAACACATGCATCATCTCAGGTTGAGTACACAGAGCAACCAGTTATGTCTCTTTCTTGAATTACAGATCTGGATGCTAACGGGGGATAAACTTGAGACGGCTACGTGCATCGCCAAAAGCTCCCACCTGGTGTCCAGAACCCAAGACATCCATGTGTTCAAGCCGGTACGCTGTTTCCCTTTGATGTTATCACAAAGCGCTTATGTATCGGGGAATGACTAAAAGCCTAATGTCCTCACGGCTAATTGTATTGTGTGGCTCTCGAGCAGATCTCCAGCAGAGGAGAGGCCCATCTGGAGCTCAACGCCTTCAGGAGGAAGCATGACTGTGCTCTGGTCATCTCTGGAGACTCCTTAGAGGTACTAGAGCACAGCGCAGCACACAGTCATGTTTACTAAGGGAGCAGATGATGCTGAGGATGCAGCCAAAACCAATACTTAACACTTTAACCAGAGCTCTGAAGATTTGGAGAGGACATCAATCATATTAGTCCTTTTTTATGAGGCTAAAAGATTAGAAAAGTTCAGTTTTAACTTAACTTAGAAAAAGACATACATTAAAGAAAGGCACAGGTACAGCCAGGTAATGGTCAATATAATGTGCCGAACAAAAACACAAGACATTGTTATGATCCTGGACTTGTTTTACATCAGTACAGTATTTCTACCTGATGCCACTTTATACTTATACACTGCAATGGAAGCTTTTATTACTCCACTACATTTATTTTACAGCTTTAGTTACTAGCTTCTTTGCAGATAAGAGTTTATAATAAAAGAAAACAATAAATCATGATGTATTATTACAGTTCAAGCTACCCAGCAGCATGTAAAGTAATTGAAATAAACACCAACTTTACTCAGTGCAACATTGAAGTGATGAACACCATAATGCAATAGATATCATTCTGCAATGGGCCATTCATCAAGATACGTACTTTAACTTTTTGAACCTAAAGTATATTAAGTATATTTTACTTGAGTTCAATTTGAATACTGGACTTTTATGCAAGTACTTCTTCCAACTCAGGATGTGTATCGCTTTTATTGGAACCAAAAGGGATATTTCTATGGTACAAAAGGTAAAAGACAATTAAGATTGTGTAGGAGATGAAATGGCCATTTACTTTCCTAAAAGGCTTTACTGTAATCAGTGTTTTCACTTGTATGGCATTTAAGTCCGACTGATAAAGTATTGCAAGAGATCACGTGAATATCTGTAGAACTTTAATTGTTCAGTAATCTATGTATTGTATCTTAGCTCAGATTTCCTGTGTACAGATTTAAAAAACTATAATGCAATTACAACAAAGACAACCAGAGTGTATCTGTGTTGTGTTGCAGGTGTGTTTGCGCTATTACGAGCATGAGTTTGTGGAGCTGGCGTGTCAGTGTCCTGCGGTGGTCTGCTGTCGCTGCTCCCCCACCCAGAAGGCCCAGATCGTCACGCTCCTCAAGCAGCACACAGCCAACAGGACCTGTGCCATAGGTGAGGGCTGACACAGACTGACACACGTGTCTGTACAGCTCAGTCCCTTAGGGAGGAAAGGCTGGACAGATGAATTAAATACCCATCCAGTGATTTATTTTATTCTCTTTTGGATGGGGATTTGGTTTAAAGTTATGATTTGCCTTCAAACTGTCTGCCATACCCCAGTTGTGCCTGCATTGATATCTATCAAATGCTGACAATGCACAGACACCGGAGCAAATATATATATATATATATTGTACTTCTTTTATCCACAAGATGGCAGTCAAAGCTCACTAAGAGAAGCACCCAGCAAAGTGTGCATCTTTCAGTTCAGATCATATTTGGCTTACAGGAGATGGCACAAACACAACATACAAGAGGACATGGGACATACTTCACCACAATTACAGCCTTAAATACAATACAAAATAAATACATTTTAATCTAGCTTTTCCAGATTCAAATATTGTACAATTATTTTGTTGTTTTTTCTCTTTTTGTGAAAGGTGATGGAGGAAATGATGTCAGTATGATCCAGGCTGCAGATTGTGGTATTGGAATTGAAGGAAAGGTAAAGACCTCCATTTACTACATAAACAGATTTAGATTAATCACTCATGAGAGCTAGTTAATTCAGTCAAAGAAACTGCAATAATCTTGAAAAACTTTATTAAACACTTAATTTAGTAAGAAGTCAAACGGATATTATTCCTGCAAGGCCACACATTATACCAAACTATAAAACTTCAGGGAAACTAGGAACAAAGTGACACATTCTGTAACTTTAGATACTTTTTTAATACAATTTCAGAAGTATATGGTTTAACACTTTGGTGTGTGTGTGTGTGTGTGTGTGTGTGTGTGTGTGTGTGTGTGTGTGTGTGTGTGTGTGTGTGTGTGTGTGTGTGTGTGTGTGTGTGTGTGTGTGTGTGTGTGTGTGTGTGTGTGTGTGTGTGTGTGTGTGTGTGTGTGTGTGGTGTGTGTGTGTGTGTGTGTGTGTGTGTGTGTGTGTGTGTGTGTGTGTGTGTGTGTGTGTGTGGTGTGTGTGTGTGTGTGTGTGTGTGTGTGTGTGTGTGTGTGTGTGTGTGGTGTGTGTGTGTGTGTGTGTGTGTGTGTGTGTGTGTGTGTGTGTGTGTGTGTGTGTGTGGTGTGGTGTGTGTGTGTGTGTGTGTGCCGGCCGGGCACGCAGGCATCTCTGGCTGCAGACTTCTCCATCACGCAGTTTAAACACATTGGGCGCCTGCTCATGGTTCACGGCAGGAACAGCTACAAGCGCTCTGCAGCGCTGGGTCAGTTCGTCATGCACAGAGGCATGATCATCTCCACCATGCAGGTATTAAAACACTCACACAATATTCATGTTTAAGTCGTTTTCTCCTTGATGCCTGTTTTAAATAAGTGGTCCTGCTTTTAATTATTGCTCAGTGCTGAAGCCTGAGACAATCTTCCACATTGTGGCCAATACAATTCTTAAATAACTGACTTTATGACACAATTTCTGTTCCCTTTCCTCAGGCGGTCTTCTCTTCTGTGTTTTACTTTGCCTCTGTGCCACTGTACCAGGGTTTCCTCATGGTTGGGTATGTACCTTTTCCAAATGTCTTAATGTGGTAAAAATGTATTGTTTTAAATGTATCTGCCACCTCACAGATACTCCTATTGTAGCCAAGGCGCTAAGTTGCCTGTTTAGCATAACAAAGCTATTACCTCTATATAACAGTCTTAGGACAACCAAATGCAATGGTTAACTATGGCTAATATGGCAACAGCCTTACGGTAACACAGCACAGATTTGTGGAAATATGTGGTCCATCTTAACCCTGTTTTGTTGTGTGCAGGTATGCCACCATGTACACCATGTTCCCTGTGTTCTCCTTGGTTCTGGACGAAGATGTGAAGCCAGAGATGGCTCTTCTCTACCCAGAGCTTTATAAAGACCTCACCAAGGTACAGTGCCCTTTTTTTAAATATATTTACATTACTTGCAGTGTCGCAATATGTATTCTAAATTAGAAATCCATCCAAATAAGCTTTTGATTTTACGTTCAAAATCAAGAACAGGATTGGCCATTTTCCTTGTTTTTTTCTTCTCTTCACCCACACTTACTTACATGCATCAGAAGGTAAAAAACACTTAGCGGTAGCCTGAATCAGCATTTTCAAAACATTAAAAGATTTTATTTTTAAATTAGGGAGGTAAATGGTAAATGGACTGTACTTATATTGTGCTTTATCCAGTCTTTACGACCCCTCAAAGCGCTTTACATACTACATGTCATTCACCCATTCACACCCATTCATACAGAGCAGTGCCACTTGCTCTAGGACCTAACATTCACACACATTCACACACCGTTGTCCATGCCATTGGGAGCAACTCAGGGTTAAGTATCTTGCCCAAGGATACATCGACGTGTTGGCTGCACGGGCTGGGATCGAACCCACAACCTTCTGGTTGAAAGACGACCGCACCCCCTCTCAGCCACAGTCGCCCTGTGGTGTAACGGTACGTCCACACCGCAGCGTCGCGTTGAAGCTTTGCCTCCGTTGCTCGCTTCGAAAGTTGAGAAAAGTTCAACTTTTCAAGCGTCGACGGAAGTGCCAGCCAATCAACTCATATGCCAGTACAAGCTCTAGCCAATCAAACCGCGTGCTTGTGTGTCCAGGGCGGGAGATGAATGTGATTGGTTGTTGGTCGCACGCCAGACACGCCCACCGGCAAGCTTCAACGCACGATCATGGGCGACTTTGGCTGTCAGGTAGTGCGATCATCTTTCAATTGGAAGGTTTGATCCCAACCTTCGAAGTCGACATGTCGATGTATCCTTGGGCATGGTACTTAACTCCGAGTTGCTCCCGATGCCAACGTTGTGTAAATGTGTGTGAATGTTAGCTTACTTAAGCAAGTGCCACATAGCTCTGTATGAATAAGTGAATGATGACTTGTATACTACTGTACATACAGTACTAGGGATGGGTATCGTTAGGATTTTATCGATACCGGTACCGCTTATCGGTATTTTTCTATACTCTTATCGATACTTTTCAATAATTTGGTGCTCAAAATTATAGACATGAATACAAGATGTGAAGATTAAACAGTCATTTTATTGTAATGTTCTTGCAGAAATAACTGTATAACTTATACATTAGCTTCTCAGAAGCAGACAAAAATAAATAAAATAACTTAAAGGGGCCTGGCTCGCCCTATCATGCTTTTTGGGGTTTTCCCTCAGACAGAGGATGAAAAGAGGCATTTTTAAAAAAAATGTTTAACATTAAATTGTAAATCAGTTACATCTTCATCCAGACATTTCAAACTGACAACCTAGCTCGACAAGAGATCCTTAAAACATTGTCCTACAGTGACATCATGCAAAACTGTGATATGAAGAAATTGGTAAAAGGCTAAGATGGCAAAAAGATAAAGGCGAGTACGTATATTATTCTGGATTGTACTTTTAAATCATCACAAAATAAATGATGTGCTGAACTGAAACACGTCAAAATGTGTCTGAAGGTTTAAACATAGAACAAAGTATTTGAGCTTAAAATATGTCAATTCCTAGTAAACGACCAACAATTGCTGAACCATACATTGAAACGTTGACCTTTAACAACATTTAAATGCAGTTTTCTAATTCACAATGACATCTGTAAGTTTAACTGGTTTATAAAGCATTCAATGAAAGGCCAAATTACACTGAACAAAAATATAAATGCAACACTTTTGTTTTTGCTCCCATTTTTAAATGAGATGAACTCAAAGATCTAAAACATTTTCTATATACACAAAATAACCATTTCTCTCAAATATTGTTCACAAATCTGAAAATATCTGTGATAGTGAGCACTTCTCCTTTGCCGAGATAATCCATCCCACCTCACAGGTGTGGCATATCAAGATGCTGATTAGACAGCATGATTATTGCACAGGTGTGCCTTAGGCTGGCCACAATAAAAGGCCACTCTGAAATGTTCAGTTTTGCTTTATTGGGGGGGTCTGGGGGGTACCGAAGTGGGCCGGTCGAGAGTCCCGGGCTGATTTGTAGTCCTAGTCCGCCCCTGCACACAGCGTTAGCGGGACATTCTCCTCCCCCTGTCGGCCCTAAAAGCTTCAGAGGGCGGATAGCTGGGCTCCGTAGCGTCCCACTAGCTTAGCCGCTAGCTAAAGGTAAACATAGATGGGTACATAGAATATGAATAAATCGTCACCGATGTAGAGGATATATTTTATATATTATTCACTTTGAACTTGGCCTAATGGAGTTCAATGCTTTGGGATTATACATCCAGTGGCGAACCGTCAGGGCCTTCAAGGTATTCAGAGAATACCCAGGAACACTCAGATAAAACAAACAAAATATCGATTTAATTATAGAAATACAATTTTATAAAATGAATAAATGAGAATCGTATCTGTGTTGTTGATCTGTAATATTAAAGTGTTACTTTGATTTGTTTGTCCTTCTTGGACCATGCACTACGCATTTCAGTGGTTTTCTGTTAGAAAAGAAAGCAACCAATCAGATCTTGTTCTGGGTCTCTGGGTAGAATATCCTTCAACCAAGGTATTCTACATCCTTGATCGAATGCCCTGGCCGTTGCACTGACTGAGAGTGTACGTTCGGACTGACAGTTTGATCAACCAATCATATATTGATTTGTAGCCAATGGGCGTATTCTTTCAGAGTTTCCCTCGGTTCCAGGGTATTCTAGAAGGCCCGCTAGTTCACTGGCTCGAGACAGAGGATCTAGAATGCGACGAAGCAATTCATGCCGTTTTATTGTTTTTAACGTTGAAATGACAAGTGCAACAGGTGAAGATGAAGTTGTTGCGGAATCGTTGTGAGTACCCTTTTCAAGACGACAATTCAGTGAAAAGACGGACATTATAATGTCGCGGAGGGGGGGGGGGGCAGCGGCGGGTGTGTGTGTCTACAGAAGGTCCAGTTGTGATAGACACGGTTCGCCACTGAATACATCGTATAGTCAGGCACACATTTATGAGATTTAACAATGGCCAATTATATTTATTAAATAATATGTAGCCTATTCCCAGAGCATAATTCATGGGGCAACAAGGTGAGGTGTAAAATGTGTTTTAATATCATACATTTTATGCCAGCAAACTTCTTGTACGGACTTCGGCAGTAGTGAAGACTCACTGAACAAATTAAAGGTGGGGTAGGTAATTTTGGAGAAACCAGCTCGAGTGCGCTAGAATTTGAAAATACACAGCCGGAAAAAATCTGCCACTTCCTCAGAGCCCCTCCTCCAACACACACGAACGCGCACATGACCAATGAGGGCATGAGATAAGTTTGTGCACAGATGGAAGGCTGACAGGCAGGTAGGCCATCCAGTTACTTTAGCCGGGCCGGCTAAAATGATTGGTCGTGCTTTTTACAGTACTACGGCTTCCACAGATGACATTTTTTTATGGATGTTTTGTCAAAGCACTTAAGATATTCATTGCTATCGGGATGTTAAGAGCATTCCATGGAATATAACAAAAAGTGTATCTCGAGCCGGTTTCTCAAACTTACCTACCCCACCTTTAAGTACAAAGACGAATCGTTCGCGAATGTGCAAATCACCAGAAGCGAACCGGTGACCGAATCAGTGAACAAATCTTTAAAGTGAACTGAATCAAAAGATTTGTGTCCCCGAAGGGAATCAAAATGCCCATCACTACGTCACACGCGGGAGGTCACGTGCGGAGGCTTTTTCATGCGGAAGTGAAAATGTCTTACTAAAACGACGCCAGATGTCACTGTAGTGTATATTTCTGTATATTTTTTGGAAAATCTAGTGTATTCATCATTTTCCTACACATTTATTCACTGGTGTCTTTAACCTGCAAGTTGCTCTTTAACAAAAAAAAAAAAAAAAAACGGCTCGAGCCGGCCCCTGTCCTTCACTTAAAAGAGCCGGCTCGTTCGCGACCGACACATCACTACTAGCAGTATCGCTAGCAGCCACATTGTTTAGGCTGTCAAATACGCTGCACCGTTTTAGATTCAATGAGTGTCTCGTTTGCAAATGCTTCATTAAGTTGCTTGTGTTACCCCCTTTACAAGCAACTAATTGAGTATATAGATTGCACCTTGCACTATCGCCACTACATTTTTTAAAGTGCACCCAGACCTTCGATCGCTTCGCTCTGTCCGCCATGCCTGCGGGAGTCTCACAACAATAATAAGAGCACTGTTGAGAGAGATGACGAGTGGCATTTACAGTGGCCAATCAGAGGGGTCTCAACCCGGATACATTACACGGGATGAGGGTTCCCAACCAGCCAGAATGGTTTAAAGTTAAACTAAGGAAGTAGACGTAACACATATACCGATAGCAGCACCGTTTGTCCAGCGGCTTAACGGTATACCAATACCGTCCAATCAGGTACCGGAATTGACTTGGTACCGGTTCTCGATACCCATCCCTATACAGTACTGTAAAGCACTTTCAGGAGTCTTAAAGACCGGATAAAGCGCTATAAATACCATTTATCCCATCAGTGCTTGAAAAATCAAATCAAATCCTGACCTTTTAAATCTAAAGTTTATTTTCTGCAAATGTTCTCCCTAACATCAAGTCATATCATATATATGTGTTCCACTTATGGATGATGTTTCTCTTTTAGGGGCGTTCATTATCTTTCAAGACATTCCTGATCTGGGTTTTGATCAGCATCTATCAAGGTAAGGTGCTCATTCTAAAACATAATAGCTCTTATATCTGTAACTGAGCCAGGTACAGCATGGCTTGTCTGTACAGAATGTGCAGTCTGCTACTGTAGACTGTCAAAGCAACTCTTCAACCACCATTTCATCATCTCTCTCTAGCGTGTCTTAATACCAGGGTCCCCGGGCCCCCTTCAAACTCTCGGACGGTCACTTTCTCAGTATCTTAGGTTTCCAACCGCCATCCGCCTTTACATGCGGGCTTTTGTCCGTCCAGTAAATCGATATTTCTGTAATCGCTAAGCCATGCAGCGTGTGGGAAAGATCTATGTTCCTGCTGGAGCGTGACTTCCTGACAGCTCGGGGTTTTTTAATTAAAGGCCAATACCAGGTCTCTGGTACGGGTGGGGGGGGGGGGGGGGGGGCAGGTTAATGTAAAGACGATATGAGAGGACGACAGCGGAGGAGGAGGAGGAAAATGTTAGCCGCCAATCTAGCTTAATTTATTACAGAGTTTGACTCGCTGGAATGTGCTATATGGAGACTATGAAGCAGCAATTATGTGATCCGTTAGAGGCCATTGAGCTCAATTTGTGTTGGTTATGATAGAATGAAGAGCTATCAAGATACAGCAGGCGCCTAAAGATGACTGAGTGTCTGGATACTAAAATATGTTACTCAGACAGACTCACTGAAGCACCTTTAACTCTTGTAAAGTTATTAAATCAGTCCTTATCTCCAGACATCCTTGCCTCAATGTCCCAGGCAGCTGATTGTGGAGCAGACCTGAGAAAAAATGATGAAGAAATAATACTTTGAAAATGACACAACCTTCTCTTTACAATCCTGGGCTGTGATCTTATTTTTTTTTAAAAACAGGTCTTATGTGTTTTCCTAACCATTTTTCGTAACCTCAGTGAAAACGTCCTTGCGTTAACGAAAGATGTGAAGGAGAAATCATCAGGAAAAGACAATTACAGTGCTGAGACAGTGCAACTTCTAGTGGAAAGCAGATGTTACTGATGTGCGTCCTTTGTGGGAAAACCATATCTTCCATAGAGTGACTAAGAAAAGGGCGTGTGTTCATATCAAGATGGTTCATGCGGGCTCTATAAACGTGGACAGGCAAAAGATTATTTACAATTTCTTTATGAAGGTTTGAATGAAAAAACAATTGTTGATATGAAATAGTAGCATGTGCTCACCCTCAACCTCCTTTCCCCTCAGATGTATCAACATTACCCTATTTATTAGTCCCAATAAGTATGAGTGGAACATAAAAGCACTTTAGCAAGTTTTGACAAGAGGGGAAATTCTAAATAAGCAGTGTAACTGACATGATGCTTATTTGGCCACAATAGATCGTTTCTGTGAACGGCAAAATGTTGCATCACTTAAAATGTTGCATCACTTAAAATGTTGCATCACTTAAAATGTTGCGGCTGCAAGGAATTGTGGGACAGCGTTATCTCCTTTCCTTTAGTCGAGGATGGTCCGGTGTTTCCTATGCTGCAGGAGATAACAAAGGAAGCATTGAAGCTCCTTTGGTATCATCTAGAAAATTCAAAAAGATATTATCATGGCTATCACGGTACTTCCGTGTCATTTCACTCCCTAAGGAACTTTTCAAAAATATTATTCAACAACAGCCCTTGTTTAATCCGCCTCCTCCATCACAAATGTGTTCTGGTAATATCATGTGGTTGATGTGTTTCCTCTGGCCACCAGGGGGCAGCCTCATGTACGGCGCGCTGGTGCTGTTTGAGTCTGAGTTTGTGCACGTGGTGGCCATCTCCTTCACTGCGCTCATCATCACGGAGCTGCTGATGGTGGCGCTCACCATCCGCACCTGGCACTGGCTCATGGTGGTGGCCGAGTTCTTCAGCCTGGGCTGCTACCTGGCCTCCCTCGCCTTCCTCAACGAGTACTTCGGTAGGTCTCCATTTACTCCACGCTTGTATCTTTGAAAATCTCTGAAACTAAAAGAAAAGCTTATTTGTTTAATAAAACAAATATATGAATGTGTCAAAGTTTAATGAAAACTGAAAATATATAAATAAATATGAGAGAAGTTACCCACACAAGGCTTTTGGAAAAACGTCAGTTAACTTACATTTTGCTATAGATTCATCTGCTTATTCCTTTCTAAATAAATACATGTTGTGACGTTATTTCTCTTTAAAATGTCAAAAGATATAGAACAATTATTAAGGTAATTAATAGTTAAAATTATGAAATTGCTACTTTTGTTCAACCAGTTCAAAACCCAAAGAAATGTAGTTTAATATCACATGTGACAAAGAAAATAAGCAAATCCCCACATTTCAGACTTTGAAATGACTCGAGCTTATTAAAATAGATCCCAAATAAGATATCATTTGAATACATTGGCTAATCCATTATGGTCTGCTTTCATGTAGCACATAGCTCTGGCTTTTCACTATAGTAGAAGCATATCTTCACTTAACCCTTTTAATCCAGTATTCATTTTACACTTTCTCTCTGCAACAGCTTTGTGTTGAATCTAATGTAACACTACAACACTACTCCTAATGGTGTGCAGTAGCTTTAGCTCTGTGCTTTTATGCTTCCGTCTGTCTGTCCCTGTCATCACTGCTAACCTGTCTCTCACTGTTTCTGCTGCTCTCTTATGCTCCTGTATGTTTGCGACAGGCATAGGCAGGGTGTCCCTGGGAGCTTTCCTTGGTAGGTTGGCAGCCTGTCAGTTGATCTCCTCATGTCTCTCTTTGCACTTCCCAGTGATGTTTGTTTGTGTCATCATGTTGTCTTTTTTTCATTTGAGCTTGTGTCATCATGTTGTGATTGGATTCTTCTCCGCTGTCTCTCCACTGTTCGTGTGGTTTTATCCCCCTGTGATCAAGTTATACTAGATTGAGCGCTTACTTTCCTGTGAAGTAATAAACCACAAAAAAAATGTGTATTCAAGCTGTTCTCCCCCCCCCAGACCTGTCCTTCATCACGACGTGGCCTTTCCTGTGGAAGGTGTCGGCCATCACGTTGGTCAGCTGTCTTCCTCTCTACATCATCAAGTACCTGAAACGCAAGTTCTCCCCCCCGAGCTACTCCAAACTCTCCTCATAAGCCATGAGCTTTCTATTGTCAGCACTTTTTCCACTCGCCGATCCTCAGTGATGGACAGGTAAGGAACCACTGGAACAATCCAAAATGGAGGGGAATCAGTTCTTCGGATTATCTCACTGAGATTTGGGATTACTTGAAAAAACAGAGCACATGGGAAAAAAAACTCTAAACGATGGATTTAGTCACGCAAAAGAAGGGCAACACGGTGTGAGTGACTGCACTAAGACCCCATTTTTCATAAAGGGTCAATCTGCCTTTATTTGTTTTAACGCATTTCAAACAATCCAAATGTCATTTTATACAATTCTGCATTTTTTTGGATGTCTACATTTTAATATGTGAAGTTTAGAATTTTTTTAGTGTCGTTTTTTTATTCTTGGTATTAATTACAGTTGCCGGCCTGCATTTTTTAACTGAGTTGAGTAGGGACAAAAGTGTTTTCTTTGTTACTGTTAATAAAGCCTTTACATGCAGCATTTATCCTTAATGCTGTCACGGTAAAACCAACTGCACTAACTCCTTAAAGATAAACACAACATTCACAAATGCTGGTAAAACTTTATTTCTGTGCGTTTGCTGCTTTGCGTCCTTTACATTTTGTAAGACGGCGCATGACATTATCATCTCTGTATTATGAACCAGCACTCCATAGCAGCATTAAACATCGTTTTGTTAGTGTATTTGCGATGTTTGTCGATGTCTGCCAAACTTCCTGTTTGGACGTGGCGGCTGGCTTTGTGCCTCATCATGACGTGTGTTAGTGTGCTGAAGCTGCATCTCACATAAACAATCATCAGAGGTGTTTGTTTTAGTTACCTCTGCAGCCAGATGTGAACTTCGAGGAACTTAAATTCTCTTAAAGAAAAAAAATGTCCGAAGGGGAAACCACTTAAAAAGTCACAACAAAGGACCCCGAACACTGACGGCTGTTTATTTTTAAACCTTTACTGACAATATGACTCCCCTGGGCTTCCATGTGACTTTGTCCTGTAGCAGACGGTGACATTGAGCTCTCTTTGAGGAGGAATGAGTTTTATCATTCCCTCTGTGTAATGCTATTGTTGAGCATGATCTAAGCTTTGCGTTAAATCAGTTTTTTTAAATATACATTTCAGTATACAGGATTTATTATAGCTATGATTATTAGTCTGGTTGTCATATATGTTTGAATCATAGTTGAGTTAAACTCAGGTCGATCATTCCTAAACACGGCTGTTAGTTTAAATCGTGGCAACCATACTTTAAAATGTAGCTACACTATAATAAAAAAGACTAATAAATGATGCAGTTATGTGACTGCGACACAGCGTTTTAAATTCCTGATTGACATTCTGATGAAGAGCAATTCCAAAAGTGTATTCCTGCTGAGACCGGTGTTCAGTGTGTGATAATGTATACACTTTTCTTTCTTGTCAACTTGCTTTCCCTGTCCTACACTGCGATTTCTAACAGTATGTCTTTATTTATACAATTGTTATTGAAAATGAATAATAAAAAGAGACAACAGTTGCTATACATATCAATTTTTTTATAAACATCTATATAGCAACAGAAACTCTTCAGAAGAGTTTGTTTTATTCACCATGAAGTGAATCTTGTGGCCACTAGACGGAGGTAGAGACTAAACCTTGGACATGGATGTGGCTCAAAGTAAAGTATTACACTGAAATACTTATACTGCTAATATATACTTTTACTCGAATACAATTCAGAGGCAAACATTTTACTTTATCCTCCACTACATTAATTGCCCACTTGGTTTCGGATTTATTTTATTCATTTAAAATATCATCAATACATATATATTTTTGAATTGTATTTGTATTTTAGATTTATATAACTTTAATAGCCCCCTGTTGAATAACTTGGTAATCAAACCTTTTGCATCAGAAAGCAAATAAAGTGCTAATTTATTTAAAATATTTGTTTTGAATTTGTATTTTTATGTTTTAAAGATCCCATTGTATATTAAGCGAGATTTATTTTGATTATAAAGCATATCTAGAAGCCATACAAATACTGTGAAAGTGTCAAAATGCTAAATCAACGCTGGTGACATGTGCGCAGTCTGTGTTATATGTCTGTGGTAGTGATGGTTCTTACTGATGTTTGTTTAAAAACATTTAGCTTGTGCCAATTTATCCACTTAATTTGCCTTTTCATGGTCAAAATCTGAGCTGGACTTTGGGTCAAACTTTGTAATGTGATATCGTTTATTTATTCATTTATATACATTCTAAATCCACAGTGAAATGCAGGGGTGTTTCCTGGACCTGGAAACATTCGGGGCTTAGCCCACAGTTTATTAAGGTACATTAAGGTACCGGGCGCTACAGTGGAACTTTCTACTGCAACACTCCCCACACGCACAAACACAGTACACCTGTGACTGTTACAATGAAGGCTTGATAATCAGCTCACGGCATATAGGTGTAAGCGGGGGTAACATCCGCTAGGGGGGTCCTCACCTCCTCTACGGGGGTCCGGGGGCATTCTCCCCCGGGAAGATTTGTTTTTAAATATTGAAGTTAAAAGCATCAATCTGGTGCACTTTGAGAGCAAAATTTAGAGATATGCATACTTATTTTAACACCCATATGAAACAGAACTCTAAACAGATTTTCTGCGAAAGCCCCGGATGCCCAGCCCAGGCGACGCACCTGGTGAAATGCATGCAGTCTGTTTCGAGAAACTGCCTTTAAAGGAGCAGCCAGGACCCCTATTAGGTTATGATGTCACAGCTAAAGTGAGCGGTATAAATGATGCTCTACTCCGTGTAACACAGTATAAACTGAGGAGTGAGTTTCATGTGTTTTCTTCACTCCGCTGGGAAACTGCTCTCATGTCAAGAAGCAACAGATCAGTGCATGCGCAGCATCGTCCAATCAGTGAGCGATACACAGTAAGGGGGCGGGGCGACTGTCTGAGGATTTCACCGGAGGATGGTCCGGTAGTTCCTCGACTATCGTTCATACATACTAGTGATGGGAATTATGGCTCTTTGAAGGGAGCCGGATCTTATGGCTCCGTTCCTTTCAAAGAGCCGTTTTTTTTTAAAGGGGGCGGGGTTACTAGGTTTATCTCACCAGGATAATGATTGACTGTATTGCCACACCTAATGTCAATAATCTGCATTGTAAACATGACACAAGGTGGCGCCATATCCATGTCATTCATGTCAGTGAATGTGCTACTTTGAATGTGCTTTGTATGTGTTAAAGGGGACCTATCATGCAAAATGCACTTTTGTATGTCTTTTATATATGAATATGTGTCCCCGGTGTGTCAGGGAACTAACCAAGTGTCAGAAAACACAACCCTCTCTCTTTTCCTCCATACCCAAATCTCTAAAAACGGGGCTGCAACGGAGCTGATTATTATTTGAATGTTTCTGACGTCAGAAAAGGGGTGCTCCGCCTATAAGGGAAACTCTCCACCTATCAGGGGAATGAGAGACCGCTCAAAAGCACTGGAGACGCTGTAGTACATATGCCAGGTCTGTAAGTGGCGCTGTAGTCTGCCACAAAAGCAGAATCAGCCCTTGCAAAAACAGGGCTGGAAAAGAGCAAATAGAGCAAAATGAGGCATGACTAAAATGCATGATCTGTTTGGTATTTTGAAATACAAACTTCACAGACATGTTTTATATAGGTATGGCCCTACAATATATGTTTCAAATATAGCTTGATAGGTCCACTTTAAGTAAATAAAGTTGCCTTGCCTTGAATGAAATTCACGCAACTCTTATTATTAGATACTGTCGTTTTTAAGTGGCGATGGAGATTATTTGTTGACCCTGCTTTAAAGGATATGTTGCCTTTACAAATGGTGCGCTTTATCACTGCCTGGGTTTTGGTTGAAGTGCATCCAAATGCTGCTGCGTTTTGGCGTTTGGCTAATTTTCCATCCGAAAAACACGTCGTCTACCTGTCCTGTACCACTTGTTATGACTTCTCTCTCTCGCTTATTCCATTAAGACCCACCCCATCTCACTCCTCGTGCTGAAACCTACCAATCAGAGTAGGGGCAGGTCTTCACAGAATACGTGTGGGGAACAAAATCAAGCTTTTTAAAAGGCGAGTGGATTTTGGCAGGCAGTGAGTACGAACCAACGATTGAACGATAACAAGAACGGCTCTCACCAAGTACGGTTCCCCTCGTTCGTACCAAAGAGCCGTTCAAAAGAACCGGCTTGTTCGCGACCGACAAATCACTAATACATACTATCGCTCCATTATCGCTCCTCGATCCTCGGTTCTCCAGCACAAATAAGGCCACTGGGACGCTACTCAAAATGACCAATCAGAGAAGAGGATGCTTTTTCGGAAGACTTCTTAAAGAGACAGGCCCTAAAACGAAGCGTTTCCGACAGAGGGTAAAATCAGCAATAGAGAGGCGAAGCCCCTCTCCTTCCGGTGGACCTCCATGGGACCTTATTTCGGAAAAAGTATGTATTAAAGTCAATGGCGAGAGAAAGATTATCTTTCGATCCCGTTTGAATTGTGCCACGACTTACACATAGGCTATGATATTTGTCAATTTAAAAGATAATTTTGCAAGTCAAAAAAATTAAAATGAGTCGTAAAACTGAAGAACAAAACATTTTGTGTGAAACGCTCAATGAACTACATCTCTGGTCTCGCACACGTCACCACACACCAAGATGGCCGTCACGTTTCACCTCTTTCTTTCAGAATGAGGCGAAAAGTAGTAAAAGAGGTGAAAATGACTACAAGTCTGGGCATGTTGAGAGCTGTACATACAAAAAAGGGGAGTTAGTCTGTCCGTAAGAGCCAGCATGCGTGACCGGCTTTACAAGGTTTCGGTGAGTACACGAGTGTAATGTGTAACGTTAATGACATCTCTTACAGGACTCTGGGATTTGTAGTCTTTCTAGTTACGTATTTTCCATAGTCTTATATTTCAATAGTTTTACGACAAACTGTGACTTTTTTCACATGGAAATGTTTTTTTAAGATTGACAAACATCATATGTGTAATTCGTGGCACAATTCAAACGGGATCGAAAGATAATCTTTCTTTCCCCATTGACTTCAATACATAATTTTTCCGAAATAAGGTCCCATGGGGTGGAAGTAGAAGGGCGGGACTTCGCCTCTCTATCAGGCCTACATTATGAGAAACATAATGTGTTTTTTGTACATTAAAGCATGAACACAAGTTGTAGTCGAAGCCCTTAAAGGTCACCTATTGTGCAAAATCCACGTATTCATGTATTTTCTACATCAACATGTGTTCCCTCTGTGTAAAGAGATTTTGAAAGTTTCAAGAAAAAAGATTGGCTCACTTTTTGTCCTGATCCATTTATATAAAAACCTGTCTGAAAATGAGCTGATCAGATCTTGGCGACTTTATGATGTCATAACGATTTTTTGGCATGTGTAACCATTTCAATCAGGAGAGACGTTGATGTATGAAATACATATTTATTACTGGGACACGTAATATGAATGAAATAATGATTGCCAGAATTGAGACAGGAGAATGGAATGGTGTTTGGTGATTAGGCCCCGGTTTGCAGGTTTATCATTCAGGAGGGGAAGAACCGCTCCGAAGAAACCCCCCGGGGTCTAGACACTGGTGGTGGTGGTGGTGATAAGTAGGTGGGAGCGGTCTGAAGGGAGAAGGATTAGCTTGGTCCTGTAGGAGACGGGAGGCGAAAGGGGTGGAGGAGGGTTGCGTATTGTCACCTGAAATGACAGCTGACAAGAGGGAAGAGCAGATATAAAGGGGTTAGCGGGTGCAACGATAGGCTTGTGAGAATGGAGAGAGGAGTGATTGGTTAGCTGGGGAGTGACACCCCCGATCACTTAATGAGGGAGGAGAGGGTAAAGAAGTGACGTGTAATATGAATGAAGAGCTTGGTCTTCCTGCTTGAACTTGCGCTAAGCTTCATTAGCCAATCACCAACCAAGCTAAGCTAGTAATGATTTATGCATGTAAACGGTCTGCAAAAACCCTCAAAGTACATCCTGTAGCGAGTAAAACTCTAACACAGAAAAGACCTCCCCAAAACGCCTCGTTGGAGATTTCTCATTTTCCATTGTTTACTTCCTGGGTACTCTGACGTGTGAATACCCAGAGGCCACACATTAATTGTTGTTTGTGTATTTATGATGTTTAAAAAAACAAGGTATCTACCACGACTGTTTAAATGGGTAAACGTTTTTCAGGCTAAATGCTCTCCACAGACTCATGTTCACAGCGTTATAAACCTTTTTCTTACTCAATATCAAGCCACACTTATTGTTTTTACTTCGGCTGTGAGTGTTTGTGTGTGCTCAGGATGAGTTTTGCTTGTTCTCCTGTATCGCCGACACGGAAGCCTGTCCGCTCCTCGCAGCAGATCGCAGCAACGAGCCTCTGACGTCGCGACCAATCAGAGCACACTGGGCTCACAGGGAGGGGGGGGGGGAAGGAGCTCCAACAAGCCGTTTAGGACAGAGAGTGAATACACATACTATACAGAGATGCTGTATGAGGAACCAATGTGAGTTTTGAAAATTGCACACTATATATCGATTCTAGTAGACCTCAACAATGGAATTATGATCAGTAGAAATGGCCATGACATGGGATCTTTAAATACAGGTATGAACCTGGATTTAAGCATGATATGTCTCCTTTAAAACATGTCTGGAGGTAATGGAACGTTTTGTTGAAAAAAGAACATTAGATAAACATTTCTATGGGGGATCTTTTAGAGCCAACGCAGGAGAACAAGCCCGAGCAAAGAGTAATTACAGATTGTGTGTTTAAATGCAAACAGAGTAGAAGGAGATATAAGTCAAAAATATATAGTTTACCATGTAATCTGAGGAAGTCATGGAGCAAACAAATGTGTTATCAATTTATTCCCCACAGAGGAGGAAACACTTTGTGGACGGAGGAGTGACGGAGGAGTGACCTGAGAATGTGATGGTCCGCTGGCTTTAACATGTTCAGAAATGTTCTCTTTCATCTTCTCCTTTTGACTGTGTGTGTGTGTGTGTGTGTGTGTGTGTGTGTGTGTGTGTGTGTGTGTGTGTGTGTGTGTGTGTGTGTGTGTGTGTGTGTGTGTGTGTGTGTGTGTGTGTGTGTGTGTGTGTGTGTGTGTGTGTGTGTGTGTGTGTGTGTGTGTGTGTGTGTGTGTGTGTGTGTGTGTGTGTGTGTGTGTGTGTGTGTGTGTGTGTGTGTGTGTGTGGTGTGTGTGTGTGTGTGTGTGTGTGTGTGTGTGTGTGTGTGTGTGTGTGTGTGTGTGTGTGTCGATTGTGGTGTCTTTTCCAAAGCAGCTGCACTTAATGCGCTGCATGAGGAGCTTTGATGGAGCGGATAATGTTCATGTGACTAATGATTTATTATACTAATAGAGAACAGTTTGTCTTTGTTGGGACAATACTCTTTTCAATACATTTAAATAAAATAAAAAAAGAGAATTTATGGTTTCTACATGACGCTCAAATATGTCTGTCTTTTCTGTGTAAATGATGAAATTTTAGGGAAGAAATTAGGAGATCGTATGAATAAGTGCTTACAAAATTCTAAAATAAAAAGAATAAAAAAGTGTTACCCTTAATAAAGAATTAATTGAAGCATCTTGGAGACATAACGTGACCATATCTTAGTGTATCATTGCTCTTTTATCAGCTTTAATCTTACTTTAAATTATGTTACTGTTTACATTTTTTATTTCTATTTTTCATTGTTTTGTGTGAAATTTGTATACATAAAGTAAAAACATGAGTTTGTTTTCTGAACGTAGTTTACCCCTTAATGAACTTAGTTTACAAAAATAATATTGAAAAAAAAATGAATCAAATAAAAAAATATATATAATGAATAAATATAACAGAAATGTATGGAAGCCTGTTTGCGCCACAGGGAAAAAAAATCATGTAACTCATTATAATGACTTACTATCTCATTATAATGACTTACTATCTCATTATAATGACTTACTATCTCATTATAATGAGATAGTAAGTCATTATAATGAGATAGCTAAGTCATTATAATGAGATAGCTAAGTCAATATAATGAGATAGCTAAGTCATTATAATGAGATAGTAAGTCATTATAATGAGATAGTAAGTCATTATAATGAGATAGCTAAATCATTATAATGAGATAGCTAAGTCATTATAATGAGATAGTAAGTCATTATAATGAGATAGCTAAGTCATTATAATGAGATAGCTAAGTCATTATAATGAGATAGCTAAATCATTATAATGAGATAGCTAAGTAATTATAATGAGATAGCTAAGTCATTATAATGAGATAGTAAGTCATTATAATGAGATAGCTAAATCATTATAATGAGATAGTAAGTCATTATAATGAGATAGTAAGTCATTATAATGAGATAGCTAAGTCATTATAATGAGATAGTAAGTCATTATAATGAGATAGCTAAGTCATTATAATGAGATAGTAAGTCATTATAATGAGATAGCTAAGTCATTATAATGAGATAGTAAGTCATTATAATGAGATAGCTAAGTCATTATAATGAGATAGTAAGTCATTATAATGAGATAGTAAGTCATTATAATGAGATAGCTAAATCATTATAATGAGATAGTAAGTCATTATAATGAGATAGTAAGTCATTATAATGAGATAGTAAGTCATTATAATGAGATAGTAAGTCATTATAATGAGATAGCTAAGTCATTATAATGAGATAGCTAAGTCATTATAATGAGATAGTAAGTCATTATGAGATAGCTAAGTCATTATAATGAGATAGCTAAATCATTATAATGAGATAGTAAGTCATTATAATGAGATAGTAAGTCATTATAATGAGATAGTAAGTCATTATAATGAGATAGTAAGTCATTATAATGAGATAGCTAAGTCATTATAATGAGATAGTAAGTCATTATAATGAGATAGCTAAGTCATTATAATGAGATAGTAAGTCATTATAATGAGATAGCTAAGTCATTATAATGAGATAGTAAGTCATTATAATGAGATAGTAAGTCATTATAATGAGATAGTAAGTCATTATAATGAGATAGCTAAGTCATTATAATGAGATAGCTAAGTCATTATAATGAGATAGTAAGTCATTATAATGAGATAGTAAGTCATTATAATGAGATAGTAAGTCATTATAATGAGATAGTAAGTCATTATAATGAGATAGTAAGTCATTATAATGAGATAGTAAGTCATTATAATGAGATAGTAAGTCCTTATAATGAGATAGTAAGTCATTATAATGAGATAGTAAGTCATTATAATGAGATAGCTAAGTCATTATAATGAGATAGTAAGTCATTATAATGAGATAGTAAGTCATTATAATGAGATAGTAAGTCATTATAATGAGATAGTAAGTCATTATAATGAGATAGTAAGTCATTATAATGAGATAGTAAGTCATTATAATGATGATAGTAAGTCATATAATGAGATAACTAAGTCATTATAATGAGATAGCTAAGTCATTATAATGAGATAGCTAAGTCAATATAATGAGATAGTAAGTCATTATAATGAGATAGCTAAGTCATTATAATGAGATAGCTAAGTCATTATAATGAGATAGTAAGTCATTATAATGAGATAGCTAAGTCATTATAATGAGATAACTAAGTCATTATAATGAGATAGCTAAGTCATTATAATGAGATAGCTAAGTCAATATAATGAGATAGTAAGTCATTATAATGAGATAGTAAGTCATTATAATGAGATAACTAAGTCATTATAATGAGATAGCTAAGTCATTATAATGAGATAGCTAAGTCAATATAATGAGATAGTAAGTCATTATAATGAGATAGTAAGTCATTATAATGAGATAGCTAAGTCATTATAATGAGATAGCTAAGTCATTATAATGAGATAGCTAAGTCATTATAATGAGATAGTAAGTCATTATAATGAGATAGTAAGTCATTATAATGAGATAGCGAAGTCATTATAATGAGATAGCGAAGTCATTATAATGAGATAGCGAAGTCATTATAATGAGATAGTAAGTCATTATAATGAGATAGTAAGTCATTATAATGAGATAGTAAGTCATTATAATGAGATAGCTAAGTCATTATAATGAGATAGCTAAGTCATTATAATGAGATAATAAGTCAATATAATGAGATAGTAAGTCATTATAATGAGATAGTAAGTCATTATAATGAGATAACTAAGTCATTATAATGAGATAGCGAAGTCATTATAATGAGATAGCGAAGTCATTATAATGAGATAGCGAAGTCATTATAATGAGATAGCGAAGTCATTATAATGAGATAGCGAAGTCATTATAATGAGATAGCGAAGTCATTATAATGAGATAGCGAAGTCATTATAATGAGATAGCGAAGTCATTATAATGAGATAGCGAAGTCATTATAATGAGATAGCGAAGTCATTATAATGAGATAGCTAAATCATTATAATGAGATAGCTAAGTCATTATAATGAGATAGCTAAGTCATTATAATGAGATAGCTAAATCATTATAATGAGATAATAAGTCAATATAATGAGATAGTAAGTCATTATAATGAGATAGTAAGTCATTATAATGAGATAACTAAGTCATTATAATGAGATAGCTAAGTCATTATAATGAGATAGCTAAGTCAATATAATGAGATAGTAAGTCATTATAATGAGATAGCTAAATCATTATAATGAGATAGTAAGTCATTATAATGAGATAGCTAAGTCATTATAATGAGATAGCTAAGTCAATATAATGAGATAGTAAGTCATTATAATGAGATAGCTAAGTCATTATAATGAGATAGCTAAGTCATTATAATGAGATAGCTAAATCATTATAATGAGATAATAAGTCATTATAATGAGATAGCTAAATCATTATAATGAGATAGTAAGTCATTATAATGAGATAGTAAGTCATTATAATGATAGCTAAGTCATTATAATGAGATAGCTAAGTCATTATAATGAGATAGCTAAATCATTATAATGAGATAGTAAGTCATTATAATGAGATAGTAAGTCATTATAATGAGATAGCTAAGTCATTATAATGAGATAGCTAAATCATTATAATGAGATAATAAGTCATTATAATGAGATAGCTAAATCATTATAATGAGATAGTAAGTCATTATAATGAGATAGTAAGTCATTATAATGATAGCTAAGTCATTATAATGAGATAGTAAGTCATTATAATGAGATAGCTAAGTCATTATAATGAGATAGCTAAATCATTATAATGAGATAATAAGTCATTATAATGAGATAGCTAAGTCATTATAATGAGATAATAAGTCATTATAATGAGATAGCTAAGTCATTATAATGAGATAATAAGTCATTATAATGAGATAGCTAAATCATTATAATGAGATAGCTAAATCATTATAATGAGATAGTAAGTCATTATAATGAGATAGCTAAGTCATTATAATGAGATAATAAGTCATTATAATGAGATAGCTAAGTCATTATAATGAGATAATAAGTCATTATAATGAGATAGCTAAATCATTATAATGAGATAGCTAAATCATTATAATGAGATAGTAAGTCATTATAATGAGATAGCTAAGTCATTATAATGAGATAATAAGTCATTATAATGAGATAGCTAAATCATTATAATGAGATAGCTAAGTCATTATAATGAGATAGCTAAGTCATTATAATGAGATAGTAAGTCATTATAATGAGATAGCTAAGTCATTATAATGAGATAGCTAAGTCAATATAATGAGATAGTAAGTCATTATAATGAGATAGTAAGTCATTATAATGAGATAGTAAGTCATTATAATGAGATAGTAAGTCATTATAATGAGATAGCTAAGTCATTATAATGAGATAGCTAAGTCATTATAATGAGATAGTAAGTCATTATAATGAGATAGCTAAGTCATTATAATGAGATAGCTAAGTCATTATAATGAGATAGTAAGTCATTATAATGAGATAGTAAGTCATTATAATGAGATAGTAAGTCATTATAATGAGATAGCTAAGTCATTATAATGAGATAGTAAGTCCTTATAATGAGATAGTAAGTCATTATAATGAGATAACTAAGTCATTATAATGAGATAGCTAAGTCATTATAATGAGATAGCTAAGTCAATATAATGAGATAGTAAGTCATTATAATGAGATAGCTAAGTCATTATAATGAGATAGCTAAGTCAATATAATGAGATAGTAAGTCATTATAATGAGATAGCTAAGTCATTATAATGAGATAGCTAAGTCATTATAATGAGATAGTAAGTAATTATAATGAGATAGCTAAGTCATTATAATGAGATAGCTAAGTCATTATAATGAGATAGTAAGTCATTATAATGAGATAGTAAGTCATTATAATGAGATAACTAAGTCATTATAATGAGATAGCTAAGTCATTATAATGAGATAGCTAAGTCAATATAATGAGATAGTAAGTCATTATAATGAGATAGCTAAGTCATTATAATGAGATAGTAAGTAATTATAATGAGATAGCTAAGTCATTATAATGAGATAGCTAAGTCATTATAATGAGATAGCTAAGTCATTATAATGAGATAGCTAAGTCATTATAATGAGATAGCTAAGTCATTATAATGAGATAGCTAAGTCAATATAATGAGATAGTAAGTCATTATAATGAGATAGCTAAGTCATTATAATGAGATAGCTAAGTCATTATAATGAGATAGTAAGTCATTATAATGAGATAGCTAAGTCATTATAATGAGATAGCTAAGTCATTATAATGAGATAGTAAGTCATTATAATGAGATAATAAGTCATTATAATGAGATAGCTAAATCATTATAATGAGATAGTAAGTCATTATAATGAGATAGCTAAATCATTATAATGAGATAGTAAGTCATTATAATGAGATAGCTAAGTCATTATAATGAGATAGTAAGTCATTATAATGAGATAATAAGTCATTATAATGAGATAGCTAAATCATTATAATGAGATAGTAAGTCATTATAATGAGATAGCTAAATCATTATAATGAGATAGTAAGTCATTATAATGAGATAACTAAGTCATTATAATGAGATAGCTAAATCATTATAATGAGATAGTAAGTCATTATAATGAGATAATAAGTCATTATAATGAGATAATAAGTCATTATAATGAGATAGTAAGTCATTATAATGAGATAGCTAAGTCATTATAATGAGATAATAAGTCATTATAATGAGATAGCTAAATCATTATAATGAGATAGTAAGTCATTATAATGAGATAGTAAGTAATTATAATGAGATAACTAAGTCATTATAATGAGATAGCTAAGTCATTATAATGAGATAGCTAAGTCATTATAATGAGATAGCTAAGTCATTATAATGAGATAGCTAAGTCAATATAATGAGATAGCTAAGTCATTATAATGAGATAGTAAGTCATTATAATGAGATAGCTAAGTCATTATAATGAGATAGCTAAGTCATTATAATGAGATAGTAAGTCATTATAATGAGATAATAAGTCATTATAATGAGATAGCTAAATCATTATAATGAGATAGTAAGTCATTATAATGAGATAGCTAAATCATTATAATGAGATAGTAAGTCATTATAATGAGATAGCTAAGTCATTATAATGAGATAGTAAGTCATTATAATGAGATAATAAGTCATTATAATGAGATAGCTAAATCATTATAATGAGATAGTAAGTCATTATAATGAGATAGCTAAATCATTATAATGAGATAGTAAGTCATTATAATGAGATAGCTAAGTCATTATAATGAGATAGTAAGTCATTATAATGAGATAGCTAAGTCATTATAATGAGATAGTAAGTCATTATAATGAGATAGCTAAATCATTATAATGAGATAGTAAGTCATTATAATGAGATAGCTAAATCATTATAATGAGATAGTAAGTCATTATAATGAGATAACTAAGTCATTATAATGAGATAGCTAAATCATTATAATGAGATAGTAAGTCATTATAATGAGATAGCTAAGTCATTATAATGAGATAATAAGTCATTATAATGAGATAGCTAAATCATTATAATGAGATAGTAAGTCATTATAATGAGATAGCTAAATCATTATAATGAGATAGTAAGTCATTATAATGAGATAACTAAGTCATTATAATGAGATAGCTAAATCATTATAATGAGATAGTAAGTCATTATAATGAGATAATAAGTCATTATAATGAGATAGTAAGTCATTATAATGAGATAGCTAAGTCATTATAATGAGATAGCTAAGTCATTATAATGAGATAGCTAAGTCATTATAATGAGATAGCTAAGTCATTATAATGAGATAGTAAGTCATTATAATGAGATAGCTAAGTCATTATAATGAGATAGTAAGTCATTATAATGAGATAATAAGTCATTATAATGAGATAGCTAAATCATTATAATGAGATAATAAGTCATTATAATGAGATAGCTAAATCATTATAATGAGATAGTAAGTCATTATAATGAGATAGTAAGTCATTATAATGAGATAGTAAGTCATTATAATGAGATAGCTAAGTCATTATAATGAGATAGCTAAGTCATTATAATGAGATAGTAAGTCATTATAATGATAGCTAAGTCATTATAATGAGATAATAAGTCATTATAATGATAGCTAAGTCATTATAATGAGATAGTAAGTCATTATAATGAGATAGCTAAGTCATTATAATGAGATAATAAGTCATTATAATGAGATAGCTAAATCATTATAATGAGATAGTAAGTCATTATAATGAGATAGTAAGTCATTATAATGAGATAGCTAAGTCATTATAATGAGATAGTAAGTCATTATAATGAGATAGCTAAGTCATTATAATGAGATAGTAAGTCATTATAATGAGATAGCTAAATCATTATAATGAGATAGCTAAGTCATTATAATGAGATAGTAAGTCATTATAATGAGATAGCTAAGTCATTATAATGAGATAGTAAGTCATTATAATGAGATAGCTAAATCATTATAATGAGATAGCTAAGTCATTATAATGAGATAGTAAGTCATTATAATGAGATAGCTAAGTCATTATAATGAGATAGTAAGTCATTATAATGACTTACTATCTCATTATAATGACTTAGCTATCTCATTATAATGACTTAGCTATCTCATTATAATGACTTACTATCTCATTATAATGACTTACTATCTCATTATATTGACTTAATATCTCATTATATTGACTTAGTTATCTCATTATATTCACTTAATATCTCATTATATTGACTTAGTTATCTCATTATATTCACTTAATATCTCATTATATTGACTTAGTTATCTCATTATATTCACTTAATATCTCAAATCAGGCCTCCCTCAGTAGACACACATGTAGGTGGTGCAGCGTATGTTTCGGAGAGATGTGGGATAGGCTTGACGTGTTATTGAGCTCAACCTTGTCTTCTAAGAAGGTAACAGTAAAAACAGTGCCTACTTCCAGTGGATCAAATCAAGTTTTATTTAAATAGCACATTTATAAACGATTTTTGGTCGAGCCAAAGTGCTGTACATATAATAAAAATAGCCTACAGTAGAGACAGTGGAGCCACGAGGGGTAGAGCGCTGGTTTGTCGTTGCTTCCTTTTTGTTTTGTTTTCTTTCATTTGAGCCACCGTGCCACATTAGACTTCCTCCATTCATGTAACGCAGTAAACAGAGTCGATGTGACCCTCAAACATGCAGGCCTAAAGGATACATAAAGATACACTATGGTCCACTCGGATAGTTTGCCATCTCCGTTCTCCACGAAATATCTTCAAAAAATGAGCTGATGTAGTTTAGCCAGTGTTTTGATCGAACAGGAAAAGTTTCACTGTTGTAGATATTTGATAGTGTGTGTGACGTACTATGCAAGAGGAAACAGGCCATCATCAATAGCCATAATGTCCATTATCGCCCACCTCATTAAACTTCGTGGAGTCCTCCCTCTAAAAAGAAAGTGCACCATATATTTTATTTCACATTTAGTTTTGAAATTTTTAAACTGAGGCGCAGTACAGTGTATGTAAATCAGGAAGTTTGTATGTAGAGAATTAATGATTGTAACTGTATGATGGTCTGTAGGGCATTATACTGAAACACATTGCTTACCTCAAGACTTGGGACAAATCTCTCTTTTCTCTCTCCTGACGTTTGTTTAGCCTCTCAGTCAGACTCTTTCTTTTTTTTACGTTTCCTTGTACCTAGGCCTTCTCTCGTATTTGGACATGTTATATATTGTATAATCTATACCTGAAGCACTATGGTATAGCAAACTAACACAAAAGCTGGTCAATGTTATGTGTCATCTATTTAAAGAGGCATTTATAGACACTATATAGGCCCACACGCACTCATCTGCAGATGATAAAATCCTTTTTTAAATGATCTATAATTGGCTGATGTTTGAAATAAAGCTGAGTTTCTTGTGGCTTCAGTGATAGTACAGTATACATGTTGCTGTGTTTAAGTGTTTGATGTCCGGAAAACACTCAGAAACAATCCAGTGGGTACAGCTACAGTCACAAACAAATAAATATATGATTGTAAAGATATACGTTTGATTAGGAGTCATAATACAGTGTATGCTTTGACCTTGGTATATATTCAGTATCCAAACAAGGCCTGATTTATCCTCTCATATTACCAAAACTTATAAGTCAATATAATGATATAACTAAGTCATTATAATGAGATAGTAAAGTCATTATAATGAGATAGCTAAGTCATTATAATGAGATAGTAAAGTCATTATAATGAGATAGCTAAATCATTATAATGAGATAGCTAAGTCATTATAATGAGATAGTAAGTCATTATAATGAGATAGTAAGTCATTATAATGAGATAGTAAGTCATTATAATGAGATAGCTAAGTCATTATAATGAGATAGTAAGTCATTATAATGAGATAGCTAAGTCATTATAATGAGATAGCTAAATCATTATAATGAGATAGCTAAGTCATTATAATGAGATAGTAAGTCATTATAATGAGATAGTAAGTCATTATAATGAGATAGCTAAATCATTATAATGAGATAGCTAAGTCATTATAATGAGATAGTAAGTCATTATAATGAGATAGCTAAGTCATTATAATGAGATAGCGAAGTCATTATAATGAGATAGCGAAGTCATTATAATGAGATAGCGAAGTCATTATAATGAGATAGCGAAGTCATTATAATGAGATAGCTAAGTCATTATAATGAGATAGCTAAGTCATTATAATGAGATAGCTAAGTCATTATAATGAGATAGCTAAGTCATTATAATGAGATAGCTAAGTCATTATAATGAGATAGCGAAGTCATTATAATGAGATAGCGAAGTCATTATAATGAGATAGCGAAGTCATTATAATGAGATAGCGAAGTCATTATAATGAGATAGCTAAGTCATTATAATGAGATAGCTAAGTCATTATAATGAGATAGCTAAGTCATTATAATGAGATAGTAAGTCATTATAATGACTTACAGGATTTTATTATTTTTTTCCTGTGGCGCAAACAGGCTTCCATAGAAAGGCTTAAAAATGTTTTACAGAATCAATACTTTTTTAAATGTTTTTTGTTTATATTGTAAGCATTAATGCAATGTTAATTCACATCCTTTTTGATATACTTTTTAATTAAAAAATATAGATATTATTGATTTGGTTGGATGGTAATGTTGGAACTTTTCCTGATAATTTAATAAGATCAACAGCATGTGGATTAGACTGCTCTACTGACACCTAAACTTCCCAAAGGCTCCCAGCATTGAGTGTTAAAGGATGACATGTTGTTGATGTTCATGTGAGTGAGCATGCCGGTTCAGAGTGATGTGTTCACTGGTCTGTTCTCCATCATCACTCACAGCGCTCAGCTCCATCTGAAGCCTTTGTTCCCCAGTGAGACAGCAAAATAGAGCTCAAGTATTCCAAGTCATCCGTAAATAACTCTAACAGAGAACAAGGACCAGGCTAAGTGCTCAGTTAACTTCACATATCCATGGAATCTTAGAGAAAAAAAACACTGGTAACAAAAATAAATGTACCTCAGATACAGAGAAAACATCTGTCACAACCATACCTGAATATTAAAATAATGATAAGGAATACATAATCATAAAACATGTTATTTATATAGCGCTTTTCAAGCAAATAAAATAAAAATTACAAATACAGAATTACAAATCATCAACAATAAGAATAATGCATTAAAAATAAAAAAGTTCCATTTAAACCCTGCGTCAAATTTGAAAATCCATTTAATATATCCTTGTCATTGTTATGTTATGTTATTGTTCCAAGAGTACTAGATTGTAATTATTTACATACATTTAAAAAACTGAGATACTTGGGATGAATAATTCTTTTTTTTATAATTATTTATTTATTGTGATTTATTCTCAAGAATACTACATTGTTATAGCTTACAGGAATTTAAAAAAAACATGCGTAGGTTAAGTCATTATTTTATGATTATTATTATTTCATTTTTATTGAGATTTATTTCAGTCGTAACATTTGTAGATTGTTATTACTTAAAGGAATGATAAAAATGACTGTCATGTTTTTTTAATTAAATGTATTAACTTACAAGATTTATATAAAAAAATCCAGCATTGGTTGCTTCGATTTAATCATCTTTTTATTGTGATTTATTTCTGCCCTAAAGAATATTAGATTGTAAAAACGTACAGGCCGTATACTTATAGGTAGATACTTATATTGATATAATATATATATATACTATTTTAAGATAAAATGATGTAGGCTCTCTTTTACCATAAAAAGGCAAATGTATTTGTGTATTCCTTGGTTTATTTTTATAAAAGCTCTTCTTCTTCTGTCAGTGCCTGCATTACTTTGGCATTCAAATGTGTTTTCATACATTTAGTTCAGACTTTATGTAAATCTACACAGATGAGTCTAAACCAGACTGCAAAGCAAACAACTCTGAGCTTCTTCTGTAAAAGAAGCTCAGGTTTATTATTGTTAAGTGCAGAAACAACAGTGGAGCTCTTACATTATCAAAATGGTAGCGTATGATGCAGTGTTTCATCTCTTCTACAGCAAATTGTCGTCCATAACTCAATTTGAAGCCCTGCTGCATGCTATGTTTTTTGAAAAACACTTCTCTGTATAAACTAGATTTTATCCAAGCCATAAGTGGGGATACAAAACACTTACACAGCAGGAATTTCAGATGGAACATTTAGAAAATCAGATGTTTTTCACTTTTTTATATGCTGGAGGGAGACCTGCCATTATGCTATCTTGTTACTAAGCGGCTAAGTGGCTTCTGCAGCCATATTCCATCTGACTGAGGTTGTTGTAAAAATCCACAGCACCCTTTTTGAATTAAGAAACAACAACCAGAGATAAAGTTACTGCTAATGATATCTTCTGACTGGATGAAGAATATTCCTTATTTAACTATTCCTGTTGGGGAAATATTAAAGGGACCCTATTGTGATAATTTTCAGGTTCATATTTGTATTTTGCTCCTCCATGCTTTAATGTTCAGAAAGCTTTTTCTTTTTCTCATACTGCCTGTGCTGCAGCACCTCTTTTCACCCTCTGTCTGACACCAGAGCCCAGTCTGCTCTGATTGGTTAGCTGGCCAGCTCTGTTGTGATTGGTCAACCGCTTAGAGATGTCCCGCCCCTTAGCCTATCACATACAATGTGCTGGAGCACTAACCAATAGAAGGGCAAGTGTAACATAGTGATCTCATTATGTTAGGGGGATTTTAGCCTTTGCAGAACATGTACATGTAGAGAACCCCGTAGAACACACAACAGGAAAGGGAAACCCCAAATAGCACAAGAGGGCCCCTTTAACTTATTTACCCATAAATAACATTATTTTTAATTGTGGCTACTGTAGCTTCTAAACAGCGTCTGTAAGTTCTCCAGATGACTTTTACAACATTGTTTTCTTTCATTTGGACGATTGTGAGTCAGTTGGTGACTGTATATGTTTTGCCAACTCTTTGAGTGTGGAGCAAAGTGTTCACATATCCAGAAGAAAAAAAGTTTTATTTTCTTACCCGTCAACTCACACTTAAACTAATTTTCTTTACAACTGACTGTTCAGCTACTTCCACTGACTGCTGTTTGTGCTTACATAATAACTGGCATCTAAACCGCTGCTTCTGGCTCGTAAACCTCAAATTAATATTCAATGGCTATCATTAACAGTTCAACCCTTTTAACATCTGACCCTCTTACAACATACATTATATTCGCTATTTAGTTTTTTACTAAGGTTAAATCATGCTATGATCCCCAATTTCTTACAAATGTAACAGGTTGATTACGATTACAAATCAATTGCTGTCTTGTCTTATAATTAATCTTATATTTAAGCTGCTTTCATTTGACTCTTTGGCCAGCTATTAACATTTTTCCAGCTGTTACCCTTCCAACTATTTAAAGTTATTACTGCATTAAAAAAACAGCACATTTTAGACAGTTTACAGTGTTTCACCTAAATTGTTAATAAAAGAGCCCACCCACTGTAAATCTTCCGAAACGTCTTCTGTAGTTTTTTTTAATCGAGTGAATTGCGTCTCACACTAATTAACATCACCACCTGAAAATTGTTCTTATATAGCATTATTCGTCTTTATTAAACGGTTTAGTTGAATAATCGATTCTGATTAGTCAAATAAGGAATTTCAAATAATTATTGCTAACAGACCGCTGTTAAGGAGAACAGACAGTTGCTAAGAAGGATCAAGGGACTACTGTATGTGCAGTCATATCAATCTGCAGAAAGAAGTTGGATCAATTTAAGGTGGTTAAAGAGGTTAAAAGACAGAGCGCTGGATGCCAGAGAAATCACCAAAAGAAGAAAGACAGGAAGTAAACACTAACAGGAACACAGGCTGCTTCTCACTTCTCTTAAATGCAACACTTGCGTCTTTTCCTTGCGTATTAGTCCCTCCCACCAGGGAAGCATGGAGAGACGCAAGGAAACCACGAGAAGGGATAAGAAGCAGGGAAATTAGTTTTAAGAGCAATGGGACATCCTTTCCTCCGGAGCATCACGTGAAGCGACGTCCGTTTGTGATGACGCTGCACAGCTGATCGTCAGCCAGCAGCCAGCTCTGTCCCGTTTTATTCACAAACACCCCCGTCTCTGTTGGTACACATTTACTGACATAAACATTTGTATCATCTGTTGTAGACCCAAATAAATAAAATAAAACAAGAACTCTTAAAATAAACGAACAATAGTTTGATTAATATTGATTTGAGTGCACAAAAGAATGAAAATTATTGAGAGAAGAAAAAGAGATGTGTTATCTATCAAAACCCAGTTCAATTAACATTCATCGGATTGTCCACTTTGTTGTTCAGATATATCACATATTTTTAACAGCCTGTCCTCCTACAAAAAACGACCATATAGGTCGATTGTCCAGCAGCTTAATACGACCCAGAGTCCCGTTTTAAAGTGTAGCACCTCTAGTGGTCTTGTAAGAAACAACATGCTCCTGTTGATTGCAAACGCTCCGGAGGGTCGTTTATTCACAAATAACCCTCTCTGAAAAATCCTAAATTGTGGAATAGTTTGGCCATTAAAATGCTTTTTTTATTAGATTTCTAGCGAGAAGTGTATATTGTACTTTTGTAATCTACGTCCAGTGGATGTGTAGGATCTATAGCAGAGGTCGGCAACCCCTGGCACGCGTGCCAGCATTGGCACCGTAACCAGTGGCACACGCGGCACCGTAACCAGTGGCACACTAGGAATAAGTGAAATAAGTGTGCAAAATATTTAAATTGTATTTTCGGATCCTGAACGAGACCGCCGACAGGGCGCGTCTCCCCGTTACCTGCAGAAGGAAGCCATGCACGCAACGCAGCCCTGCTCTCTTTAACTCCAGGTGACTTTCTGCCGCTTTCGTCCGTGGTGCACTGCTGATCGTTTCACCACAGAGGAAAGCACTTCACAAATTGCAGTAGGCCTACCCAAAAGGAGCTGTACAAATGTCGCACTGATAGTTCACGAGCGTCAAGCTCCTCAACCCCCCGCCTCCCCCCCTTGATAATTCTCGATCGTTGGCACGCTGATAAAAAATGTTTCCGGACTTTAATACAGCTACACAATTGTTTCTCTTCCATGGTAGAGCGTCTCTTTAGTAGCGCGCGCAACTGAAAGTCTGAGAGGGTGAGGAAGAAGATAGTCACAGAAAACAGAACAAGAATCGACAACTCGACCCTCTGCTCACTCCTTTCCTGTAAAATACAGGTCCAGCCCACACATATGCTCCATCAAGGATGGTGCTACAGGCAGTGCACTTACAACTACAATGCATGTTAATGTTGATCTAATACAGCTCCGGCAATCCACTAGCACCCCCCCCCCCCCCCTCCCATGTAAAGTTAGCATCAACCCTCACGGGGTGAAATACGTTTAACGGTCTCGAAGTTTTCATAATAAAACCGGAAGTATTCCCCTCACTGTCAAATGATTACACAGTGATATCTGCATTACTCATCCACTAAAAAACATCAGTTTATCCTTGTTAATTACACAATATTGATTGGTTTAAGTTGTGTTCAATGCTTTTGTTTTTTTAACCTTCGATTCGGAGAATGAAATAGTTTTTTCAGAGTTTAGACACGACAGAGTTTCCGAAGACACTACACTACCCAGAATCCCCAGCTATCGTTTGGGACTACAACATCCGCCTTGCTTTACAAACCCCGTGATTAATCCTCAAGCTCTGTGATTGGATGTTGGAGTGGCAGTGCGACAAGGTTACGCCGAGCGTCAAACAGCTCTTTGAAATGGAATGGAACCACGGCAGACTATCCAAAACTGGACTCGGACGTATAGACCTGTAACAGTCAACTGCATGAGGAGTTGGAAAGGTAGTTCAGTAAATCAGTAATATCTTTAAAAACTACAAGTCCCTTTCTATCAGCTGTGCACCGTTATGGTGTAAATACAGACTATCTACTAATTGGATCCAATATAATAGTCAGCCGAATTAGTGTTGATACTGCAAGGAGACGTATTGTGTGAAGAGAAATTGAAGATGTCGTTTAATTGCTGATATATTTATGATCCACGTCACGTATTCAGTTTTGGCGGCATTTCTTCCAGTTTGTCTAGAAGTCTTCTAATCAGGGCTCTATAAATAAAGAACTACGGCAGATATGTAATATTTAATGCAGCCGAACCGTGTATTATAATGCCGTTATGTGATGACTTCCAAAGAGAAAAGCAAGAACACTCGGAATAAAGTATTATTTTTTTTTTTTAATGTTTTCTGATTTAATATCGCATAAACATCATATCCCGACGTGCATTGCGGCTAAAACATCTAGGATTATGGGTGTAGTTTGATGAAAACCTCTGAAAAAAGAAATGTGTTTCTCTCAGAATCGAAAGAGAAAAACCTATGGGAAAAACACAAAAGCATTGGACACAATTTAAACCAATTAATGTCGTATAATTAACTAGGATAAACTGATGTTTTTTAGTGGATGAGTACTGCAGATATCACTGTTAAATCATTTGATCATTGGTTTTATTATGAAAACGTCGAGACCGGAAATACTGTTTTCACCCCGTAACTTTACATGGAAGCTGCCGCCTACCTCAAATCATCTTCGTAATATCTATCAAACTATAGATCCTACATATCGACTGGACGTGGATTCTAAAAGTACAATATACACTTCTCGCTAGAAATCTAATCAAAAAGCATTTTAATGGCCAAACCTTCAATTTAGGATTTTATAGAGAGGGTTATTTGTGAATAAACGACCCTCTGTAATGTTTGCAATCAACGGGAGCACTAGAGGTAAAACTTTAAAACGTGATTATAGGTCGTATTAAGCGCTTGAACAAAAGACATATTTGGTCATAATAAGGGCTTGAACAATCGACCTATTTGGTCGTATGAGTTGGAGGACTTGTTGATTTTTAACTAAATGATACATTAATTGAAACAAAAAACTGTATAGACTGAGTACAGTGAGTTTAATGTGTTTTCCTCACTCCGCTGGTAAACTGCTCTCATGTCAAGAAGCATCAGATTAGTGCATGCCAGCGCCATATAGATAGAAGAGTTACGACAACGGAAGTCAAAAAACGGTTATCGTCACGTGGTTCATGTAGACGAGGATCGTTCCCCGGAAGTTCATGGCGGGCAATGTGAATGCATTGATAACAGGAGATAGAACTACGATTTTTGGTAATTATTAGTGAATAAAGGTTTTGATTTGCAATATTTATACAACAAATCGATATGTGTATGTATTTACATCAATATGTTTTAAAAAATAAAATAGAATTTGCTAATATTAAGTGATAATATTAGGATTAGTGTGAACAACTAGTTTACATGTTAGGCTAACAGTGCCTTGGTTAAAGAGCCTGTTGCTGTTTATTTATAGCTTTGAATTCTTTAAAACCAATATTATCTTCTTAAACTTGTATGGTAGTCAGGAGCATCACTTTCTAATGTTTATTGATATATTTAGAGGGAGGGGATCTAAAGTAATGCTTTAAAATTCAGATTAGAGACATTTCTACAATTTTCTTAAATTCATGGTAGTTTCAGTAACCATGGTAATTGAGGACACAAGTTATCTAAATGACTAATGTCATCTTTATGGCTTTCAGAAAGGACAGGAGACCGACAGGTGACTATCAAAGGACTAGCAGCAGCAGCATGATGATGATGTTAAATGTGTTGTTTTAAGAACATCCATTGCAAATACATGGAATTCAATCAACATTGAATAGCATATCATGCAGTTTGTCTGTGCCTTTTCCTCCGTGTTGTCCTGGTTTGCTGTGCTGCCTCCTCGTCGCCACCATGGTTTGCTGTGCTGCCTGGGGATGCTCAAATCGCTCCGAGAAAGGAGTACGAATGTACGGCTTCCCCACTGACACAGAGCGGAGGAAAAAATGGCTGGCTCAAGTCAGCAGGAGCAATTTCATGACCAACAGCAAAAAAATATGTGATGTAATTATATACAAACACTGCATTTGCACTTTTTCACAAAACGAAAACCACACCATTGGGAAAGCTTAATGTTTTGTTTAATACAAAAAAACAGGGAAAGGCTTGAAAAACACAGAGTTGAGACTCAGGGTGCAGGGTGAGGGTCTCAGTGCAGGTATTCAGGCTCCATTGAATCCCCCTCTGGTTCTTGTGCTGAAAGAGGGAGTAACAGACAGGAGAAAGGGTTATACACACCTATATAGCACACCTATTGGATGGGAAATTGCCTTGGGGAGATAAGGTGTGGTCTTTGTTCCCAACTGAAGTTATGGAACTTTATTATTTGTGAGTTTAATAAAGTATGACAAATGGCATCAGTAATAGATGTGATATGAATTTCTATAAAGTTGTCTCACATTCTTGGTCATATTTTATATACAGTATGTAATGAGTATAACATGTCCAGTAAGTATAAAGTGTTTCCTAATATTGTGTATTCAACCACTATGGAATATGTATGTGGGCAGACAAGATTCAGACACAGTTGTTCTGTGTTTGAAGTAACCTCAAGTCACTCCGCAGGCACATTTTGATGCAGACCAGTTTGTCGAGACAAAAAAGGGCAAGACTAGGCTGAGAGCAGAGGCTATACCCACCATCTTCGTGCATCGCCCTGTGGTAAAAAAGAGAAGGGCCCCTGCACCACGATTCACCCCGGGACCTGTATCTACAAAGCCCATAGCTCATGATCACAGCAATAGTGTGAAAGGTGACACAGGTATAATAAGTATGAACTCTTAGTAACAAAAGTAAGTGGTATAATATTTTAAATGTTCGAAAATGTACAGTGCCATGTCTTCTACTTACATTAGTCTCAAAGATTGAGGGAAGAAGGGATGAGGAGACTGAGAGAAAGGAAAGTGAGGGTGAAGAAAGAGAGGACATGGCTAGTGAGGAGAGACCGGGAGGGCGGACACCACCCACTCAGCCAGCAGCCAGTCAGCATACGAGGGAACCAGCAGCCAGTCAAACAGAGGAGCGCAAACAACAAAAACAAGCCAGGTGTCCCGTCATGTACCTGGAAGTTTGGGTTGGCAAAATTGAGTAAGAGAGGGACTTGAAAAACCTTGGTGGCTCTCTACTCATGTTGTTACAGTTGTCTTGGTTACAGCTCTCAAGTTATTTTTTTTGCCATTTCCACATCTTTAGAAAATATGAAATAAAAAATTGAAGTGAAATCAACCTCTTCTCTGGAGAACAAACTTTGATTTCTCTGTCTTGTGAGTTTGCAGTCTTGCAGTTTTGCTCCTCCACCTGTAACATCACTGCCCCTCCACCTGCCATACAGTAGGTTACTAACAAGATTACTTATATAATACAGTGATAGAATACATGTTTAGTATGCTTACTTATATAAAACAGTAGTATTAAACTTACCTTGTGTTTTCACTCTCACTTAAGTCCCTCTCCCTTTGCCATCAACCCAAAATCAGCTGAGCTGCAACATTATACAGACAGGTAATAATCAACATAATCACAAGGACACAATATGGCTCTGCTAAAAACACTCACTCTTACACGCACCAAAGTTATATTTATCTAATATTTAACTCCCTCCACCCCCGCATACAATCCCGTTTAGAAGCCCCTCTTCTCTAATTCAACAACGTTGGACGAAATGACATTAAGAGAACGGAATTTACAATTAAAAGGCTGTTCAACGTCTGTTGCTAACTTGCTTCGGTATCCTAGCTTAATCTGTTATCTGTAAACGTTCCCTAAATCTACTAATTTAGGGATAATCCACTGACATCCTTTAATACACATGTTAATTTGAATCAGATGTACTGATAATATCCGCAATATAAATCTTTAAACTTCTTCTTACCTTTAAAAGTCCGTCACGAACGGTCTATTATGCTGCAACTCTACAGCTCTGCTAGCCTTGGCGCTAACTTCCGGGGAACGATTGAGAGGCTCCACGATCCGCCATTGCTGTAAAAAAGTGGTCCATTGGAGTGAACAGAGATGTCGTAACTCTTCTATTATATGGCTCTGGTTGGGGGGAGAGACCGCCCCTTCCATATGTGTGTGTGAGTATGGCGGGCATGAGGCGTGCATGACGGGACGAGTTGTATTCGTATGTGGAAAAGTCATACTCGGTGCGGTGAACGCTGGCTTTACTGCTACTGTATCCGTAGCACCCAAGCGGCACACTCTGGGGAAGAGCCGGTGTAGGCATAGACATATAAAGATCTTTATATGTCTATGGAAGTGCCACCAACTGTAGTTCATATATTGGCCGATAGGCGATGACTGCAGAAAGGAGCAATTTCCATAGACCCCATGTTAAAATGCCCAATTTTACAGCAGAAAAAAACATGTTTCTACCCCTGGATGCAATAAATATTATTATGGATATAGTTAGTTTCCACCTTCATGATTATGAATCTGTGAGTGAATTGTTTTCTAACGCAACCCTTTTATTTATATTAGGTCTTAAAGTGTTTGCATAAATGAGGGCGTGGTCACATTGAGTGACAGCTCTGTCAAGTGACTGCTGCTGTTAACTTCTTGTCTCTCTGCTAGCTGCTCCGTGAAGCTACAGGGACTCTGCCTGCTCAGTTCATCCAGGGAACACAACTTGACCCCGGCCGTGTTTGTTTGTTCTTCATGCTTATATATCGGACTATTGTGACTCGCTCTGCGGTTAAAACAGACGGTGCATGAATGCAGTTTTGCGGTAAGTGAAATTTAAGTACTTTATTTATGTGTTAATGATTTGAATCAGCTACGTAATTAATGTTAAGGCTTGGGTTAGCGTGTAAGCGAGTGGTAGCTACATCGATGCTAATCGTAGCCTCCAAGTTAAAACCATAGGCTGTATATTCTTTCACACACACATACGGGTATTGGGCCGAGGGCGACACCGTACTTCCGGTATCCGCCGTTTTACGCGAGGTGCAAGCAGCCGTACACCGTCTAGGTGTTGCTAAGCTTCCTGTACTGAATATCATAGTCTATTGCCTTAATCAATATCTAGTCAACTCTAAAATACCACATATATGCAATGGCATGATAATATTATTGTGACAAGTGGGGTATTCACCTGGTGTTTCCAGAAATTAGACGTAGATGCAGCCTAAATCGACGAAGGCCACTTTCGTTTTTCCATACATCTGCAGGCAGTCTGTAAGGGCAATCCGACAACCCACACAGCTCTAGTTTACGCTGGTAACGACCTAAAGCACACCCCTCAAGTCCAGAGATGTAATCCGAAGACATGCAGCGATTTCTTCGGTCGTTAATTCAGAAAAAAAACCTAGTGCGCTCTGCCTGGCTACGTTAGCTAGCTGTTTATATTTGCACTTCCAGGATATTTGCACCTCCAGAAAAATGGCGTATTTATATATATATGGCGCGTGTTGCATTGTGGGTAGCTCGTGACGTCACTGTGTGTGAAAGAATATAAAGGTTCAAACGAAATAGACAAGTGTTGTATAATACTGTAGAACAAACGGCTTCTGTTTGAGGTTGATAAAATAAGGTCATCCATGTAACTTAGAGAGATATTTTATTATGTAGGTAGGAACTGTATGCATCGCTAAGGTTAATTTAAATTGGCTATGCTCAAGTATGTAGACAAGCTAATGTCGAAGTAGTGTATGTGAAATCAACCTCACAATAAGATGTGTGTATATTATAATTATTAATGTCATATTTCAAGATGATTACTTAGATATTACATTATGGTTGGTTGAGCTGGAGTTCATTATTGAGCGTACACGTTAACGTCAGTCATCTGAAGAACGAACCCAAACCTTGTTGTTTTTATTAATTGCATTACCAAATTGGTATCAAATAAACAGTAAGCATTGGTAACACAACTTCCAAAGTTACAGTAAAAATAAAAAGGACCCTGACTCGGACAATACACAATCCAACATGTTCAACAGAAGAGAATCAGTTATATTGTTTGTACACATGGTACTTTACATATATATCTGTTTGTTTAAGGTGTCCAGGTGATGCAGACAGGCTGGACCAGAGAGTGAGAGACAGAACTGGACTCCTCACAGCAGTGAACTTCAGCACAGGTATAAAGACTCTATTTTTCATACTCTACAAAGAATCAAGAAAGATATTGGTTTAAATAAATGAAGTATTGACTTTAATACACTGATATACATTCCATTAAACAATTCTAAATACTTGATTTAGTATTGACTGCAGTGGGGTTTGAACCTGTTAACCCCCTGATCCTGTATGTGTTTTGAAATTCCAAGATGGCAGCAACCTCGTCTCCTCAATAAAACCAGTGGGGATATTTTAACGTTTTCTACTCATTTAACTCCTAATTTTAAAAACAATCTAAGTGTTTTTACTTCATTTTTTTAACTCTGTCTAAACCACCGAATCAAAGATTGCGTTAAAAGTGTACAACTGACAGAGAACTGCACTCTTTTTGCACCCAGCAAAAGTTTGTGTTAACCCTAAAGATGCTCGCAGTTACAAAAATGGCTGTGTGATAACTGTCATACTGCATACTCACGACTGGAGGGTAACATACACAGGCTGGAGACAGAAGTCCGGGAAAAAGGAAAAATTATCGACAGCTTTCTATCGATTGCCCATGCCCAGTCCATACACATCTCACAGGTGCAGGCGTCTGTCGTCCTGTCACCGTCCTCCCGGCTGTCACAGGCCGCGGCCTCGGACTCTGCGGATACACTTCCATGGCTGTCAACAACCAATGCTGGTGCTGTTCCTGATCCAAAGACGGAGAGCCCGGTAGATGTGGAGGATAGACTATCCAACGTGACCAAATCAGGTGTTGCTACTGCTGTTGGATCCGTGCAATGACATTCCTCCGACGGAGGCCCCTGCGCACCCGGGTAGTGACTGGGCTCGAACGGGAGCCAGACCCAAGGCCCCAACTCTTACTTCCACACCAAATCGGTCCCACTGTGCGGTGCAGCCATCCTGGTCCTAGGTAGTTCGTGGCGGCAGGAACTGCTCTGCTGCAGCGACACCATTGCCTCGTCTAGAGGCATCAAACCGTTTTGCTGTTCTCCCTGATGAGGCTCCTGCTCATCCGTCGGGTGCCGCTGTGGTCTCGACACACCTGGAAGCATTTCCTTCTCGTGTTGCCGTCTCCCCTCCATCTCATCCCCCATCTCCGGCCCGGAGGATTTGCCAGCCGAGCACAGGAAAACAAAGCGGGGGACCCCTTTCAGCGCTGAAGCCTTCGTCCTCCTTTCGCCGCAGATTACTGAAGGAGGCCGTGACCAGGAGACGCTCTGAAGGTCTCATTTTTCAAGGAACAAACCCCACATCCTCGCCGCAGCAGACCCCGGCTGTGACCACCCAGCCTCAGCCGTTAAGAGCTGCTCACGCTGTGGATACTGATTGTGACCTGTTCGGTTCTGGCGGAGCCACACCCACGGCCGCTCTTCTTCCCCTCAACCTTGATTATCGGCGATTCCATAGCCGGGAATGTGCGTTTTTTTAATGCATCAACACACTGCTTCCCGGTGCCATGACATCCGACATTCAGAAATAGCTCCAGGATTTACTGCCCACACTCTCGTTATCCATCAAAAGAGTGATAATCCACGTAGGCACAAACGATGCAGCTCGTCAACAGTCTGAGTTGACCAAAATCTGATTTTAACCACCTTTTTGACTTCCTAAAGAACCGTGGAATGTCTGTTTTTATTTCGGGGCCGATTCCCACTGTAGGCTGCGGCACCGCTCGCTTCAGCAGACTGCTTAATCTTCACACCTGGCTGCAGTCCACCTGCACAGCTCAGAACGTCGGGTTTATTGACAATTTTAACCTTTTCTGGAATCGCAGGTCTCTTTTTAACAACGACGGCGTACATCCAAACAGAGCAAGTTCTCAGATGTTGTCCGCTAATATTTAACACACAGTGCTGTCCTATCCTCGTGCCTGACTATTAACATCGAACCCATCTTCTTCTAGGGTATCGGGACAGTCTGCTGACCTGGGGATTGGCGCCCCCTGCCATCGTCCGCTGTCCCCTACAGCCACGCTAGTCACAACAACGGTCACTGACCCTGAACGCATTATTTCAATTTTTCGGCCACAGACACTCCCAATCCTGCTTGCCAGCTCTACCCAGTGGCCAACGAGGCAAATGCAAAGAAGATGAATTCTACACAAAAACCTCATAAAAGTGAACACCAAAAGTACATTCATGCAACAAAACAAGACAATTAATTGTGGACTATTAAACATCAGATCTTTGTCATCTAAGGCTGCATTAGTTAATGACTTAATAACAGACAATCAGATTGACTTATGTTGCCTCACTGAAACCTGGTTGCAACATGAAGAATATGTGACACTAAATGAAGCCACTCCACCCAGTCATATAAATACTCATGTTGCTAGAGTCACTGGTCGAGGAGGCGGAGTCGCAGCCATCTACGACTCAAGTCTTCTCATAAATACAAAATCAAAACAAAACTATAACTCTTTCAAAAGCCTTTAGTCTTTTGCACCCAACTTGGAAAACAATTCAGCCAATATTAATTGTCACAGTGTATCGGGCCCCAGGTCCTTATTCTGAATTCAAATCTGAATTTTCAGAATTGTTATCAAGTTTAGTCCTTAAAACCGATAAAGTCATTATTGTGGGTGACTTTAATATTCACGTTGACGTTGAGAATAATAGCCTCAATATTGTTTTTACCTCATTATTAGATTCAATTGGTTTTATACAGAATGTACATCAACCAACCCACTGTTTCAACCACACCCTCGACCTTGTTCTAATATATGGTATTCAAATTGTGTCACAATCTTATGAAGGACCCAAATGCAGCACTCGAGAAACCACGGAGTATTGGTAATGTACTTTATTGGTAATAATACCAGAGCAGAGGAATACCGGATGATGTACAGGCAAACGAACCGGAGGACAGCGGGCAGAAGGTGAGTCAGGGCCGGGCAGAGGGTCAGGGAGCAGGCGAGGCGGTCAGCGTAGGTACAGGCAGGGTCAGACAGCAGGCAAGGCAGGATAGTCCAAGGACAGGCAGGATCAGGGATCAGGCAGGTCGGGGACAGGCAGGGTCGGAACCGGGTAGGCAATCTGATGACAAACGCGTGAAAGACTAGCATAAGGCAAAGTACGATCTGGCAACGGGTGTGTGTCTGGTGAGTGTTTAAATACTGGCAGTGAAGCTAATGGGTGCAGAAGGGAAAGAGAGTGAGCAAAAACGTGGGTGTGGTTAACAGGTGAGACAGGTGAATGAAAAACTACTGGTGAAAGATGGAGCAGACTGTGACAAATTGAGCATCTATCAGTCAGTGCTCATAACCCTGTTTTATCTGATCACTACTTATTAACTTTTGGTGTTCTGTTATTAGACTATAATAAGAATTATACTAAATAAATCTATCAGATTCTGCTGTAGCAACATTTATGGAAACAATTCCATCAGTGCTTAGCTCATTAACATCTCACAGTGTTAGAAATTAAAATCAATGTTTTATGGCATCATTTAGTTTAAACATACCGTCAGCTTAAATGCTGTTTTATTCTGAAAAACCTTCATCTCCGGTTAGCATTTTGCATGTGGCTAATATTCCTTATCCTACCAAGGTGAACATAGAAGCGAAATGACACGGAGTGTTGCACACCGAAACCTACTGATTTTAACACTACATCTATAGACGTCGAGATATTATTATTGCTGAATATTAAATGAAGGTACAGTTTATTTTAATACGTTTTGTTTACAGACGTGGGTAGCATATGACAACATCCGGAACTACCGGAAATTATAACTGCTGAAGTATTTCCAGTATTATTAAAGTAACGAATTACAGCCGTTAAAATGCAATAAATGAAAAGTCATGAAAGAGAATATGAGGAGAAAAGGCGTGTTGAGTTATGAATTGAATATACAATGGCTGAGTCCTCTGTTATGCGCAACATAGCAGCGCCAACCGGCACACGGGGAAGAGCCATCGGAGGATACTTAAACAGTTGATGTGCTGTTTCTCGCTCTCGCTCTTTGGCTCCCGGCGTCCCGAGAACACAGCTGTTTTCTCTCTGAACCATATCTCTGCTTGTAACATTACCGCGCCATTTTAATTAAAGCACCCATTTGAACATTATGCCAGAGACTCCATTGGTCTCATTTATCCTAAGCTTCTCTCCTGGACGCGAGAATAACGAACAAAGCTAATAATTGGTGGCCCCGACTTGATTCCGCTGGACCGGGAGAGGCAACAAAGCCAGCTGTTCGCCGGAGACGCTGGCAACCGTTCGACACACAAAATAGCTCAAATCCACGCGGTAAGGAGAAGCCTGTTAAACTATTCTTCAATAGTTTATGTAGGACATGTTAGATTTGTATGTTTGATGGCGGCCAGCGGATCCTGAAAATAGCTGTGCATTTAATGTTAAAACAACCTACATTTATAAACATAGGCATCCTATAACTCGTGGCGTTGTTTTGTCGCAAGCAGGGTAAGTTCACATTCCTTTTTTGTTCTTACATTAACCCTGCATGCTATTAATTTGTGTGTGTGTTGTATTTTAAATATGAATGTGTAGTCATTTTACTTCATGTAGGTGTCTTGTTGCGTTTCCATGTAGGTGTCTCTTGTTACGTTTGTAGTTTTGCCTATAACGTAAGGGTATTGATGCCCAGTTAACAGTTTAAAGCTGTTAAGATCTATGAGACATAGAGAGTCAGTTTAGGGCTCAGTAATTGAAGACCAACGAGGCATAGTGAGTCAGCTTAGGGCTGAGTAATTGCTGATGTGAGTGCTAGTCTAACAACAGTTTGGAACTGTTTAATAAAAGTCCTTTTCAGTGAATAGGCCTGATTAAAGTTTAAGGCTTTATCAGTGGTTATACTGTTCTGTTTTCAACCAAGATATTGCAGGGTGGATTACGGTAATCGGAGTTACAGCAGCATTACGATAAATTTGACGGCGATCTGTTAATGGTCGCTGATAGGTCTCCATATTGGTCCCATCCTAGCGTGTCTAAACAGCAACAGATAATCATAAAACTAAATAGAAGTGTTATTATTTTGAACTACAGTGTTGTTTGTGTTGTATTTTCTAGACTATAACATACCACACCAGTGGTTCCTTTTGTTATGGTTCGTCTAAAGATCACCCCGCCATTATTTAAACTCCTCTGTGAGAGCCACATGGTGTATTTTCAAATCTCTTTGTTCTTCAGTTTAGGGGTTGAAAAATGAGTTGCCATCTTGTTTTGACCTCATGTTGACAAACAAACACATGGCAGTCGCCATTTTGTGAAATGCTAATTGAAAGTACTCCTCTGTTTGTTCTCATACATCAAGTTTCACTCTCATGAGGCTAAAGGCCCTGACACACCAAACAGTCACCAGAGGACTCGCCGACGCCGACGTCGGCTGTTGCGTCGCGGTGTTCTCCTGCGTCTTGGCCATGTGTCGCACGGGAACACACCGCAAAGACTTCAGTGCGTGAGTGGCAATAACTCTCCTTACCAGCAGGCGGCGGTAGTGTGTATTCGTCATTAAAAATAGGCAACAACCGGAAGACAGAGAAGAAGAACAGACTGCGTGATATAAACAACAACAAATAGCTAGTGCAAACTGCAGCCTGGTTATGATCCACTGCTGTCTGCCCGTCTTTGGTGCTCCACAACTACCCGAAGGGGCAAGTCTCCTGTACTGGGTGTACTGGGTTCGCAGAGAATCCCACTTCTTCCTCAGCTCTTTCTCTGAAGCACACAAATAAACGATGTAAGCATTGTGGCTAGTTAGCATGTCCAATTCATATCTATATGCAGTGCCAAACTGCACAGCTAGCAACAGCTAGCAACAAGATAACAACAAAACACAAGGTTGAAATAACAAATGACATTTCACATTAACGTCACTGTACGCTGGCAAACAATAAAAAGCCAACAATATCTGCTAAAGAGCTCAATTGATGAAAAAGATAATCTTACCCGAGAAACCAAGTTGCGTTTCAATCTCTCGCCAGAGTCCGGTTTTCACTACTCGGTTCGAGTACCTTTTCTCTGTGATGTCGTACAGAGCTGGCCTCTCCTGGATCAATGTGATGAGCAGGTCTTCGTTTGCGTCATTCCAGATCGCCATGATGAGATGAAAATGAATATCAGTCTGTGTGTGCCTTCTTAAATCGTTTGTTTACGTCCCTCACTTCCGTTTCGCTTCTCATGCACTGATTCGCTAGCTGAACAGCCAATCAGAGTGATTGTTTGGTCCGACTGCCAGACCCGATGCATGGCCGATTCAACATGTTGAATCGGCCATGCATCGGGACAGGCAGTCCAAATAAGGCGTGTCACGGTCGACGGTGCGGGACACACCAAATTGAGTTTGGGCGACAGGACACGCTTCGTCTCCCGACTTACGAAAACAGCCGAAATCGGCCTGGTGTGTCAGGGCCTTAAGGCACTCCATCTTGTGAAGAACAAATCATACTTCTTGTCACAGTTGGAACTAGAAAATAATACATTTTGCTAAATCAGGTTATATATACCGTTGGATTTTAGTATTTGTAGGGAAGGAATATTGTATTTTCTAAAAGTCCAATCTGATTTTTGAAGTATTTCTGCTGGCAAATGTGTATTGGCGATTTTTGAAGTATTTCTGCTGGTTTTATGCTGTATTGTTTAACCATATTGTAATTTTCTTCCCATTTTTAAGATATTTTTAAGGAAAATAAGCTTCTTCTTGTTAAAATAGAGGTCAGTTTTGCAACAGCTATCCCTAGTGGATTAAGCTGGAAATTACAACAGCGCACTCTGCTAGTAGTACAGAATTATTACATATCACAGGAGCAGAATTATAAATAAAACACATCTTAAGGCGAGACACGGCAGGCAAAAACATCGTTTTTCAAGTACTGGTAAATTTTGAGATTTTGTGCTATTTTGATTCTATATAATTCTATAACATGTTTTCTTTCAGGCTTTTGGAAGGAAAACGTACAAAATACACATTTAAGTGTTTATTTGACTATAGTTTGTCTATTTGCGTCTGTGGATTTCTCCTAAATTCACCAAAAGTTAGCATTCTAACGTAACATAAAGTACCGCGACCGCTGTGTGCACTATGTCATCAGAGATATCGTTGGAAAGCTCCGTCTCTCCTGCACAATCTCATCGGATCCAAATATGGTCATTTCCTTTGTATCAGCAACCAATCGTGAAAGCACAAAGGGGTCTTAAACCAAGAAACGAAATCTCATTGGCTGGTGTAAATTTCTGACAACGTGATTCGTTCAGATGCATCACGTGGTGTGCTAAAACACTTCCTGATTAGCTTTCCGCTAGAAATTGAAATCTCAAAATGGCAAAAGAACGGCGAAAAAAAGGTTCACAGAGAAGACGACAACAATTGTCACTTGCACGAAGCAAGGTTATACAAAAAACAAATCACCCCAAACATGAAATACCTTCACGGAGTGTGTCGATGTGCAAGCTATCATCCAAAGAACAGGAGTGTTTAGCTAGCGCCTCACTGCAATCTTTAAAGGTCGTTTTCTCAAAATATATCAAATTTATAAAATGCATCATAAATATCAAATGCGCTGCATCGTCCAATCAGTGAGCGATACACAGTAAGGGGGCGGGGCGAGTGGCTGAGGATTTCACCGGAAGGATGGTCTGGTGGTTCCTCGATTATCGCTCCTCCGTTATCGGTCCTCTATCCTCGGTCCTCCTGCACAAATAAGGGCAATGGGACGCTACTCAAGATGGCGCATACCAATCAACTTCCGGTGATACAGAGGAGTGAGGAAATGAAAAATAAGAGAAGTGAGAAGCAGCCACAGTATGGACTGTGGCAGTGTTTGCATTGAAAATAAAATGTGAACAGACTTGGACAGTTTCAGAAAACCTCGATCAGTGCTGCCGCCATTTTAAGTTACGCTGCAGTTCCAGCCGTTGATTCGCAGTAGAACGGACTCTTTTTTTCTTAGTGGAAGCAATACGATAATTTTCTTAGATAAAATAGTTTTAAAGGTCCCCTATTAAACTGTTTTTCATCAATATATAATAGGTCTCAGATATATATATAAAACATGTCTCTGAAGTGTTTGGCTCTAAACACCAAACAGATCATTGCAGCATCCCATAATCCCCTCTGTTTCAGCCCTGTTTCAAAAGTGCTGATTCTCTGTCTGTTACTTTAGATGAAAATAAGGAGCCCCTCCCCACGCCCCTCTGAGAGATATCTGGTTAAAAATAACACAATGGTGCTCGAGGAGGAGATTCAGGTGATAAGGTTGGGGGGGGGGCGGGGGGTTACCTTGGTTGGTGATTGGCTAATGGTTACTCCAGCCAAAAAAATTGTTATGACATCATAAAGTGGCCAAAATCTAATCAGCTCATTTTCAGACAGGTTTTTATCAAGTTAACGCGTTAATAACGCGTTAACGCAAAAAAAAATGAACGCCACTAATTATTTTAACGCGATTAACACGTGTATTTTTTTTCCTCGGCCGCCCCGTAGTTTCAGAGCGCATCGAGTTTAAAATACCATCTACAAGCTGATGCTGACAGCCCCGCTCCTGCTGCCTGCTTGCAGCAGACCACACTTCCACGCTCACCGGCAGGCACCGACTGGCTGTTGGGAGGACCGGGAGGGTGTGTGTATGTGTGGCCCAAGCGAGCGAGAGAGAGACCTTACGTGCATTGTTGTTGTTAGCATCCGGTGCTAGCTAGCTGCGCTAACGGCTATAAGGAGCTGTTCAAATGAAAACAGAGGAGCGACATTTCGCCACAACTGCGCCGAGCACTTGACTTTATGCAGGAAGCCAGACAGTGGGACATTGTACGAAAAGTCAGCACACTCAGCACGGATAGTGCGCAACATGATTACAGCGTCCAGGCAGCTCCCGTTCGAGCATATGCCTTGAGTTGCACATAGCACACACACACACACACACACACACACACACACACACACACACACACACACACACACCATTTGTATTGTATTATTGTATGAGAGAGGTTCCAGATTGAATTGAGGCGAATATTTGTAATGTTCAGAGGTTGTTGTGTTTAATATTCATGAGAATATTTGACATTGTTCAAATGATAATAAACATTAGCATAAAGCATATTTGTCCACTCATATGTTGATAAGAGTATTAAAAACTTGAAAAATATTCCTCTAAGGTACATTTAGAACAGATAAAAAATGTGCGATTAATTTGCGATTAATCGCGATTAACTATGGACAATCATGCGATTAATCGCGATTAAATATTTTAATCGACTGACAGCCCTAGTTTTTATATAAATGGATCAGGACAAAAAGAGAGAAAATCTTTTTTCCTGAAACTTTCAGAAGCTATTTCCACAGAGTGGACACATGTTTATGTATAAAAGACATGAAAAAGTGGATTTTGCATAATAGGTGACCTTTAAATGTACCTACGGATCCTGATCACCATGTCGGTGTTCTTTGTTCCTCAATGACCGCCCTGATGTACATTATCCCTTAGTTATTCCTCCCACTTTGGATGGGTTTGTGGTCTCAAATGTTCTGAGTTCATCATACATTCTTTACTTTCTGACTTTGGACCGTGATACAGTTTATTCTCTTTGCACACTTTTCTTCAGATCACTTAAAATGTAAACTTATTTTCTAACCAGAGCTAATCAGTGAAGATTTTTGTAAGGATGTTATTTATCCTGGGATCATGTGGGGACAAACTGCCTCAGTGTGTTCCTCAGCGTGTCCCACAGCAACACACTTCCCTACACTCGTTCCATTCTTGATTCATGTGAACGACCTTGGGCACGTGGAGCCGTTTCCAACAGCTCCGAGATGGTAAAGTGCTGTGTGCCTCCTCGGGGGGGCTGTTGCTCAGCGTTTTGCCCCAGTTAATGCCGGCTTTGGGACGTCAGGGGGGGGACATGAACCCCCCCCGGCCCTCTACAGGCGCTCCCTCGGCTTTGAAAACTCCTCCCCCGGCTGTAACCAGGCAACGGGCCTTCACAACAGGAAACGGAGCAGGGGATTCTGTCACAGTGGCAGAGAAAAAAGGGGAACATTGATGGGAGACAGGAAGTCTGCCTATAAGAGAGAGCAGGGTTGGTGGTGGGGCGTGGTGCGGGGGGATCAACAACAAAATATCTATCCTACCCAAACAGAAACACAAACAGTCCTTCTTTAGAGATGCAAAAATAAAGTTATTGACTCCCTAATTCCTCAGACTGACAGTAATATAAATACTAAGTTGATTAACAGCAGTGACTCATCAGGTGGGGAGAATTTAGCCGTCCAAATCTCAATATTAAAGTCAAGCAGGGACCAAAGCTGCATAATAGATGGAGTGTTTTTGAGGAAGGAGTACTCTGATCTTTTACTTAAATATGAATATAAAAGTGTTTAATACTCAGTTACATGTAAAATTCCTGCATTGAAAATTGTACTTGTGTAGATTCTTAAGTATATATTAGTATAAGTATTATCATCAATAGTTTTGGTACAATAAAAGTACTAATGCTCCATGAAACCATTCAGAATCATATATGTTAAATTATTTAAGGGATAATGAGCAGCAATGCGGTAATTAATGAAGAAAGAAAAAAAATCAAGGCGATCAGGATCCCTTTTCACAAGTCCACCTTCTAAATAACCAACAACTTGACTCATTGATTGATTGATTGATTGATTGAAAAGTTTATTAACAGCTTGTATATTGGGTACAGTACAGTACAGCTCAAACCATACAATTGTTAAGGGGATGCAGACCAGAGAAAGACTTTCGTCTTGTTTACATCAGGGTCCCCCATTTCCAATTCATCATGTCATTTAAGACATATAAGACATATTTGACATACAGTTGGCTTATTTACAATTTACATACAGGTGGTTTTTTACATACAGATGGCTTATTTACAATTTTCATTTTAGATTTCGTTCTAATACATCCTAACCGGACATTTAAGACATACCAAGTCTACAGATATACAGTTAGTAACAGTCTAAAATGCGAGTATATACATAGATGGGGGGGGGGGGGGGGGGAAGCTGTCCATTGAACGACAGGTTGAGATTTGTACCATTACCGGGGCCAGTTTTGCAATGCTCTCCCCCGAAGGTGCTCTTTAAGAGAGGTATAGTTTTACTTTCCTTTACAGTTGTGGGAAGAGCGTTCCACCTTGATGTGGCATAATTGCGAAACGTGTATTCCCCCTTTTTTGTGCCAAATCTGGGTTTCACATGATTTGTGGAGCTCCCTCTGGTGTTATGATCATGGTATTCCTTGACCTTTGGGAAGAATTTTGACATGTACATGGGTACCATAGAGGTGTAGTGGATCTTGTAGACCAGGCCCATTGCAAGTAGCTGTACTCTGTCGTCTACTCTAAGCCATCCTAGGTTGTCAAAGTGGGCAGAGGTGAGGTGGGTTCTAGATGAAAGGTCAAGCAGTAGTCTGACCAGTTTATTTTGCGAATGTTTGAAGTTTTATTTTTAGTGCCTTGGAGGTGCTATGGTACCATGACGTGCAAGCATAGTCATAGTACCCTTGAATGAGTGCTCCTGCCAGAGTTTTCAGGGTGTTTTTGTTTACCAGAGAGGAGATCCGGTATAGGAATCTAGTTCTTTGATTGACTTTTTTTATTACATTGGATGCCATTTTGTCACAGGAGAGGTTTGCCTCAAGAATAGATCCTAGGTATGTAATTTCCTTCTTACTTGTGACAATAATGTCGCCCACTGCAACTGAGAAGTCGTCGGATTTGCTGAGATTATGTTTCGAACCGAAGAGAATGGACTCTGTTTTACCCAGGTGTAATGATAATTTATTATCGGCGAGCCATGGTGCAGATTCTGCCGAGCTCGGAGCTGAGGGTTTTTTCAACCTGCAACCTGTTCCTGTCAGAGACCAGCAGGGCTGAGTCGTCCGCGAACAGGAACAAGTTGCAGTCACATGCTGATGACATGTCATTTACATAAATTAGGAACAGTAACGGACCTAATATGCTTCCTTGTGGAACACCACAGCTCACTGGGAGGGGGGGGGACAGAGTACCGTTTACCTCCACCATCTGTTCTCTCCCCTCCAGGTAGGATTGCATCCAGCTCACCGATAGTTTATCAAAACCAATTGCTTTTAGCTTGTCAATCAGAATGGGGTGATTGACAGTGTCGAAAGCCTTTTGTAGGTCCAACATCACCATGCCGCAGTACTTGCCCTCGTCCACCTCTTGTTTGATGTGGTCGCTCAAATAAAGAAGGCATGTGTCAGTGGAGTGGGATGTTCTAAAGCCAGATTGAAATTCATAGATTAGTTTCTTTTCTGCGAGGTACTTTTCGACCTGTTCATATACTATTTTTTCCATGACTTTCGAGATGGAGGTAAGTATAGAAACAGGGCGGTAGTTGCCTGGGTCCAATTTGCTGCCCTTTTTGTGCAGGGGGGTTACTCTTGCAATTTTGAAGTCTTTGGGTACTTTTCCCTGTTTTATGGAGAGGTTAATTATGTGAGCTATGACTGGTGAGATGGCGGTTGCTGTGTCTCTAAGGAATTTGGAGGGGATATTGTCGTGGCCAGTGGCCTTGTTAGGTTGGAGGGCGCTCAGTTTACTCACAACATTGATTTAAAAATATGTTATTGATTTGTTTTTAAAAAGGTCCACTCTACTGCTTATCAAAGTTTGGAACTGCAACAACAGCAATGCAACTTAAATGGCGGCAGCACTGATCGAGGGTTTTCTGTGACATGTCAGTTCCCATTTTCTTTGTGATCAACCAGTCTGTATTCAGACCACGGTTGCGTATACGTTTTCAGATTATTTCAGGAAGGTTCCTGACGGAGTGAAATGACCCGGATGTACCTCAGCATCAGCCATGGTAAGAGCTGTTCAAATTCTCAAGATGATAGGAAAGGATCTTTAAAACTTCCTTTAGAACCTAATTTAGCTTAGGAAACACTGGACCTTCCTTTACGAAAGGAAAGACAAAATGCTGCCCCACAATGCCTTGCGGCTGCAACATTTGCCGTGACACAAGATTCGGCCATTCACGGAAACAACCGATCGTGACCGAGTAATGCGTATCATGAAAGTTACGGTGCTTATTAAACATTTTACAACTTATACCATTACTTGACGAAGTGTCTTTTCTACTGAAATGATCAAATAAAGTTCACATTTCAAAGTGTTTACTGAGCTGTGTGGCGTTTCTTTAACTTTTCTGACATGTTTGAATGGACATATACACAGTGATAGATGTTAAGGCCTAACACATTTATAACAAATACAATTGTATTTATTTTTTTATATTTTCATACAATCATATGTATTGGGATTTATGATGATTAACACATGTGGACCAGAGTGACAACACTAAGTTCCACTTAACTTTTTGATTGCAGTTCCAACCTAATGAAGAATATATTTTTCAATGTTGTCCATGTCCATAAAACCACACCATAAGAGCACACGGTGCAAAGTATCTAGATGCTCTGTATAGAAAACTCTAGTTTCCCCACAGGCACATTAATAACATCTGATGGCTCATAAAAAATGTGTCAGATAATGTAAGTGCAGTCGGATTTTCTTGAAGCCCGGTCTTCTTTTCCTAAGACCTTTTGAATACTCCTAACCACTATTCCTTAACCCAAGGAATAATGGTTTGAAAAAGACGATAGGAGCTGATTTTTGACAATTTGACTGCAACCCATGATTTTTGTTATTGTTTACTTCCTGTCTTTCTTCTTCTGTTAATTTCTCTGACGTCCATCGCTCTGTCTTTTAACGTCTTTCCTTATCTTGCACTCTTGTGCTCTTGTTCTGTTCTTTACTGGGGACAGTTTAGCCATCCTGAATCCAAAGTGTTGTGCTCTTGCAAATATGAAAACATTATATTAAAAAAGAATTCCACTGTTTTTTCTAATGGATGAAAACTAATGTTTTTTCAATTTACCGGACTTCTTTCTGCCGATTGATATGACTGCAAATAGTCGCTTGATCTTCTTTTGCGACTTTCCGTTCTCCTTAGCAGCAGTCTGTTACCAAGAATTAACAACCTCTTGAATGTCCAAATTGACCAATCCGAATGGAGTATTCAACTTAACATGTAATAATGTATTTTAATTATTAATACTTAAAGTAGCTAGTAACCAGTGCTTGAAAATAAATTACGTAAAGTAAAAAGTACATTTGCCTACAAAATGTAGTGGGGTAAAAGTATATAGTGTATAATGTGATAATACTAAATGGAAGTACAAGTAACCCAAATGTGTACTTAAATACAGTAATTAAGTAATTGTACTTAGAAACATTCCACCACTGGTTTCTGGTGGTGATGTGTAACACCACACATGTTGGTTTGATTTCAGCTCCACCTTTCTCCTCCTCTCTCGTGTCTTGTCAGGTCACTGGAAGCTGTGCCATAGCCTTTTTGAAGTTTTAGCGATATTTCTTTCTTCTTTTCTTTTTTTGGTCGCCAAAAGTGGTTGCGCATTACTTAATGTCCCCTGAAACTGTTTTTCTGGGCACAGACTGAACTCAACTCGTGGTTATAGAGACTATTTATACTCTTTTATTATTCTACAGCAAAAAACACTTTATAAAATAGCAATTATGAGTGCACATGTGGCCAGAGGGGTGTGTGAGCAGGCTTAGAAAACACAAAGAAGTACAGTAATATTTGTTTAATTTCCTTCCAATTCATTTTTCCAAAACAAACAGGTGATTCAGCAGTGGGAAAGCCAGCATTTTGGGTTGTTTCTTACTTTATGAATAACTTACAACGGCGTCCAATGTTCCATCGTGTTTTTGTTCAGACGCAAATAAAGCCAGGCACTGGATTTTGAGGTTTGGAGCTGTGGAAAGAAAGGCGAGCTGAGGTCTTTTCCACCTCGCTGCCGCCAAACCACGTCATACCGGGCAGAGTATTCGCAAACTTGACAGTGGCCATATATGGGATGGCGGACGACAAAAATGTGTGGGTTTGTGACAGTAAGACCACCCCAACCCCGTGCTTTACCCCTCTGAAGCTTAACATGATGATACAGCAGGCCAAACTTCAGAGAGCAATGCAGTTAGGATCACAGTGACGCGGGGTAAAACAAGTATTTCAATGTGTCCCTAAGATGATCTACAGTGTGATTAAATTAGCAATGTGATTGTGTCAATAGCCAAAAGTATTGCACCATAGAGGATCTGTTATTATGTGTTTGTGTTGTCCTCACAGAGCGGCTCTGTTAACTCACAGTGAAGGTCACACATTGGCTCAGTGTGAAGGACTCACTGTTAACACACTTTGAATCAAGGGATTGAAACCTGTTACAGTTATAATGCGACAGCTTTATGATGGCAAAAACATATTTTGACATGTCAAACATCTCAAATCTTTAGGGTAAAATGACGTTCCCTGGCAGTTATGGCAAGTGTGTCTGTTCATTTTTCATGGTGACAGGATGTTCCTGCGGGATTGAAGTGAGTCAGTTCTTTGCCTTCTATCCAAGTTGCCCAACAACTGCCCTGTGTATCACTGCCTTACACCCTGAATACTGTGTATTAAAGGGCAACTTAACACTTCTCACTGCTTCAGTGCTGAAGACATGTACATCACTGCTGGGTGTGGTTACAGGTGATTAGACTGAACAGTAAACATTAAACCAACCAATTTGAATTGCATTCAAATGCTGCTTTCAGCCATCTTCAGGTATGAAGTAACTTTGTAAAACTGCAACTGATTTAATTGACATATAAGAAAAATGTAACATGGTAGGAAACAGTCGCGTATTTAAACATCCAGCCGATTCAGAGCACCATTAGCACTTATTTGGAGCCTTTTTGTGACACTTGATGAATGTGTGTTAAGTATTCACTTTCTTTAATCTCTCTTTTGGTCTCCTCCTACCCTGAGAGAAGTATCTGTCTCACAAATATTCACAAAGCTAGCTGCTAACTTTGCCCTAGTCCACATGTAAACAGATATGTTAAATCATTATTTTGTCTTTCTCCTTTGTTCTCAAAGGAAATATCGTCCTCTCAAGGAATGTTGTGAAACACACGAAAGTGCGAAACACAATCTTGAGGCCAGCAGGGGAGTTTGGCCAAACACAAACACAGACACACACAATACAGGTCCAAATTTGGCAAGTTGACGCAGAGTCTGTGTCATGGGGTGTTGGATAATTTAGCAGTGACCTCAATATTACATTCTGACACCTCTGTTCCTTAATAGAGTGCTGGCATATTTAGATATTAACACCACTTTTATAATAGTCGAAGCTCAAATTCGATTTTCTAACGGAAGGCTAAACTGAGAACCATGAATTCATATTACCAGCATGCTTACGTTTGACCTAATGGCGTCTAGGAGTCTCATTTAGTTACTACTCATGTAGTAACCTTAAAAGATTGACTTCCGGGTCCAGCGACTCACACAGTAAAGTGAAAAAGTTAGTTTACATCTACTTCATATGCAACCATGTTAAAAGTCCTATTTTTTTTTTGCCACATCTGTCGTTGCAGAATATGTTGCTTGAGTTTATGGCGCACAGTTGTTACCAAAAACTCAGTTTTGGAAACCGAGTTTTGGAAAGGTTCACCCTGCAAGACAAAAGTAGTGTATTAAATAAAAGAAAACAAAGTTTGTTTGTGGACCAATAGCCAAAATGCAAATACAGTATATGATATAGTATGCAGCACATGTGGAATAGACCTTTTGTCTGTCTAACGTTTGGTGCCTAGCAGGAATCGAGTAGACTCCATTATTCATGTTAACTTTTCTGAACTGACCTCAGACTTCATTAAGACTCGTCCCATGATAACTAAAAACAGCTCCAATATTGAATAAATTCAGCGTCTGTTGTGTCAGCAGTTAAAGCAGCTTGTTGATATCAAAGGGAGTCCACAGTCCACTCTGCCGTGTCTACATTATCAACGCGTGGCGATGCTGTTGTTTCTCCTTATCTGCTGTGCTCTTCCTTCAGTTGTGGCTCTGGATCCATCCGGTCTGTGTGTCTGTTACCACAGTGTCCGCTAACCAGCACCAGGCCTGGCCAGAGAGACGACGAGACCAGCACCGCTCTGACGTACGAGGGTCCACGAGTCAATCAGCAGAGGAGCTATTTATTAACTGCAGACGGGTGGAAGTGTTTACTGCAGCACATGTTTCAGCTACACATAACTTTGGAGCCCCCCCCCCCCCGTTTTGCCCCTGGCAGGCCCCCCAGATCCCATGAGAGATTTCCATGAGGTCAAACTAACGTGTGGGGTTCTTCAGATGACTGGGGAGCCACCGAGCCACGTCCCCATGATGAAACAGATGGATAGGATTTCACATGTGTCGTCACTCCCTCAGATCCTCTGATGGGGGGGGGGGGGTCTTGGCCAGAATCACATCCCAGTGGGTGAGGAGGGAATATTGCTTTGGATGTGGGGTTGCACAATGGAGACAAATATGGATCAAGAGCTGATGTCTGAAACAGTGTCCGTATGAGTATGCCAGTATAGGAGGAGGGATAGAGTGTTATTTTGGAGATAATCGTGCAGTTGTGTATTTGCGTTTTAGGAAAAAACTACAGAAGCAGTTAGTATTTGAAAGCTTGCACCTCACAAACAAGTCAAATCTACATCTTACATGACAGAACTTGCTGTTTCTTGGTATTTTGCTCTGTCTTTTCACCTCATAGTATTTTACAATGAGACATGTCAAAAGGTGCCATTCTTTCAGACACATCAACCAGTAAAAGAAGTCTAGATAAAATGTAGCTTTTTTTTATTTCTTGTAAGGGCCACCAGTGCCTTTATTTAAGAGACAGAGTTGGAAGGGGAGACAGTAGGGATGGCATGGTCCAAGTCCAGATTCAAACGCCCTCCACGGGTAGCAAGCCCCAGTATACGGCCCTCAACTTTTATATAATACAATTACTTGGTACATGCAGATGCTTTTGAAATACATGTATTAACCCATACAGGTACATGTTTTCTACTTTAGAGTATGAATTATTAGCCACAGTGGTTGCTCTTCGAATATAAATTGGATGATCAGTCCACCGCTTTGGACCAGACTGAAGCCTCTCAATAACTGTTGGAGGATTCTTTACACAGATATTAATGGTGCCCAGCGAATGGAACCTTACTCCTCTCGTGCCACGAGAAGGTGGACATTTGTGGCTTTGAGTGATTTATCTGGATTACTATAATAATCATGCTCAACTGTACCTTGTTATTAGTGCTAATTTACAATTGATAGACTTTTTGGAATATACTCGTCAACCAAAGGACCATCACATAATTAAATGATTCTCACGTGATTCTCTCAGTATCCCAGTTGTCTATTTCCTTGAATTGGTAACGTTTTCCATTAAGACCAAGTGCTGTAAGAGTGGTTAGGAAAAGACATAGGACAACATTTGTGCTGACTATTCAACCACAGTCTTACATTTTAATTTGTGTTATTGAGGCTGTTAATCGAATAACTGCCATCAGTTGCTTTACCGCTACATCAATCAACTCAAGAGGGAAGGCATTTAAGGGACATTGCTTGTCTTTTTGACAAATAAACAATACTTGTCTGAGGTGATATTTAAAAAAAAACTCAGCAGTCTGCAACTTATGAATTGCTCCATATATGCATCCCGCCTAAGACATATATACTACAAATGTACCACACCAGATGGAATATTCGTTACAACAGATATAAAAAACAATAAGGAGTTATGACCTTTATCTGAGACACATCCTCACCCTTCCTCTGGCTGAGAGTCACACCAACAGGGCCAGCTGATAAGACGCTGTAGTGCAGCCATGTAGCTCCCCCCCCCCACCTCCAGGGATGGAGAGACTCTCAGAGAGCCAGCATGTGACTATTGTCATCACAGAAAAATCACCAGCCTGCTGCCAGCTGCTGAGAGATCCAGACCTGCCAAAGATAGCCTCAGCCCGGCCTGCGTGGAGAAGAGAGGCCCGAATAATATGCACCAACCGCAGAGAGAGCGGCATGTGGAAAACTTTGTGAAGATTCTCAGTTCGGCGTGTCAAATGACTGGGTATATGACTTGATTTTTATATAGTACTTCTATGAAAGTATGGATAATTATGCGTTGTGTGGCCCGCAGACGTGCAGTCTGTCAGGAGGAAGTAGAAAGCAATTATTTGCCTTTGCAATAACTTCATGTGAAGCAGCATTTCTAGCTTTATGTTCTGGCATGTTTCCCTGCACTCACCTGTTCTCAGCTGCAATCTGAGAAAGAAAAAAAACCCATGGAGTCTTTAACTGAACATCCGACGGCTGTACAACCGGATGATGAATGGCTCTTTCAGGGTGAAAATGGCAGCAGTTTAATGTAAAAAACGCTTGTGAGGATTAGCCCGCTCATAAATCTTGATTTGGGGGTTCCATGTGCAGTGTCTCTCAGCAGCAGTGATGGCTCCTTTGAAAACGCTGCCAAGAGGAACAGATTCTGTAGATAAAGTAGGTGGAAACTCCAGATGAATGTCCTTCATGCTCATTAAGTCAGCCGTGGATAATGGGGACATAGTTTCTCTTAACATCTGCCACCCAACCAACCATGGTGTTTAACCCTTCCACTGTTTATTCTCAAGGATGTTCACCCTGGCCAGTGGTGTAAAGTAACTAAGTAGATTTAGAAGTAGCCTACTGTACTTAAATACAATTTTGAAATACTTTACTTGAGTTTTTAAAAATGTTTCTACCTTGTACTTGTAGGCCTATACTCCACTACAATTCAAAGGTAAATCGTGTACTTTCACTCCACTATATTTATTTAATATTACATTACATGACAATTACACTTGTTAGACGCTTTTATCCAAAGCGACTTACATACTCAATACTGTGGGCAATCCCCACAGGAACAATTTGGGGTGAAGTGTCTCAGGGACACAACGACATGCTGACTGCAGGGGGTTTGAACCTGTGCTCCCCTCATTTAATACCTTTAGTTACTTCACAGATGCGGATGAATGATGTGAAATATAATCAAGTGTTAAATCAGACTTTAGTTCCACCTGGAGTAAATCCACAAGCTACCCTGCAGTATACAAAGTCATTCAAACTAGCTGCAGCTTTGAGAACACTTTCATGATCAATCATTATAAAACATATCATATATATTATTCTGAAATGGGTCAATCTGCACAATGACTACTTTTACTTTTGGTACTTTAACTATATTTTGATGCTAATACTTTTGTACTTTTACTTGAGTAACATTTTGAATGCAGGACTTTTACTTGTAGAGTATTCCTAAACAGTGGTACTTCTTCCTCCTCTGACCCTGGCTCTATCCAGCACGTTCAGCAGCAGGCAGGATGTTTGTTCCAATCACTGGAGGTTTGTATTCAACTCTCCCGTCGCGAGGGCTTATTTTACCCATCTAGGAGCTTTCAGGCTTTCACTGCCAGCTTCTCTAATTGGCCCCCTTCTCCTCTGGAAGCCCCAGTGAGAGAGGATCTCCATTGGACCCGTCCTGTAGCCGGGCGTGTGTGTGTGCGTCAGAGTTTGGAGAGGGGCGGTGCGCCGCCGCCGAGGTGATCCCCGAGTTTAAAAGCGCAGAAGTCCTCCGTGCGCCGGAGCAGTGCGTCACAGCCAGCAGCAGAGCCAGGGTCCCCCGCGTCTCCACACCGCGACGGAAATAGCTTTATGACCATGAACTTATTCCACATGTTTTAATATTTTTATTTGCATTTTTTCTTTTGGATGCGACTTTTTTTCTCATCTCGTTGTCTGTTAGCGGTGAAACAGTGCGTGTGGATCCTGAGCAACAGCTGTGGAATATATAAACTCCGCTATATGGATTAGGCATCTGCAGCGGTTTGATTCCAGACGAAGAAGAAAATGAAGTCCGCAGAAGAGGGTACGTTTGACTCGTATTCATTTCCTTTTTATTATAACAGTGCATTTATTTAACTTCTCGTACATTTTTGACACTTTACACCCGGATGTGATACATGGAGCTGTGATGTTACATTGAACCAGCAGCACTTTGCCCTGCTAAATGTCTGTATTCAGAGTGCAGTTAAACCAGTGGTGGAGATATACACTGTGCGCCCCTCCCTATGATTTGGGCATGGTGGGCGTGGTTCTGCTTCTGTGAGCCACTCAAGACTAAAAAGTGTTCCCAAAATAGCCAGAATGTAACTTTTGCTACTAATTGACATGGAATTGTGGGTAAAATAGTGGGTGATTCTAGAGTCATTTGATGGCATAGCCCCTGTCAGCTAACTGGCAGCAGTTTAATTATAGAAAATAAACATTTCAGTGCTTCTGTGTCACACACCACAAGCATAATTAAATGTAAGCATCATTTTCTTTTATTACAAGGATTCACATGGTGCTGCACTGATAGTCTTTATGGCGGGCCCCTAATTCTCTTTAATTCACAGCAGACAGGAGCTGTGGTGACTGTCTGTCTGCATCTCCATCCATATCAACGTGCTCCACTGTGGGCACATTCACCCAGCTTCATGCAGCAGCATGTAACCACAACTCCTGTTCCCACCCTCCCCACCCCCCATGCCCCTGGTTGTGACCCCAGCCTTTGCCACAGACAGGCAGAGTTTCATATGACCCAGCGGGAGCTTTGGCACAAGACCATGAGCTTTCCCCCGAGCTGGGTACAGCATGCAGCTTTACAGCATGCACATAAACTAAACATGTCCCTCCTGTGTTTATTTTCAATGGCTGTTGGGTCATGAAACCAGCCAACAAAAGCGTTGGTGTGTTTTCATAATGTTAGAGTTTATGAGCTACAGCATGTGCATTAAGTGGCATACATTTGGAATCGAGAAGTGGTAAAAAAGCCACCTGGGTTTGGCTTTAGTTATTTATAGTCTGGAGTTATTTTTGTCACCTTTATCCGTGTCACCCAACTCTGCTTTGTATAATTTGATCCATTCAGGGATGTTGTGTGATTAAGTCAAGTTTTAACTTGCATGCATTAGGAAATAGCCAGGGCCAAATCTGGTATTCAAGCAGCTCTCTTGCCATTAGGCTACACCTCTTCAACAGCTCTCATAAGACTCCACTTGGCAGCTGTGTCCCACTCAGTGAGCGTACCAGTGAATGTGTGTTTGATTATCATGGTAACAAAGTCAATCTGTTTGCCTTCCAGATGCATATGGCTACACGCCAAATGTCAGTCTCTCCCTCCCACTGGGCAACCCTTGTCTTCCCTCCCAGTACCTCAGCCTCAAGTCCGGCCCCACTATATCTGTCTCCGTCACAGAGCCTCACAGTTACGACTCCCAGGAGGACATGAGAGCGGGCGGCTACTATTCATCCTCCAGCGTCCGCCCAAACGGGGCCCCGACCCTTGAGAGCCCTCGCATCGAGATCACAGCCTACGGTCAGTTTCCTGAGGATGAGGTGGAGGAGACCAACCTTCCTGTTGCCAAGCGGGTCAACTCCATAGTGACGCTGACCCTCCCCAGTGCAGACAGTTACAGAGACCCCAGCTGCCTGAGCCCGGCCAGCAGCCTCTCATCCCGCAGCGGCCACTCCGACGCCTCCTCCTACGAGTCGAGCTTCTCCTACAACTACGACAACTCGCCCCAGAACTCTCCCTGGCAGTCGCCCTCTGTGTCCCCCAAGGGGTCCACCCTCACCCTGCCAGGGGATGGCTTCACCTCTGGTGGATCTCCTCGCAACTCCCCCTCCACCTCTCCTCGCACAAGCGTGACAGACGACACCTGGATGGGTCAGCGCGGCTCCAGGCCAAACTCCCCTTGTGGTGCAAAGAGGAAGTACAGCTTTAACGGCAACGGACCAGCGCACAAGCAATACCCGTACTCACCAAATCACTCCCCTGGACTCTCCCCGCAGACCTCCCCTCGCCTCAGTATCACAGAGGAAAGCTGGCTGCCAAACACCAACCAGTACACCAATTCAGCCATCCTGGCAGCCATCAATGCCTTGACCACAGATGGGGTGACCGACCTCGGGGAGGGGATCCCCATCAAAGCCCGGAAAACCAGCCTGGAGCACAGCCCCACCATCACCCTGAAGTTGGAGCCTGGAGGTGAGAACCTGATTCCAGGGGAGCTCGGTCTGGATGAACAACGGATGCCATTAAAGAAGGAGGGCTACTGCGGAGGGTTTCTGGATGTGCCGCAGCATCCGTACTCCTGGTCCAAGACAAAGCAATATGTCAGGTAAGCAAGCGCCCTGGTTTGAGTTGACGAAGACTTAATTCACCTTGAGGTCAAATTAGTTTGAAATAAAGCCTGAAGGGAGTAGACTTCTGTCTGCTCGATACAAATAAAATCATTAAACAGACTTACTGACGAGAAGCATGTTTAAACATATTTGTGAAAAAAGGTTATCCCAAACTCGTGCATATCACAGTGTTTTCACATTCTGCACATTCTACCTTGATAAGTTTATCTAAAATAAGCCCTCCTCCCACCTTGCTAAGTTAACTTGTTGGACATGTTCTCACCCCGACAGCCCGTCCCTGCCCGCTCTCGACTGGCAGCTGCCGTCCAGCTCGGGGCCGTACAGCCTGAAGGTCGATCTGCAGCCCAAGTCCCACCACCGAGCCCACTATGAGACGGAGGGCAGCAGGGGGGCGGTGAAGGCCCTGGCAGGAGGACACCCCGTCGTGCAGGTCAGCTTAACTCGCGCTTCTTTATCTTGTGATGTCTTTAAACAAAGCCGCATCTATCTGAAACACTCTATTTTTGTCTTTGAATTGCCATATGAGTATTTTGAAGTAAAATTATCGCAAGCAAAAAAATCAACAACATTTTCACATCATCTTGCAGATTAATGCTGTTACCCCTCAGGGGCCCGAACCCAATGTTGAGAACCCCTAAGCTAGACTGTTTGGTTTCTTGTGATGATTGGACCAACACATGGTGCAGCCATTAGACCCATTTCTCCTTACCTCGTCGCGTCTCGCCTCAACAGTAAACCTCCTGTTTTTTTATACCTAGTGTTAAAATAGATTTGGGCAACTTGTGTTTCATAGCCTTGCTGTTATTTTATTAAAATGTCACATTTCTGAATGGAATACCATAGGTATGCTATTAGAGAGAACAGTCAACTCACTCAGTTCCTGTCCAGACTAGAGTGACTCAGACTTTTCCATTGCGTTGTCGAGTGCAGTGCAGACAGTTACAAAGTGATGTAGCATGTCCAGTAAGAGCTTAGTCATGAGCTTTAACCACAGTAGCTCTGGTGGTCGTGTCTAAAGAAAAAAAATGTGGACAACTGCAGATATGTTTTGGTTTTAAACCCATCTGGTCCCCCAACCATTACTGCACACGCTGACCTCATTCTTTGAATAAATAAAGGGTCTGCAGCGCCGAGTTGGACAAAGTGAGCGGTGAGCCAGGCCATCTGTTTAATTTATACTTTTTGACATTTTATTATAACATTACAATAATTCTAAAAGTTAACCAGACATTCGTCACATGTGGGGAATAGTTGTTTTTGTGTTTGCCTTTCAATTCCGATAAAATTACTTTAGAGTACTTTTCTGCCAGAGGTGCCGTTAGCTAACCCTTTCCTGTAGTTTGAATGGGGAATGCTAACATTGCTAAGCAAACATTTAAAGGACGAAACAGATGTGTAAATAATGCTATACTTCATATTCACTCTCAGAAGATTTTGAGTTAGTAATGTTTTCACCAGAAAACGGACAAAGTGAAGTATACTCACCAGAGTGTTCTAGTACTCTCCCCCCCTAGAGCCAGTGAGATGAAGTTAGCAACAAGCTAGTAAACATAGTTGAGCATTTAGCAGCTAATGGGATAGATGTTTCCCTCAGGAGTTAGTGTAAGTCAATATACGATCCAAAACAGTGACAAGAAAAACAAACATTTCTAAAATAGTTAAACATTTCTACAACCACAGTCACAAAACAACTCTAGACAGAGAATTAAGGTTACGTTACTCGTTATGATACAGCGCTATCCAAATATCCTCAATAATAAAAATACATTATGTGATTAGTGATAGATTATAATATTGCCTAGTGAGGGTGAAACCCCTTCAGAAAGATTTTGTAAAACAATATATTTGAATAAATAGTTTCCTGTGACAACAAATGGTTAAATAGATTCAGCTCTTTTATTCTGACTGCAAAATGCAGTTTATACTTATTTAACCATACGGATAGTAATGATTTTGTACTATTAGTATGTAGAATGAACAGAGTAGGATTGCTGTATCACCAACAAGCCATCATTCGAAATGCTTTAAGTTTAACATTGCTGTGACATTATATTCCAACCCGTCACATGTTGACGGTCGGTCAGGGCCCCTCCCCGTCACTCTATTACGCACAGGGTACCCCTTGAGAGTCAGTTTTCAACGGGCAGGGCGTCCCATTGACTTGCATAGAGCTCCCTGAACGTTGGTAATAGAGGAGTTGGGATCGCGGCGAAATGCTCTCCGCAGATCCATTCTCACAGCGTTTATCAACCTTTTTCTAACTCAATATCAAGCCACACTTATTGTTTTTACTTCTTTATTTCAATTGAATAATGTAGGACTTTTGTTGCCGTCAGTTATGGGGAGAGTAGGGGCTCAGAATACTGAAATCTGTATGGTTTCATCGTTTTTTCCTTCTAATTTTGTATTATTTTCTAAACCACACACTGTGATTTACTCAACAATAATACACAATTATCCTTGTGTTTATTTATTTGTTTGATTAATAAACACAAGTTGGAGTCCGTCAGGACCGAGGGTCGGAGCAGCTCATTTGCTTTAGAGAATTTTACACCCGGAAGTAAAGTATTCTCTCCGCTTCGCTTGACAACCCTGTGATAGTCCTCAAGCTCTGTGATTGGATGTTTGAGTGTGCGCCGAGGGTTACGCCGAGCGTCTAACAGCACTTGAAATGGGATGGAACCACGGCAGACTGTCCAAAACTGGATTTGAACGGGTCCACCCCGTCCCCCCCCCCCCCCCACCCCTCCCCCACCCCGTCCCCAGAACTACACATGCTGGCTATTGTGTGTTTTGCAACATGCTCTCTATGGCACGTCTCTACTGGGAATTGTAGTTTTAAAAGAGGTTTTCGTATTTCCCATAATAAGAAGTGGCCAGTATTCAACTGTGTACATCCCTGGAGGTTTAGGGGGTAGGAAACACTCAAATGTAAAACATATAATTAATAAATGGGTGAAAATTGCTTGTGCCCATAATGGGCAGCATTAATATAAACCCACATGACAGCTAAGGTCAGAAGAGCTTTATTTAACAGCTGGTCTTATGTTTGTGACCCCTCCTGTTGTTAATTGATAAGCCTGAAACATGCACTTGTCAAGGTTCAGAGGCACATTTTGCAAATATGGCAGTAGCCATCGATCATCTTAAGATAAGATATACTTTATTGATCCCAAGTTGGAAACATGTGCGTTACATCAGCATGTGTAACAGTTGTAAATATGCAGTGGTGTTTATTTGTAAATCATTTAGTATAATCACACAAATTCTGTGTTTTATATTTAATAATTATGTGTTCTTTATTTATTGAATGTTCAATACCTGACAAGGCCGAAGATGTTGTTTAATTGCTGATATATTTATGATCCACGTCACATATTCGAACCGTGTATTACAATGCCGTTATGTGATGACCTTCAAAGAGAAAAGCAAGCAAACTCGGAATAAAGTATTTATTTTTTATTTTCTTTTTTTTTCCGGATTTCACATCAACAGGAAGTCCGGTTAACTAAAATGTCCCTGCGGAACAATACCCCAACCCATAGATCCGTGGGTGAATAATGTCAATCACCACATTACACACATCCCTTCACATTTAAATTTAAATTTACATTAAAGTATTTCGTGAGGCCTTCTAAAATATTTTAAAATATAATTAGGGTTGTAGTTGAAGAGTTTGTAACGGACAACGGCGCGTCCATTAATTCCACAACCACACACATGGATTAACATCGATTTAATACATTAATGTAGCCTTTGTTTCTGATAAAAGAGGTGTCGACCAGCTGGGGCAACAAGAAAATCGGCGAAATCGAGTTTGACTATTAAAAAAGAAATAATTATTATATTAATATTGACAATAACAACCGACCGTCGGGGAGCGTTCTCATGGCGTATTATCAACGCTATGGGAGGTCTATGAAGGTCTATGGGACGCCCTGCCCGTTGAAAACTGACTCTCAAGGGGTACCCTGTCCGTAATAGAGTGACGGGGAGGGGCCCTGACCGTCCGTCAACGTGTGACGGGTTGGGAGTGAGAACGTGTCGTATATTAGTATGCACCAATATGACATTTGGAAACCAAAACATGTTACATGCATTTTGTTGCAGCTACACTCACATCTGCACAGGACGTGTGTATTTGTCCATGAGAAGGTGCTAATGATTTAATGACAGGGGTCTGGGCTCACACGGGCTGAAAAGGAGTGTGTGTTCTCTTTTAAACCTCAACCCAAACTTCCCCCCTCCCCTACTTTTCCGCCAGCTACCACCCCAACCACACAGACTTCCCTTTGTTTAGGAAAGTTCCCGTGTGTACTGGCTGACATCATTGCGCGCAGCGTCCTGCGGAGGCGGCAGCAATCAAACCACACACGTTTCTGGCAGGCTGTGATGGAGATGTTGGAGGCCGCCCCATCTCTGTGACTTCCTGATTACATGGTACGCACAGGCTGCTGCCTCTGCTGTGGACGCTGGCTGACGAAGCCTCTGTGGCTCGTCCCGCCGCCCTCTGACTCAAACCCTGCCCAGACTTTACAGAGTTTATTCTGGAAGGTCCTCGTCTGTGTGGTACACTTTTCTCTCCACTCCAGCAGAAGCTAAGCCAGCTATTTTCTGTTCTCTTTCAATCCCATCGCGACTGCCTGCCTCAACCACACCCGTCCTTACACCAGCAGCAGACTAAAGTATGCCCCTCTGAAGTGCTGTGTGCAGTCCTCACCACAGTTAATGCTCAGGGTTTCATGCTGTACTTTGGTGGAGAGGACATACCCCCTTTTCAAGTCTGTGAGGTCTTTGTTTCTCTGTCTGAAGTACAGCTTTCATGATCAGCCCATTGTCGAAAGAGCCGTTTCAAGTGCATTGTTGTTGATTAATATTCTGGAGTCATGTGCATTTTCATGGCCTTGATCGAATTTAGATTTCAGAACAAAATGTAATAAACAAATATCATGTGAAGCAGAAAGCATGACAGGATTAATTGCCGGTCACACTATCCCTCTTTCAACTAAATTGAAACAAAGCAGTGCATATTTTAATGCGTGTCTGTGTGATCATCCTTTCAGAGCTGGGAAACTCTTTGATGCACTCTTAGAAATAAAGATGCTAACAAGAACCGTAAGAGTTCTTTGGCTTGTGACGCAGACCAAGAACCCTCTTTATGGGTTTTATTGAGAATCTTTCCACCTTCTTAAGGTGCTAACACGATCCAAACACGGGGTTCCACAAAGAACCTTTCATATCCCAAGGGTTTTATCTAAACCCCAACCAGGGGGGTTCTAAGAATAGGCACATTTTAAAGACGTTTTCAACTTAAGCCCTCTCCTGATGGTTCTATGAAAGATGTGGCAAACAACTACGGTATTCCATGTGTTGTGTATTGTGGGTAGAGTAACCTTAACCTCAACTTAGCTAATAAATAGTTTTTATTTCACTTTACTGCCGCAATCATTGAAGAACTGATTCTTCCAAAATAATATTATTCCAATGGAAACGGCTCCTCCTCAGTCTTACAAAGAACCCGTTCTTGGAAAAAGGTTGTTTCGAAACAAATTGTTCTGGTTAGAATCCTAAATCTGCCTTCACATCATACAATATTTGCTCTTTGCTCACTGCGATGTAGGGCGCAGAGCCTGTCGGTGAAAAAGCCTCCTTGCCAGTGCTAGCTGGCGGCGCTTCAAACGGCTCTTCATTTATCTGAATGGTTGTACGTCAAAAGGTCAACAGCAATTGTGGTCAAAGTTGAAATATTTTCAACTGGAAAACATTTTTGAGGTGTATGCCATGCTGAGGGTAGCATCCTGTCTTGTCGGGCGGTATCGCTCTCTCCATAGGAACAGAACAGCAGCGTTTTACTGCTGGTCATGGGAAGACAGCTTAAGACTTTCAGGAAGAACCCTTTTGAAGCTCTTGATTCTAAGAGTGTAGGAATGGAGAGGGAGCCCCGAATGCCCTCACCCCTTCTTTCTCCTCCTCTTTGGTGCCTTGAGCAGCCGGAGTCTCCGCATTCCTCTTGTGGGTGATAAAATGAACTAGGAGGAGTGCTGCATTGCCAATGTCAAACTGAGTGGAGGAGCGGAGGCTTTACATGCAGCGGTATCATTTGGATTTTATTGCACTAACAAATCATAACTGTTGTCTGCTGCAGCTGCTGTATGAAACAGATGATACAGAGCAGTGAGGCTTTTTGATTTCAAGAGTGCCGCTTTGACATTGTTATGTCTTAAAATGCTGACATAAGCAGAAAGGCCTACTTTCTAAAGTTTTGGAAGCAATCAGGAACAGATGAAATCATTCAGGTAACATTAACAAGTTTGATTATTTATATTTGCTTAGTATCTCACTCTGATAATAAATCAAAGTTTATAATCAGTAATCTGTTTGTAATTACAGTTTGAGAAGTAAAACCTTATGAGCGGGCTTCCTCACTTCATCACACTCCTTCCTGCTGCCTAAATAAACAGCATTGCTAGGCAGCAACCCATTTCCTTACACAAATACACAGGCCTGCTGCTGCAGACTCTTCACCCTGACAGGATCCTCCTCCAAATCACATGCTGTGCCCCCCCACTCCCACCCTTTCACTCTTGTTGTAGGCACTGGCAATCTCAACCACAGCGCTTTGTAATTAGCTGGGGTTCAGCATTTGCTGCTTTAACACTTTGCATTGGCCTTTGATGGTGTACATATTGTCATTTTTTCTTATCCACTCATGCCGGATTTGACTCACTATAATCAGATATATTTAAAACATATTTTTCAGTACATGGGCCGCCAGCTCTACCAAAGACACTTTTAGATTATGATGCATATTTTTGAACATGAACTCCTGATGAAGGGAACAATGATCATACTTTACCCTGACAGGCTATCGATATTAGTTCCTCCTTTTCAGACCTAACAAATAGTGCAGCAAAGTTTTAAACTTGGTATATTCATTAAGTTTTGTTTTTTAAATACTGTGTTAGAATGTAAATAATTCACTCAATTTCCAAAACTTTAGTATATTCTTGAGGTATTTTTTTCTACTTATACCCTACTACATTTCAGAGAAAACTAACTGAATTTCTTTTTTTTTTTCCAAGTTTAAAAAAAATAAATTATAAATAAATAAAAACATGAAGATGTTATAAAATGTGTTTCCTTATTAACTACAGGACAGTTAATACAGGTACAGCTGAAGCATTTATAACCAGGGCTGCACATAACTGGTGCGCATGCGCACCTCCGCCAACAAAAGAGCACCGTGTCATTTGAAAAAAGGCGCATTTGCGTTATATATATATATATATATATATATATATATATATATTTGCGAGTTGCATATGAACCTATATATACAGTCTATGATATGAACCTATGATATGAACTCAGGGTCGGCCCGTAGCCCTGGCGTAATAGATGTTCGCCAAGGGCGCTAGATCTGTGGAGGCGCTGCGCTGGCAGCTCTGGGAGGGAAAAAAACATTTTGACCGTTGGTGCTCATCCTAATTTTCGGCCTTGGTGTAACGATATTCACAATTAAGTAAATGTAACACCCTTTTCACCCCGGTTACACGTTTCATTTGCCCTGTACGATGGGCGCTGTAAGTGATGAAAATGGGGGATGTTGGCTTATCTGGCGCCCGCAGCTCACAGCCAAAATGCGAGGGAGAGAGAGCACCGGTACCGGCGCTGTTGTTATTAGAATCTGGTGCTAGCTGCGGATATAAGAAGAAGATGTTTCTACAATAATGTGGAAGGAGAGTCCTCTCCAGTCAGACTGAGAGGCTGATAACTACAGCTCAGTGAGGTAAAGGACTCTGAGTGTTTAGATAGTTAACTTTAGTCTAAGTTCAAACGGTTTGGTCACAATTTATGTAAACACATATTTCCAAGGCACTCCTTTATAATTATTGGGATAAACAGGTTTGAAATCATTCCAATGTATACTATAGGTTAGTAACCAAAAATATCCTTTAAAACTGGAGAGATACAAACAAATGCATACATAAATAAATGTTAAGGTAAAATAAGATATGAATGAACAACATAAATAAAACAAGTTACATTAATTTGTTATTGGCTATGGTAGGTTATTGGTTATGTTCACATAGCCTACTTATTTGATTACATCCACTTTTCTAAGAAGACAACAGAGACTTTCGACCCAAAACCAGCAGCTAATCGCAGACTCAACCAGAGAGAAAGAAGTAGGCCTACATCATCAGCTACCATGTCTGACAGAGAGGAAGACAGTGAGGAGAACAGTCAGGAGGGTAGTGATGACAGCTTGTAGGATTACTGGTCGTGCTAATGTTGTCTTGTGTTCACCTCTGCATGTGTGTTACTGTGTTCACCTCTGCATGTGTGTTCAGTGCCGTGTGTCTGACAAATAAAGTCAAGACCCCCTCAAAAGTTACGGTTTATTTCATTTTAAGGATGAGCACCAAGCAACATCTCCAAGTGCTCCTTTGAGAACCAGGGCAAAACAGTTATGTGCACCCCTGTTTATAACCAATAAGTCATTTGACTTTCTGTTGATGTCCTTTAAACCATTTTTTAAAAATGTATTAACATTTCATGATATAATATGTAATAGCTTACACAGGGGTTATTGTTCTGCAATTTATACTTTTACTTCAGTATCATTTTAAATGCAGCACTTTGGTTTTACTACAGGTAAACATATCTGAATACCTTTTCAACTCTTATTAAATATTGTTTATTATATCATAATGATATGTCTTTATAGTAAGGGATTTCGCCAAACACTAAAGCATACTGTATATTGTGCTGGAAGCTTAAAATCCTGATCAGGTTTATTGGGATCCTTTACAATGTGTAGTACATTCGAACTCTTCAGTAAAAAAAAATGATATACAGAACTGTATTTTTTTTGTTTGTGTAGCCCACCTGCTTGAATTATGACATTTTTTAAAACAGAACACAAAACTGATTAAAAAATTAAACCCCCCAAAATCCCCCCCCCCCCCCCACAATCTCTGCTACGAAAACAATGGATTGCAGCTTTAGCCTTTGAAACAAAATTACATATTGAAACTTTGTCCCCAATTATACTATTTAGTCAATTCTTATTATACAAATTGTGTTTCTTTAAATTATAATGTCATCAAAAGTTAGTTATCATTCCTCCCTGTCACACTGTGAGGATAACAAATGTAACTCTCAGACGTTGTCAGTGGTAGCTGTGTTCTCAGGTTCCCTCTGTTGGTCTGGGCTGCATGCCTGCACCATGCAGTTTGGGTGGTTGAGGTCATCCTGGCAGGAGGCCTCCTGTCAGCAGCACCTCTGGAGGGCTGGGAGTGCTTTGGGTCGAGCCCAGCACACAGCGAGCAGCACGTCTGTGTTGTCTCCAGCTCCATCGTGCCGGGATCGTTTTACTGATAAAATCAGAGGAGAGAGTTTTCCTTGACCCTGATTGGCCGGGGCTCAGTGGAGCTGACATGACTTTGGCTTTTCTGAAACACTAGCTTAGTCTTGTCACAAATCACAGCGCTGCTCACTGTAGGTGGTTTTACTGCTCTCTGGCAGCGGCGCTCCCTGAGGGCCAGCTACTGTAGGATCAACATCTTGGAAGGCCTGACACTAACTGATGGAGGAAGTGTGTACGGGCCAGTGGTAGTAAGTAAAAGAAGATTAAAAGGGTGATTACAAGATCCTAAATGGGTGCTTTGTTTGAAAACCATCACACTGAGAGCCTGACCTCTGAAGAACCTACATTTGCAGATGGATGTTTTTTTGGGAGGACATTAGGGCTTAACCACAACTGAGTCTTTTCTTTCTTCCCCGCCCCCCTTAGCTCCACGGGTACATGGAGAGCGAGCCCCTGACCCTGCAGCTGTTTATTGGCACAGCTGACGACAGGCTGCTGAGGCCCCACGCCTTCTACCAGGTCCACCGCATCACCGGGAAGACGGTGTCCACCCCGAGCCACGAGGCCCTGCACACCAACACCAAGATCCTGGAGATCCCCCTGCTGCCGGAGAACAACATGCGGGCCATGTGAGTGTCACAGGGAGGTTTCCTATTCACAGGTTAAAATATTCGAATCAAATGTTTACAGTGGGTTTGGACTGGAATTAGTGTTTGTTTTACGTCTCCCAAATCAAGTCTCAAGTAATTAAACATTTGTCTTCAATGTTGAGTCTCGAACGAAGAATTGACATGGACTTGCCCCAAATGACTTGTATAAAGATATTCAGAGCCGTTTTTCTTGGAACTCTGGATAATAACCAATTCAGGTGGAGGGTGCATATGGGTAGAGCGTGCAGGGGGCAGGACATGTCGGGGATTACACAATTGTCACATATTGGTGTGTCATTTTGTCACAAGAACCCAAGTCTCTTGTTATTCCTTACATTTGTCTGAGGATTTCTGGGTCAGTCCTTCAACCAAAAGTACCTGAATCTCGGCGTCTCTCTATTTAGACCTTTTTGGTGCCAACTCTTTGTAAATGACCCTTCTTACAGTGTATATACCCTTGGATGTTAGATTTCTTTAGTTTTTGACCTGCCGTTAAAACAAACAACATCATATTCACACATGGGCTCTATCCAATGCCCTGACTCGTTACTGGGTCTCTTGCTCCTCAGATACAGCTCCACTGGCTACTTTCTTGATCATTTTGTGGTTGAAGTGCATGTGTGAAAAGGGATTTAGTTTAGCTGTGTAAAAAAGTAATCTCCTAAGACATCTAGAGTTGTATGTCAGTCTTTCAGACAAGTCCACATCATGTTTAAAGTCATTTGTGATCAATCCACACCCACAAAAACCAAAAAAAGTATCTGAACATCTTCCTTTCAAAGTCCTCACCGTGCCATAACTTGGACGTGCCCTGTCTAAAATGGCTTGAAACGTACCTTAAATTCCCAAAAGATTATAAAATAACTCCTGCCATGTGAACATCTGAAGCAGCTGCTTTGCAAACATATTCATCACTGTTTCTAAACTCCAATTCTATGACTTTACTTTAACTGAGGTATCCATGCAGGCCTCAGGGGGAAATCGTGTTCATTTTTTAACATATTAGATGGCTGCTTTTCTAGAATACCTAACAATTTGGAAATATAACGTTTTCTGTGTGTGTGCTACCCTCTGTATACAGACGTGTGGCTTTCCCATTTTATTAGCCAGAGATCAGATTACTGGGGAAGCTCCTGGCTGGGACCGGAGCTCTCTGTCTGAGCTACAGCCTGCTAGCATCAGCACTTTCTCTGCGATTTAATGGATGTAACACATAAGCTCCCGTTATACAACGACTTCACCTCAGGATACGGTTTCTCTCTCCTCACGCCTCAGAGTTCTTACAGTGAAGGCTCTGGGATTTGTGGGAGATTTATTCGTTACGACATGCTCTCCAGTGTGACATATACAGTAGATGTTTTATTATGTGGTATAGAAACAGGCCCTATTACATGTCTGAAACAGTAACTCACGACGACGTGCTTTAAATCAAATCATTAATCTAAATCAGTTAGCTAATATGTAGCCACTTTGGTCAGCTGGGTATGACTCCAATTATTTCTCAATAAATTAAATGATAGCGTTGAATTCTGCCATACTTCTTGGTATCGTCCTTCTTTTTTTGTTGTATTTAGTGTTTTGCTCTCAGCCCTACAGCGTGGGCGTAGAGCTGAACAGCTGGGGTCTTTCACATCAACACCTGATTACTTCTCCAGTGTAGCAGGCCCTGGTTTCTGTAGCAAAGAATGTTAGGGAGTGTTCAAATGTGTGTAAAAGTTGACATTAACTAGGCTTCGTGGAATGCAGCATCAAGTAGCACAGAGATGGAAAAGCCAGAAACTGTTATGAAGGGTATTTTAAAGTAAGAAAAAGATTGAGATGAGTGCAGATAGAAAAATAGTTTTTTTTAAGTGTCTGATGAAGACTCTGACACTGTGAAAGAAATCATTACAGCTTTAAGATTTGTAGACGGGCAACAGTATTTCAGTCTCTTGTGGGTCATAGCAAAGATATTACGTGATGAATGTTCCCAGCAATTCGTTTCTATAAAGTTTGAATATCACCCAAGAGTGGATGCACTGAGGTGTAAAAGCTCTTTCGGGGCTGGGGGTGTTAATCTTCTGTTGACATGGCTGCAGCCTCTGTATTGATGAAGTGAAAACACATTTTTGTGGCTGCAATGCTGTATAAATCACATCTTGATGAACTGTGAACATATGAAAATCGTTGATGCATGTGATATTTTGGCTCGTGGGAAACTCTTTATCTTTGTCTTCAACAGAATCGACTGCGCTGGGATCTTGAAGCTGCGTAATTCGGACATTGAGCTGAGGAAGGGGGAGACTGACATTGGACGCAAGAACACTCGTGTGCGGATGGTGTTCAGAGTCCACATCAACCAGAACACCGGGAGAACCGTGTCCCTGCAGGCCTCCTCCAACCCCATAGAGTGCTGTGAGTACATTTAATTTTTTATTTAATTGTTTATTTGGCACGGACAATGCACAGTAATGAACACTTAAAACATTAAAATGTATCAAGCGTAACAGTGCCAGATTTAGCTTTGAGCTAATTCCCATCCGCAGTCCCTCACATAAAACATTTAAGAAGTTTACATTTTACAAACATAGCAAAAACAAAATACATGATATGCAAAAAGTGCAAAAGAGCAAGAGCAGCATACACAATTATTTATGACATGGTAATACAATATAGCAGCAACGACATATAAAGTGCAAGAGAGGATACAAAAGCTACATAAAGTGCAAGATACCCCTGTGTTAAAGTGCATTTAGCGGTGATTGCATGTCTGTTTGTTTCTCAACCATTCTTTTAGTTGACCTTTGAAGCTATTGAGAGAGGGACAATCCCGTATCTCAGTTGGGAGGCTATTCCACGATGAGCTGCCTTTAACGGAGAGGACATTTTGTCCAAAAGTGGTCCGTCTGCGGTGGACTTCACAGTCTCCTCTGGTTTCTGACCTAGTGCAGCGTCCAGTGTGTTTTTTGTGGATGAGTTCCCTTGAGGTAGGGGGGGCCATTCCATATAAACATTTATAAATAAAGCAAATACTTTTAAAAGACTTAAAATTGTCAAAACTTAAGAAATTGTGTTTTTCAAGGATGGTACAGTGGTGGTATGAATATGGCTTTCTGTCAAACACCTGGATAGCTCTCTTGTACAGCTGTTCTATGGGTTTAAGATTTGTGGCACAAGCAAACGACCCGTTTGTAAAACAGTATTCAATGTGGGATAGAATCATACAGTGGAGGTATGACTTTGCAGCATTGACAGTTAAGAAAGGTCTAATTTGTTTAAAATGTTTCAATTTGAATTTAATGGTATTGGATACTTTCTTAATATGTTTCTTAAAAGTCAAGTTCGAGTCCATTATGACTCCAAGATACTTGAAGTGGGAGACTAGTTCTAATTCTGCTCCGTTTAAAAACACGTTGGATCCTTCGATTTTGACTGGTCGTTTACTGAACATCATGCATACTGTTTTTTTTGCATTTAACTGTACGCAAATGTTGTTCAGCCAGTGTTGAACCTTGTCCAAAGCATTAGAGAGACAAGATGCGATAATTTCAGTGTTTTTCCCGTGTACAAAGATGACCGCATCATCGGCATACATTCAACTCAGGACATACATTAGGCAAGTCATTTATGTACAGAGAAAACAGTAATGGTCCAAGAATGGAACGTTGTGGAACCCCAACAGGGTTGACAAGGTAGGGGGATTTGGCTCTGTTGACCAAAACACACTGTTTTCTGTTCGATAAGTCAGACTTAAACCAATGTATCGAAACTGCCGAAAAATTGAAATACATCAGCTTTGTAAGGAGCACTTGGTGGTCAACAGTGTCAAAAGCCTTCCTGAGATCAAGGAAGACAGCACCTACATATGGGCTCGTGTCCAACAGACATTTAACCTTTTCCACAAAGACACAGTTAGCTGTCTCAGTGGAGTGCACGAAAACCAAACTGCATTGGGTGGAGTGGAGCGAAACCTTTGTCTAAATGTTTGGTAATTAGTTTTGACACCCATTTCTCAGCTACCTTAGAGACACAGGGGAGGATTCTGATTGGTCTGTAATTGGACATTATTGCCTTATCCCCAGATTTAAAGATCGGTGTCACCGTGGCCACCCTCCAGGATGATGGAACTTCCCTCGTGCTGATAGATTGATTCACTAGCATACTAATTGGTTTTATCAGACCGTCGATATGTGTCTTTATAAAGTTTACATTTCGCCTTAACACCTCAGCCTTTTCATTTTGTGCTTAATAGGGTATTTCATTGACTTACGACTTACCTAGAAGGTGGTCATGGGGTTGAAAGATGATCTAAAGCAGTGGTCACCAACCTTTTTAAGCCCAAGATCACCGACCTCGGCCTAGGTGAAAGGCGAGATCTACCTATTGCAGAATTGAGTGAAAAAGACGGCCCAGACAGTGCTTCCAATTTGAGGCTTTTTATATAGGCTAATTGCATCTGAATTACTGTTACAATGAAGGCTCCATAATCAGCTCACGGCATATAGGCAGGGGTAAAGTGCTATTTTTTATGAGTGGGGGGCGGACCTCATCTCCTCTAGGGGGGTCCTCACCTCCTCTAGGGGGGTCCGGGGGATGCTCCCCCGGGAAGATTTTTTTTTTAAATATTGAAGTTGAAAGCATCAATCTGGTGCACTTTGAGAGCAACATGAAGAGATCTATGGATACCTCTCTCAGCACCCATAAGAAACAGAACTGTAAACAGATTTTCTTTTTCTTTATGGATATTTTACAAATCACTCCCCTTTTAAACTGTATTCTTGTTTTACTGCCATATAGTATTTCATACCTGTTTTTCATTTATTCTCTTATTGTTTGTATAACTATAATGATCATGAAGGTGTGCCGCGGAAATAATCTTTTGAATAATTTGTGAAAAAAAAGTTCTAAACACTCAGTCCTTTAGCTCACCTGAGCCCCTCAGTCTGACAGGGGAGGACTCTCCAGCTTGTTGTGGAAACAGCTCCTTATGTCCGTTAGTGCAGCTAGCTAACCAGATGCTAACATCACGGTCCCCGCTAGCACCGGTCCCTCTATCTCCCTCTCTCCCTCTCTCTCTCTATCACACTAAATGCGCTATTGCCACACACACACAGAGCCGAGCTTGAATGACACAAGCACACATGTATTTCCATGCAACTCTCTGATTGGTCTGGTGACTTGCCTCTGTTGCATTCACTGAACACGGGAAATTGCATCCCTGCCGTCCTCTCTTGTGTCATGATGAGGTTCACGTAAAGCACGGTTAATGTATTATATTATTGAGGTCTCTCAATATATACGTCAATCAAGTGGCACCTGCTAACGGGGTGGTGGATGATAGGTTTACATCTAAAAATGTATTTTTCAAACATTATTATTTTTATTTTATTTTTATTTCTTTTGTTACTTTTTTTTTTAACGGTCCGCGATCTACCCCACCACACTCGCGATCGATCGGTCGATCGCGATCGACTGGTTGGCGACCACTGATCTAAAGTATATAAAAGTAAAAAAACATTACCATAAAACTTAATATTCTTCAATACTTTATAGTTTTCTCTTCAATTATTTTCAGATGTATTATGCTCCCCGCAGGATGAACAGTAAAAACTTTGCTGATTCTATGTTTTTTTTATCTAGCGCTATCATAATGTTAAATTGTTCATTTTTGCAATACTTTGGTTTATGAAAGAATACCTACAAAAACCCTCTAATTCCCATCAGCCTCAGCTGTAATGTGTTAATTATTTCAATGCTTCGATAAATAATTAATGCTGATGGGCCATGGACACATTTCTGATCTCCAAATACTGATATAGATACAAAAATTACAAATCATATTAAAATATTTTTGTTTTAAATATTTGATTTATTTAGAAAGTAGCTCGGTACAGTCATGTGCAGCTAGCTTCTGCTCACCCTGTAGTGGTTTATTTCACAAATAATGACCTGCGTGCTGTACATTATGCTAGCATGCTAAGCTAAAATAGGGAACATGATAAACAATATCATAACATCAGCCTGTTAGCATTGTCATTGTGAACATGTTAGAGCATTTAGATTGAATCATCACTGTTTCTAAGTGTAGCCTAACACAGCTGTTAGCAAGCATGTAGTAGAATCTTACTATTTCCTTTGTAAAGACTAGACAGCATTTAGGCAGCTTATATTTAACCAAATTCAACAACATAAGGTGGGAAAAGAAAACAACAAGATTTCAGAAAACCCTCAAAGGCACATGATACAAGGATTGGCAACTAGAAGTTTCTCAATTTCAAAAAAACACTCAACAAAACGTTTTGGAACTAGATATATCAATTAGCCAATAGACTAGTGTCACTCATTTGTAAAATGTAAAAGACTAAACGATTACTCTCTCAATCAAAAGACGAGCATTAGATTAACCCAAAGCCGTAATCATTCAATGCAGCACTTTAACAACTGGTGCATGTGATCGTGAGCTACATTTTAACTCACCAGTGCTCAATAAGCCCTATCGACCCTCGCGCTGCCCTGGAGTTGACCCCTGCTGGACCGGGACAAAGTCACTCTGATCTACCACTGTATGTGGTTCTGGCCCTGAGCGCTGCCATAGAGATTAAACCCTAGGAGGTAAATGAAAGACAGTAGTTAAACCATGATCTCAGCTCTTTCAAATGGACCATTGTTAGTTTCTGACCGGCTGCCACACAGCAATTGTTTTGACCCAAATTCTCTTTGTGCAAGAAACCGAAACAGAGAGATGTGGTAAAGATTGATGCTTTCCTAAAGCATACAATTAGAGTTGTATGCTAATCAAGAAGAACCAAAGTACTTAAAGATGATTTTCATTTGAGAAAAGGATTCAGGTTCCCATTCAACCTCTATTTATGTATCCCGGGTGGTCACGATTAAATACAGCAATCCTTCACGATGACCCTAAACCTAAGACATTAGCATTACATTTGGACAGATAATGTTTGCAAATACTTAAAGAACTTCAACAAAAATGAAAAATTAGCAAAGACTGAGGAGCCAAAGTGAACAAGAGAGAAGTAAAACAAATACCAGGAGCGGTAAGATAGTTATATGCCAGACAAAACATCCACCATATTTGAGGAAAACACAAATAAACACAACAAGGAGCCTGTCTTTACTTAGAGGCAACTCATTCTAACACAAAGAGGTGGAGGTTTACAGCGGTCCAGACTGAGAGAGCTGTTTAGGTAGTGATTCAGCCTCAGCCTGGATGCTCAGGTCTGCATGGGGAGTGGGTGTGTATTACTGAACGCTGAGGCTTCTCTTCCTCCTCCCACAGCCCAGAGATCGGCCCAGGAGCTGCCTCTGGTGGATAAACGGAGCCTGGAGACGTGTCCTGCCCTTGGGGGCGAGAGGATGCGAATCGACGGACACAACTTCCAGCATGACTCCAAGGTGGTGTTCGTGGAGAAGGCTCAAGGTAAAACAGGAGGAGTTCTGGACTCTTAGTACAGCTGTGTGTCTCTGTGTGTGTCTCCCTCTCCCTTATTGGAGAAACCCCAGCACTGCCTCCCCCTCTTCTCTCCCCCCGCCGTCAAAATATCCTCCGTCCTGCCAAAGAGCCACATGTGGTGCACATTAATGCGCTGTATTTTTAACCAAGCAGATTTACATTTGCAGAAGTTTCCATTGCCTGTTCAGCAGAGGAATGGATCACCAATGCAGTGTGTATGCGTGCGTGAATGTGTGTGTGGACGCATGCACTTTTGTGTGCGCCATGCGTCATTATTTGTTTCTCTTTTTTTTTTACTTTAAGCCGTTTTGGTTTGGAGGCACAGAGGACTGCCGCCAGATGTCGATGCGTGGAGGTTTACAAACTGCAATTTCCTTGATTAGCCTCAGCAAAGCAACGTGAGCCACAGTGTATGCCGGGGCTGAGCCATGTAAACACATGTGATCCTATCTGCCCGGTGACTCATACAAATAAAAAGAGGGAAGCCTTTCATTGTTCCACCTGTGAAAGGAAGAATTCAAGGCTGTCCTATCACAGAGAACCCCTACCCCCTCCAGCGCTGTACAATGGAGAAGTGAGATTGTTTTTCATAACAAGAAGTGATTGGATCAGCGGAGGCCCCTTTGATTAACCCTGATCCTTCCTGAGAGGCAGGGCCGGTTTTTGGCATAGGCGATCGCCTAGGACGCCAGATCTGGAGGGGGGGGGGGGGGGGGGGGGGGCGCTAGTAGCTCTGGGAGGGACATTTTTTTTTTTTTTACCTTTGGTGCTCATCCTAATTTTCGGCCTTGATGTAACAACATTCATAATTAAGTAAATGTAACACCCTTTTCACCCCGGTTACACTTTTAATTTGCCCTGTACGATGGCCGCTGTAAGTGATGAAAGTGGGGGATGTTGGCTTATCAGGCGCCCGCAGCTCACAGCCAAAGTGCGAGTGAGCGTGGGAGTGAGCGTGGGAGAGAGAGAGGGCGCACCGGTACCGGCACTGTTGTTATTAGAATCTGGTGCTAGCTGCTCTAACGGATATAAGAAGAAGATGTTTCTACAACAAGGGTGGAGGAGAGCTCTCCTGTCAGACTGAGAGGCTCAGTGAGGTAAAGGACTCTGAGTGTTTAGATAGTTCACTTTAGTCTAAGTTAACTCAGTGGGTCTCAAACGTTTTGATCACAATTTATGTAAACACATATTTCCAAGGCACTCCTTTATAATTATTAGGATAAATAAAAACAGGTTTGAAATCATTTCAATGTATACTATAGGACAGTAAACCAAACACATCGTTTAAAACTGGAGATAAAAAAATATGCATAAATAAATAAATGTTAACTAGGTAAAATAAGATATGAATGAACAACAAAAATAAAAAAAGTTACATTTATTTGTTATTTGTCGGCTAAAATCTCGCCTAGGGCAATACATTGGCTAGAACCGGCCCTGCTGAGAGGAGTGTTTGAGTTGTGTGTCCTGAAGCTGCTCTGGAGACAACAACAATGTCACTGGTTGGATTGAACTTCAGTTATAAGGAGAAAAAAATCTAATTTTTACAGTACAAGTTAACCAGCTAGCAAAAATAAAGTTCTGGTTTCAATTTAAAGCAAAAAGGAAGCTAGCTTATTAGCATGACTAGTTGGCCTCCTGCTGATCATATTTTAAATGTTGACTTTATGCTACAGTATGCTAACTAATCATTTTATTAGTTTTGTGTTTTTAAGTTAATTTGCCATATTTTGTAAAAAAGTTAACTTGGCTACTCTAGTTATGCTATGCTAGCTTTACCTAGAAAATCTGATCATTAGTAAAGCTAAGTTTTAAGCTAATACAATGTTGTTTTGTTGTGCATTTTCCGCTACTCACTTACAGGATGCATGAGCAAGATCAAATATTTCCCAAGATCAGTACAAGGAAATTATTAATATAAGATCATTTCATATTTAATTTAAACTATGGAATTGAACATGCTTCCATTAGTAATCTCAAGTAAATAGTAGTAAAGGAAAGAATATCCATTTAATTCATAAAACTTTTTATTAAAAAATGCAAATAATTTTTCGAAATTCAGCATTTCAAAATGTTTGACGAATTAATCTGGTGATAATAATTTATATCCTATCATAATATTAAGAATACAAATTAAAACAGCCTTGATGAGGAAGACCATGAGGTGCTATGCTGTAAAATGTTCACTCTAAAAAATAATAATAAATGGAGGTAAAGATTTATTTTTGTCAAACTGCTTTTTCCAAAGTCCAGAAAAACACTTTTTTTATCTTCTTTTACCATTTCAGATTTTTCACAATCTCCCAAGTCTGTATGTGCTGATTACTTTTACATGATCCTCTTAAAAGTAAACCCTAACCTAACCAAGGAATTTACCTCTGCCTCTTTGAAAATAAATCAATGAATTGGGTAATTAGTTTCGTAAGCAGAAAGAGAGTAATGACCAGATGTAAATACTGTCAGTACCAGTTTTCTGATTCCGTTTTGTTCTGAATCTGACGGGCCATGTGCCGGCTCTGGACTGATGCTGATGGGTGTGCTTCTTGCTTTTGATGAGGGTTTCCCCCGCGTCTGGCTCCGGCATCAGATTCCCGGGCAATCCTACCATGGAAACATCCTTAAGCCAGGCTTCCACTGCCCCCCCCCCCCCCCTTTTCTGTTTCCCTCAACCCTTCCACATCTCTATCCAAGCTGCCTCTGTGCCACCAGTTCATTAATTCTGCTCCCGATGGATCATGCTGCTAGGTCTTGGTATCTGTATAAATAGAGCAGTGAATAGGTACAGTAGACAATTAGAGGCATCAGTCGTCTCTGGGGTGAAATGGCTTCATTGGTGCAATGAGATAAGTTTGGGGAGATACAAAACAACATATTAAAAATTAATCTCTGCTTTCAGAACTTTGCTTAGAACTGATTGAATCTGAACATTTAAAGGGATTGTCAGGATGTTTTGAAGTGGGATTGTATGAGGTACTTATCCATATTACCTGCAGTAGATAGTGGTCATCACGCCTAAATAAAAAAATGTATTTAAGACACATAAAAAATGTCCCACCTTTAAAAAACAATAGAGCTTTTGTGTATCCTATATTCAGAATATTTTCATCCCTTTACCTCAGAGTGATACAGCTATTTCAAACATAGAACTGAAGCGTTAACATCCATCAATCTCCCCCTCAAAGCCACCAGAGTTCATTAAAATAAATCAGTTTTTAAACATCCAAGAACACAGTGGTTGTTGGTCTGTCACTGCCTCAATCTGTTACTTTGTTTGTGTTATTGTTTGACTTTTGGTTGGTTCAGATTCACCCAGGTCACAAAATAACACAAGCTAACTAACTGATTGAAGCAGTGGTGGACCAGCATCTCCTGCGTCCTGTGAGCTAAAATTATGTTTTTTTTAATGGAGTCTGGTGCTTCTTGAATGTAGACTGTACTCCAGCTCACGGAAACCTAAAGCGGTAAAAAAGTGATACATTTAGCATACACTTACAGTAAATGCATATATTATTTTTGTTAACTTAAGCTGATCAATTATCCAATCTTGTTGTTTTTTTACCTACAGTACATCTACTGTAAATAATATACTGACTACGGAAAGGTACCTCATACAACCCCCCTCAAAACATCCTAATTATCCCTTTATTATGCTATATTATTATTTTATTTGTGCCAAAGCAGAGCTCTGGGAAACACTTTAACAATCAACTCATAAACCCTGATTGGTTGATGTTGTTGCCACAAAGAACTTAGGGTATTTAATTTTACCGATTTATTATTTTCCTGACAATTATCCAATAAAGCATTCTCGCAAAGTAGCATTCATGAAGCTGCGGTAACAGAATGTGTGGGCGTTGACATATTGTGTGTTTGTATGTGACCCAAACCTATAGCATGTGTGTGTGAGTGTCAAACACACTGAAGCATATTTATTTTGCTTTCTGTTTTTGTGTCCAATCTACATTATGTTTAAGAAGAGATAGTGACACTGGGGCACTTATAAGTACTTCTCATTCATGTTTTCAAGTGTGTTATGTTGCTATACTGTATGACTCACGAAGAAGGAAATCCCTGCTTCCCCCCATAGAGACTAACTCTGTCACATGTTCCTGTGTCTCAGCACAACATCTGACAACAGTCACAGCTCTGCTCCATCACGCCCCCCTGAGCCTCCCGTGTCCCGCCTCAGTAGAAATATCCCAGATAGGATCAGTTCAGTTGTCACTCCTGGTTACAGCCAATCTGTCATCAGAGATTATGGTACGGCCTGAGCGCTGCAGACCTCAGCCTGTAATCCAAACCTCACTCAATCTCACCTTGCTTTCATTTGCCCCGGCCTGTCCAGAAGATGATGCCTCTGATAAGTACCGTTCACTCCATTTGTAAAATTAGGCCCTCCTGTCCTTTATTCACCTCTGTTTTTTTTGTTTGGTGTGCTAGGTTCACAGATATAATGTATTGGCTGAAAAAGGCTAAACTTGCCAAAATTCTAAAATAATAATAATTGAAATGGCAGAGTGTTTTAAAAACATACAAAGACTACTCAAGCAGGCACGAGCGTGTATCCTCAAAAATCTGAAATGTTCAAGAATAAAACAGCCCTGCTCTTATCTTTGTGACAATGCATTATTCAGCTGATCTATTATGGTTTGTTTAGTTGAACAGGCAGGAAAATGTCTATCTCGAAATGTCTAAATCACCAAATTTGACAATGGGAGTATTGATGATAATTTGGAAAATGTATTACCATAGAATTTCCTAGCAAGAGTATTATACAGTGTTTATATTTAGTGTAGGCTTAGTAGAGGACATTATAGGATTGCACTAAAGTGAGTAAATTAAACACATAAATTAAGTAAACAAAACTGGACTAGAAACATATGTAACTGTAACAAGTGTAGCCTAAAGCTCTACTTACTAGCTTTCAACTGCATCTCAAGGTCGTCATTTAGCAAGTGGAGCAAAACGGAAGCATTTTTCATCAAATGTAAATCCATGTTAAGTTAAGTTCTCAAAACGGTACATGTTAGAGAAGAATAACCCTCATTGTCCAGCCACTTGGCAGCAATCAAGTTATAATAGGTATTTTTGTATAGTTGTACTATTATGTTTAAAATGTATGAATTGAGATGATGGAGTTCCTTATTTATGTTCCTGTTTTGTCTGTCTTCAATACTAGTGTTTGTCACCTAGCTACTTATAGGTTAATAATGACTGATTAGTGAGTGAGTGTACTCAGTTGCTAGGCAGACATCATAAATAACTTCTGAACCAGAAGCTGTTACTTCTTGATTCAAACCAGTAAAAACACATGGTGTGCATTACAGGAGACACAGGATTTGAAGAGGTTTATAAAAAACGTATTTTGATGTAGATTACGTCACTATTCAAAAAAGGAAATGAGAATAGCAGCCTTCACAATATGAGTGTTACTTTAGAACAATGGTGGTGTTTTGTTTTTATTAACAAATATCTGCATATAAATGCAAATCTGTAGGTAACAGGAATTTGGGATAGGAGGGTTTCCGCTTGGTGCTCCATGTAATATTGATCATGTATGAGTGGGTTTGGCTGAATGCAGGTAACAAACTGTGTAGAGAGAAAAGAGGGAGAGAGGACGCATTGGCAGAAATCCAATAACATCTGTTATTTTAAGATACTTTTCATTAGCTTTAAAGTATCTTTTAAACTGGCAAATTGAGTAAAGTAATTGACGCATCTCGAGTTGCTCATTAAACTATAAACGATTAAATCCATTATCTGCTGGTTACACCGGAACCCCATACATATTGGCTTTTGCACCAAGAGGCTTGTTGTCGCCGATGGGCCCGATATTGGTGCCCCTGTTTCAGAAGTATGCGGTTATCTGAAAATAATGCATACCTTCCAGTCAATATAATTCAGGTCATTATGGCCATGGTGCAAAGTGTTTCGGTTTGCATGATCTACTTTTGGGTACTGCCTCTTTCTACTGTCTTTTTAAGTCTGTTTAAAATGTTTTATTTTCTGCTCCCCAAACCATAATTGACATAAGCTTAACTTGGGTGAGAAACCCTGCAGGAAATCCTTGCAGAGGAGAAACCCCCTTGGAAAAGAGGACTTCACATCTGGCCTGTTGCTCTGAACACCTGCCTTCTCTCCTGCAACGTCTTGCTGTGAATAACCCTTTTCCTGCTTCATCAAACCCCCTCAGTTCAGCTGCAGCGGGGGTCTTTTTTTGTGACTCATTCTGCCCACCTGTCCGTCCCTTCCTCAGCTGATGAGATGGAGCGTCTTAGGAAGAAGAAAGCTTGGCGAGTTTTCCTTAACTGACCGGAAGGCACTAACAATTGTGCCTAATTATGATTGGCCAGAGCAACCGCACAAGAAACAGGAACCTGAAAATTGAACTTGGAGAGGATTATCCTTCTGCAGGGCTGCCAGATGGTGTCTGGAATTACCTTTAGAAAATTACAGATAACCATCCTCCTTTAAGCCCCATGAGAGCTGTGAGCAGGATGACTGTAATGTATCAGCAGAGGCTGTTTCTAACATGTGGCGGCTCCGTTAGCTCTGCTAGCTTTGAGCAGTGGTTTGGTTTGGAGAGAAGGGTGGTCAACAAGCTTCAGTTTCATTGCATTCATAAAAACAATGACTTCCACTCAAAGCCGTTCGGTGGTTTGGCTGCCTATGACACTTCTGGGAACAATGGCTGTTTTCATAAACAAATCAATTAAAGATGCATAAACAGAGGGGATTAGGTTTTCATAAATTACAGTGCATGATACATAAAAATGGCAAGACCGCTTGAGAAACTCCAGAGATGATTTCTTGATGAAAGCTTTGCCCTGCGTTCGGATGACGTTGGGCAGTGACAGGCACCAGAGTGAAGCCAGGATCTGGTTATCCACTGCTGCCATTTATCAGCTCGGACCTAGGCTCACATCTTCCAGAGTTGCAACCTCTTGCATGGAGCTTCAAAATCCCCACGTGTTTTCAGAGGCGGGAGGAAGGAAGAAGTCTCAGTCATCAGTCAGAGGACAAGGGAACTCTTTGAGCATGGGTAGAGCATGTGTTTATATTTACTGTACGTTATGAGGGCTTGGGCACACGCCACCCTGCTGTTTCACTTTGGGCACCGGCGCTTTACTCCACCCAGACCCAATTAAGGAGCACAAAGAGCTGTTTGATTCCCTTTATAAATCCAACATGACAAATAAGCGTATTGTATATTGTTTGATCCCCATGGCTCTGTACAGCACACTGCCGCTGCGCCATTGACGGCTCTGTGTTATGTCTGTTCTGAGAAAGTAATGATTTGTATTGACCATCGCTAACGAAATGTGAATCGCAAGACTTCTGCGAGGTTGGGACGCAGCCAATGCCAGAAGAGCTTGGGCGTTGTGAGAGTTGGAGAGGGGTACTGGGTTTATATGGTGGTTTTGGGGGGAGAGGTTTTAGGCTGAGTTGTTTAACTTAGACAATATTGGAAATGATCCAGCACAGTGGGCCAGGGAGTTAGAAACCATATTGAGCTGGAGAGCTAAGGGTTTTTCATTGCAGGCGTTGTGCAGATGGTGCCCTATAACTCTGGAACATTCAGCGGTTATCAATTACATTCTGTGGTTATCAATTATCCGGTACGCTCTTTTTCAAAACAAAGGCATCCCACGCGTTCAGAGCTCTTTCTTTTTGACAAGTTTCCTGGCAGTAGGTAGCCGAGCACAGAAAACAGAAAAGTGCTACATTAGATTTGTCTATCTCTGTGATGAAAAATGATGTGAGTCAGAGAGAGAGAAGCAGACAGGGAGAAGCAGAGAGAGACAGAGGGAGATCTGAACAACATGTTTACCTCCTGTGGATCCACATCGGCGGGGAAGGCTTCCCTTCTGGAGACGTTCCCGAAGTGAAGAGAGGCACAGAGCAGGAGGGAACAGAAAAACAGACATTTTTTAGAGAAAGAACTTCTTTCATAGAGGAAAGAATATTATTATTGGTTGAGCTAAGAGTTTATTTTCTGCTCTGAACCCTAACGAATATATGTTAGAAGTAGTAAGAAGGAGCATTTCTTCCTTGAGAATATGCCTTTACAACACAAAGATAAAACCACCATTGGATTCTTTATGAAGCGTATCCTGTACAACTTCCTTCAAGCCGTTCTTTTTTTCATTTCTATTGTTTACACACAGGCTTCCTGCTACATGGTTTTCTTTGATCATGCTTCCACACACCGTTGGGTATTTTCTTGCTCGCCAGATGTCTTAAACCAATCCCGATTGATGGGGTGCCCAGGAAATGCATAATTTTCATTTTATCTTGCTTCAAATGTATTCAAACAAAGGTTTTTGTCATTATTGTTCGGTTTAAGGGTGTGGAATTTAGGTTGCCCTCTCTGTTACCAGGAATACATACTTTCATGTATTTTTCATTAGTTTGACACAAAGCCTTTTTTCTGTCTTCACCAATGTTTAATCAGCAAAGACAATAATCTTTTCAATTTTCCAAATTGCCATTTGCCGGGTCTCGTAACGAAGACACGTGAATGGTCAACTTTGACAATGTTGAATGTTTTAAAAAATGTGGCATTTAAACTAACTAAAATGTACACAAATGAGTCATTTGAGTCATCATGTCTCAAGTCCAGTCACAACACAACACAATATCTCTGGCAGGTGCACTAAATAAGTGACCAATTTATTTACTCAAAAAAGTCTGTAAACTTAAAAAAGAAAATAGTTTAGCTGACTGGCTATATATATATATATATATATATATATATATATATATATATATATATATATATATATATATATACTGTACAGTGTATATAGACAATTTTATTCATTGGGGTAAACCCCTTGAGATGCACCATCTCGTTTTCAAGGGGGTCCCGACAATAGCAACAACTTACAGACATTGATAAACAAAAAGACAAAATGCAAAACATGACACACAAGACAAACCACATACAGTCTGTTAAGTAAAATTCAAGCAATGCACACAATCATTACAATTTGAGACAGTCAAGCAAATCAGTTTCATCAATATCAGTTATAACAAGTACAGACCAGTTGAAAGTGAGATAGCAATGCATGTTTAAATAAACCCAATGATGCAAGAGATCTAATAGCAGCAGGTAAAGTATTCCAGTCAGTTGGGGCTTTAAACATGAACGCTCTTCTGCCAATCCATTTTTTTGCAGAGGGGACAGAGAAATAAATCTGAACAGAATGTCTAACTTGATGATTTGACGAGTAGGGTACAAAATACTGCTTTAAATAAGGGGAATAGTTAAAGGTGGGGTAGGTCATTTTGGAGAAACCAGCTCGAGTGCGCTAGAATTTGAAAATACACAGCCGGAACAAATCTGCCACTTCCTTACAGAGCCCCTCCTCCAACACACACGAACGCGCACATGACCAATGAGGGCACGAGATAAGTTTGTGCACAGATGGAAGGCTGACAGGCAGGTAGGCCATCCAGTTACTTTAGCCGGCCCGGCTAAAATGACTGGTCGTGCTTTTTACAGCGCTACGGCTTCCACAGATGACATGTTTTAATGTATTTTTTGTCAAAGCACTTCAGATATTCATTGCTATCTGGATGTTAAGAGCATTCCATGGAATATAACAAAAAGTGTATCTCGAGCCGGTTTCTCAAACTTACCTACCCCACCTTTAAGATAAATGCATTTAAATATCAGCAGCTCAATGCCCAGCTGAGCCCGTTCCCCTTCAGTTCTACCCTTAAGTCTCTCATTAAAATGACAGCCCACTGTATCTCTGCTCCTTCTCTAAGCTTATTTTGTGCCTACATTCCGGAGATCTGGCAACAAGACTGAGTTTTTCCTCTGGGGTCGAGGGTTCCTTCTCTCTAAGGTGACACAAATGTTATAACTTTCTTCTGGAGAGCAGCAGCAGCTCCACAGCTGACAGACAGTGTGGGAAAATAAAGGAACGGGAGCAGGTTTCCTGTGTCTTCTCAGACCTAATAGGAGCTGTCACTGCCAAGCTGCACCTCCTCCAGCTGTGCCACCTCTCAAACTCTATACCCGTCCATCTGCGACGTGCTGTGTGCTCAATTCAAACGCTCCACTTATCAAACTGCAGCCTGTAAAAACACATATCTCACTTCATTTTCTACAAGTAAACGTGGCCACAGCTGACCTTTTCTTCTTCTTTTCTTCTTAAATTGTGGCTTCCTTTCCACGTAAAGTCCTTTCGCAGTCCTTTTTTAGGGCCTTGTTAATGCGTCCAAAGAAACTGCAATGGTTTCCTTCTGTGTTGAATGAATTGGTAGTTTTACTGTGACACCTCACTGGGCAGGGAGACAAAAGGGTTTTCCAACAGAACACATGATGCCTCGTTTTTTACTGCCTAATGGGAAAACTACTATTTAACAATCATTATATGGGGATAACAGAACGATTCCTATGAGAACACAAGGAATTAGGAGTTTGAGAGTTGAGACGAGTTTCCAGTCGTCCGGCTTTAATGAGTCCTGCAGCTGCTGCCGCATGTTGGGATTCCTCACTGCAATGAAGTCAAGGTTTCTCTCCACCAAAGATATCGCTCATCTCTTTGGTATGACTCGTTTTTTTTTAGGATTGCATTACTTGCTAGACTATGAGCTCATGGCGGCGGGAGAGACGATATGTGGTGCGGCTGTTTAATTCATCACTGATGTAACAGATAATAATAACATCGCTCATGCCATCTCTTATTTTCTGATTTGTCTCTTAAAAAGTTTTTTGTTTTTTTTCAGATGGACACCACCTCTGGGAGACTGAGGCCAAGGTAGACAGAGACGTCTCGAAGGCTGTGAGTGATACACATGACACTCTTAACGTGACCAATCCGGTTTAATTTCAGAATTAAAGCAGTTGTTCTCAATTGAATCGATTGGTTTCTGAATCATAACCTACACAACTCCTACTTTGTATGGTCAAATCACTTTAAAGGGGCCCTACTATGCTCATTCTCAGGCTCACATTAGTGTTTTGTTTCTCTACTGTGTTGTGTTTACCTGCTTTAATGTTCAAAAAGCTCTTTATTTTTCTTATACTGCCTGTGCTGCAACACCTCTTTTCACCCTCTGTCTGAAACCAGAGCCCAGTCTGCTTGTCACGATCTGTCTGTGTTGTGTTTTGTCTTGTCTTTTTCTGTCTTTGGTTTCATGTTTTATTTTGAAAAGTGTTCACCCCCTGTCTTGCCAGTTGCTTTCTGTCTGTTTTCCCTCCTGCCTGATTACCCGATTGTGTTCACCTGGTGCTCCTGTGTTTTCTCCTCCCTCCTCACCTGTGTCTTGTTTGTGTGATTAGTCTTGTGTGTATTTAAGTTCTGTTTTTTTTGTCTGTCATTGTTAGTTCCTTGTGTTTGTCTTTGACTGTGTCACAGGGTAGTGTTCTGTTTTTGACGCTTTAGCCTTGGAATAAAGGTATTTTTATTTGAAATCTGCATTTGGGTCCTGCCTGCTTCACTCAACCCTGACAGAAGGAACCAACCAGAAATGGACCCAGCAGATGATCCATTTGAGGTGGAATTACAACATTTTACCTCTTTATTGGCTTGCTGCTATGATTGGTGGAAGGGAGCGTCCAGTGTTCTGCAGAAGGAGGCCGCTCTGGTAAAGGCGCACCGGTTGGCAACAGAGAAACCATGTTTGTTGAAGTTCTTACCTGGCTGGATTATGGACTTCCTCCAGACATGTGATTCTCGGCCTGCTAGCTCCAGGCATGCTAGCTTCCTGCCTCTCAATTCCCAACCTGACACCATACGTCTCGGTGTGTTCCATCTGGAGTCAACCCCTGCTTCTTCCCCATTTCCTGCTCCTGTCCAGGAGCCGTTCTCGGGTACTCGTCTGGCTTTTGGAGGTCCACTGAGCCTCCAAAAGGCTCCTAAGAGAAAGAGTCGCAAGTCCAGGCTAGCAGCCCGAGCCCCAGAAGCCATGCTTTGGGCTCCAGTACAGGCCCCAGCAGCCATGGTACCGTGCTCCAGTGCCAGCCCACACAGCCATGGTACCGTGCTCCAGTACCATCCCACACAGCCATGGTTCCGTGTTACGGTTCCGTGCTCAGCAGCCATGGTTCCTGTTCCAGTACCGGCCCACACAGCCATGGTTCCAGCCCCAGATCTGGTCCCAGTAGCCATGGTTCCAGCCCCAATTCTGGCCCCAGCAGCCATGGTTCCGGCTCCAGAACCGGCCCACAAAGCCATGGATCCGTGCACCAGTACCTGCCCACACAGCCAGGCTCCAGGCTTCTGTTCCGTGCCCAACAGCCATGGTTCCGGCTCCAGAACCGGCCCCAGCAGCCATGGTTCCGGCTTCAGTACCGGCCGCAGTAGCCATGGTCCCGACTCCAGTTTCGGCTCCAGTACTGGCTCTCCGGCCGACGCCAGCTCCCCGTGTCCTGTCGACGTACCGGCCGACTCCAGCACCTCGTCTCCTGTCGGCGTTCCGGCCGACTCCAGCCCCCCGCGTTCTGTCGGTGTACCGACCGTCTCAAGTCCCCTCTCGAGTCTCTTCTCGAGTCCCCTCTCGATTCCCCTCTCAAGTCCCTACCCAATGTCCTGGTCCGTTGGAGGTTCCGCTGGGGGTCCTGCCAACTCCATGTCCTGTCCCGTTGGGGTTCCCGCCGACTACTCTTCTGCCGGGGGTCATGCCAACCCTATGTCCTGTCCCGTTGGGGGTCCAGCCGACTACTCTTCTGCCGGGGGTCCTGCCAACCCTATGTCCTGTGCCATTGGAGGTCCCGTCGACTACTCTTCTGCCTGGGGTCCTGCCAACCCTATGTCCTGTGCCGTTGGAGGTTCCGCTGGGGGTCCTGCCAACTCTATGTCCTGTCCTGTTGGGGGTTCCGCCGACTACTCTTCTGCCGGGGGTCCTGCCAACCCTATGTCCTGTGCCGTTGGAGGCCCCGCCGACTACTGTTCTGCCGCGGGTCCTGCCAACCCTATGTCCTATGCCGTTGGAGGCCCCGCCGACTACTCTTCTGCCGGGGGTCCTGCCAACCCTATGTCCTGTGCCGTTGGAGGCCCCGCCGACTACTCTTCTGCCGGGGGTCCTGCCAATCCTATGTCCTGTGCCGTTGGAGGTCCGGCCAACACCTGTTTCGTCAGGGGTCCTGCCAACCCCATGTCCTGTTCCGTTGGGGGTTCCATTGGAAGTTCTGCCAACTCCGTACCCTGACCTGTTGGGGGTCCCCGCCGACACCTGTCCCGCCGGGGTCTCGCCAACACCTTTCCTGTTGGGGGTCCCGCCGACACGTGCTCTGCCGGGTTTCCTGCCAACACCATGTCCTGTCCTGTTTGGGGTCCCATCGACACCAGCCCTTGCTCCGTCGTGGGTCCCACTGACACCAGCCCATGTTCCGTCCAGGGTCCTGTCTACGCCCGACCTGCCAGGGGTTCCACCAGCTCCTGCCCGTCCTTGTGCCCGGCCCCCTGAGTTCCCCAGCCGCGGTCTTCGCCCTCGAGCCCGGCCCCCTGAGTGCCGCGGTCTTCGCCCTCGAGCCCGGCCCCCTGAGTGCCGCGGTCTTCGCCCTCGAGCCCGGCCCCCTGAGTGCCGCGGTCTTCGCCCTCGAGCCCGGCCCCCTGACTCTTCCAGCCGCTGCCTTCGCCCTCATGCCCGGCCCCCTGAGTTCGCCCGCTGTGACCTTCGCCCCTTTATGAACTCTGCCTTGCCCCCGGGCCGTCTGCCCGAGATCCCTTCCGGGTCCTCTGCTGTGCCCCTGGGCTGTCAGCCCAAACCCCCCCTCCAGACCCCCTCCACCCACCCTTGTGGCCCTAGTTTTGTGTCCCTCCTCCGGTCCCCCTCCACCCACCCTGCTGTAAAAAAAAAACCTCTGTCTGAAACCAGTGCCCAGTCTGCTTGTCACGATCTGTCTGTGTTGTGTTTTGTCTTTTTCTGTCTTTGGTTTCATGTTTTATTTTGAAAAGTGTTCACCCGCTGTCTTGCCTGTTGCTTTCTGTCTGTTTTCCCTCCTACCTGATTACCCGATTGTGTTCACCTGGTGCCCCTGTGTTTTCTCCTCCCTCCTCACCTGTCTTGTTTATGTGATTAGTCTTGTGTGTATTTAAGTTCTGTTTTTTCTGTCTGTCATTGTTAGTTCCTTGTGTTTGTCTTTGACTGTGTCACGGGGTAGTGTTCTGTTTTTGACGCTTCGCCTTGGAATAAAGGTATTTTTCTTTGAAATCTGCATTTGGGTCCTGCCTGCTTCACTCAACCCTGACACTGCTCTGATTGGTTAGCTGGCTGCCTCTGTTGTGATTGGTCAAGTGCTTAGATATGTCCCGCCCCTTAGCCTGCTACGTACAATGTGTTGGAGTGCTATGTAACTCTCTAGTGTTACATAGTGATGTTGCTATGTTGTGGAAGTAAACAAAGGAGTCCAATGGGGGCACTTCAGGCAGGGTGGGAGTGAACAGACCATTTACCTGCACAAAAACATATATAACGTATAATACATACAATAAATTACAATAAACTTTGCTTGAGATTAGAATGTATCACGCCCATATATATATTTATTTATATATATATATATATATAGGCTATTAGGGCTGTCAAACGATTAAACATTTTAATCAGATTAATCACAGCTTAAAAATTTATTAATCATGATTAATCACCATTCGAACTATGTCCAAAATATACAATTTCTTTATGTATATTGTTGTGGGAATGGAAAGATAAATGAAAGAAGGCGGATATATCCATTTAACATACAGTATCAATGTTTATTATAACATTTTTCTGCGTGTCAAAATGAAAGACAGCCCACACACCTATCAATCATCAAACCGTGGGGTCTTAATTCATTACGTGTTGATTTCTATCAACGGGGGAGTACTTCAGGAAAGTCGACGGGGAGGGGCTAGTGGAGTACTTCGTGACCACAAAGTGTGAACGTTGTGATCCAACACACTCTCACTCCATAATCGTCCAGGAGCGACGTTTGGTCAGTGTCCGTGGCGTGCATTTGTGACGCTCCTAGGCTCCTTCAGCGTCATAAAGGGATGCAAATAGCTTTCAACTGATTGCAATGTATTCCCATCTGCGGCGGGATTTGACGCTCATGGAAGCACGGCATTCGTTTGTGTCGGCTGCCCTTAAAGGCAATGTGAGCGTCCATTCTCATTGGATAACGGAGAATTGTACACCTGGAAGTAAGTATTCCCCTTACTGTCGATTGATTTTACAGTGATATCTGCACTACTCATCGACTAAAAAACACCAGATTATCCTTGTTAATTACACAACATTGATTGGTTTAAATTGTGTGCAATGCTTTTGTATTTTTCCCCTTCGATTCGGAGAAACAAATATTTTTTTCGGAGTAAAGGATGGCAGAAGACACTACACTACCCAGAATCCCCAGCTATCGTTTGGACTACACCATGTGCTCTGTTTGACAAACCCTGTGATAGTCCTCAAGCTCTGTGATTGGAGAGTGTGCTCCGAGGGTTACGCCGAACCTCGAACAGCACTTGAAATGGGATGGAACCACGGCAGACTGTCCAAAACTGGATTTGAACGGGTCCACCGCGTCCCCCCCTCCCCCACCCCGTCCCCAGAACTACACATGCTGGCTATTGTGTTTCGCAACATGTTCTCTATCTATGGCACGTCTCTACTGGGAGTTGTAGTTTTAAAAGACGTTTTCGTATTTCCCATAATAAGAAGTTGCCAGTATTAAACTGTGTACATCCCTGGAGGTTTAGAGGATAGGAAACACTCAAATTTAAAACATATAATTAATAAATGGGTGAAAATTGCTTGTGCCCATCATGGGCAGCATTAATATATACCCACATGCCAGCTAAGGTCAGAAGAGCTTTATTTAACAGCTGGTCTTATGTTTGTGACCCCTGTTGTTAATTGATAACATTACATTACATTAATTGATAACCCTGAAACATGCACTTGTTAAGGTACAGAGGCAAATTTTGCAAATATGGCAGTAGCCATCAATCAGCTTCAGATAAGATATACTTTATTGATCCCAAGTTGGAACATTTGCGTTACATCAGCATGTGTAACGGTTGTAAATATGCAGTGGTGTTTATTTGTAAATCATTTAGTATAATCACACAAATTCTGTGTTTTATATTTAACAATTCTGTGTTCTTTATTTATTGATTGTTCAATACCTGACAAGGCCGGAGATGAAATATCTACATATATCTTATAAGAGTATAATACATTATGTATACTATCAGTTAAAATAAGTGCTTCAACATAGTTAACATTGCTGGAGGTATGCACAAATATTGATAGATGTCTTGTAATGCACTATTGAGGAACCTGCGACCCAAGTTTTTCATTCAATGCATAACTACACCATAGTTGTGTAGGCCTATATGATATGTCAATAAACCTTAGAAAATCTTGAAATCTTGAAAGGGATGTGCAAAATAGTCATTATATACAATCTTTAATTAACTACTAGTAGAGAATAACGAGTAATGAATATACTTTATAGGGATCCTATTAATATCTAATAATAAAAATAATGAAATTCAATAACATGCTTTAACCACTAGGTGTCCCTTTATATCAGCTGTGCACCTTTATGGTGTAAATATAGCCTATCTACCAATTGGATCAAATATAAAAGTCAGCCGAATTAGTGTTAATACTGCAAGGAGACGTATTGTGGGAAAATAAACGTAAGATGTTGTTTAATGGCTGATATATTTATGATCCACGTCACGTTTTCAGTTCCTCATGTTTGTCTAGAAGTCTTCTCATCAGGGCTCTATAAATACAGAACTACAGCAGATATGTAATATTTAATGCAGCCGAACCGTGTATTACATTGCCGTTATGTGATGACTTTCAAAGAGAAAAGCAAGCACACTCGGAATAAAGTATTATTTTTTTTTTTTTAAATGTTTTCGGTCTGTTTCCGGTATTTGTTAATGACGATGTGCTGTGAGATGTGAGACTGGAATTGCACAGGGGAAAATAACGTAGGCTATCTTTAGATGCGGATTTTGTTCAACTAATATGTTTGCGCTGTGGACCAACACTATACGTTGACGGGGAAGGGGGTAGCAATAAAGATAACACCATTAAACAGTTACACAACATAACAGAAATAATATCGATAGCAGCGTCCCTAGCAACCACCTTGGTAACAATGAAAACGTTCTATGGACGCAATTTCCTGAAGTAATCTTCGTAATAACTAGCAAACTAAAGATCATGTACATCCACTGCACACATAATCTGAAATAACAACTCATATTTCTCGCAACAAATGACTTCAAAACGCATTTTAATGGCCAAACTAACTTTAAAATAGGCATTTTCCACCGAGAATAAAACGAAGTTCGGCCATGTTTTTTTTTCTGCAGGGAGAAATTTGAAGACGCCAGCCATTGGAATGAATGGTGAAAAAAAACGGGGTTTGTCAAACAGAGCACATGGTGTAGTCCAAACGATAGCTGGGGATTCTGGGTAGTGTAGTGCCATCCTTTACTCCGAAAAAATATTTGTTTCTCCGAATCGAAGGGGAAAAATACAAAAGCATTGCACACAATTTAAACCAATCAATGTTGTGTAATTAACAAGGATAATCTGGTGTTTTTTAGTCGATGAGTAGTGCAGATATCACTGTAAAATCAATCGACAGTAAGGGGAATACTTACTTCCGCGTGTACAATTCTCCGTTATCCAATGAGAATGGACGCTCACATTGCCTTTAAGGGCAGCCGACACAAACGAATGCCGTGCTTCCATGAGCGTCAAATCCCGCCGTAGATGGGAATAAATTGCAATCAGTTGAAAGCTATTTGCGTCCCTTTATGAAGCTGAAGGAGCCTAGGAGCGTCACAACTGCACGCCAAGGACACTGACCAAACGTCGCTCCTGGACGATTATGGAGTGAGAGTGTGTTGTGTGATCAGCTGTTTTAGCGCAGTTCTCCAGTGAAGGGGGGGGGGGAGTCTCCCTCCGCAGCCGGTTGGCGTAGTTTTGGCACAATTCCGTTGTACAGACCGACGTTAACAGCAGCCCTGTCTGTGCACACGGAGACCGACTCTGTCGTCCGGTGATCTAACCGCCTTCTGGAAAAGCTTCACAAGTAGGTAGGTATGCAAATGCGCTTTGTGACACAAGTGACGGTACGCCTTTCAGATTACGCACATAACTTGCGTACCAGTTGTGTGCACCCCTGTACTACAGAAAAGGTATTCTCCGTCCTGCAACAACACCACGCCGTTATCTTGATTCTGATTGGCCAGAAGACATTATCAAAGATGTTCTATTGAGAAGACGATCACTACGTGACAAAAGTTTTCAAAACCGTTTCTGGTCTTCGGTATTTCCAGACAAGTGGCTACTGAAATCAATCTTACTAACTGCTGTCTGTGCAATTTACTCCGCGCGAGTTGGCAGACTTTATTTTGCTTAGTTTAACATCATTTTTCATGGTGGGGCTAAGCCATTTCTTGGTATGGGTGTAGCCTACCCCAGCCATACCCTGGCGCTGCCACTGGCGGGCTATTCTGCACATGCGTTAAATGCGTTAAATATTTTTAACGCAATTAATAAAAATAAAAAATTACCGCCGTTAACGCGATAATTTTGACGGCATTAATATATATATAATATATATATATATATATATATACATACATCATGCACTCCACTAGGCTGATAAGGTCCATGATGGCAGTGTGGTTGTTTAACATCGCACCATCATGATGTTTTACACATTTAATAGTTGTAAATCATGCTTAGGGCTGATATGAGCATGGGATAGCATTAAGGACACACGCACAAAAGTGTAACTGGAATGTGACTGTAGATGTTCTCAGCCTCAAGGGGGAACAGCAGTGTTGTGTTTTTTAAAAGTGTTGAAAGGTTCTCAAAAGTTCACCCTTCATCCTGTGGGAGTTTGTGCTGGGCAGTGTGTCATGTCTTGGACTGAGAGAAAGAGGGAGAGAAAGATAGAGGGATGTAGTGGTGTGTGTTTGGGAGATAGAGGAGGGGATACGAGGGTGTCTCTGTGTGAGGCGCTGCACCTGCTCTGTGTCTTCCATTACACACACATTCTCTCTCTCTTTCACACACACACACACGTATATGGAGCTGATGAACATGGTTGCTCCTGGCCTTCGCTCTCCCTCAGACAGCAGGAAGCTTTGCTTGGGAAATTAACTGTCTGGACAATCCCCACTTTAATGTATTCATTGTGCAAATAACCATGGCTCTCCATAACCTCAGTTCATGGTCTCTCTGTGGCTCCCTGGTTTGGGATTAGAACCAGATTTTCTGATTTTATCCACAGCCTCCATTTTACACAACCTCAGGCTTCGGGTTTAAACGAAAGAAGTACAGTCCCAACCTCACATCTACAGAATAAATATGATGGCTACTATTATTTCTTTACTCATGCTTAGCAGCAAATAGTCAACTGTTTGAATACAATAATTCAATTCAAACAAAACTAAAACCCAATTGTGTTTCTCCCTTTTAAACCACAGAACATTAACTGTAATTCAATTTATGAATGTTTTAATATATAATACAAAATACATTTGTTTTATTAAGTTAAAAAGGCCTTATCTCTCTATCAGGTAACAAATTAAGTGATTGAGCAGCACAAGAGACATACAGGCAGAGACACAAAAAGAGTTAAAAAAAAGATCAAGGGAACTAGAACACTAACAAAGATGAAAAACAGTAAGATAAAAAACAACTAATCAAATAAAAAGGCTTCACGCAATGGACATTAACCTCTGCATTGTCTCTTTGTTACAAACAATATGAATTACTTTATTTTACTTTGTTGCAGAATTCGCTACACATTGAAGTCCCTCCCTATCGGAACCAAAGACTCTCCACTCCGGTCCACGTCAACTTCTACGTCTGTAATGGCAAGAGGAAAAGAAGCCAGTACCAGCGCTTCACCTACGTCCCCGCCAATGGTACGCTCTCCTCCCCATATATATTTACTGCTGATTAAAGTGAAAAAATACAACTTTGCAACATTTCCTTAGCGAGGCTATGTTTTACTCAGAGCTGCCAACAAAACATTACACTTAACTTTTGCATACCAGAGACCTTAGTACACATTTTCTGTCTTAAGATTTTTGTTAGCAACAAGGCTGCTAGCAGCTAACGCTAATGTCCAAAGCAAGACACCAACTGAAACTGTGATGTCAGTGCTATAATGAAGGCAGAATAAACACTTTTATGAATCATTAAGTAGGCAGGTTTGTGCTTTAATGATCTAGCTTATTAGATAAAAACGTTTTGAATCACTCCCCCTCTTCATCTTTTATCCTCTGTCAACGGGGCTCTTTTGGCGGGTATAGTTCAAACAGTTAACGTTACTCTACTTTTTCGATGCCTGGGGTTAGCTACTGTAAGGTGTTTTATTAAGTTGTAAGCTTTTTGATGAGTAGCCTCTTAGCAAAATGCTCCCAGGTATGCAGTGATGCCATGTAAGCGTCTTTGGGTTCAAGAAAAGCGCTATAGAAATATAATTTATTATTATTATGTATGTGTCTAGGGCTTTCATTGTGAAAGGGAGATCCGGACATGGAAGGAGACAGAATTGCATTGTAAAGAGAGGCTTACACTGATGTCATTATTCTATAGCCATTGCCTTGTGCAATCAACATTTTCTTCATAATGATGGAGCAAATTTGTTTTAGCTATTGCCACTTTAACTACAAATAATTCTATAGTCTTCTAGCAAATGTTGAATATCATGTTCATTTTGAGTCAAAGCATGAAGCTGCTTCTCTTGTCTAACTTACTTTTTGATGAAATTGCACAATACAATAATAATAATAATAATAATACATTACATTTATAAAGCGCTTTTCCTGGTGCTCAAATCGCTTACAAGCAAGTAAAACAAAAATAACAACAAAAGTAGAAAGTGTTAGGAGGAATAAGGGCAATGGGTTAGTTGATTAGGAGTTGAAGGCAAGAGTGAAAAGGTGAGTTTTGAGGGATTGTTTGAATGATGTGAGAGTGTTGGCGGATCTGACGTGGCTGGGGAGGGGGCTCCAGAGTGTGGGGGAGGCTGCTGCGAAGGCCCTGTCACCCCAGGTCCGAAGCTTTGTCCGGATGGGCTGCAGTAGGTTGATGGGTGGGGGTGTGTCGTTGGATGAGGTCACAGAGGTAGGGGGGGGGGGGCAAGGTTGTTGAGGGCTTTGAAAGTGAAAAGTAATATTTTAAAGGCAATGAGGTGTTTGATGGGGAGCCAGTGGAGGTCATGGAGGATAGGGGTGATGTGGTCGGAGCATCGGGTGGAGGTGAGCAAGCGGGCAGCTGAGTTTTTGACATATTGAAGTTTTTTTAGTGTGAATGCAGGTGATCCAAAAAGTATGCTGTTGCAGTAATCCAGTCGGGATGTTATAAAGGCATGGATCAGAGTTTCAGCAGCGGTTGATGAGAGGGAGGGTCTAATGCGGGCGATGTTCTTTAAATGGAAGAAAGCGTTTTTTGTGACCTGGTTGACGTGAGGGAGGAAAGTGAGGGTGGGGTCGAGGATGATGCCAAGGTTACGGATGTGAGTGGAGGGGTTGACAATGGAGCCATCGATGGCAAGAGAAAAATCTTGGGTTGAGCGGGTAAGTGAGTTTGGGCCAATGATTATAAGTTCCGATTTGTCCCAGTTAAGTTTTAGAAAATTGTTTTGCATCCAAATTGTAATGTCAGTGAGGCAGGTGCTGAGCTGGGAGTGTGTGGTTGGAGAAATTGATTCTGTTGAGAGGTAGAGCTGTGTGTCATCAGCATAACAGTGGAACTGGAGTTGGTGTTGACGGAGGACAAACACCTTTTTGAGCTGCCCCTCTATGGGACGTCCCAACTTGGGAAAGATTGTATTGTGATAGTCAGCCAATCCATAGCAGCCATAGCCTCTTTCAGTAAGGTTAAGAATTGTGCTAAAATCTGGTAAAAACGAAAAACCAGTGTACTTCATGAACATTAAATTGCCGTACAAATGTGTGCCCAGAATAAGAGGGAACCCCCTCATTAACTCTAAGCCTTCAGCACATTGTCACTTATTCTTTTACTTCACCACTCTCCGTCTGCTCTTCGCATTTCGTATCCCAGACTAATTAGAAACATTTCAGCCAGCATTTTACATCTAAAGTCGAGAACAAACTGTTTGTATTCCCCCGTCTTGTGGTTTGCTAGGGAGGAACAAAGCAACGCTATTATTCCTTCATTGTAAAAAATTAAAATCTATAAAATCTGTTCTTTTCCGTACCTGTACACTGCAGCGAGTGAACTTACGAGGGCGGGAAGAGAGGCCTGGGAAACGTGTGTTATTTGAATAGAGAACCTGTTGCCAAGCTAAATATAAACACTGACCCACCAACTGAAATGTAAAAACCACTTGCTAATTACGCTCCGGGACTTGGAGAGAAAATTCAGTGGGTGGTTCAAAGCTGTGATTCAAGTGGACTGGCCCAGCCCTGCGCGGGGGCGACGGAGTGCCCCGCTGTGAAAGTGGACCATTGTCCTCAGGATGCAGAGAGTGTGAGGGAGGGGGGAGACAAGGGACGGTAGTCTGGTCAGTGTCTCCTAAAGGGTGAGTCAGTACAGAGAGACATCCACATGAACTCTGTCTTCAGAAAGTCACCAAGAAAACGACAGTGTTATATTAAGTTTTGGAAATTAAATAAGTAATATACTTGGAAAAAATGTAATTTAAAAAAAGAAAATAATGCAAATATGAACTCATTAAAAATATAAATAAAAATTAATAAAAAATGATTCAATAAATTGACTTTTTATCTTTTGACTTTAATCTTTGCAATATAATTTGGAGTGAAATATTACAACACATATTTAGAAGTTATATAATAATAATATATATGATATATATAATAGTATTTAGTGACTTATAAATCATTATATAACTGTGTTACAGGATAAGATACCCAGCAGTATTTACTATAATAGAAATGAGCTCCACCTCTACCAGCTGCAACATTAAATGTAATATTAGGTATATAAAAAGTAATTACTTTTGAAAATTCACTATGATAAAAAGATTTAAAAAAGCAATTCACCATAATGAGTACTCAGAGGTGGAAGAAGTATTCGAGTGTAAGAATACTCTGTTACAAGTTCTGCATTTTACGCAGTAAAAGTATTAGCATCAAAATATACTTAAAGTGAGCACTTTTAATTGCCTTGTGTTGAAAAGTGCTATATAAATAAACTTGCCTTGCCTTGCCTAAAGTAGCAACAGTAAAAGTAGTCATTGTGCAGATTGGTCCATTTCAGAATAATATATATGATGTGTTTTATAATGATTGATCATGAAAGTGTTCTCAGAGCTGGTAAAGGTGCAGCTAGTTTGAATGACTTTGTATACTGCAGGGTAGCTTGTGGATTTACTCCAGGTGGAACTACAGTCTGATTTAAGACTTGGTTATATTTCACATCATTCATCCACATCTGTGAAGTAACTAAAGGTATTAAATACATGTAGTGGAGTGAAAGTACACCATGTACCTCTGAATTGTAGTGGAGTAGAAGTACAAAGTATCATTAAATGGAATAACTCAAGTACAGTACAAGTACTACCAAAATTGTAGTACATAACTTGAGTAAATGTACTTAGTTACTTTACACCTATGTGAGTACTTTAGATGTTACATACTCTTTTTGTATGGTGATACTTCTGTACTATGATAGTATAAATATATACTCTGTTACAGTTGTAGTAAAACAGTACTGCTACACTTTGTCTACATCTCAATATGTTGTATAACCACTGGTGAAAGAAACACAGGTGGAACAAAAATCTATCTATTTTGCAATAATGAAATGTAAATGTATTTCACTGTTCCTGTTTTTCAAATCACATCACTTTCTTGCCGCAGCAGGTGTTACAACACAGCTCGCAGAAAAACAGCAGATTTATTTTGGGACATACACACACGGCTGATTTCCACACTCCGGAAACCCAGGGCCACGCTGCTTTTTGTGGCTACACAAACGTTTGCACTTCTTCTGTGCCCTTTCTGTGCATCTGCCCCCCCTCCACAGACACACTTCCTCCAAACAGCCAGGAATAGGGGTGCATGTGCTATTTTGGGACTGCGGTCTGCGTAGCCATCTCATCGCAGTTCAGAGGCTTCAGAGAGGCATCACATGTCTTAGTTTCACTCCTTTGAGTCTATTCATCCACTTATTCTGTAGGGTTAAAAATAACTTCTTCAAGAGACTTCCCTAGGCAAGCAAAGAGATGCAGATAAACAACAAACAATTAACAAAGTGTTTCAGTAAAATACAAGAAAATCGTTTTTTGTTACAGTTGCTCCATTTTAAATGAGAAAAAGACATGTAAAAAATCTAACAATTATATGTATTTACCTAAGCAGTGACAGTAAGAATATGCAATAAAATAAAGATATTTAAATAAACAAAATATTTTAAAGTAAAATGTCCCAAAAAAGAAAAAGAAATATATATATATTTAAACCTAAAAATAACCTGCATCTGGGTCCTTCGCATGGGACCATTTGTCGCATGTCACCCCCTCTGTCTCCCCCTTTGAACACTATCACCTCAATAATGTCACTGGTTGCCAAGGACACCATGCACTTCTTGAAAACTGTAATACCATTTTACAGTGGTGTATTAGTATTAATACAAAAACAAATCCTGCATTGCACTGTTTAAAAGGGTTTTGGCTGCTGATGGAGAACTGAGCACATGCTTCCTATTATAATCTAAACCAGCGTCACCACAAAAGAGAAGAAGAAACTGATCCAGTGATGTGATGAAGCTCAGAGTCAGATTGGTGCTGTCGCTGTCTTGTAACTGGACTAAAACGCTTGTTATATAAGATTAATGTTGTGTCAGATCTGCTGCAGACACATTTTACCACATTTTAAAACTTGGTGTCCAACATGTGTCTTCTGGAATCTGGACAGGAGGCCAAGTCGCTGGTGACTAATAACAGCCCGCCTCATTTCAACTCCACTATCCTCACACACCCTGGAGTTTCCATCTTGTCTTTTACATCTTTGGTTAAGGAAAGCATGTGGATGTTAGCACCAGTGCAGGATCCAAAGAAAATAGGCATTTTATTATAGAAGCAGCTGGATGCTTCTGGTGTTGATGACTCATCCCTTTTTTCCTGCTTTTTGTGAATTTTTTCAGCGTAGTGGGAGAGCTGGGGCGCAGACACAGAGTCTCATTGATGCGAGTGTTTGTTTGGCAGCGTGTGTATCCTAGCCACAAACCCACTCTCTCGCTCACACACGGCTGGAATATGTTTACTCATTTAGCTTCTCCTTCTTCTTCTCTCAGTTCCAACGATAAAGACGGAGCCGCACGACGACTACGACGGCCCTCTGGTGCATCAAAAGCCATATTTCCCCTCACAGGTCATGACCCCCATGGTGACCTCTGACCTCAGGCCATGCGTGGTGGGCGGGGCTTACTCTGTCAGCCAGCAAAGATTGGCAGCCAAGCCCTCGTCCCTGCCTCCCTCCGCCTCCCCGGGCCCCAAACTGCACGACCTGTCGCCCCCGCCCTTCTCCAAGTGCCTCCCTGGGGGTCCAGCTCTCCAGCCCCCGGGCCAACAGTCCCCTGTCCCCCACGTCTCCATCATCCAGGAGACCCCCGGGCGCTACCAGCCCCCCATCCTCTACCCTCCCAGCAGTTGCTCCTCCTCCTCCTCCTCCTCCTCCCCCCCCCACCTCGCAGGCCTCCACCCCGACTGACGGCCCTTTCTCTCCGGCCCTGTGCTTGACCCCCGTCCCCCAGCCGGGGAGTGGCAACACCAGCCCGGCAGCGCAGCAGCACCCCAAGGTGCCACAGAGGGGGCGGGGCTCGCTGCAGGAGGACGGCAGCCCCCCCCCGCTGGCTGTCAGCATCAAACAGGAACCGCAGGAGCTGGACCAGATGTACCTCGATGATGGTCAGTGAAATTATTTTTGATCAATAAACAAATGTAAGCCTTAGTTTCTAACACGGTGCTCAAAATTATAAATCAAACTACCCACTTATTAAATAAACAAGACTGTTTTATGGCCTCCAGCACAAATTGATCATAATATAAGTGCTGAGATATTTGATCAATATCATGCAGTATGACTCACAAATCACTTTGCAGGGAGTTGAAACTTAGATCCACATTTGGGATACTCCTACTATCTTTATGGTTGATGGTTGATTACATGAGAACATTGATTCTATAGCTGGTTAGCATAGCTTAGCATAAACAGGGAAAACAGCTCCTGGCTCAATCTCAAGGTAAGAACATCCCCCTAATCAATCAACCAATCAATGTTTATTTATATAGCCCAATATCACAAATGTTACATTTGTCTCAGTGGACTTCACAGTTTGTACAGAATATCAGTATGACAATACGACACCCTCTGTCCTTAGACCCTCACATCGTACAAGGAAAAACTTCCAGAGAAAACCCCACAGTTTAAAGGGGAACATGGGAGAAACCTCAGGGAGAGCAACAGAGGAGGGATCCCTCTCCCAGGACGGACAGACGTGAAATAGATGCCGTATGTAAATCGAAAAGATAATACATTTACAACATAGGTAGACCGAATGTTTGGAAATGCATGTGTCTGTAATAAGAAGATGAATCCACGAGGATGTCAGCAATCTTGTGGGAGCCATCAGTGAAGTAGTATGGTGAGAGTCTGGCAGGACCGCAGAGACAGGTTCAGCCACGACTCGAAGTCCAGGACTCAGATCCAGTGCTCAGGATAGAGGATCCAGGACACACGACCACAGCAACATGATTAGCCTCGACTCAGGATCCCGGCGTATATATGGACACAAAAAAGAGATTTGGGGGAAACTGGGTTAATCGGAACATGAGAGTACACAGGTACAAACAGCCAAAAAGACGGAGTAAGGTGCCCCCCCCAATAGTCCAAGCATAGCAGCTAAACTAACGTGTCTACATACATGCACTCCCTTAGGATAGGTTGAGGGAAAAGGGTAGCAAGTAAGAAGTAGGAAACAGAGGTGGAGAGGCACACACAGGGAAAAAGGTCCCCATTGGAACCTGAATTTGTCAGAGGTAGAAGTGGGTCAGTGACTACATTCCACACTCCCCGGCCGGGCTAGGCGTTCTCTGCAAAGTTTTAAATATAAGATCTAAGTTTTTAGGATTTAAGTGAAAGAGTAAGAAATACTCAAATGTATAGGTGAAGAGGCACAACGTATCTACGTCAATGCACTCTTATTAGATTATTTTTATTTTATCACTATAAGCTTCATCAAAAAGGAAGGTCTTAAGCGTACTCTTAAAAACGGATAGGCTGTCTGCTGCCCGAACACAAACTGGACGCTGATTCCACAAATGTGGAGCTTGATAAGAAAAGGCTCTGGCTCCCATTGTACTTTTAGAGACTCTAGGAACAACCAACAACCCTGCATTCTTGGAACGCAATGCCCTAGTAGGACAGTAGGGTATAATGAGTTCTTTAAGGTAAGATGGCGCCTGCCCATTAAGGCCCTGCCCCTGTCACACTGTCCCGAAATTGACACCCGATGGACACACGAATATGGAATTGTGAATTTCGCACGATGATGGCCCCGAACCACACACGAAGGCAACATTTACATTACATTTAAGACATACAACTGCAATGAAAGTACCAAAAACAATTATGTTACAGTACTATGATACTGTACTGATATCTTCAGACTTTGTTCTTTACTTTATCCGTCGTTATATGTCGAAAATATTACGTTTTCTCCGTAATGTTGTTTCCATAACAACAACAACTTCCTGTCAACTGTCCTTCAAAATAATATATTATATCCTTTTTAGTTTCACAGAACACAAATTGGGTTATTTACATAATATATTTACATGATTTTGTTGTGCAATAAAACAACCGATGGACACACAATAAAGGAAATGTTCAAATTCGGCTGTGATCGTAGCAACATCGGGCCATACGTGAGGGCATCTTAAGCCATCGTATGACCGCCGGTGGAGTTTCTCAGGCTCCGGCAGCAACTTCGTGAGCGGTGGCAAAATCTTTGGCATGCCTTAAAATTGCCGAAGGACCTTGCGAAGGTTCATTTTCGTGTTGAATTCGTGTGTCAATTGTGCCCTTCGTAAGGCCATCGTGATGGCATCTTGTTATCATCGGTGCCATCGGGCATTCGCCCCGATCAGAGTGAGGGTGAATGCACCGATGATAACACGAAGATGACACGATTTGACAAGATGCCCTCACGAGTGCCTTACGAGCCGAATTTGAACATTTCCTTTTATCGTGTGTCCATCGGGTGTCAATTTCGGGACAGTGTGACAGGGCCTTTAAGGGCTTTGTAGGCGAGAAGAAGAATTTTCAATTATATCCTGTGTTCTATAGGGAGCCAGTGTAAGGCAGCCAGAACAGGAGTAATGTGGTCCCTTTTCCTAACTCTGGTTAGTACACGAGCTGCAGCATTTTGAATCAGCTGAAGCGACTTGACTGACTTCTTGGTACACCCTGATAATAAGGAGTTACAATAATCCAGCCTTGAAATGCATGGACAAATGCATGGACTAGTTTCTCTGCATCGTTTTGAGGTAAGATATGCCAAATTTTGGCAATGTTGCGTAGATGGAAGTAGGGGGTCCTTGAGATTGATTTTATGTGGGCGTTAAGGGACGGGTGGCGCAGTGGTCTGTGCATCCGATCATCAGATCAAGGGGGAGTGCTGGGGAACTCCAGTTCGAAACCCGCTCCTGCCGCCACTGCGTCAGGCCGTTGTGTCCTTGGGCAAGACACTTCACCCGGATTTGCTCCTGTGGGTAATGTCCACAGTACATGTATAATACTAATGTGTACCTGTAAAAGCGCCTCGATGACCTCGAGGCGTGAAGATGGACGGTGTGGCGCAGTGCGCTGTGCAATGATCATCAGATCAAGGGGTGAAACCCGCCGCTGCTGCGTCTGTAAAGCCGGTGTGTCCTTGGGCAAGACACTTCACCTGAACTTGCTCCTGTGGGTATTGTCCACAGTATCTGACCATTGCATGTATCATATATGTGTAATATGTGTGTATATGTAAAGCGCTTTGAGTCATTGATAAAGCGCTATAATAAATGTAAGGAATTATTATTAATTATTGTTAAAGGATAAATCCTGATCAAATATAACACCAAGGTTCCTTACAGTCTCACTGGAGGCCAAATTAATGCCATCCATAACTAGTATATCTTTAGATAGTTTGTCTCGTAGATTCTTCGGGCCGAGTACAATAACTTCAGTTTTGGTCGTGTTTAACATCAAAAAATGTAAGGTCATCCACGTTTTTAAGTCCTTGAGGCAGTCTTGAATTTTATTTAGGTGATTGGTTTCATCAGGCTTGATGGATAAATATAGTATCATCCGCATAACAGTGGAAATTTACAGAATGATTCCTTGTAATATTGCCTAGCGGAAGCATATATAGTGTGAACAAAATAGGTCCAAGCACTGAGCCCTGTGGCACTCCATGGCTAACTTTGGTTTGCATGGAAGATTCATCGTTGACACCCTAATAACACCTCTAAAGCTCACAGATCAACACATTAGTGGTTAACCCGTACAGTCTTATAAAGGGTACGAAAAACAGTATGGGTTTTCAGCAGGGTATCTAACGTTTAGCAAAAATTAAAGATAAATATTTACACGAAATATACAAGGTACAGTACAGTATAAGTACAGTTAAACATAAAATACTGGGATGAATAAAATATATGCTGTAATGGCATTCATAGTGGAGAAAAAGTGTTACTTAGACAGAGTTAGGGTTTATGATATTAACTTGAACAAGATTTGCTCAGATGATGTGCAGTAATATAATGCATAGTGTCTATATGGAGGGGGTAAGTGGGGTTCCTAGACAGGTAGCAGATTGTAAGAAACACCATTTCAACTCATTTGACCTGAGAAGGCGGATTACAGGAGATGATAATGCCGTTTTATGGAAACAGAATTCAGCCAAGATCTAGTTATACTCTTCAGTCAGTGTTTCTGTTGGATAGCACGCTCACTTGTCTTTATTGTGAAACCATGATAGTATTGTTTGTGTCAGTTACAGGCCACTGTGGGAGGAGTAGATTTATGTGAAAGTGAAACTGTACCAAAAGGTTTATCACTGCTGTTGGGAGTCTTGAATTATATTTCTTTACGAATTCTATATCTTTTGTGGTAATACTTTCCCCTTAGAGCTTTCTTCGTCTGTATTTCTGAGGTTACTGCATGAAAGGAACCTGGTGGTCTAGCGTTTGATATATCTGGCTTCAGACCCTGCAATGAGACAAGCCTGCCTGAAGCTCCCTGATCATGAATTCGGTTTTTTGTGAGCCCCTATTCATCTCACAGAACCAACATTATGATCTCACTGCTCTGGCCCTCTCTCTCACCGCTGAGGTTCTGCGCTGAAATAAATTGGATAAATGATCTTCCTCAGGGTAAGAAGAAACAGTCCTTGGCTGTGTGTCCTGTAGAGAAAAGGGGTGCAGTAGATGAAGCAACCCTAACCAGCAGCTATCAGCGGAGGAGCAGGGGGGCGTCACCAGAGTCTGGCCCGGCTTCCTGGGGACGGAGAGTGAGTTGTTGGACTGCAGACTGTTCCCATGCCACTTCCTGTGAACAGTCTGGGTAAATACATTAGCACTTGTTAGCCCCGTCTGCGGGGGGATTTGGCTGGCTCGAGCCACAGATTTGATTATATCCTAACCGGTGCTCACGGCTATTCAGGGGTTTATTGGTTAAACCAGGTGTATTTCAAGTAAATACATCTCTTAGGAACGTGTTCCACAAAAGTTGGATACATGGTTCCTCTTGGCTCCTTCAGCTCCTTAGAATCTCGCAAATTTGAGGAAAGAAACAAAGGCCTTGAACGTTTTGGAACAAAGTCATAAATAGGCTATTAAAAAAAACCTTGAAATTAAGTTTTCTGCAAGAAAATTTTATTTCTTTTGATCTTTTTTTCTGTGAGCCTATTTCAAGACTGCTTATCCAGTATTGCTACAGTACCTTTTATTGATCTATGTCTTGAAATATGCAATGTTAGGCTTTAGAATCTCAGGCAATTTGTCCTTGAATAGTCCTTAAATGTCATGCCTGGGAATGTGGTGGGAACCGTGTTTATAGTATGCGATGCTACCATAACGTAAATGGATGTTGAGGAGCTGAGCCCCAACTACATTTGTTTTCATTGGCAAACTGATGGAAGTTTTACTAGGCATTCCATGCTTAATGTGGCTTCTAACTTCATTAAAACTTTTGGCAGAGTTTGAACTTTATGATTCCTGGCCTCACTCAGGTGCGGTGTTGCAGTCATTTGAAGTTGGCCCTGCTCAATATACATGTTATCTAAGCCTTTTCGGAGGCACTGACTGTCTATAAACATAGAATCATGTTTATGTGTTTATGAGATTGAATTGGAGTTATTCCAGAATACAAGATTTATCATGGGCATTGTTTTATTTAATGTAGTGCATTCTCAAGAACCAAGCAAGGAGCTATATTTTGGAGAATCCGGTGTAGCAGATATGTGCCCATCACTTCCTTTTCCGTGGGTCTGTCCAATGAACAAGTTATGATGCTAGAATGCAGTTAGAGTTGCAAAAAAACATATACAAGAGGATTTTTTCAGAAGAAGCCAAGTCACAAGATAACATTCCCCTAAAAAAACATAAAAAGTGATTGTCAGACAATATCCGATGAGTTCGGAGATTGCATTTTTGCCAATGAATTCCACCTTCTGCTTTTCACATCCACTGTCTATCTGCATTTAGCCATAGCTTGCTCCAACATGATTGGTCAACTCGAACAACAAATGCACTTCAGAAAACTTCTAGTACCAACATCTTGTTGTCTTTGCCTTCAGAACACAATTTGACGCAAATAAAGTACCTTAAATGCATGACTGTTTAACCACTTATCTTGTGAAGTAGCCGTAGTAAACTTCAATTATTAATGAATGTGATATCCAAGTCCCACTTGAGCTTTGTTGTTGCCCTTGGTAATCAGAGCTGTTATCTTTTCCTGTTTGTGCAGCCCTTTTGATAATTCAGGATCTTCTTCTGTTTCACGTTTCTAACCCCGTCCCTTTGGAGCCTACAAACTGTCTGCTCGTGGAAAGTCTGACTCCCTGTCTGGCCTCAGAGCGGAGGTTTAGGCTGCAGGGTGCTCAGTCTGAAGTCCAGCGCTGCTGAGGCTGCCAGAGATGAGGTCCGGCCACGCTGCCATAAAACTTGCTGACTTCAGAGGATTGCACGCTTCCCTCTGGCTCAGAGAGTCTGGAGAAGGGGGCCAAAGCCATACGTTATGCTGCACAGTAGTGTGCCGGAGACTTTAGTCAGCGGTGAGGTAACACGAGCAAAATGTGCATTCTGAAGTCAAGTGTGAGCCAAATAACATTACGATAGGCTTTTTTATGGCGTGTTGTGGCCTTGTTAGATGTCAGAACAGTACGATTGATGAGCAGAGGCTTCACAGGATCATAGGAAAGGTATTTGGGAGTACATTAGCAGGAAGGCTCTGCCTGAAACTGATTTTATAAAGGAAAACTCATATAGTGCCTCAAATAACTTACAGCCAAAACGTGCAAAAAGAAGCTATAGTTAGCATTAGCATTAGTATTTTTGGAGGAAATATTGTACTGGTTTACTGCATTTTCTTCAACATCTGCTATGTGTTCCGAGTTAGTTATAGTTGCATTTCTAAATAAATGACTGGCCATGAAAAAAAAACACAAGTATGATATAATGCTATGCAACACTGCATGTGCGTGGGAGAGAAACTCGCTCTGGAGAGAACTTTGGGATTTGAGCCTCTGCAGACCATTTACATGCACTAAAACCTATATAACACACTACCCCCAAAAGCATAGCAGGGCCTCTTTAACTAACACATGGATACAATAGAGAAAATTGATAATATAACACAATAATATAATTGACATTGGTGCAAGAGTTGGAAAGTGTACAGTATGTCAATGACACATTGTTCACAAAACTCTTTTTTTTTACCACATTGAGCTTTCTGTCTTTCTTCGAGTCTGAAAGAACATTTTTATTATAGCCATAATTCGCTTCTCCATTTCTATTATATTTTTTCTTAAAGCCTACAACATTTCCAAAGAGCAATTGTCCACAGACATTTTCGCTTTAAATAATAATAATACCTGGTTTAAGGAGGAACTTGGCAGAGTGTGTGGTGAACTTCAGATCTGCAGTAACCCAGTAGGAGCCTCATTATGAGGCCAAGAACATCTCGTGGCTTGTGGTCAGGAATTGACGTGGCGGTAAACGGGGAGGGGGGCCAGGGTTTCTCCTCTCCTCCTCAGCTTTTTTCTCTCATTGTCTCAGCTCCTGTCCCTGATGTTCACAGCGGTGTTGTGTTGTTACCGGCCGGATCACATTGACACGCTCGGGCCCTTAATGAGGCAAACAGTGGTGTCCTGATAACTGTTCGGGAGTTCCTCGTGTTAGGGGTTTCCTGGTCTCAGAGCCTGTATCAGTCAGCTGCAGCTGCTGTGGAGCTCCATAGGACAGGAAACCAGTTCTTGGATTACTTCATATCAAACCCCACCTTCCAGGAACTTCCTTAACTGTAAAGAATAATGAATAACTTACCAACATCGCAGTGCTCGTATTAAATTAAAAGCCATGTGTTCTGTTTAATCAGAGATAATGTAGGGTTATGTCTCATTAAAGGGGCCCTATTCTGCTCATTGTCAGGTCATATCAGTATGTAGTAACTCTACTGTGACATGTCTCCCTGCTTTAATGTTCAAAAAGCTCTTTATGTGTCTCGTGCTTATTTGTGCTGCAGCACCTCTTTGCACCCTCTGTCTGAAACCAGAGCCCAGTCTGTTCTGATTGGTTAGCCGGCTCTGTTGTGATTGGTTAACCACTTAGAGACGTCCTGCTCCTTATATATTAAGGAGGATTTTAGCCTTTGCAGACTATTTACATGTTCAAAAAATTATATCACAAAAAATTATTATTTAAATATGAAATGACTGTTAAAGGGCCACAAGTAATGTATATGCAGTCTTTTAATTCCTAATATGTTTTCCATTCAGCCTATAAAGTAATATACAGTAAGTAGCATTTCCTCTACTTTAACATGTTATCAATAATCACAGTTCAGTTTATTAGTTTCATAGAATTTTTTGTTTATTGTTGTATTTGCAATCTCTCCACAATGTCCATGTAGCAGAGGTTCTGGGGCTTTCAATCAGGTCACATGGTCTTCCTCAACTGATGTGTTAGGGTTGTAGATCAAATGTCCACTTTTCTGAGTAACTTAAGGACTTTTTTTCCATGTTGACGCAAGTTTATTATTGACCTTAGAAACAGCAGTTGATCAAACATATCACTCATTTATTAGTCAAACTTTATCATTAATAAATCATATCAATCATAAATGAGAAATCCTGTAGAGAAATATTGAACATTTGTAAAACAACTGAGCACTCAATATGTTTTAATTAGTGCTGTCAAAATTATCGCGTTAACGGCGGTAATTAATTTTTTGAATTAATTGCGTTAAAATATTTAACGCATTTAACGCATGTGCAGAATGGCCCGCCCCATACGTGCCACCAGTGGCAGCGCCAGGGTATGGCTGGGGTAGGCTACACCCATACCAAGAAATGGCTTAGCCCCACCATGAAAAATGATGTTAAAGTAAGCTAAATAAAGTCTGCCAACTCGCGCGGAGTAAATTGCACAGACAGCAGTTAGTAAGATTGATTTCAGTAGCCACGGTTTTGAAAACTTTTGTCACGTAGTGATCGTCTTCTCAATAGAACATCTTTGATAACGGCGTGGTGTTGTTGCAGGAAGTCCCGACGGAGAATACTTTTGCTGTAGTACAGGGGTGCACATAACTGGTACGCAGGTTATGTGCGTAATCTGAAATGCGTACCGTCACTTGTGTCACAAAGCGCATTTGCGTACCGACGTACTTGTGAAGCTTTTCCAGAAGGCGGTTAGATCACCGGACGACAGAGTCGGTCTCCGTGTGCACAGACAGGGCTGCTGTTAACGTCGGTCTGTACAACAGAATTGTGCCAAAACTACGCCAACCGGCGGCGGAGGGAGACTCCCCCCCTTCACTGGAGAACTGCGCTAAAACAGCTGATCACAACGTTCACACTCTGTGGTCACGAAGTACTCCACTAGCCGCCGCCGCCCCCCCCCCCCCCCCCTCTGTCGACTTTCCTGAAGTACTCCCCGTTGATAGAAATCAACACGTAATGAATTAAGACCCCACGGTTTGATGATTGATAGGTGTGTGGGTTGTCTTTCAGTTTGACACGCAGACAAATGTTATAATAAATATAGATACTGTATGTTAAATGGATATATCCGCCTTCTTTCATTTATCTTTCCATTCCCACAACAATATACATAAATAAATGGCATATTTTGGACATAGTTCGAATGGTGATTAATCATGATTAATTAATTTTTAAGCTGTGATTAATCTGATTAAAAAATGTAATCGTTTGACAGCCCTAGTTTTAATATAGCCCAAAACTGCAAATGACCCATTTGTCTCAGGGGGCTTTACATTGTGTGCAGCACACAAGCCCTCTGTCCTTAGACCCCTGCAGCATACAAGCCCTCTGTCCTTAGACCCCTGCAGCATACAAGGACAAACTCCCAAGAAACCACACAAATAACGGATCCCTCTCCCGGGACAGACAGACGTGGTAATAAATCTACAATATAGAACAGTCCAAATGTTGGAAAAGATCATCTGCATAGAAAAAGAAAATGGATCCAATTGAATGTCAACAATCTTCCAGGTTCTGCTATCATGTGATATGATGGAAACCTGTAGAATAGTTACCAAATTGACCTTGAATTTAGTCTTTTTAAAACTATATTTATCATATTTTCTTCAATTTAAAATGACTTTTTGTACAATAATAGGTATCCTTTAGGTACACTTTGAAGAGTACTGTAAGAAAATGTTGTTTCCTTGAATTCAAAGCCAATCTTTTGGGTTTCTTCTGGATGCTAGCCCAGAGCTCAGGTGGTGTTAGCATGTTTGGATCCTCTCTGTCGCTCCACTGTGTGTGACGCAGATCGATGTGACCGTATGACACAGATGTCACTCCAGCGCTGGGACTATTTTTAGGACTTTGTTGTAAACACACTTAGAGATCAATAGATCGACTTTTTTCAATTAGATCCTCCAGTTCAAATGTGGCAGCACAATGAAAAGTGGGCCATGGCAACAGACACGTAAACAGTCAATGTTGTGGCGTCAAAGATAACAGTGTTACTGTGTGGCCTTTCTTTGTTTCAGGTCACGATAAACTGCTGAATTCTGCCTTTTATTCTTTCATTATCACGTGAAGGCTATTCTACAACATATGGATACTATGATCCATAAGGAAACAGATCGGAAAGCCATAATTCTTCTGTGATTTTGAGAGCTACCGTCAGGTGATGCTGAGGTCTGATGTCTTCATGTTCTAGATTTACAGTCCACGTCCTGGCTCGATGTGCGCATAGAGAAGTGGTTTTAATAACGTCCCCTTGAGGATTTTGAACTCAAAGATGATATCCTTCCACCTCCAGATGCGCAGAAGGTCAAAGCCAGATCAAATAGAGGAGAGGAGGTCAGTCAGTTCAGTCTGGGCCGGGAAGAGCACACATGGCAGCCCAACGACCCGCTGTAGGAGGGTGGAGATGAGGTTAGACTGTTTATTTATTCTGGTTCAACTATGTCTTCTTGGTGATATTGGTCATATTCTTGCATTCACATGGCTTCTGGCAGCAGTGTCCTTCTGATGAGCTAGTTCAGAAAACATGTAGCATTACCATAAACACAGAAATATGAACCATTGTGATCCTTGTGCTTAGAGTTTCTCTTGATTCTGCTCAAACTGTAGCTTAAAGCTAAAGGAGAGTTTAGGTTGTATTCATTCAGGTTGATTCTCTTTCTGCTGTACTCTAACAGATGGGTCCACCCAATAATCCATGATGAATATTACACAGCTAAATAAGGGTCAAAACAAGTGACTTTGCATGTTTTAGCCCATTGCCTATAAAACCAAATCAAATAGACAACTTTTATTTTTTAAGGTGTTTTTTTCTACATTCATTTTTATTATACAGGCAATGTCAACTTGTAAAGCTCTGAGACGTGTCTGACATCTTTCAATAGTCAGAAATGCTCATGTCAGCCATCATTTTAACAAGAAGTCAAAACAATTCTGTGTTTTGCAAAATGTGCAAAAATATCTCAGTGTATATATATACTGTCAACAGCAATACAAACATTTTATTTGACTATGTACACAACACTATTTACTATTCTAAGGCTGCTGTTACCTTAACCAAGTTCAAACTGTAGCTTAAGGAGGGTGTAGGTTTCATTTAGTCTTTAGTTTACTACATTTGGGTTAAACCATTTATCCATGATATATATTACACAGCTAAAATGAACATCAAAACCGGTGGCTTTGCATATTGTATCTGATTGCCTATGAAAGACAAACAAACATGAGCAAACCAAGCTTTTAAGTAGTTTTGTACCTTCTGTTTTAGTATACAAGAAAAAAACAACTTGCAAAAACTTGAAACTACTCATATCATTTTTTAATCAAAGCTCTATTTTTGTAGGATGAAGCAGAGAATACATTGGCAAAAGTTCTGTCTTGCAAAGGAGTCAATGGATATCTCTTTGTTTCACTCATTAAACCAGAAGATGCTGTTCATAGCAATGCAGGAAATCAATGTATACATAATTCAGGTTATGAATGATGTATAACCAATCCTCTGTAAAAAAAAATATATATGTCTATGTAAGAGCTATTAAAGTGGAGATTTCTGACTTCAGATTATGAAAAATATTTAAAAAATTGAAAACGGCCTTAATAAATGTATAAACAATACAGGTTAATATGGTTTAAATCACTCTTATATCAAAATTGACATGAAAATCTGTCTTTTGCCTGTAGTTTCTAGCCTCGAGAATACACTTTTAATCAGGGATGATGAGGCATGTTTTAGCCCTCTCCTGAATCAACAGGAAGTGATTGAGAGCACCTGAATATAAATTGACAAGTACCTTCCATCCTGCCAGGTTCTTCACAAAGACATAATGCTGTGAATCTCACCCTGTCTTCATAGTCGCATAATAGCTTCAACGTGTTTCTGTCACACAGTCATGCGAGATCCCCGCTGCACTTTATCAAACCTCTCCAGAGATCTTCCTGTTGCTGTATAAATAGCCGTCAATCGGCCAGCCAAACACATTAAGTTCATGTCTAGACGAGTGTAACGTATCACTCTGTGCCGGCTGATTAGTTGTTGTGCGGCCACACTTTCACTTTGTGTGACTTTGACCTCCTCCTGAGTTATTTTTTTGAGGTAACAATGACACACTTGGATGTTTTGTTTTCCTTCCCCATGGCAGCCTCCTCCACTTTTCACGAGGCACGCACACCCGTCATCTTTTTTCGTAATAGGAAGCGAGTGGTATTTCTGGTAGGAAGCTGCTGTGCCAGTGCAGGGTCCCTGAGGGAAAGGCTGCTGATGAAATTAAACACAAACAAACAAGGAGTATTTCCATTGTGTGGAGGGAAATCTCAGGTTTTCCAGTCAGAGGGAATTCCTTCCTCGGCCCTGCTGGCTCCGGTTCTCAGAGGCCGGATCCAGCCAGGGGTGTTCCCCCTTCCTCTCGCATTTCTCATCCCTGTGAGAGCTGAAACGGGCCTGATCTGAACCTGGAGGCTGATTAGAGAGGCAGGAAATGTGCAGACTATCTCTAAGAGTAATAAATAAGCTCACAGATAAGAACTGTTTTAAAAAATGAGCCTGCTGAATCCCCTTAAGTGTGTAAAGAAAACATGATTTCTCCTTTTTCTCTTGTCAGTACGTGATATTTTGTATTTGTCCTGGTTAGGCTTCAGTTATTCTGCTCTGTTGCTCTTGGATCCCCGCTCTTCCCCCATCAGTCAGCTAGAGAGCACAGCTGATAAAAACAGATAAACAAGTGCACCTGGATCCTTTAGGGACAGCAGGAGGTTGCATCATCTCTCTTGATACAACAAAAAAAGGTCTGGGGAAATCAGATAAACACTGATTCTATTAGGTTGGCTCAGAGGAGTAACAGTGTCTACAGAGCTCAGAGCGTTGTGAGGCATGCTACTTTAAAGCTATCCTTAAATACATATGTTTGTATTACAATAAAATAAATGTGTAATATTTCAGGTTATGGTTTTTTGTGTTACGTTTTGTGACTTTAATGTTTTTCTTCTGACTCACCACTGATCTGATAATCTGATAAACCCACTGTACATTAGCTGCTCGCTAGCAAATGGCTAACCGACAAAGTTAGCGACTAGTTGGTTATCAAAGTCGAAAATTGATCAACTCAAGAACAACATTTGCCCCAAAACAGGAATAACAGGAGAGTAATTATTGGACTTTGGTGTATTTGGTCAGAAACTTCAAACAAATGCTAATGTTCCTCCCTTTCTGCTATATGTGTACATTAGCATCTTTGCTAACATACAAAATCAGCATCGGGTTACACGTTTAATTACAGCTTCTTTTTTTTCATCCAAAGTAAAAGATGTTTTTTTATTCAACATATTGTTGATGGTGATGGTCTATCCCTTTTAATACATATTGAACCTTTTTTCAGTTTAAAAGGCTCAAAATAGTTTGAATATGAAATATGCAATCTATATGACTACAATTGAAAACTCCTGGCTTTCCTTGATCCTAATGAACACACGCCAGGAGATATACATATATACACGTGCCCAAAATATATATATATAGATACACACTCAAGAATTATATGTCAAAAAAAGATAGTAAAGATATATATAAAAAATAAACATCTGACTATTATGTGGTTTGACAATTTAGACAATGTAAACTAAAACCGAATTCAAACATCAGGCCCTATAATTAAAAAAGTCAGTAACTTATAGTATATGAATGTATGTCTATATCTTGTATTGAGTGGTGATTAATCAAAACATATGTATCTGGGTCTGCATGAGGCTTTCTAATAGATTGTATTAGATGTCTGATGCCTTTTCCTGCGAGGAAAGTCTTTCTTGAGAAAATACACAACACTTGTTCAAAGCTTGTTGTGCTTCAGCTGAAAGCTGGTTGAAAAAAACCACAGCTTAAGTTTGGAAACAAATATTGTGTTCATGTCAACCTATCACCAGCTGGAGGTTAATTGAGAACAACTTTCTTTAAGGCCTTAAAAGATTTGTAATGCTACATTGTACTGTACATGCTTAAACCCAGCATGGGGAGGTCATAATGACTCACCATCCTTTCCTCTCTTTTCATCCACAGTCAATGAGATCATCAGGAACGACCTGTCGAGCATCACCGTCCACAGCCACGCGTAGTTTCCCACCAAACTGACACAGGAAACAAAAATAAAGGGAAACACCAAATAATATTTGACATTGTGCTTTTCATGCTTGGACTACAGCGTGCTGGAAGCATCAAAGGAAATGCAAAGAGAACAAATGTAAATGTCCAGATGACCAGGGTCCAACGTGTGCCTTGTTTTTCTTACATAATTATGCCTTTACTCAGAAATTAGCACATGACTGACTTTTTTTGTACATTGAGTATAGCAACCAAACCCGCCACCCCACAGCAACGTATGCTTTAGAGGACCAAAACATTTTGAAATGTCTTTTTTGCTGCAGTTTGTAAATGATTCAGTGCCTATGAGTTACGTTATTTGTATATACAGTATCTGCCATGCTTCAGTTTGCATATCTGGCTTTACAGAGGGACAATTTAAAAGATAAGTGCCTTTTTGACGGGAAAGATGTGGCCTTAGTTTGGCGACACATGTTGAGAACAATTTATAAAGATAATGTTACTTTTCATGAAAAGTCGCGACAAATGGTAAAGTCATATGAAATGATGAAAGAGAGTTTAACAGTAGCACAATAGAGACGAGCCACCAAAAGCCATATTGGTCGTACTAGACCAGGAGCAGCAATGGAACACCACAGTGTATTGATTAAAGGTTACGTTTTATTCATCATATTTTCAACTTTAAACATTTTCTTTCGAAAGCTGCATCCTTTCCCTTTAAATTATATTTGGTTTGCATTATTTGATTGTAAAAATGAGGTTAAGGTTAACACAATTGAATACATTTTGTGTATTTAAACCCAACAATTAGCACTTAACCACTACACCTGTGGTATGGTTTTAATTGTAGTTTATACAGTTACTGTTATTTAATTCACTTAATAACAATTCCTGGTTAAATAAATTGTGTGTAGTCACAGAATATTGAGTTATTTTTACATTTTGACTTAAAAACAACATGATCTCTGGAGAAGTTTGACTTTTCCCTGGAAGCTATGCAATCTGCCTGTAGTCTCTCAAATACATCTCTAATCCAAAGAATACTTAACAATACACAGCAATACAAATATATAAATACTTTAAGGTTTTTGTATTTTCATATTTATTCTTGTAGCATGTGCTCTGTGTCTTCATGTTAATCTTACAGCCTCTTTTACATGGTTACCTACATAATGTGGTTTACCTACTCATTTGTTTGTACTCTTGTAGTAAAACTTAATGGGCTTACACACTTAGTTTCAAGTTTTTATATGTATTTATGAGTCTTAATCCTTGTAACTGAAGCCATACTGATACGTTTACGGAGGGGGTTATTGTAAGTCTACAACTCGTCATTCTGCTTTGTGACCTATTTTGTGTATTTGTCAATAAATAAGCTTCATCTCTTATATCTGAATAATCCGTTTCATATGTAGAGAGAACATAAAACCAATCAATATATACTTTGCGTTGGGGATGTAGGTTATTCTGGAAAGCACAAATAGAGGAAAATAAGCTGGTTATTATTCAGGAAAAAAGCCATGATTGGCTTCATCAGTCATTTCTGAAAATAAATTCTAAGCATTGTGGAAGGTCAAAAGACCCAAATCCAAAAAATGTCCAATTGGACCAAAAGCCCATTTGTCCAACTACCCATTTTCCTGAAAACAAATGTCCATTAGTCTGGCCCATTACTGTACCTCAATCCAAAAAAATTCCCATTCGACCAAAAATGTCATTTGTTCCACTTCCCATAACACTGAAAATATAAACCCATATTCCAATGGCACATTATTTGACCCCAATCTAAAACACAATCCCACTGGAACTGCCCATTTCCCTGAAAACAAACTTACATTTTTCTGATGGTCTATTAATATATCGCTATCTAAAAATGGTCCCATTGGTCTGATGCTCCATTTGTGCAACTGACCAATATAGTAAAAACATAAAACCCATGTGCCAATGGTCCATTATTTGACCCAATTTCTTTTTTAAAAGCCCCGTTGGATCATAACCATATTTGTCCGTCTGCCCGTTATCCTGAAAACAAACAGCCATTATTCTGATGGTGCATTCCCATTATCCAAATGCAAATGTAAATAATTTCCATGGGCCATTACTTGACCACAAACCAAAAAAGTGTCCCGAAGATGCAATGTGCAACTGCCTTTTTAGAATGTACACAAAAACCAGTATCCCTTTGGCCCATTATTTGACCCCAGACAAAAAAACTGACCCATTGGAACGAAAGCCCATTTATCCAACTGGCCATTATCCTGAAAACAAAGGTCCATTATTTCAATGGCCCATTAATGGACCCCAATCTAATAAAAAGGTGTAAGTACATTTTTCCTACAAACATAAGCACATGGCTATTTATGCAGAAGGACATCATCAACGTTTTTCTTTCAATGCCTGGGAGTGGAGATTGGGGTATGAATACATAACAATCGTTTATTTAAAAAAGCACAAATAAGCAAACACAGAGGCTCCGGGAGGCTCACATGGGGAGTGTGTGAGAGAAATGAGAGAGGGGGGAGAATCTCAAAGACCTATCTTCAAGCATCACTGGGCCCAGGTGGATCTCATCAGCCAATGCCGGCCCCACTCTTATTATACATCCATGATGTAGGCCTATGTATCAACCACCCATTTCAGAATTTAAATCCCTTTCATGTTTACCCAAATACAGAGACAGACAATGATAATAACAAACAAATATCCATTTGTTCGTGTGGAAATATCTTCTGCGGGCAGGAGTTTATGTTAAAGGCCTATACCAGTGGTTTTGCATGTTGCATACAAAGCAAGGTAAGAGTCAGCTTTCTAATGTTCTTATCATTCAAAAAAGCACATCAAACGCTGAATGAACAAATACCTGATACATCTTACACTATAGGGTGCTTTCAAAGTTTAAGTCGACAAGGTATAGTAGTTATTCACACTAAGTTATTCAAACTCTAAACATATGTTGAATACAATTTTGTATAAAAGTGTGCTGGATGTTTAAGTCCCTCCTTGAGAATTCTGAATCCTGTTGCTGCACAGTCAATGTTATTCAAACACACATGAGAAAGATCACTGAGAAGACTCTGTAAAAGGGTTACAAGAACTTGCTTTACATAACTATCTCACAAACCTTTTTATGATGTGATGATCCTGGTTGTTCTCCTCACTGGTGGAGGTTGTGTTGCAGGGCACAGTGACACCCTGTGGTCTGCAGGGGTCCTGCTGGATTGTGACACATTGAATGGTTCAGAGCTGACAAACACTTATTAGTTTACTGTAGGTTTTTTGATGTATTTCTCTATACTGTATGATGTCACAGCCGAGACAGAGACGCGTGCTGTTATGGAAATCATGGCGTGACGGGATCATAGTTTGTTGGTTTTGCCTGTCTGTCATAACTCCATTAGGAAAATCAGGTGTGATTTTGACTGTCAGTCAACTATTTCACAGGTCATTCATTAGTAACTGCAGAGAAGCTGCTGAACACACCTGGTAAGCTCTGTCTTCATAAGTCTTAAATGTAAACTTCTTTCTAATTGTATGATTTATTGACAGCGAAAAGTAACTGAAGATGGTTATTATCTAATCTTAATTTCAATGTTTACTATATACGCTATTATTTCGTTACAGAGACCAAACACTTTTTAAAATTGGAAAAAAATCCTGTAAAGTATCTTAATATACAAAAGTGCATTTTATCAAGTCTCTTGTAAAAATGTGTTAGTACATTGCTGTTATTCTTATGCTTTTTTTTACTGAAATGAAGGATAAAGTAAAAATGTTCTTTATTTGATTGCAATGATCTGCTTTATTTGGTCTTGTTCATGATAGTAAATACATTTTACTACTGTAAAAACGTTGTATTTATAAGCATTAAGAATGTTGTTCTCCCTATTTTGTTCCTTTTATTATTTTATGTTAAAAAATAAACACAGCCATTTTCAGTTTGTAACGTCCATCAGCAGCTTCTTTCTGATGTTTTTCTTTAGCTCTGGGAATATCTCTGGTGACATGGGGGGGCCCGTCAGCAATATCTCAGGTAATCATTTCCATCCAAATACATTATTTGGAAAATCACAGATTTCAATTTATATCACTATGGTTGTTTTATTTACTTCACATTTTTGTAAATGTATCACTTAATTATTTAGTCACAGGCTGCTGCCATTCCCAACTGGGTTTATTTCAAACCACTGCAGCAAAATGCACCTTAGAACCTGTACGTTTGAGCTTAACGTGCTAACACATTGAAGGAAACAATACTGCAATGTAAATCAGTTGATATTATGCATAGTCAATGTGTATCAGCCACAAGTTCATTTCAGTCAGACAACTCACGTGTTCCTTTAACATGTTTATTAGAAGCAGCATATAGTTGAGTTTGGCGACTAGGCTCGGGCATCATCACTCCATAGATATACATAGCACGATGAGTGATGATTAAATAACTAACCCCCGAGCCTACAGGTGGTGGTGGGGCAGCAAGCAGCAGCGACGTAGAGGTAGCTGCAGCATAGCAGCAGCAAGCAATGCATGGAGAGAGATCTGGCAGGTTCAATAGAGCGGGATATTAAGGAGACTCTGATTGGTTGGTTGTAGAGTGGCAAGGGGCGTTATGTATGAATGCAGCATAAGTGCTCGAGTTGACTGCCTGAACTAGCTCGCAGGCTTCGCCCCATTAGATTATTCAGTTTCTAAAGGTTCAGTGCAAAAGGGATGGTGGGATTTGGATAGTTTAAAAGTCTAGGATGAAGATAATACGGCCACAAATCAAATCAATGTCAAGCTTTACAGGCCCAAAAATGGCATTGCATTCATATTTATTTGGTTAAATTTGTTTTATAATTTATCCGATTGAACTCTATTTCCTTTGTAAACCATGTCCAGTGTTCTATATGAATACATATTTGGTACATAAATCATTTTGTTGGTTGAACAGATACAGATAATGTCGTCCTTGTATACCTCTGGTCACAGGTAACTCCACCAAAGATGACTTCCCCTGTGTGCTCAGAGAATTTCATCTCGTGCTTCTCAGTCTGATCGACATCGTGTGTCTTCTCATTGGACAGCCAGTGATCGTCAAACTTCTGTGGGTCACCTTCACATCCAGGAAGACTACCTCCATCCTAAACTGTAATTTAGCTCTCTTCCACAACATGCAGTACCTGATTTCCATCTTGCATTTATGTGTCCTTCATTTTCTGCCAAAACAGCATCAATCCGTCCTCTATTTTTTGTTTGTGTATGTACTAATCGGAGGGCCAATGACTTTGACTTTTATTTGCCTGGAGAGGTATGTTGCTGTCATTCACCCCACATCTTATCCTCTGCTCAAGAGGTACAGATACAGGGAGATTTGTTCCGCCACAGTGTGGTGGTTTTCTGTGCCCACTGCTCTGGCCAGAGTTTTCTCTTTAAATAATGTCTTCCATTCCAAAGACGAAGTTATAGAAATGATTCCTTACGTTGTGATGATGGTGATGATTCCAATAATAGTGTGGTGCAGCTGCCACACTGTGAATGTGCTGAGGAGGTCCGGTCCGGGGAGAGACCAGCTCCATCCGGCCAAGAAGAGAGCCTTTAAAACGATCTGTGCCACTTCCTCCATCGCCCTGTTCTTTTACATTGTAGTTACTTCAATGCAATGGTATAAGACGGTTAATGAAGGAAACTATCATTGTATAGTTATGCCTATATGTTTAGTGTTGCTGTCTGCTGCGAGTGTTGTGCATCCAGTGTTTTATCTCCACACTCAAAGGAAGCTGTTTCCCTTCTTTAAGTGTGAACAGAAAGCCACTTGATTTTCATTTCATCTTGACCTCAAACAGGCTGATATACCTGCATGCAACTCATCTGTATTCTTAAAAAAAAATAAACTTTTGATTGAAGACATCATCTAATAGACTTTTAAAGAGGACATTATGCTCATTTTCAGTTTCATATTTTGTATTTAGTTCACACAGGTCTTTTTATTTCCTCATACTGCCTGTGCTGCAGCATCTCTTTTCACCCTCTGTGTGAAACCAGAGCCCAGTCTGCTCTGCTTGGTTAGCTGGCCGGCTCTGCCCCTTAGCCTATCACGTACAATGTCTTGGAGCGCTAGCCAATAGAAGCGCAAGTGATTAATAGTTATGTCATTATGTTACGTAAGTAAACAAAGGAGTCCAATGGAGGCGTTTCAGGCGACCCCCCAGGAAGAGCGCCAAAGCAAATGTAGCACTCTTCTGTAACGCAATTTGGGCCCAAAAAGACTTTCACAGTGAAGAGACCACTGTTAATCAATATATTAATTTGATAGCTAAATGAACTTCCCAGAACACTTTTACAGCCCTTATTTTAAATGATTAGGGTCTAAAGGTTTGTTAAATGATACGAGAGAGCGAGATCAGAGGCTGTACTTCAGAAATATGATTGGATATCCTTTTTGAAATCTACAGTCGCACCATTTTGAGCTTCACGCGCCACAGAGCAACTCTTATAGGAATGAACGAGGCACCGCCTATGTCGCTGTATACAGGTTTTTTTATATATATATATTCATAGTTTTAGGCAGGGGGATAGTGTGTGGGGGAGAAACTTAGACTCTTCTTTATTTGAATATACTAAATATGCTGATCATTGTGTCTGTCTTCATACCTTTGTATACCGTCAATCTGTGTGTGGGCTGTTTGTCATGTTTTGGCCACAAGAAAACACTAAGGGTAGACACGGGCTGCCACCTGACTATTTAACAATGTGTGTTTTCCATGTAATCCACCAAAATATGATCCATTTATACCTTATTGTACTTAATAATAATCTTTAGGAAGAAAAAAAGAAAAACATGTTGTGATACCTGATTGTCCAGTTTGTGTAAGTATTTTAGTAATGTTGAAATGATATATTTATACTGTTTTGTCGTCTCAATAAATATGATTAAAGCACATGTAGAAAAAAACAATAATGTGCCTGCTTGATTATTATCCTTTGTTTCAATATATGTCTTTTTTGTTGTTGTTATTGTACCAGATGTTTTGTAACAGATATTGTTAATTTTGATCGCACTGCCCGGTTGACCAGAAAACGGAAATGACACTTTAGACTAAATAAACTGTCAGTCCATATGCTCGAAAAATAAGACCAGTACATACAAATGAGTATAATGTAAAGCTTGGAATAGCAATTATGCTTCTATGTTTTTATTAAAAGTTTTCTTAAAAACTAAAATTGAGAATTTCCCCATGCTTATTTCTTAATTCAATGTGATCAATTCTAGAACTACTACAAGTATTCCTATTTTATTGTTTTCTATGTATTTTACTCCACTAGATTTCAGAGGCAGAAAGTACTTGTTTCTCCATTACATTTGTCTAATAGCTTTAGTTACTTTACAAAATACAAAACATTGTCTTCCACTTCCTGTCCAATGTTTTTTCAGATTGGGTAAGTTATACGTTTAGTTATTTAAGTTGTATTTAGTACATTTTTACACTTTATTTACATGAAGTTGAAGGCATATTATTAGGGTTTGAAAGCAAGACTACGACTTGAAAGTGAGTATCTTTAGTACATCTGCAAATGTTTCCTCTTGTCTACGGCAGCATAATCAAGGCATAACTAATTTATGGTTGCTTTGCATGCGTCAGCCACAGTACTTAAATGGGAAATTCAGATGTTTCAAAGTAGGTCAATCATGTTAATAAAAAGGAAAAAAAAGCGTTTAGAGATTGCCTCCATTGAGTATCTTGGATCCAATAAGGATGTGTCTTTACCGAATCCGCCTCCAGTCGCTTCTCATCACTTCTTCATTCAGGGGCATTTTGTGTTGCATGGCTCCCCTGATGAGAAGAAGTTGTACACGTTGACCACTGGAATCATGGTGACAGCCCCCAGCAGAGAGCCCAGCTGCACCCCCGCTCCACACCACACCAGGGCGCTGTGGCCCTCGTCACGCAGGATCACACCGATGATCACCTTCACATAGGACAGAGTGAGGATAAACAGGATCCAGGCCAACACCTGTGGAGGGAAAATAGAGGTGAGTTAGAAACCTAAGAAATACTCTTTGTATGCCCATGTGGTTTCTTAGTTAGATTCACACACAAGTTAAAGCAGCGTGACTCACCATGATGACCCCCCCTGAGGTTTCATTAACCAGCAGTGGGCATGGGCTCAGCACTGCCATGGCTATTATATACACTCCAACTCCACTTCCTGTCACTGTGAGCGCTCCCATCAACAGCAGGGATCTGAAACCACACGTTGGAAATGTTATGAAATGTCACAGATCTAAATTAAAAAAGGACAAGCTTATTGTCTTAAAATGGTTTTTTTAAAAAGTTGAAATAATAACAATTACTGTCTTTAAAAAAAATTAAGATAGGGTTTGACGTGTAGAGCTGAACATTATTAGTAGCCTATCAAGTGGAAAATATTTTGATAATTTATCAATCGTTTTATTTATTTATTTAATCGTTTATTTGGCAGGGACAATGCACAGTAATGAACACTTAAAACATTCAAATGTATCAAGCGTAATAGTGCCAGATTTAGCTTTGAGTTAGTTTCCATCCGCAGTCCCTCACATGAGTTATTTAGTAAGAAATATTTGCAATTTCCTGCTTTTTAGATATACTGTCTTTTGGGTTTTAGACTATTGGCTGTACATTGGGCTCACGGAACCTGTGCAAAACTATTCATTGATTAACAAAACAAATATATATAAAGGCAGGTTAATCAATGATCATCAATACAAATAGTTAAAGTTCAAATGAATGTTGTCAGAGAATTACATATTATTCATTTTTTCACCTTCTCATCCAAACAATTGAATTATTCTATCGGGTTGTGTACACAAAGTCTGCTATCATTTATTTGTACATGACTTTTCTTAATACCAGAGATCTGACCAACGCTATGACAATATTTCAGTCTTTTTTCAATAACAATCTGTTTCCTTGGTACGGAACACATTTTTCAAATAAAAATATAATCCATTATATGCATTTTGCACTGAAACCTTATTAAATATATCTTATACATATAATCACATACATTTAAAAAAAAAATCATATTAAAGTTGAACACAGTATGTCCACATTTAAACAAATTTAAAAAACATATATAGTGGGGCAAAAAAGTATTTAGTCAGCCACCAATTGTGCAAGTTCTCCCACTTAAAAAGATGAGAGGCCTGTAATTTTCATCCTAGGTACACTTCAACTATGAGAGACAAAATGAGAAAAACAAAAATCCAGAAAATCACATTGTCTGATTTTTAAAGAATTTATTTGCAAATTATGGTGGAAAATAAGTATTTGGTCAATAACAAAAGTTCATCTCAATACTTTGTTATATATCCTGTAATGGCAATTTCCTGTTTCTATGTCCAATATATTTTTGTCATTACGTCACAGAAGGGCTGAAGAGTGATCCAGACGCAGACACAAACAGATGAGTTTCCGGTCCTTTGTTGCAGTTTATAATGATGTTTATTCAGCGTTTACATACCAGGGTTTAATTGTACAGTTTTAGTTGTTGTGATGAGCATCTGCCGGGCTGGTGGAATCGGTATGCTCTCTTCCTTCTGTGTCCTGCCCTCTCCTGTCACCTATGACCTCTTTATATACACCCGGTGCAGCTAAACCCCGCCACCAAGTGTTCCAAATAATATTGCACTATACATATAACTTAAATAAACTGACACACCAACAACACCCATAAAATGGCTCCTACATATACTTTGTTGGCAATGACAGAGGTCAAACGTTTTCTGTAAGTCTTCACAAGGTATTCACACACTGTTGCTGGTATTTTGGCCCATTCCTCCATGCAGATCTCCTCTAGAGCAGTGATGTTTTGGGGCTGTCGCTGGGCAACACGGACTTTCAACTCCCTCCAAAGATTTTCTATGGGGTTGAGATCTGGAGACTGGCTAGGCCACTCCAGGACCTTGAAATCCTTCTTACGAAGCCACTCCTTCGTTGCCCGGGCGGTGTGTTTGGGATCATTGTCATGCTGAAAGACCCAGCCACATTTCATCTTCAATGCCCTTGCTGATGGAAGGAGGTTGTCACTCAAAATCTCACGATACATGGCCCCATTCATTCTTTCCTTTACACCAGGGGTATTCAACTAAAATTCAACGAGGTCCAGTTAGAGAAAATCTCCCCATGCAAAGGTCCGGAACATCAACATGTCTAAGTTGCTTTATGAATTAGTGTGATATAGGGGTGTAACGGTACACGTACCCGTACCGAAATTATTCGGTACGGGCCCTTCGGTTCGGTACAAGTGTGTACCGAAGTGTACCGAACGAATATAACGTTAAACGTAAAAAATTGAGAACGTGAACAACTTTTTGGAAATAATCTCAGGTGCTGCGTCGCAGCATTCAGAGTAATTTGGTCACATTGGGTTCAACGCGTCATAGAGCGAGCAAGTCATTTCATTGGATGAGAGGCATACTATGAGAGCTGGTCAGAGGGATGCGTTCAAATGTAGTCAGTAATTTGAGGAACTGTCGAAAATTAATGGCGAACGCAGATAAAGTTGAGCTCGAAAATCCTCCAGCATCATTGAAGTCTCCGGTTTGGGAACATTTTGGTTTCGCAGTTACGTACAAGAATGAAGGACAAAGACAGGTGGCCCGAACCAAAGCTGTTTGTCGGCATTGTTCAACTTACTAAAATTGGTTACGTGGCTGGCAATACATCAAACTTGCACACTCTTGAAAAGGCATCACCCGAACGTGAATATCACCGGTACCAAAAGAAAAAAGACTGAAGTGCAAACCCAACTCCCGCTAGCATGTAAGCCTCCACCACTCGCAGAGAGTTCAGACCGAGCCAAAGCTATTACAAATGCCAAATATCCTTATGTTGCCATGTTAGCAAAGCGCTACCTGGCTGTATCTGCTACCTCTGTCCCTAGAGAGGGTGTTCTCCACAGCAGGAGACATTGTTAGTGCCAGCAGATCTGCCCTTTCGGCAGCAATGTGGACAAGTTCATCTTTCTTTAAACAACATGAAAATACAATGACAAGCAAGTCATAATGTCAAACTGGCTGCTTAGGTGCTAGTACAGTACAGTTCAAATACAGATTATTTCAGTTCATCGAAAAGCTGCACCTTAATGTTTATTTTATTATATTTTGTATTTATTTGAGTGAATACATTATTCACAGTTTAATAATAATAAAAAATATATATATATATATGTTTTGTTTTGTGAAAAAAAATGCTGCTGTACCGAAAACGTACCGAACCGAACCGTGACCAAAAAACCGAGGTACGTACCGAACCGAAATGTTTGTGAACCGTTACACCCCTAGTGTGATATATATTGAAGTAGCCTGTAGTTTTATCAACGTCTGCATGTAATCAACAACTGACTGCCAATCAAATAAAGAAAGTACAATTAAAAAAACAACTATTTATTGTACATGTACTGGCTTAAGCAGGGGGACACGTCTGGCACTGCAGGATTTGAGTCCCTGGCGGCGTAGTGTTGTACTGATGGTAGCCTTTGTTACTTTGGTCCCAGCTCTCTGCAGGTCATTGACCAGGTCCCCCGTGTGGTTCTGGGATTTTTGCTCACCGTTCTTGTGATCATTTTGACTCCACGGGGTGAGATCTTGCGTGGAGCCCCAGATCGAGGGAGATTATCAGTGGTCTTGTATGTCTTCCATTTTCTAATAATTGCTCCCACAGTTGATTTCTTCACACCAAGCTGCTTACCTATTGCAGATTCAGTCTTCCCAGCCTGGTGCAGGTCTACAATTTAGTTTCTGGTGTCCTTTGACAGCTCTTTGGTCTTGGCCATAGTGGAGTTTGGAGTGTGACTGTTTGAGGTTGTGGACAGGTGTCTTTTATACTGATAACGAGTTCAAACAGGTGCCATTAATACAGTTAACGAGTGGAGGACAGAGGAGGCTCTTAAAGAAGAAGTTACAGGTCTGTGAGAGCCAGAAATCTTGTTTGTTTGTAGGTGACCAAATACTTATTTTACCGAGGAATTTACCAATTAATTCATTAAAAATCCTACAATGTGATTTCCTGGATTCTTTCCCCCCATCCTGTCTCTCATAGTTGAAGTGTACCTAGGATGAAAATTACAGGCCTCTCATCTTTTTAAGTGGCAGAACATACACAATTGGTGGCTGACTAAATACTTTTTTGCCCCACTGTATAATATAAACATCAAGTATTTTTGCTATTTTGAGTACTTTCTTTGAAATACAAACAGTGTAAAAGCTGTCCAGATTGAAAACAAAAGACAATTTTGTGATTTTGAGCAATGTAATGGATTTATTTGGTTTATTTATTTTTTTAAGTATGAAAGAGCACACTGACCTTATAGGGAAGAACATTGCGATCAAGCAAGCCAGAGGGTTTGCCACAGCAGCCATGGTGGCAGACAGGTGATAGGCGTTGTTCCCGTATGGCAGGCAGGAGTAGGACTGCACCGAGGGGAGCACCACGTTGGTCAGAGCGTTGACCCAGGCCAGGACCACAAAGATATAAACCACCTGCGCCCAGCTGTAGGACCCTGCCCCGAAGCCGCTCCTGCGCTTCGTGTTTTCAGGTCTCAATGGATCCATCATGGGCTTCTCCTCCACCCACTTCCTGTTCCTCTGAGATTTCTCCTTCACTCGACCATTGGGGTGCTCCCTGGCCACAGATGGGTGGTAGTTTAGCATCAGGAACGCCAGCAGGCACACCAGCATCATGGCACTGAGGAAGAAGAAAAACACCTCCGCTGAGAAGTTAGCTGGCTGGTACTCGGCCCGGAGGTCAAGGGTCACAGAGCTGGAGGAGTTCACGGTGTGGTTCAGAGACTGAGTGCTGTTTATGCAGTGGACCACTCCCACCCCCTGGATCAGAGCCACCAGAGCAGGCAGCAGGCCGCTCACCCCCTCCCCGATGTAGTACGTGGTCAGGTACTGAGTCTTCAGGCGCATCATGAAGGGCAGGAAGGTGACGGAGGAAGTGCAGTCTACAGTCGCCAGGAAGAAAGTCAGGACCAGGAGGGCTACACTGCGAGAAACCCCTCCCACAACGACGGTCTCCTTCCAGAAGAATCCCATCAGGAAGGTCGCCACGGTGCCCACCCCGATGATCAGATATATGACGGCTGCTTCGTTCAGGGCGCCGGGCCGGAAGCGGTGCATCAGGGTGACGAAGAGAGGCCCGATGTTGGCCATCTGGATGAGGACGGAGAGGTACGAGGGCAGGTACCAACCCTCCGGGATCTGGGGCACGATCAGGGGCAGCTCCACCCACAGGCCGTTGATGGAGACCCAGGAGCCCATCCCGAACAAACACGCCAACAGGTGTGTGAGGAGGGACATGTTGGAGGTGTGTTACTGAGAGGAAGGAAATGCAACATTTCACATTAGTTTCACCCCAAACGTGTTAATCAAATGACTCGAGTCACATGACTTGACTCGAGTCCGACTCGAGTCACATATTTTTGGACTTGAAACTTGCTTGACTAACATTGATAAAAGACTTGACTTGACTTTGACTTGGTATTCATGACTTGAGACTTGACTTAAGCTTGAGACAGATGACTTGAAAGGACTTGACTTTTTAAAAATTAAATATTTGCGTTTGTTTTTGTATTGAGATATTACGTTTAGTTTTTTGGAATGTGATTGGGTGATTATAGCGACATGCGCACAAACCTGACAACCCACTAGACGGCAGGAGTGTCAGTTAACATGGCAGCGGCTAGCGTTACTCCAAAAATAGTGAAGTTTGGATTCAAGGATTATGTTGTCGATGACGCTAATAAGAAGAGAACAGCGGTATGCAGGGTCTGCAGCATAAAGATCAGGCGACCACCACAACATCCAACTTCATTCGTCACTACAACAAAACCCACAGAAAAAGGTACGTGCATGTGTTGTGTTAGCTAGATAGCTGACGTTAAGTTTAAGCTACGTTAGACTTGGTTTCAAATCGATTAAGCATTGCAAAGAGAAGACAAAACGGTAAATGAACACTAGACACCACCCAGGGCTTCATTTTGACTAACCTCGATTACTGACGGGCTGTCGAAGAGTGAGAGGAGAGAGAAATGAGAGAGAGAGAGAAGAAGAGAGAGCAGAAGTAGAGAGGATCGAAGAGAGAGAGATATAGAGAGCGACGAGAGTATAGAGAGAGAGAGCTAGTGCTTACTCGTAAGCTATCGCTCGCCTGCTATATATCATCTCGGATCTCTCTTCTTACTATGATCTCTCTCTATAGTCTCTCTCGCTCATCTTAGAGAGGATATCTCTCGAGAGAGGAGAGAGAGAGAGAGAGGCCTGTTATGTCCCCTGTTATTATTCAGAAGTTACTGTAATGTTGAATAATGTAGTTCATCTACTTTTAGTAGTTTGTTTAAATGTTTTAATTATGTTGTTTTTGTTTGTAGAAGTGCATCATTCCTTGATTTATTGTAAAATGAATCTGAACTTTTTTATCTGTTATGATGATAAACTGAAGCAATTTCTAAATTAAACCAATTAAGTGATTTTTAAATCGTTCTACTTAGTTTATAAGGAAATGATGAAGAGGAACAAATTAAATGATCTGAAAATGATATCTATGTAGGTGCTGACGCTGTTGGCGGTTCTAGTGTTAACATACATTTAAATTAAATATGTGTAATGGCAAATGCCATATATGATTTTCTTACCTGGAATTCTGCCTTTTTGAACAGACTTTTTGAGTCCTAGCTATATTGTCTGCAGTTCTAGGGTTAATATGAATCTAATATGATTGTCATCGGTCTAAATTAGATTTCAAATGATTAACTGTGTATGTAATGAAGATCATAGTGTGGGTTGAATCCATTTTCATAACCACTGTCTTGTAACTGATTTGAATGCGGAAACTGGGCTTATTCATCAGAATTTTGTATGACTTGACTTAGGGCTGCTCGATTATGGCAAAAATCATAATCTCGATTATTTGGGTCAATAATTGTAATTGCGATTATTAAATGTGATTATTCATTGACTTTGAAAACATCCATTTATTGGAGAGAAAAAAATGTGAACAGTATGTTTTTAATACTTGATTACCCTGAACTTTACGTATAATTCAAAAAATTATTTCAAAAAATTATAATAATAAAAAAATAGTCGTTTTATTTAGATTACGTTGTTTTCGTAATCGTTGCAAGCCATAATCGCGATCAAAATACGATTAATTGAGCAGCCCTAACTTGACTTGACTTGCTTGACTCTCATCAAAGTGACTTGGGACTTGCTTGATACTTGTAGGTCAAGACTTGAGACTTGCTCATGACTTGCACATGTAGGACTTACTCCCACCTCTGGTACTTGGTTTACTGCAGAATAATGTGTGGACCCATAACAATTGTCTTTCTCGTCACTAATGACCCTCTGAAAGTGTCTGTGGTGTCTTTCTCTGGGATTTCTCCTTTCATTTTGCTGTGCTAATATTTGCAATATTATCTTCTGGATTCTTTAAAGTGGACCTATCATGCTATATTTGAATAATATATTGTAGGGCCATACCTATATAAAACATGTCTGTGAAGTTTTTTTTTCAAAATACCAAACCGATCATGCATTTTAGCCAGGCCTCATTCCGCTCTATTTGGTCTATTCCAGCCCTGTCTTCACAAGGGCTGATTCTGTGGCAAATGAGCTGCAGCTGACCACGCCCCCCTGCAAAGGAGGGGGGGCGAGGCACGAGCGTCATGTTACCATGCTGTTACCATGCCACGCAACCTCTCATTCCCCTGATAGGTGGAGAGTTGGCCATATAGGCGGAGCTCCCCATTTCTGACGTCAGAACTATTTTAAATCTGTATCAGTCTGTATCAGATCCGTTGCAGCCCCGTTTTTAGAGATTTGGGTATGGAGGAAAAGAGAGAGGGTTGAGTTTTCTGACACTTGGTGAGTTCCCTGACACACCGGGGACACATATTCATGTATAAAAGACTTACAAAAGTGCATTTTGCATGATAGGTCCCCTTTAAGTAAGTTGAAGGAGAGTAACTGTATGTAACTGCACTTGTAATGTAATCAGTATTCTTTTTTTTATTGGTGCCTTTCATGTTCAGTTCAATGTTTAATTTCTTTAATAAAAGAGCATTTGATATTATACATTTTCATTTTGTTCCATTTCCCAAAGCAATTTATAATATTTGAGCTGTTTATGTGGTAAACTGGATGTTTATTTATATCAATATATTCATATTTTCAATTTTTACACGTTTAGCTTTAAGACTGTTTCTTTGCACAAACCCCATAGCTGCTAGCATGTCTTGCAAACAACAGACATTTTAGCTCAAGCTGAACATTGATATTCAGATAGTGTTTTATGCATTTTTGCTTTGTGTAAGGGTGCGGTGATCCCAAAAACAAAAATAAATATGACATGTCACTTATTTAGACGTGAGTTACATATATTCAGTACTGTGGGCAATCACCACAGGTTTAGGGTTTTAGGGGAAGTGTCTTGCCCAGGGACACAACAACATGCTGACTGCAGTGGGACTTGAACTTGCTCTCCCCTGACGCGAAGATCAGCGCTCTACCCCCTGAGCGCAGCCCTTCATGGATTAAATGTTGTTAATTAATCAATGTATGCATATTGTTTTGCTGTACTAACTATATGAACATTGCTTATTGTAGTACAGCTCAGGGTGTCAGTTTGTGGACCTCTAATTTGTGATTTCAGAAAAACATTCTGGTTTTAAAAAGGTAGGTTTTTTTGGCTTTTGAGCACCACAAACCAAATCCTGTAGCTTCTCATTTTATCGGCAATATCTGCAAATCACATCCAACAAATATGTATTGAAAGACGGTATTTTTGATTAATGCAAAAGTTGTTAGTAGTTTCATCCAAATATTTGGTTATGATAAAGATAAGCGACAGACGGCACGTGGTTAAGTATTTCAATGTCCTACGTGACAAATACACATTTTTGATTCACGCTTTGTTTAATACTGATGGTTAAACATTAAATATTTTTCTGGGTTAACTGTAAACCAACAAAGAATGACAAGGTCTTGAAATTATTAAAACGACATGATACAAAAGAGTTGCATATGTCAAAGGAAAACTCAGCATCGCAGATTAATGTGTTACCATGAGAAGCTTTAACACTCGTTAAAGTATGTATGTGATTCACTCCTGTAGTTGATTCATGTGTACTGTACTGTCTTGTCTCCTGGACGGCTTTTATGTTGTGCATTTCTCAGTTGCCACGTGAGCTTAACAGTGGTGAAAAGTAACTAAGTACATTGACTCAAGTACTGTACTTAAGCACAATTTAGATACTTGTACTTTACTTGAGTATTTCAATTGTTGTGCTACTTTGTACTTCAAATCACTTAATTTCTCTCCACTACATTTATTTAATACCTTTAGTTACTTATAAATATAATCAAGTGTTGAATCAGACTTTAGCTCCACCTGGAGTAAATTCACAAGCTACCCTGCAGTATACAAAGTCATTCAAACTAGCTGTACCTTTAGCAGCTTTGAGAACACTTTCATGATCAATCATTATAAAACATATCATATATATTATTCTGAAAAGGACCAATCTGCACAACGACTACTTCTGGTACTTAAAATATATTTTGATGATAATACTTATGTGCTTTTACTTGAGTAACATTTGCAATGCAGGACTTTTACTTGTAACAGAGTATACACTTTTACTGAAGTACTAGATGTGAGTACTTTTTCCATCTCTGTAGCTTGCTACACATGCTTAAGGTTTTACATGCAAAGTGCCAGATTTCTTGCAAGTTATGTTCAGTTGTTTTCATTTTTTCAGGGTATGTTAAGCCCGCTTGAAACACTAAGCATACAGCAAGAAACACCACCTATGGTAAATATGATATAATCTATGAAAACATCTGACTAGTGCATTGTTTATTGTGAAAGAAACTGCATGCTGTGAAGTTTTTGATCAACAATACACAGCTAGAAGAGTCCTCGAAGCTAAAATAATAAGAATTCTCAGTTTGATCTGGAAGCAGAGACATGGTTTTTAGCTAGTTATATAACAATATGAAGCTTATAAAATCTCTGTACATAGATTACAAAGTTTACCCTGTTGCACGAACACTACAGTATTATTAAATAAAATATTGGTATGCACCCCTGCAGATACTCACATGCTGTTTGGTGGAGAGACTTGAAGTTTTCTGCAGACGAGGAAGCCAAAGTCCTGTGCAGTATACTGTATGTGTGTGTGTGTGTGTGTGTGTGTGTGTGTGTGTGTGCGCGCTGAGGTTATTAAACCCTCCTTGGGGTTAGTGGGTGTGGGAGCATGTAGCCAACCATGACACATGTTTAGTTAACCGATCATTGTCTCAACCTAAAGTACCTTCACTTTTAGGATCATCAGAAGACATCACATGTTCTGATTGCCTCCACCAGTTTGCACTCTTCTCACCTTGAGGCAGTCGGCGAATGAGTGCGATGATTCAAGAATCTACAGAATTCCTGAGGGGATCATGGGAGCAGAGCTGAAAATGACCGGTTACACAACGACATGTTTCATCAGCTGATTCAAAGACAAGTTATTTTAAATCTCCATCCAATTATTTTCGATATAATAAAAGGATGTATATAACCTTATGTAATCATTACAATTATTGTTTTATTTACCAAAAGGATACTGATGATTACATTGATAATCTGAGGAATCAAGAAAGATAATAGTAATACAAATAATTATAATAACAATAATAATGCAATAATTATTGTTATATTTATAATTTAAATGTGTTTATGAAGCACTTTCTTTTACAGCAGTGCTCTTTAAAAAAGTGCAAACATGTATTACAGCAACACAAAACTAAAGCAGAAAGGACATAAGAAAAGTAAAAGGAATAGAGAATTACACTTATTCACTATATTAGATATTCATGGACAAAAAGATTTATATCACTTTTATTTTGTTCTTATTTATCTTAAAATCTATCTCTTTTCACCCTCTGTCTGAAACCAGAGCCCAGTCAGCTCTGATTGGTTAGCTGGCAGGCTCTGTAGTGATTGGTCAACCTCTTAGAGATGTGTCGAAAATGTCACTGTGTTACACAGTGATGTCACTGTGTTACACAGTGATGTCACTACTGGGATAGAATACCCGTGGAGGGAAAACAGAGATGTTGGCCCTTGCAGACCATTTACATGTTCAAAAACCTATAACAAATTAAGCAGAAGTTTTCCTTTAATATTACAATATTGTTTTGTTTACCTAATATATACTTTATTTTCATATATATATAGTAAAATACATATTTATTCTCTAATTTTATAAATGGATACTAGTCCAATATTCTTCAACAGATCTGCAATTTTCATGTGACTTTGAAAGCTCACCTACACAGAATGTGTAGTCGGAAGAATTAGTCAGCCATTTGCCATAGTTCATTTGAAGTAATTTTTTAGGGTCTTTGGGATCCAATAACATAATTATAATCCCATTAGCATCCGGAAATTGATAGGTAAACTAAAAGGGCTTGATAAAGCAGTTTTTTTTTTTTTTTAAACCAACAGTCAGCGAGTCCCAAAATCTGAAACAAGACCCCTGTTTTAACCTGTTTAGCCCGAGAGCCCCCGGTAGAGGGCTGCAGGTTTTTTTTCTCACGAAACTGTGTCTCAGGGCTTCTTAATATTTAAAAAAAAAAAACTATTAATGTGTCATACCAGATTAACGGGAAGAAACTCAACTAACTGACGATACGAACCATTTTTACCAAAACAAAACACCAGTCTCATAAGAAGCGTCTAAATGACCCCTGAGCGAACAAATGCTAACGCACTTGGCACAGAACTCAAGGTAAAGATACCCTTATTACTTATCGTAACTGCACATACAAGATATCCGATTAAAACTGAGATTCCACAGATTATATAGGTATTAGTATCATCATTGAGCGATCAGAACAGAACAGACATCACAACACGTAGCATTACGGAGCAAACACGGGAGATCGTCTCACCTTAGCTGTTATTCTGATCAAAAGTCGTGTTCAATGGCATCAAAACGATAAAACGCTGCTGAGGGTTAATCCATAGGTTAATCCAATGTGTCTGTCACCAGCCTTGGTGTTGGGAACAGGGGGTCACAGGTTCAAACCCCACTGCAGTCAGCATGTCGTTGTGTCCTTGGGCAAGACACTTCACCCCAAATTGCTCCTGTGGGCCAACCCAGTCTCACAAAAAATGTAATAACTACGTAGGACGTAGTATTTCTACAAAAACGCCTCTGAAATTGTAAGATCCCTACGTTTTTTTTCACCATTCATTCCAATGGCTGGCGTCTATGTCACGTGATCTTCAAATTTCTCCCTGCAGAAAAAAAAAACATGGCCGAACTTCGTTTTATTCTCGGTGGAAAATGCCTATTTTAAAGTTAGTTTGGCCATTAAAATGCGTTTTGATGTCATTTGGTGCGAGAAATATGAGTTGTTATTTCAGATTATGTGTGCAGTGGATGTACATGATGTTTAGTTTGCTAGTTATTACGAAGATTACTTCAGGAAATTGGAGAGACAGCAAGCGCATTTCGTGGCATCTGCAGGCAGTGGCAAGTCCTTCCGGCATATGCCACAGAGGCCGCTACTCTGTGGTAGCTGTGGCAAGTCCTTCCGGCATATGCCACAGATGCCACAACTTGCCGAGGCATCTGCCGCTGCTCAACGGGAGTTGCCACAAGATGCCAGAGTAACGGCCCCTACACACGGCGGCGTGCGTTGCCGCTTCAACGCTTCTGCCCATTCACTTTGAATGGGGTGACGTCACGATTCGCCGAACTGCATTGTGGGAGCAAAGCGTAGCTTCTCTCGCGGTGCTCGCTGCAAAAGTAGAGCAATGTTCTACTTTTGACGCTTCGACGGAGGCGTTAGCCAATCGAATCATATGCCAGTACAAGCTCTAGCCAATCAAACCGCGTGCTTGGGTGTCTGGGGCGGGAGATTCATGTGATTGGTTGTTGGTCGAGTTTCAGACCCCCCCGCCGGCAAGCGATAACGCACGCCGCCGTGTGTAGGGGCCATAAGAGAACGTTTACGGTAGCTGCCACTCGCCTTCCGTGGCAAATGCTGCTATTTAAACCCGTATTTATCGTGTAAAATGTCGCTGTTTTGGCATGACTTTATCGAACTGATCTGTACACAGGACTGATGATCTGTTCACAGGACTGATGGTCCGATCTCTATTTTTTAAACATTATAATTTCTATTCAATTTTACTTGGAGCATGGTTTGCTAAAATAAACAAACGTGCTATATTTATGATGAAATATTGGCGAGTGAGGGTTGCAACGCCCTTGGCAATTTTCGCTTCTCGAGGGGAGTTTCCACTGCTTGCTACGATAAACCAGGTGTATGACTAGTAAAGACAAATAATTAACAAATACATATCTGTATTGACACAGCAATGTGTACACTGGTGTTATTAGACTTGGCTACAGACTTAGGGCAGCTGTAACTGATTGCAGTTGCCACTGCTAGTGAGATGCTAAGGTTTACTTTATAAATTAGGCAAAGGACTTATATTTGCCCCATGCCTTCAGCAGCAGCAGGCCATTCACTTTGATTTGATCCAGTTATGAAATGTCATCATTTCGACAATAAATAAATGCTACATAAACGTTATCTTGCACGTTTTATCGAACCATCTCCGTTTCTAACTTTCATTATATTTAAAAAGAGATCTCTCTCTCATCTGCGTGCAGGGGCGGGGCCTCACAGACATGCTGCTGCGCTGTGCATACAGTTCTGCCGGTAATGAATATTAGGATACATTTTGTGAGGAAACTTTTCCACCAATAATTCCAATAAGTATTCCAAAATGTATTTACTTCAAGTTTACGAAAGTAACTGTATTCGGATTAGTTGTTTTTCAAATGTAACGCGAGCTGAATACAGTTAGGCTACTTGGTTTTTGTATTCTGATTACGTAACGCCGTTACATGTATTCAGTTACAACCCAACCCTGTGCACAGATCATCAGTCCTGTGTACAGATCAGTTTGATAAAGTCATGCCAAAACAGCGACATTTTACACGATAAATACGGGTGTAAATAGCAACATTTGCCACGGATGGCGAGTGGCAGCTACCGTAAACGTTCTCTTACTCTGGCATCTTGTGGCAACTCCCGTTGAGCAGCGGCAGATGCCTCGGCAAGTTGTGGCATCTGTGGCATATGCCGGAAGTACTTGCCACAGCTACCACAGAGTAGCGGCCTCTGTGGCATATGCCGGAAGTACTTGCCACAGCTACCACAGAGTAGCGGCCTCTGTGGCATATGCCGGAAGTACTTGCCACAGCTACCACAGAGTAGTGGCCTCTGTGGCATATGCCGGAAGGACTTGCCACTGCCTGCAGATGCCACGAAATTAGCCAGGCCCTACTGGGAAATTGTGTCCATACAACGTTTTCATTGTTACCAAGGTGGTTGCTAGGGACGCTGCTATCGATATTATTTCTGTTATGTTGTGTAACTGTTTAATAGTGTTATCTTTATTGCTACCCCCTTCCCCGTCAATGTATAGTGTTGGTCCACAGCGCAAACGTATTAGTTTAACAAAATCTGCATCTAAAATTGTGGCATATACGTTATTTTCCCCTGTGCAATTCGCCATTTACTCAACAGTAACACATAATTATCCTTGTGTTTATGTATTTGTTTGATTAATAAACCAACGTAGTTATTACAAGTTTTTTTTATGAGACTGGGTTGGGATTGTCCACAGTATTGAGTATGTAAATCGCTTTGGATAAAAGCGTCTAAGTGACAGGTAATGTAATGTAAAAATCGGATAATTAATATTAGCTGCTAATGGTAGCCACCAGAGTGTATCGCAGCATCTGGTTTTGGCTACGTTTCACTCTCACTCCTTCTTTGGTAATGTGTGTGTGCATGTGGAACCTCCCCTCGATTCCATTGGCTCTAGCGGTTAAAAATAAATGTCAATCATCAAAATCGACAAAGGGGGGCCAGAGATAGGTCAAATCCACCCAAATGACCCCAGAGGCCTACTACGAAGCTGGTTCAACCTAACCTGGATATGTTTGAGTTAGCCGGTTGGCCTAATCCAAAACATACGCCCTCGCTAAACTATACTACGATGCGGGTTATCAAGTGGATCGCTCAAGCCAGCCATGTCCTATCTAGTTAGGTGCGCGTTCACATGAAAGGGGTGGTATTTGGAGCACTCGACCAATCACAAACATGGACAAGCGTACTGACAGCGCAGCGTCACACTTCCTGAATGAAAAGTCAACTATATAATTAGACAAATATGAAGACGTTAAACTTAAAACATCCATGACTTAAACACTTTATCCAGGATAAAAGCCACATACTGTAGTTGCACCTGCAAGGTGAATACAGCTGGTAAAAGAACAAATGTTTGAATGCGTACATTAACAGGTTTATGATATCACTAAGACACGAGTGGATCTGACTTTAATTACATTTGTCTCGAGTGTTTCGTCAACTTAATGTGTTGCTTAAAATAATACTTCTGCATACAGTATGTGACACTGAGTGTTGCACGGCCAGATACGGCTCAGCCAGGGGCGCCGTAAGGGGGTGAAAAGTTAGGACGATTCTAAGGGCCCGTGACTGACGGGGGCCCCAAAATGTTTAGAACATTAAGAAAAAATAATTAAGTAACCTTTCATCAATCCTCAATAATTAACATTAATAGAACGTTATATTGATAAAGTACTCACTAAACTTACGATTCATTTAACTTATTTTCTTCCAAAAGTTAATTACCCAAAGCCTCTGTACACCCCTTTCTATTTACATGTAATGGTTTGGTCCTGCCTCCAAACGCGGTTCGGTACCGGCACTTGCAGAGTGAAAGCATGTGAGGAGGGATGCTAGTACTTAGCCTATGTAAGTGTGTTGTACCATGTCTCAACGACTCAAAAAGTCAGGCTCTAAGAAGTGGTGGAAATTAGTCTGTTAGCTAATGTTTTTTTTTTTACTAAGCTGACATTAAGTAGGCTACTGTTAATATCTTTACAGACAATTCAGAGGTTTTTCATTTCACTGCTCTTTTAGCTGACATTTAAAGGTGGGGTAGGTAATTCATTTCAGAAACACTTTTTGTTATATTCCATGCTCTTAACATCCCAATAGCAATGAATACATGAAATGCTTTGACAATAAATACATACAAAAAATTCATCTGTGGAAGCCGTGGCGCTGTAAAAAGCACGACCAATCATCTGAGCCGGCCCGGCTAAAATAATTGGATGGCCTACCTGCCTGTCAGCCTTCCATCTGTGCACAAATCTCGTGCCCTCATTGGTCATGTGCGCGTTTGTGTGTGTTGGAGGAGGGGCTCTGTAAGGAAATCTGAAGGAAGGGGCAGATTTTTTTTGGTTGTGTATTTTCAGATTCTAGCGCACTCGAGCTGGTTTCTCCAGTCTTACCTACCTACCTTTAATAAATGCAGGCACATTTTTAGCGCCTGTTCATACTAAATCAGTTGTCCCTCCCCCTGGTGCCAGGACCAACAGATCCATCTCTAGGCTCAGCAGCCCTGTCCCCCCATAAGGCTGAACCTGAACCAGCTTTTCTCCCAACTGAAGGAGGTGAGCAGCATTGTGTTGATTGACATGCCGCTTAACATATTTGAAGGGAGACTGGAATACAAAAAACATATATATATAAAAACAAAAAGCTAACATCTAATTTTAATTATACATTTCAAACACAGTATTTTCCCACATAGCCAATGATCTACATAAAACAAAAAACTGCTTTTAGTCTATTTGGATGATGGACAGTTTGAAGCGTTGAGTGATCAGTCTGTTTGAGGTAAACAAAATGTTAATCACCGACATTTTGGTTATGATATTAATACTAATGTTATTATATTAAAGCAGGGGTGGGGAACCTCCGGCCCCCGGGCCGTATACGGACCGCTAGACCATTTGGTATGGCCCTCGAGGTAATTTATAAACAAAGTGGCCTGTGCCTGGTGGTGGGGCCCAAAATCCCTGGCGGCGCCCCTGGGCTCAGCTGACTCAGATAAGGAAATATATGATACATTATGTGATGTGCCGCGGACTGTACTAAGTCTTAATGTTACTCTGATCCGGTTACTTATGTTGTGGCAGATATTTAAGTAAGCTTTCTTAACGCTAATGTTATAATAGTCAGATTGCTCTGAAGATGGGAGGTGATATTAATGTTCACACAGTCGGTGATTTTTGCCGGCCGTCTTTCCTGCAACGGCAGCTTTTCTGTATTTCCTTTCTCCTGTAATATGACTTGATCGCTTTAAACTCCGCACACTGAGCTCTGATTGGTCAGCAGGCACGCTTTCACTGAGTTGATCTCTTAGCCTGCAACCTAACCTGGTCCCGACCAGAGGGGTATACTACGAATCTAGTTCAACCTATCCTGGATATGTTTTGAGTTATCCGGTTGACTTAATCCAAAACAAAGCCGCTCTCGCTAAACTGTCCTACGACGCTGGCTATCAACTCGTTCGCTCAAACCAGCCGTGTCCTATCTAGTTAGGTGCGCGTTCACATAAAAGGGGTGGTATCTGGAGCATTCGACCAATCACAAACATGGAGAAGCGTACTGACAGCGCAGCGTCATACTTACTGAATGAAAAGTCAACTATAATATTAGACATATGAAGAAGTTAAACTTTAAACATCCACGACTTAAACACTTTATCCAGGATCAAAGCCACATAGCTGCACCTGCAAGGTGAATACAGCTGGTAACAGAAAAAGTGTTTGAATGCGTACATTAACAGGTTTATGATATCACTGCCCGTCTAAGACACGATCTGACTTTAATTACATTTGACTCGAGTGTTTCGTCAACTTAATGTGTTGCTTAAAATAATAGGCTATACAGTATGTGACACTGTGAGTGTTGCACAGCCAGATACGGCTCAGCTGACTCAGATAAGGAAATATATGATACATTATGATGTGATATGAATGATAATGGGACACATCGACGTCTGCACTCACAGTGCCGCTGACTGTGGGCTACGTAATGTTACTTTGATCCGGTTACTTATGTTGTGGCAGATATTTAATCAAGCTTTCTTAACATAGCCTAATAGTATAATAGTTATTGTTGACAGAGTCACATGTATAGCAATAAACTGGTCATGACGATGAGGTCTTCTTTAGCCTTAACTGGCGTGGTTTATTTTCATATGTGCATTGCACCACTTGACCTGCTCTCCATGAGAGCTAGAGAGAGAGAGATAGAAGGGGAGGGAACAATCCCTTATACCTGACGTCAGCTACAATAGCTGCGCCTCCTTACGCCTATAGCGCCCTCTTACTGTGGAACAGTTATAGTGCAGTTACATGCAGACATATTAATACTTACACTTAACACTCCCACTTATGAATGACATGTATACTGTACAACTTTTCCAAGAAAAATAACAGTTCAAAACATCAAAAGAACATGGCAGTCAATATTACATAATAGGCAATATTTTACACACCAAACATGACCCCTACAAATGTTTTCAATTTCAGTTTGGAGACAGGCTTGGTCATAGCATCTGCAACCATGTCATCTGTGGGACAGTAAACCAGTGTCATCTTTTCTTCTCTGATGACAGATCTAATGAAGTGATATTTTATATCCACATGTTTACATCTCTGTCGGCACACAGGGTTTCCGGCAAGTGCAATGGTTCCCTGGTTGTCTTCATAAACAACAGTTTTCTTATATACATAGGTATCCATTCCTTCGAGCAGTTGTTCCAGATAAATACATTCCTGTATTGTCAAGGCTAGAGCCATATATTCGGCTTCACAAGTTGATAGTGCCACTGTGGGCTGTTTCTTTGTTTTCCATGAAACCAGTGAGCTGTCTGTACTAGGGCTGTGCAATTAATCGTATTTTAATCGCGATTACGATTATGGTTTGCGACGATTAGGAAAACAGCATAATTGACAAAATACGATTATTTTGCTGGGTGCGCTTTCGCCCCTCCCTAAAAGCCCACTCGGCCACGTGGGAGTGACATGTGTTGTGAGTGTTCAGCGCAAGCGAAGATGTCAGAACAAGAGCAGCAACTAGTTAAAAAGGAGGGTCGCGGGGAGATTCCCAGTCGATCGCGAGATGTGTCTAAAAATAGAACAACAATATTCTGTTTTATCGTTAATGTCCTGTAACATAATGTTCCCGTGCCAGAATAATGCACTTGAACGCATCAAAGCTTTGTGATTGGCCGGCCTCACCCCATGTGTCCGGGCGTGGCTGGTGAGCAGTGCACTAGTTCGCTGACGTTGTCCGTGTCAACAGCATGGATGGTCAACAGGAGTGACAGTCCGCACACACACAAGACCGCAATTATGGCAGAAGCAAAAAAGCCCAAAATATATAATTTTCACTCCGAGTGGGAGGATCATTATTTTTGTATCTATTCCAATTCAAAGTCCATCTGTCTCATCTGCAATGCGAGCGTGGCTTTATCGAAGAAGGGTAATTTAGGAGCGGCATTTCAAAACAGTGCACAAACGCTACGAGACAGAACTCCCTCCTAATTCTGCCCTACGCTCCAAAAGGGGAGGGGCCTGAGAGCACAGCTAAATGCACAGCAGTCCATTTTCACCAGGCCCAACAACAAGAGCAAGGCTGCTACCACAGCATCTTATCGTGTCAGTCATGTTCTTGCGAAACACATGAAGTCTTTCGAAGACGGCGAAGTTGTGAAAGAAGCTTTCATGAAGGCTGCGACGCGCTTTTGTGGGACAGTAAAAATAACAGCAGCATTTCAACAGGTTTTTGATATAATAAAAACTCAATTTAGATACCGTTATTAATCAGCTGTAAGTTTTAGTTTGTTTGAATTTATTCATGATAATTATTGTACACAATGGTATAAGAATGCAAACATTAAGATCTGTTCTGTTTAAATTGATTATAGTCTATCAGTTCAGAAACTAGTGTTGCTTGCATCCTATTTTAAAGGCATTTATTTTTATACTCTAATAAAATGCAACAAAAAATGGGTTTGATTCTATTAATGTTGTCTTTTTTATTGCACTGTTGCTGCAGCAGATTACTGTGTAGCTTCAGATCTGAGTTGTCTTATTAGTAAGCCTAATTTATACTTTTGTAGCAACACTATTTTTATATAATGGCAAAGAAAGGGTTCTTCAGAGTCTTTTCTTTTTTTCCTGTGTCATGTGGCAGCACTGCCACAAGTTCCTCTTCAGAGAGGGTCTTCAGTACAGGTGGCAATATCGTCACCTGCCTGCGCTCATCTCTGAAACCAGACCATGTCAACAGGCTGGCATTTCTTGCAAAAAATCTTTAAGAGATGACATGAGCAGCCCTACCAGCATTTGCCATGGTGGCCTAAACATTTTTATTTGGTCTTAAATTGTAGTTCAACATTTATTTCCTGTTACTTCTGGACCATGACGGTTGGCCAGCCTTCAACGTTTAACTGAGTGGAATATGTTGAATATGTTTTACCAAAATGTTGGCTATATGTTAAGGAGTTTTCAGTAGGTTGTGACAGTGCACTGCATCATATTTGATTTCATTTATTTTGGTCTAATTTATTTTTATTTATCATATTAATAATATATGTTTAGTATGGTTTTGGAAGTGCGCTCCAACACATTTATTGATCTTGTTTATTGGTAAAATATTATTTGTTTTAAAGTTCAATAAATGGTTAATGAATAATCGTCAAAATAATCGTGATATCAATTATTGACCAAATAATCGTGATTATGATTTTTGCCATAATCGCACAGCCCTAGTCTGTACCCATACTCACACAATACCCTGTGGTACTTCTCCTGTCTGTGGCGTCTGCCGCCCAATCTGCGTCACTATAGGCTTGAAGCCCTAAGCCCTCGCTGCTCTTCCTGTAACAAAGCTGTTTATATGCTGTCCCTTTAAGATAACGGAAAACATGTTTTGCTATAATCCAGTGCTCTTCTGTGGGATCAGCAAAATGCTGTGATAACTTACTCACGACAAAACATAGGTCAGGGCGAGTACATGTTGTCAAATAAATGAGGCTGCCTACAGCTTCTCTATACATTTTGACATCCGTCAATTTTTGTGCATCCTCATTGTAGTCTAGCTTTTGATCACATGGTGTTTCCCTAGTTCTACACTCCTGCATGTCAAAACGATTCAGGATCTTTTCCACATATCTCTTCTGGGATATTTTTACACAACTGGCAGACTGTTCGAAGTCCATGCCTAGAAAATGTTTTAACCTGCCCAGGTCCTTCATCTTGAATCTGGTGGAGAGCATACCTTTCACCTGCTCTAGGTTTCTATTGTTGTCTGCTGCGATGATCAAATCATCCACCCAAATCACAATTATCACTTTTCCTGACTCTTTTGACTCCTTTGTGTAAACACAGGGGTCTACTGGGTTCTGTATGAAGTGGTCTTCAATTAGACATGCATGAAGCATCTCGTTCCAATTTCGCCCAGACTGTTTCAGGCCGTAAATGGATTTTTCTAGCTTGCACACTAGCTTCTCTCCTTTCTTCTCGTAACCTTCAGGTTGTTCCATATATATGTCCCTATCAATGGGTGCGTGCAGGTAGGCTGTCTTCACATCCATCTGGTGTAAAATCAAGTCTTCTTCGGCTGCCTTCTGCATAACTACCCATACACTGGTCAGATTAGCTGTAGGGGAGAATGTCTCACCGTAGTCTATTCCTTCCCTCTGACTGTAGCCTTTAGCTACAAACCTGGCCTTGTACCTGTCGTGCCCTTCAATACCCTCCTTGATTGAGTACACCCACTTGCCTCCCACTGTCTGTCTACCCTCGGGTAACTTTGTTAGAGTAAAAGTATGATTGTCCTCCAGAGACCTCATCTCCTCATCCATCGCTCTCTCCCATTTTCCCGACTCAGGGGATATCATGGCCTCTTTAAAAGGTCTGAGGTACACCACTCACTACTCTGTAGCAGTAATCTATGCTGGTAAGTGTACTGTCATCCTCGTCACTTTCTCTCTGGGCATAGTCTTTCAGATACTTTGGGGGTTTATGTTCCCGGGGGGGATATCTCCCACTGCATGAGGCACGTGACGTCACCCTAGGGTGCTTCTCGCCATCATCCTCCGGTGGCTGTTGACCGTCTGTCTGCATGTCTGTGCTCAGTACACTAGGCTGTGGCGTCTCTCTTTTCTCACACCCTATTCTGGAGTCCAGCTCTGGCTCCTGTGTCTGTGTCTCGTTCTCACATGTTGTCTTTGTGACAAACTTTACTAACCTGTGCTTTTGCACTTTCCCCTTACCGGGATAATAGACTAGAAAAGCGGGGCTGCCCTTGTCATGCCCTACAAAAAGTCCTTTCTCACACCTGGACTCGAGTTTTCCTCTGTCCTGTTGGTAAGCATAACACACTGACCCAAACTTGTGCATTCTGGCTAGATCACACCTTTTTCCTGTCAGTGCTGTATATGGGGTGGTGCCCGTGTGCTTGTTAAAACACCGATTTCTGGTGTAAGCTGCTTCTTGGACCGCATAATGCCATAGACTCTTAGGTAAGTCACCGTCTATTAGCTTACACCTAGCCATTTCTAAAAGAGTGCGCCCTTCCCTCTCAGCTATCCCGTTCTGGTGCGGGGAGTAAGGACAGGACGTCTCGTGTCTGATCTTGCTCCTTCTCAGCAGTGACTGAAACTCTCTATTTGTAGACTCTGTTCCGTTGTCGGACCTCAGGCATTTTACGCTGCCATACGGAGCTACATCTGCAAGGAATTTCTCTGTGGCCTGAAGTGCATCACTCTTTGCTTTGAGAAAGTAAACAAACACTGCTCCTGTATACACATCTGTGAAAGACTGCATATATTTAAAGCCACCTATGGACTCATTATTTACTGGACCGGCTAGATCTGTGTTAACTAGCTCAAGTGGTGTCTTTACTTTTTCTGTGGGACCTCTGTTCCTTGTTTGAGTGAACTTTCCCTTTATACACACATCACATTCTTTGTTAGGTCTATGCTTTTCACCGTTAATGTGCATGCCTACTGTTACCGCCTGCAGCTTCAGTATATCCTCGTAATTACAATGACCCATGATCTCATGCCATGTCTGAATATCATGACTGACATTACACACATCATTTTCATTACATTCTGTTTGTAGATAATACATTCTCTTGTACACTTCAATGTTAAATCTCGTACCGTCAGGCTCCACAAGAACACCGTTACCTTCATTGAAGAACACCTTGGCACCATTTGCAGTAGCAGATTTTACAGAAAATAGTTCTTGGGGGAACGAGGGTATGTAGAGGGCGTTCTTCAACGTCACTGTACACCGGCGCCCCTCACTGTCTATGAGGCATACCTGTGCGTCTCCTCTCCCGTGCGCCAACCCGAAAGTGCGCTTCCCGTCTGCCAGCTCCATGCTGTGTCTCTCCGGCTCGAAGGTGCTGTCAAAGTTCTTGAATCGGTTCCTGTCGTTGATAATGTGGGACGACGCACCTGTGTCCACGATCAGTCCCTTCCTTTGGGCCTGCTGCTGCTGCGCTGACCGGCTGGCGTATGCTGTCTGCGCCCCGAAGGTGAAGTCCTCTCTTCCCGCTGCTCTCCGGGCGTCGTCTCGACTCGCCTCACGTCCACCGCTGCCGCCATCTTGCACGCGCGCGTACCGAGCGCTCTGTTCGCGCTTCTTTCTACACACTCTGTTTGCGTGTCCCGAAGTTTTACAGAAACTACACCAAACAGTTTTTGTGCAATTATCCTTTTGGTGACCCTTTTCTCCACATCGCCAACACGCCATCTCCGTCGGGGGTCCGGTCTTTTTCTTTGGCACTGCCCGAGCCTTCATTACCCTTTCTCCCGCCTCCTCGCGACCGGGTCTGAGTCTTCTGAGGCCTCGAAGTTCCGCAACTTGGCCTTGAACTCCCCCAGCGACATGTCCGCTGAACCGTGCGTCACCAACAGTGTGAACGGTTTATACATCTCCGGTAGTCCCCTCATAACCATCGCCATCATTAGTCCATCGCTCGGTGCGTCCCCTGCACTTTTGAGCGCCGTGATGATCTGTTCCGCCCTGATGACGTATTCAGTCACAGTCTCTGTGTTAGCTTTCTTCAGCGCGGTCAATGTTATATACAGGGATACAATCCGGGGCCTACCTCTGCCGATGTAGTGTTCTCTTAACACTTTTAGACTCTCTCGGCCTTTGTGTCCCGGAATATCAGCCCCAAGCTTGTGTTGTCTAGGAGTGGTGCTAGTTCGCAGTATGCGTCGGCGTTCAGCTTAGTATCCAGGGCTCGCGCGGCCTCCGTTATTTCTCCCGTGAGGCCCGTCAAAATTGTCTTTTTCAGCCCCACTCCGTGCATACAGCACAACATCCGCTCTTCCCATAGCTCGTATTCTTCTGCCCTTCTGTCAAACGTGGGCCACTTGCTTCTGCCTCTGGTCGCCATCTTTTGATTGTAGCTTAGCTTAGCTGCCCGTTAGCTTAGCTTTAGCGTCCCGCGGTTTTCCCGCCGCTAAACTAGCCTAAACTTTTCAGCTAACTAGCTATCGTTATTTAGCTCTTCCGTGATCTGGGCCCATAACCTGTTGACAGAGTCACATGTATAGCAATAAACTGGTCATGACGATGAGGTCTTCTTTAGCCTTAACTGGCGTGGTTTATTTTTCATATGTGCATTGCACCACTTGACCTGCTCTCCATGAGAGCTAGAGAGAGAGAGAGATAGAAGGGGAGGGAACAATCCCTTATACCTGATACCTGACGTCAGCTACAATAGCTGCGCCTCCTTACGCCTATAGCGCCCTCTTACTGTGGAACAGTTATAGTGCAGTTACATGCAGACATATTCATACTTACCAGAGATGTTCACAAGTCTTTTTTTGCAAGTCCAAGTCAAGTCTCAAGTCTTTGGTCACGAGTCCAAGTCAAGTCTCAAGTCTTTGTGGGGTGAGACTTGATCAAGTCTCAAGTCTTTGGTCACGAGTCCAAGTCAAGTCTCAAGTCTTTGTGGGGTGAGAGTTGATCAAGTCTCAAGTCTTTGGTCACGAGTCCAAGTCAAGTCTCAAGTCTCTAAAAAATAAAAGTCTCATGTCTCTTCTGGCTGTAATAAGCCTTCTATTGTCTGCTGCTATCCAGTCTGTTAAGAATACTGCACAGCTATATCTAAGACATTCAAAGCATTTACTGTATTATTATCACTCCTATATCTATTAGCATACAGTATCAGTACTGATTAGTTGTTTGTTATATGATCACTTTAAACAGGCTATTGCAATGCAATATGAGGAAAAACATCACACTTTAGCTAAATGCAAACAACTTATAAGCAAAACACTTCAGAATCAAAAATCAGTATCACAAATACTTTATTAATCCCCCGCAGGGAAACTGTGTTTAAAGTACTTAAAAGTAAACATTTGTTCTGTGCCATTTGCAACTAAAAAACTATTGCTGCAATATTATCTGAAATATACTGAACTGGTGATATTAAAACATGACCTGTTCCAAAAGAGATATTTACCATTAACACCATTTACCAGCCAAATGCTGGTAAATCATACAAGTGGCAGGTACTGTATGTTGCACGCACCAGCCAAACATAACAATGGCAATCTATTGAGTGGCTGGTAACATTTCAACATTCACTAGGCTAGCCATTTGGCCAGTGGACAAAAATGTTAAAATTTGACCTCTGCAACCGTATTGTTGAATTACACTGGGTCTCTAATGACATCTTTTAAGTCTACTATAAATAAACATATTCCTCTATCCTCTCACTCAAACCCAGTGTAATGGTAACCTGATAAACCTGTAACATTAACGTTACGTGGTCAACAATACACCTGTAACCTGCCTATAAACCGACAGATGTATTTATGTATGTAACTATGTATTTTTCTACGTTTAACGTTAGCCAGTAGATGGTGGCAGCAGAACGTAATGATTAACGTTACCGACCTTTTTTATGTCATGTCAAGAGTTGGATGTCAACGCCACTCAACGCAAACAAGTGTGACAAGCAAACATTCACTCATCTTTTCAAATATTCAGTTACAAAGCTAGTAGCAAGCTAAGTTAACATTACATAGCTGATGCTGAGCTAAACATGTTTGCTAACCGTCCATATGCGTTAATGTGACTGACCTCTCCGGGTGAGTTTTCAAGTGCCTGATGAAATTTGACGTTGTTGCACCAGCATCCTTGATTTTAATATTGCAGACTTTGCAGTGTGCGCTCCTTTTGTTGGTGCCGCCGGCATTTTGTTCGAAGTTTTTATAGTTGAACGCAGGGCTCTCAAGTTTTGAACAGAGTTCAGAGTGAGATTTTGGCAGCGGCGGGGCTTTGGGTGGGGACGGTGGTCTTATCTGATAAATGACACATAAATTCATACAAATAAAAACATATTTATTTCATTCTTAGTGAAGGGATGTGTGTGTGTGTGTGTGTGTGTGTGTGTGTGTGTGTGTGTGTGTGTGTGTGTGTGTGTGTGTGTGTGTGTGTGTGTGTGTGTGTGTGTGTGTGTGTGTGTGTGTGTGTGTGTTTTGTTGTAGGTGTTGGTGGCAGCTTTTGAGGCCTTCAGCACTGGGGTTGGTGGCTCCCATCTGAAACAGTTTGGTTCCAGGCCTGCCATCTTCACTGTCATGATGGAGGACAGTGTTCCATCTAGGGCCAAGCTGTTCCTAGTTTTTGTCTTGTTCAGTCCAACCATCGAGAAAACCCTCTCCGCGTCGGCATTAGAGTGAGGGAGCACTAGAACAAGTTGAGCTATTTTAGTGAGCCTCCCAAACTGGCTCAAACCGGTCACCTTTAAAAAAAAAAGGAACCAAGAGACTCTATTACTCAAATGCTTTGCTTTTGATTTCAATTGATTATGTGTATGTCATGTGGTGCCAAATATTTCTTACCTTGCACTTGATTGAGGACATACTCCCCCAAAACTCCTCAACATTAAAGGTGGTGGGATCTTGGGGCATGGGGATATCCATCAGCTGATATTCCAGGAACTCCTCACACACCTTGTCCTGTTCCTCCGGCCCATGGAAAGGTAGTAGTTCCTGAAATCTAAAAAGAGCACCATGTGTAAAGAACTGATTAATGTATTCAATCAAAGTATTGAAATCCTGGAAAATGTGGAAACCCTTACCTGTCTATAAAGTATAGGGCATCTTCCACCCCACACTCAGTCCTCTGCTGCACATCCACAAATCTTGTATGCCTCAGAAGAGCCTCCTTCAGAGGGAGTTTATCGATGCCATACTCCACAGCCCTGACCAGAAATGCCAGTGCTGCCTGTTGGAATAGCTGCCCCTCCTGAGGTGTGATGTCTCCAGCCTCAAGGAGCCTATTGAGGGTAGCTCTGGTGGTGAAGCCAACATTTAGTTTTTCTCCTACCAGACAGAGAACAGAAAGAGATAGAGAAGCAAATTAAGTCCAGGTAGTTTCAACAATATGCATCAGGTAGAGACAGGGATTTTCACTTTAACTCAAAACTAGACAAACAGTCAGTGTATAGATTCAGTCTGTCTAGTTTTGAGCACTATGTGCACAATAAGAGCAAGGTATTCCTCTATGTAAGCATAACATTTTACCCATAAACTACACAAGCATGGTATGCCTACACACATTTATGCTTTTTAACAGCCATAACAGAGATATCACCCAACTCGCCCAATAACAACAATCTTCCCAAAAAGTATATTTGAGGTCAATGAGAATACAGACTCCTTATATGAAACTTTTACCTGGCAGTTGGTTTAGTGGGTCCTTGTAGAGGATGACATGGACTTGTCGGCCCTGTAGTGCTGACGGCTTCATGAACCTCGCACACAGTTTCTTGATGAACTTTGTCATCTGCAAATTTGTAGTTCATAAAACATTTCCATGTATTACTTGAAAAAGGACATATCAGCCAATTCAAGCAGACATTTTGGCAGCAGGATGGCCTAACCCTTGCATTTTACCTCTCCTTGGAGCTGAAAGATGGAAGACCTTTCTCTCTGGAGGAGGAGGTTCAGTAGGGTGAACACTGGCAGCGTCGCTTGATAGAAGAGTAGGTAGACTTCAGTCAGGGGGTTGGAAAATGCATCCACCAGCCTTCTAAATCTTGGTTGTTTCTCATCTGTGAATAAACAGTCAGTGCTTAAAAGTACACATTTAGTCTGGTGTAATGCACCTGTATTACTGTCAATGAAACAAACAACATACTTAAAGACTTCAAATAGCTGGTAAGTGGCCCATACTGTCGCAGAATTTGTGTGATGCACCTCTCCAGGCTTAACCATCGCACTGAAATGTGCAGCAGCATTTCCATGTACTCGCTCTCATGGAATTCACAAAATTCTGGAAAATATAAAACATAACATCAACAGTAAACAAATTAAAAATGTCTGCATTTTGTTGTATAACAGTAGAGCTGGTTGAATCACAAACCTGCCAGGTAACCTTTACGGTTGGTGCTTCCTTTAAACCAGTACCCAACATCCTCGGTCAGATCCTCTGGATCAAATCCGGATATCTGCAATACATGAATTCAAGTATCTATTGCAACACTATCAGCAAACTGTTTTACATGGCATTGGGCTTAACGGATTGGTAATATAGAGTGTACATGTTTGAACTTACTTCCATAAACTTCTGCCCCGCATGTTTGGCAGTGTTGTCGATGATATGACAGGGGCATCCATGGATGTAAATACTGTCATTTTCCTTCAACATTCTGGCTGAGATTGAATTTATGGCACCTGTATTTACAGGGGCATTGTCAATAGAGAGACCTACACAATTTCTCCAAGGGATGTCATTTTCCTGCAAGGTGTCAATGATTTCTGTGTAGATCACTTCAGCGGTGCCACAGCTCCTCCCACTGGTGGTGCACATATCAAGGAACCTGTGCACAACTTTGTTGGTGTCAACAATTCTGACAGTGAGAGGATTCATCTTCTCTAGACCTGTAACAATAAGGACCATAACTAAAACAATATGTTGTTCAAATTGTATGAGTGCATGTAGAAATGGATAAAAAATAAGTACTAATTACTGATAGAAGTTGTTAAGCACATACCAGTATCATTCGAGCCATCTGTGACAAGTGTGAAGGGATTCTCTCTCATCTTCATCACCAGTTCCTTCTTAAAATGAGGTGCCACTGCTTCATTTATGAGGCACGTTGTTTTTGTGCTTGCGCTCTTAAAGCCCTGAGCTGTAGGGGAGTCTCTAAAACATTCTTTGTACAAGGGGCTGAAATGGTCAGCAACGGCAAAGGGAACATTGTGCTGCACCATTGCAACAGCAACCTTCACCTCAGCCCTCCTGGTCTGCAACAGAAACAACTGATTACATACCTCATAACCTTAAATACGTTTTCAAGGTAATATGACCATCAATTTGAAGAGAAATGTAATTCATCAAACATTGCCACCAGCTTTTTAGTTTTCCTGTGCTACACTGTACTGTATGTACCTTGGCCTCTTGTACACTCATGCCTCCAACAGAAGTTTCTGGCACGTAGAACTGTGCAATACTGCTGACTGAGTTTAGAGACTGTTCTTTGGCCCTATGTCCCTCACGCCTTGATGAGCACAGGAGTTCTCTTGTCTGCACACTGAGCACCAGTAGAAGGAGCTGGTGGTTCCCATTGTGATGAATGGCCATCGAGTTGACCACTCCTTCTTAACGGAACACCTATATGTGGCTGCTCCACATAATCCTCTCCTTTTCTCTGTTTCCAATGGGTTCTCCCCAGTCTCCTCCTCTACCTCCTTCACAGTCTGTGGTTTACTGCCTCCTCTGACCTGGCCACCTTTTTAGGGAGCTGATTGTTTTGAAAGCATACTTAACAGTTATAATAGTCAGATTGCTCTGAAGATGGGAGGTGATGTTCTATTCATTTTCACGTTCACACAGTCGGTGATTTTGGCCGGCCGTCTTTCCTGCAACGGCAGTTTAAACTGTATTTCCTCCGCACACTGAGCTCTGATTGGTCAGCAGGCGTGGTGTTTTCGCTGAGTTGATCTCTTATCCTGGAACCTATCCTGCTTCGGAGCACAGACTAGGTTCCAGGATAAATCACCATGGAGATCTAGCCCGCTAAAAAGTGAACCAGCTTCGTAGTACCGGAAATCCCAGAAGTTATCTTGCTAAACGAAAATCCTGCTTCGTAGTATACCCCCCAGGTTAGCCGCACAGCATAAGTTACCATGGAGATCTAGCCTACTAAAAAGAGAACCAGCTTCGTAGGACTGGAAACCCCGAGTTTTCCCTGAAGTTAGCCGGCTAAGCAAAAATCCTGCAGCGTAGTATACCCCCCAGAAGTGTTTTTTTGTGCTAAATCTCTCTAAAAAGGTCAAATTTCACTTGTTTTGCATCAATCTTGATACAGGGTACTTATGTTATAGTTTGGATTCCTAAAGCTTTTAGTCTACCATCCCATCATTCAAGGGTGGTTTTCACTATAAGTAATGTTTTTCTTTTGGACGGACACTATAATTTACATTTTTTTACTATGTTCAATCTGAATTAACTTTAAAATAAAAACATCTATATTGATTCTGACACATCTACATCCAACTCACAGATGTATCCTTGCTTTGAGATTTTTTTTAAATTAATTTACCCCTTTTAGAAGTGCAGATATGGTCATTTGACACACGCATTGGCTTCAGCTGATATTTAAATGCATTTATCTTAACTATCCCCCTTATTTAAAGCAGTATTTTGTACCTTACTCACCAATTCATCAAGTTAGACATTCTGTTCAGATTTATTTCTCTGTCCCCTCTGCAAAAAAATGGATTGGCAGAAGAGCGTTCATTTTCAAAGCCCCAACAGACTGGAATACTTTACCTGCTGCTATTAGATCTCTTGCATCATTGGGTTTATTTAAACATGCATTGCTATCTCACTTTCAACTGGTCTGTACTTGTTATAACTGATATTGATGAAACTGATTTGCTCGACTGTCTCAAATTGTAATGATTGTGTGCATTGCTTGAATTTCACTTAACAGACTGTATGTGGTTTGTCTTGTGTGTCATGTTTTGCATTTGGTCTTTTTGTTTATCAATGTCTGTAAGTTGTTGCTATTGTCGGGACCCCCTTGAAAACGAGATGGTGCATCTCAAGGGGGTTATCCCAATCAATAACATTTCTATATATATATTTGTTCTGGGAATGTCATTTTCGAGCCTGAAACCTGAAAAACAGGCTCAGGGCTTAACAGGCTAAATGTAGACACTAAACACTGCAAGATATAATAACTCCAGGTCAAGTTTCTTTAGAACTGCAGTTATTTCTACTGTGGTTCAGGTTTGACAGTGCACTGTGCCTTAATGCTCTGGATAACAGCTGACAGCAACCTGCATCCTGCTCTGGATAACGGCTGACAGCCAGGTGCATCCTGTACCTTTAACAGAACAAAAGGGGAACAGCCAGAATATATCAAATACTGCAGCTTTAAGACAACAACTATTTCAACAAATCTTTATTATTTACAAGTTGTTCCATAACCTTCATAATAAACGTTTCAGCCATTTGAATATCAACTCAAATAAGAAAAGCAAAAAATCACCACATATGAAGAAAATACATAAAAAACATAATTTAACTTTCAAAACATTTTTTAAAGATGGCAAAGAATCAAACCAATTATTAATATATTAAAAATGCAGGATTACTCTATGGGATTGTAACCATAAAGTTGAGGCAACATTAACAAATATTCTTCCTCTGTAAACTTCTGTAGAGTTAATGAAGTTATTAAATGAGATTTACTGTAGCAGCATAGTTGAAACAACTACCTTACAAGGAATTTATGCATACCAAAGATATCAATTATTGTTAATTTAGTGACTGGGATGAGAAAATCCACGGTTTACTGAAACTGCATCTCTTTACTCCCCATCAAAGCCAGCTATTGTTCCCTTAAGGTAACACAACATCACTGTACATTCGGAAGTAATGACAATCAAAAATAATAGTAAATAAACTAGTATTCCAACATATAAAGCATTATGAAACATTGTCAAGTGTAAAGGAAAATTCAAATTACGAGAACCTTCTTTTGAAAAGTCAACATAGCAAAAATCATTTTGGCGTGAAATCTAAGTAATGGCACTTCATTTATGAAACTGTTTATGTAACTTCATTACAAAATATGAACGTTTCATACTGCTGGCTTCAGCAATACTAACTTGTATATCAGACCAAAAGGCATCATGTGCTTCAACGGAATCAAAAACAAAGAGGTAGGCAACATTTTGAAAAAAGTCATGTAAATAAAAAAAGATTAAAGTAAAATACTTCTTGTATGGAAGGGACTGTAATAGGCAACTAACAGTGTCAATATTTATTATGAATTCTATTTAGGAGCACCACATGTAAATGAAGAAGTTAGTGATTGTGTTCCTGAGTAAAGAGCTTTTCCCATGGACTGTTGTGTTGTGAAAATATCAGCTGCTGTTTTTGCAACAGTAAACAACTAGAGGGATTCAAACCACCACACAAAGCACTTGTGGTGTAAAGGCATCATACGCTTTTTACTTCCCCTTGGCCAATGTGCAGCGTACAAAGCTTCCATTATCTGGGAATGTTGTCACAGGCTCAGATGCCTCTGGATCAGGAGAGGATGCTTCATCACTAGAAAAGAAGATTCTTCACTCCTGAGCCGTGAAAAACTGTGTTAAAGTAGTCATTCTGTTACGAATTGAGCCTATATAAAACCTTACATTTCTCACTCCTGCAGTCAGCAGTTATTCACGCAATCTTGGCCCTGTTCAAACACTTGATAGACGTTGATGAGGGGGAACATGGTGAGGGCTCCGATCAGTGAGCCGGCCTGGATGGAGATGCCGCACCACAGCAGGGCCGAGTGACCCGCCTCGTGAAGCAAAGTCCCGATTGCCACCTTCACATAGGAGAGGAGGCCAGTGAAAACAATCCAGGAGATGACCTGTAGGGGGCACAAGCAAGCAGCTGGAATCAGTGGTGGACATGAACAGGGAGGTAAACTAATGGCGTATTTACACTGTAACGGGGTAGCCCCGTTTAAGCGTCCCTAAGCGTCCTCGCTCAGGCCTCGGGCTGCCTCGCTGGCCGTCCGAGGCCGTGGCGCATTTCCATTACAGTTTAGGACCTGGGGTAGCAACGCAGTGTAGGCGGGGCGATCGGCTTTGTTTTTGTTCACATTTCGAGTTGTTCCGTCGAGCTCCCGCTGGATTTGATCATCCCCAATGAGATGTAGGAACGTCGTCACCTCCTCGGTCGACCACGGTGTGCTTTTCTTATTAGACGTAGCCATTTTTGTAGCTCATCCGTTTACAAAATGCTGTGTATAAAAATGCTGCAAGCTTGCTTCTAGATATATATGCGACGCTAGGGATGAACTCGCGCGCGATCTTGTGACGATTCTCTCTGACCAATCAGCAGTCGAGAGTGTTGACGTCACTAGTTCAGCACCTGGCCCTGGTCTGAGGGAACCACGATTTTATGGGGCCGGAAAAAGAGGGAAAAAGTACCCGCTAGCCGGTACTAGGCTATATGGAAACGCCACCAAAAACTGGCCTGGCCGCTTGAGGACGGTTAAGGACGCTTAAACGGGGCTACCCACTGCAGTGGAAACGCGCCATAAGACTTTAGATCAGATCTAATATGAGAACTGGAATCCTTTTTGCTCAATCCTGATAGCTTCAAGAAAATGTGTGATACCCTGCTGTTGTTGTAGGAGTTTAACACACTCCAAATTATGAAAAACAAATTCACCCATTTGACAACACATGAGAAGCAGAAGCATGCAATTTCACAAGGGAACAAAAAAAGTGATGACCTTGCTCACATGACTTGGATGTTTTCCCACCAAACAAACAGATAAAACACTTAGTAATCACTGAGTGATTAGAGTAATCATTGAGTGTCCTCTTGAAACAGTTCCCATGGTTGTGTGTGTGCTACTTGCAGCATTTCGGTATTAATGGTGCAATATTAACATGTGCGCCTTTTTTTGCAGTCAACTTGCTACATAATAAAAAAACACAACTTTGGCAGTCAAAACATGTGTTCATTTCCAACTGCTAAATTAGAAGCTGAGGAACAAAACAGTTTTCACTGTGTGTGTAAGTGTTTAATTTTTTACTTTCCTTCAGACTAAAATGTGTAAAATAACTGCATTCTCACCACTAAAGCCCCTCCTGCAGAGTTTTCCCGGAGAGGAGGACAGGGGCTGATTGCTGCCAACGCCATGAGATATGAAGCAAACGCAATCCCCCCGATAGACAGGAAGCTGAGACCAGTGGAGGACCTGGAAAACAAACATGGGGTTAATCAAAACACTGTACCTGAATATTTCTTTTTTAAATCAAGTCCCAACTTTGTAATGAATAGATGTATTTTCTCACCTTAAAACAACAAACATTGCTACAAAGCAGGCCAGGGGGTTGGCTATGTTGCCTAGGACGACAGAGAGGTGAAAGGTCATGGTCCCGTAAGGCAAGCAGGTGAAGCTCTGCACAGAGGGCAGCACGCCGTTGGTGAGGGCGTTTGAGATGGCGAGCAGAGACAGCAGGTAGATGTTCCTCTTTGTCCAAAATGTCTGTGGCACTTCTTCAATCTGCACCAGCTCCTCAGACACCGGTGTCCCTCTGTTCTGTAGCAGGTCCGATTCCATTCCGTTTTTCACCGCTGCTGCATTTTCTGACTCCAGTGCAGGTGCATCTTCCTGTGACTTTACCTGTCTTCGCATTAAAGCCTGGAAACTCAGAGCTGAGATTGACAGCATGACAAACAAAGACCAGAAGAAGTTCTGTGCAGGAAAGTTCTCTTTTAAATATTCTGGATGCACTGTGCCATTCACGGTTTTACACTCCAGCTTGCCAACGCCTTGCCCTAAGGCCACAACACAAGGGACCAAGGCACTGAGGCCCTGACCGATGAAGAACGTACGAATATACTGTTGAGGGTAACTAAACATGAAAGGCAGGAAGGTGACGTTGGACGTGCAGCAAACAAAAGACAGCAGAAAGGTGAAGAGCAGGAAAGGCAGCGACCTTTCTTCTCCAGCTATTGTGAGGGTGTGTGACCAGAAGACAGCCAGAAGGGCGGAGGACACCACGGCCAGCGCCTGGATGCAGTGGATGACGATGCGTTCGTTTAAACGCCCCGGAGCACAGTGGTGAGTGATGGTCACTGCCACTGGACCAATGTTGCCAAATGCTATCAGCACTGAGATATAGGCAGGCAGATTCCAGCCTGAAAGCAGATACAATTATCAGTTAGGGCAATGAGGAATAGGTTTATATTATATATTCTTGTATGTTACAATACATCGAAATGGGAGCTATGAAAAACACAAACTTGAACTTCTCTTTTCCATGAAAAGGTACTTATTTTAAATCACTCATGCAGCTGTATTTTTAGGCATCTACTTCTTTTGTTACATTGCTACTTCATATAAGTTAAGATTTCCAGTAGTTACCATACATTAAAAACACACTAAAATGTAGCTTGCAAGACACATAAAATAAGATGTGAGGAAGTATTCCGATATTTTATTATTCCGAAAAATCTCATATAAAAAGAATACAATTCGCAACATCAACATTCATTCAATTCAACAGAAGGACCTCAGTGTTATTGAAAATATGATTGTATTGTTATAAGGTATAGTTTACTGTGTAGCTGGAATATGGATAACGATGTACCATTACTTTGCTTCTTATTATTTATTGATTGATATTGTTATACCCGTAGCTATGCTGTATTCAACACAGTTACATTTAATTATTCTTAATACTGCATCACACGAGTACATGAATGACTGAATGAAACACGTAGCTAGCTGTGGTCGTTTGGTACACGCTAACTTCTCAGGTTTTTACCAAAGTCCCACTGAAGCCAAAGATAATGAATGATAAAGCAAAGTGTCAACATTATATTACTTTATTCATTAATAAGGGCTCAATTGTGATAGACCAAAGGTCAGGTAAGGTAAGTTGCATCACTGACCTTCGGGCAGCACGTTGACTACCACCGGGAGCTCGACCCACAGACTGTTGACAGAAATCCAGGACCCCATGGCGAACAGAGCCACAAGCCCGTGGGTCACCGGCTCACTGCTCCACCAGCTGCCGGACATGGTGCTGCGGACTGCGGATATAATAACAAACAAAAGGCTGGTAACACGTTTTACGGGCTTGTTTAGGCTGAACGACGACACCGTTTGTTCTTCACACACTGCTTTAACGTGAAGAATGGTGGTGGACACTTACGCAAAGTTTCCGCCCCTTCAGTTGCCTTTCCGTGCGCCTCGTAAATTCAACTTTCAGTACAAGACTCTAAATTAGTTATTATGTAGATCAGCCTATTTCAGAATAATTTAACGTTATTGTATTATTATTAAAGATGCATTACTGTGATCATCAGCATTATACACTGCTGGTTAATAGTATATTTTCCATTAATAATCTAAAGTTGCAAATTAACTTTAAGTGACTTAAGATATGCAGTCTAAGTAGTGGAGTAAAAAGTACAATATGATCTAAAATGAAGTAGAGAAGGAGCATAATTGTTTCAAAAGTAGCAGGATATAATATAAATATTGTAATATTAAGTCAAATAGACCTATAAATACCTACAACATGTGAACTCGAGTTAATGTACCCCCATTTCTCCGATGGTTACAAACGTCTGGTTAACTGTATTATTTGCTATTTCAAACATTTATTCCGCATTACCAGTGTCCAGCTATTTCCATGGACTATCCTTTTATCTGCATACTGGCTGTTAGACAGAAAAAGAGGCACTCAACTTAACTTGAAAGAATTATAACAGTTTATACAGCGTTGTTATGTGTTGTTGCCATAGTAAATGCGTTTCCCGAGAAACTTGAAGGCACCATCGTCAAAGAAACCATTCCTAGACCACTGGTTGGATGAAACTCAATCAAAATCAAGGTTTTTCCTTAAAATGTTTACACTTGAGGACTTTCATTTGACAATTCGTTGGTGACTATGATTCATGCACGAATTGGTTGTAAATATGTGTGTGCTGTATATGGGGATATATTATTATATCATTGCAAGGTTTGGGGACTCCATCATCTTCTCTTGGAGACATAGTGGGTAAGGTTAATTTATTTTTCAAGTATAGTCTTGGAACAATAAATGCATTAAGGCTTTGACATCAGGCACAGTGAACCCTCTTTCAGTGCTGCCTTTCTGTAAACTTGAGCCCCTCCCAGTCAAGGCTTTTATATGCATGAACTCATTAACATTGCTGATGCCTTTAATGCAACCAGGAATACCCTTCAAATCTGAGAAAAACACGATATTAAGGGACCTAATTCCAGGGAGACGATGTTAAATAGAGCCTAAACATAAGCTTACATCTCTACAGGCAGTAAATAACAAACGATGCACGAAGGCGCTGTTTATTTCATTAGTGGTTTATACAACATATTTTAAATCAGCAGTTATCAACTGACCTCATAATCCCAATGCATAATCATGTATTAAAAAAAAAGTTTCCCCCAGTAACTGAAAAAGGTAACAAAACAGCACCGTACAAATTATACAATTATATGCACATGATAATCTACAAGAATCAAACCTTATATTTTTTAAATAAAGGCAGTTGAAGAACAGTAAGTAACACACATGACAGCTGCAATAGATATATACAGAATCATACAATAAAAAGGATAATTTTAGTTTGCAAATGTAAAATCATAAGAGAGTGACAATTATTCTCTTTTCTCCAAAACCACACTTTTTTTCAGACGCCATGAAAATTCTCATGTGCTGTTGGCACATCCCATCCAGTAGCAGCATTAGGTTGAACCACAGGCTTTGTCTTTGTTTTTTTAGGGGCCCAAACAAGCGAGTAACCAGGTTTAACACGAGGAAGTGCAAGCTTCAGCTTCAACACCATTTGTGTGGTGTTGCTGAAAGTACCACCCAAGTTATGGTCTGTGTTGTCCAAAACCATTTTCTGGTACATTATCTCACAACGGATTCCTTCCCGTTTGTCTTCCCTTGTTTTTCCGTCAAAGCGCAGCATCATTTTGTCAACATCCTGCTGTGTCTTGCATGGCCCTCCGTTTCTTTTCACTTTAGCTACAATGTAATCCCTATCGTTGTTCTCCACTCGCTCTTCCTGTACTTTCCTTACTTTCTTAATCTTGGGACTGTCGGCATCATTTTGGCCACTTCTTTGCCAACTGGAAGATTCATCAGAGCTGCTGTCAGAGGAACCGGATTGGTCATCATCTTCCTGAAGGTTCTTCTGTGAAGAGCGTTTGGAAGACTTGTCATGTTTTTTCTTCTTGATGGGACTTTCTTCTGCAGTGCTGAAAGGATATTTCGCCATCAAGGCGGAAAAGGTGCAACTTTCCAGTTGTGAGATCAGGTCTGGTGAAGGGATTTGACCAAACGTTCCTCCTGGCAGGAAATCCTTCAGGTGTTCCTCAGTGACAGCAGCAATCACCTTCACTATCCTTTTCAGGCAAGCTCTGATAAGGTCCCTATTAGTGTGCCACTGGCCACAGAAATGAAACACTCCATCAAAGATTTTCTCCTGTGATGGGTACTGCAGAAAAACATTTGTCTCAGCTTCAGGTTCTAGCAGTGTTGAAGGATCTTTGGACCAATCGAGGAACTTTTGGTACAGGGAGAGTATGTACTGGCAGAAGAGGGAGTAATCTCCGCTGCTATTCAGGAGCTGCCAGTAAGGACCGAGGACTTTGCAGTAAACAATGGCCAGGACACACACAAAGCTCTGAATCACAGAGTCATTAGCATCAGCAGCAACGCTCTCCAGAATAATGTTTGTGTCGTTTGTCATTGCAAGCAAATCAGAAAAGAACAGAGCCGTCTCTTTGTGATGGTGGATAAGACCCGCTGCAGCTTCGAAGTAGTTCTGGAATCGTTTTGATGGATTTACTGCAATTCTGGAGGGGTTTTTCTTTTCTTCGCAGAAAGCTACCCAGTGTTTCCTGTAGTTTTTCATGCCAGGGTTGGTTGTATTTAGGGTATCACAAGCCATGTGGATGTAGCGTGAAGTGGCACTTTCAGATAAATTCACAAAGCTCTTGAATTTTGAAAGTTTGTCCCGGCCTAGTTTCTCTCCGGTTGATAGAATGATCTCTTTCTCAAAGGCCATGATCTGCTGCTCCACAGCATCTTGCAAGTCAACAAGGAAATTGGCATTGTAGTTTAAAAACACAACGGGGTAAACAAGTGAAGGCTCTCCACAAAGTGTGTCTAGTTTTTGCTCAAACTCTGCCATGGCTCGATGCTCCTTGCATGTCAGAGCATACTGATTTTTGAGGAGATCCAAGCAAACTTGCTTGCATGCTTCGGTTTTCCCACCGTACATTTTGGACAGCTTTTGGACAGACAGCATTGCAATGTCAAGCAGAGTCGAGGTATCTTCTTTGTTATCTGATGTTTCTTCTCCACTGTTGGACTCGTCCAAATCCTCATCACTGTCATCGTTTACAGAGGCATCTTCTTTCACAATTATTTTCTTTACGTCTCTTCTCATGTTAGATTCCTCCCCTTCCATGATTTCATGGCTCTCGTATTCCTCCTTGATTATAACTTTTTCAAAATGGATGGTGTCGTCTTTTCTCATGCGCTTCTTCACAGTCACTTTGGGCATTTTCTTACGCACCAGTTCAAATGGACTTTGAAGCAGATTTTCCATCGCTGCATTCCTCCTGTGACTCCTTGTTTCATAATTGCGGTAATGCAGTTTTAACTTCTTTATCTTAGGTCTAAGGACTTTATATGCCTTTTGAAAATCCCCTTTCTTACAAAACTCAGGGTTGAAGTTTCTAAGCCAAGTCACTATAACAACTGGTGCAAGTTTCTCCCTGCTGACAAAGTTGCTCAACTCGAGAATCAGCCCATTAGTGACTTCTATTGACTGTGCTCGCTCACTAAAATCCCTGATTTCCAAAAGATGTTGCCGTTCAACTCCAATGCTGTCACATATTGGGCCAACAAAGTTAAAGTTGACGTCTGAATCAAGAAAGATTTGCCTTGCATCACTTCCCAGACTCAACGTGGTTGCGATGCCTCTTTCCACCAAACAACGAAAGTTAGTTGACCAATGACTCGGGAAGATTTTCATTAGCCAAGATACGATGGCAATCCATGGGAAATTATTGTCCTCTGTCAGAAGTCCTACTTGAATTAAAAGTCTGTTCTTGCACGGTGCACTTTCAAGCTCCAATCCTTCTCCTGATTGAGGACCAATGAAGTCTGCAACAAGCTTCCAATAGTACTCATCTCCTGAAAAACAGACAAATTAGCAAGTGAGCAGAAAAGTACAAAATGTAGGATTTTTATGGATTTAATTAATTTGCGCTTTCAATTTTGCGCTTTCAATTTTTAACCACGGAAGATGGAAACATTCTGAAAGGTTGTAATGCTATAAATATAAAATAATTCCAGAAAACTGTTCCCAAAGATTTGCAGTATATAGTGAATTTCATCATATCGTATCTTGATAACAATTTAACTACAAGTTGGGCTTACTTACGTTAAAAGCATGGTTAAAGTGTTAGACTTACTCAGATTAGCTTCTGTTACTGCCTCTTTACCACCAAGGGAGAAATCTTGGACATCCTCCATTGTGTGCTGTCTGAAAAGAGAGTCACCGTTCAAAAAAGAAAAAGGGGGCATCTTCATCATTCAGAAGCATAACCACACTAAGAAGAAAGGGGATGTTCATGTGTAACAATACTCGAAGTCTTGGTAAATACCCGGGTGTGTACAACCTTATGTCCACAATCATTTTTGTAACTATGGCTGTTTCCATGTATTTTAGATAAGGATCGTTTTTTTTGTATCAGTTTGTCACATATTTTTTCAATCCTGAAAAGCAAAGAAAACCATCCTGGAAACTACTACCAGTACAAATATAAAACAATAATGCTGTAAGACGGCATCATGGCATTAGTAAGAATAAGATTAACTTTGAAGGTTACAGTTCTTATAGTCTGTTCTTCTGAATGAGCAATAGGTGAAACTACACAGAAAAATCACACTTTCAGTGATGTTGTGGAGAAAGCAGAAGAATGCCTCCCCCTGGCAGTAGCATGCACAATAACACTATACTGAAGTTCTGTAGGAAAAGTCACTCATTACCTTGCCGGAAAAAAAGAGCTAAGTTCTAAACTTTTTCCAACATTTATCTTTTACATTAATGATGCTACATTTTATCTAAAGATTGTAATAGTTTGTACCAAAAAGTACATTTATATTATGTTGTAGAATGTTTCTCTATATAAAGTGGAAAAATATGAAACATCATAATTACAACAAATTACAGTGAAACAGACATCAGCGTCCAAACATTAGACAATAACCTATGTTACATTTTTTGCGCAGGGCCATTGTATTAGAGACAATATATTTGTTTAGAATGGTATACCTTATCAACAGGAAAATAAGTATACATCTGTTTATTATGAGCCACTATAGTTATGGGGTCTTATCCACTCAGGGGGCCCTTCTCACTTCGGTTAAATGGATTCCTTGCGTCCCTCACTTGCGTCGTTTCCCTGTGACTAGTCCCTCCCACCAGGGAAGCATGGAGAGATGCAAGGAAACCACGAGCATGGATGTATAATAAGAACTGGATACAGCGTGGGAGGCGGGGCCTCATTCATTCCTATGAGAGCTGCTCATTAGCGCATGATGATAAAATGGCCCAACTTTTGAGAGAGTGAAACGTCACAGATTACCCAGCATGCCTGAGAAGTACCCGTATGTGCGCTCATAGCGCATGCGCAACTTTAACCAAAATGCTCGTTCACATCAAGCACGTCAATTTGCGTACACGTAACCAGGGCCGTATCCAGGATTTCCTAAATACCGAGGTCCAAACATGTTAGGGGGGTTCGGGGTATACCCCCCGAGATTTTTGGGATTTTCATGATCTATTTAGGTGCTTTTTAAGTCCTGTGGGGGGTCACATATTGGATAATATATTGATTTCAACCCATGTCAGTGGGCTGACAATGTCAGCATCAATTATTTTTGAAAGTGTAATACATAAGAATCAGTTGATTGTTACTATTAATGATCTGGACATGGAGAAGAGGCTAAAATGATCACAACACATTGTCAACATTCATTTTCCATGTCTCTCTCCTTTCCATAACCTGCAGCCTCTCTTCCATCGTCTTGAGTCTCTCTGTCTTCTTCCTGTTCATTACTCTGTCCTCTACGCTTTCTCTTTGTTCAATCTCTCCCTCGTTGTTCACTGTTTGCTCCTCCTCACTTGTCGCTCCTGCCAGTGAATTAAAAGCAAGTCAGCAGTTTAGTTCATTTCACTTGTTCATTTGCATTATTTTTTTTATTTAAATCTGTTTCGTTTGATTCTCAAAAAGAGAACAAAGATGTAAGGAAATTGTGTTTTATACAATTGTATGTTATTATGACATCATAACTGTAATAGATGTATGTTTTAAAATGATGCCTATTGTAAATGAAGACTATTGTTATAGATGGGCTTATTAAGCCTACATTATATTTGTGTGACTGTACCTGCAGTTCCTCCCTGACTTCCATCTCTCTCTCTCTGCCTGTCCTGTCTCTTCCTTACCAAAGCTGAGCTTCGACTGACGTAGTCTTTTCATTATATCTGAGTCAATGTAAAAAGAAAACAATACAATGTTATATCTTCAATGTTTTACTCAAATTGAAATGAAAGAAAACCATTACAACGTTTGTTAAAAGGTAATCCTTCTGACATTGGATGAATGTAATTAACGTTAGCTCTCTAGCTAGTTTATTCACGCAATTTAAACCAAAGTATAGCCTAAAGCTGCAATATAAGTTAGTGTGCATGTTGTCGGACGTCCACTGACTAATGTAGAGCGTTCACACAGGATCTGTTGGTCATATGATGTCCTGATGAACAGGAACACAAGCAGCCCGATGGACTCAGATCTGTAGATACTTCATCACTCCTCCGCTGCTCCGGTACAAGTCCGGGCTGCGGTGGTTTGTTGATACATGTCGTCTTCTTCTGTTTGCTTTAACCGAGGCTACGTAGTTATGCAGCGCCCCCATCGCCAGTAAATGGAAGTACTACAAAGAACCCCTTTTAGTGCAATTATTTCACACGTTTTGTTATACACAGCTCGGAAAATATTACCGAGGTCCGGACCTCGGTGACCTCAATGGTAGATACGGCCATGTACGTAACAGCACCGCGCGTTCATGACAGCATGGTAATGGATTGTTGTTATCATGGATTTGATATGAACGAGGCGGCAGTTAGCAGCTAGCGGCTAGCTAGTAATGATGCTAATGTACACATCAATCGTTATGTACTTATATTACGCTGTAACAGGATCTAGTGATATCCAACAGAGCTTCATTTAGCATGAAATTATTATTGCACTGTATATATATATATATATTTATATACAGTGCAATAAGCTTCTTAGTGCAATACGAAGCTACAGGGACGTTAATAATGTCGGTAATATTAACTTTATTTAATACAACATTTACGGTACAAGATTTAATCATACAGCCCATGTATGATAATGAATTACAGCAAACATGTGCAATATATCCATTATTACAGCTCCGTGGGATGGCAGTAAGACGATATGGATCCGTTCTTATTGTGCATCCATGGGTAAAGATAAACGCAACTCACATTGGTTTCTCATACAGCATCTCTGTAAACTATGTGTATTCACTGAATTTCACTCTCTGCCTTTAACGGCTCGTTGTAGCTCCAATAGCTCCAGCCCCACCCTCCCTGTGAGCACAGTGTGCTCTGATTGGTCGGGACACGTAACATGAACGTGCCGGGCGGCGCGGTCCCGTGGGTTAGATGCGCGTTCATAATGCAGAGGGAAATAACTCTCAGAATAACGTTATTAGCACATTTTTACAACTTGAGGAACGAATGTTTTTAATAAGGGCTATACAAGTGTTCATACTGGGTAGTTTATTTAGTTAAAAAAATTTTATCCAACGAGTTACAGACCACTCTTTCCCCATGTAAGTCAATGGGAAAAAGTGTTTCCGGGCCTGGCAACCAAACGGAAGTGTAGTACCACCGTTTGGCCAGCACGAATATTTTCATGTGAGTCCGGCGCACTACCTGGGGGCTTGGAGGCAAGGAAACCACGAGAAGCACGTTTGTGATGACGCTGCACAGCTGATCGTCTGACAGCAGCTCTGTCCCCGTTATTTTCACAAACACCCCCGCCTCTGTTAGTGCACATTTACTGACACAAACATTTGTATCATCTGTTGTAGACCCAAATACATTAAATAAAATAAGAACTAATTCTCAAAAAAGATAAACGCCATTCTTAAAATTTATAAACGAACAATAGTTTGATTAATATTGATTAGAGTGCACAAAATAAATAAAAATAATTCAGAGAAGAAAAAGAGATATGTTATCTATCAAAACCCAGTTAGATTAACATTCATTGGATTGCACACTTTGTTTGTTTGGATATGTAGCAAATTAACATTTTAAATAGCACTTAATGACTGACTGAATGGAAATGACAATAAATGAAAATGTAAAACGAAAAAAGCGATCATGAAAATGTTTCCAAAAAATGAATAAATCTATTTTTTACCACTTTGTTGTTCAAATATATCACATATTTGTAACTAAATTATACATTAATTGAAACAAAACACAATATAAACTGAGGAGTGACTCCCGTGAGGTTCATGTATTTTCTTCACTCCGCTGGCAAACTGCTCTCATGTCAAGAAGCATCAGATCAGTGCATGCACTGCATCGTCCAATCAGTGAGCGATACACAGTAAGGGGGCGGGGCGAGTGTCTGAGGATTTCATCGAAGGTGGTTCCTCGGTTATAGCTCCTCGCTCATCCGGCAAAAATAAGGCAATTGGGACGCTACTCAAGATGGCGCAGACAAATCAACTTCCGGTGAGACCGAGGAGCGAGGAAATGAAAAATAAGAGAAGTGAGAAGGGCCCAGGGAGTCCCTCGTCTTGACCAGTACACCTGGAGAGCCTTATTAGCTGGGAGCACATACATTTTGCTTTTGCAAAAAATACTATAAAAAGGACAACACTAGATAATTTCCGTGATTAATTGTAAAAATAAACTTTAACTAAAAAAACATTAACACTCAACTTGCAAATGAGGGCTAATGCAACAATAGCTCTGCATGCTAATGTTAGCATTGTTGTGAGCAACTTGCTAGCGTTAGCACCAACTTTATGTACAGGAAATGTAGCATAATATACTGCAATAAATCTTGAATGATACCAGAGAATAAGACCTCTTTGCGTACTATAGCATTTACAAGTAATTTTAAATTGACAAGTATCAGTAAAAGTCGTTTAAAGTATTAGTTCTTCTTACCTCAAAACAACACCACCGTGCTTTTCTGAACCTCAGTACACAGCATTAGGGAGTCAAAACATGGACAGCAGGCTGGCCAATGATTGGATAGCTTTACAAAGGCGGGCTATACTTGAGGTCTCCACCAATCACAGGAGCGATGTGAAATGCATTGTGGGTATACTACAGAAGATGGAAGTAGCCGGTTGCCAGTGGTGTTGGTGAAGCAGCAGCAGGTATTGCAAAAATAGCAACGAATTCATTTGTACTTTTTTCTGTTGTGTGTGTGTGTTCATTTCGTTTGTTGTCAACGCAGTTGCACATGTTGTTCCACCTTTCCGCTACGTTATGTGCACGGTGGCTCGTCAACTTCCTAGATAGTTGCAACAGTAACGTTAGCTCATTACATTATGAGCTGGTATGATTAATTTAGCTTGCTAACAAATCAACGTTGCAATGTGCTCTTATAAGTAAATGCTTCATTAGTATTTAGCACCATACAGAACGCTGATGTTTATTTTATTTTATTTTTGCAGTCTTCTCTTTTATCACTTCATAGACATAGTTTGGATGTGACTAGCTTGACTAGCTTCCTTTTACAAACAATCGAGGATGCGCACGCACATTGACACATTTATTAAATAAGTCTGTTAGTTACACGTTACATTTCCATGTATTCCTGCTGTTTCCTTGATCAATATTGCAGCAGCACAGTTTAAAAACAAAATATACCATTCACCCCACATAACTTTGCTGGTCGATTTTACGAAACTCCCATAGTGTATATTCAGTTGTATTATCACTGGCCCCACCGTTGTAACCACTGGCCCGGAGCATTCGTCCAAAAAAAAAATCGACTAATAATGAAGAAAATTAACACATTTGTTGCAATAGTAATGTATGCACTAACTACATTACTACTTGTACTACAACATTTGAATCATCAGTTCTTCCTCATTTTCCTCAATTGTTCACATTTGGTTTATTAAAATAATGATATTGTGGTCATTGTTAAAAAATGTCTGCTATTATTATGAGTATTATTATTTGTATAATGCGCTTTCTGCCTTCCTGTCACTAGGAGTTAGAAATGTAATGGCTATAGATTAGAAACTTCATTATCCTGAACTGCTGGGACATTTCCCTATAGCCAATACCTTTTATATTTTCTACTCTTCACTTACTTGTCAGCATAGGTCGGCATTGATATACAGAGCCGACAGAAGACCATAGAGGCTTCTCAATTCTTAAATGTCCCCATCTCGACTCCTATCCTCGAGACTTAGTCCCGCCCACAGGAGATGCGAGCGGAGGACTGAGGAGGGGAACCGAGGAGAGAAGAGGGGAAGCAGCAGGCAGTTAGATAAATGAGAACTCCTCTCCTCTGAGCAGTCATTTTAAAGAGACGTCCATTAATGATGACAGGAGGCACAGCAGCCCTCTGTCTGATGGACAGATGTGTTCATGACAACTTATATATTTACTTTGAACAAAAAGTTGTATTAAAAGTAAGCAGAGGACACCAAACCAACTGAGACCCGTCTGTCCGCCGCATCTACGCACTGTACAACACACACACCTACACACTGTGCCACGCACACCTACAGCTCCTAAAGCATAATCAAGATACAGCCGTGTATTTTATTATGTGAAGCACTAAATGGTCTTAGAAAAATATGGACTCTTTGTTTGTAGATATCTACTAAACTAAAGCAAATAAAGAGAGTAGGTCTGTTATACTGAGTGATATATAATATACACACTGCTCTGCTTTCTGCACGGACCTCACAGCTGTTCTCACTGTAAACATCGTGTTGTGATGAGAGCAGTTTCTAAAATAATATCCAGGGGATGCATGCATAGCTGTCATTGGCTGAGATAAGTCCGGCCGTGCGTCACGCCTCCACCGTTCCCGGAAATGCATCCGCGGAGGAGCCGTGGAGGAACCATCAGTGTATCCTCGGTCATAGCTCCTCCAGAGAGCCTCCTCGACGCTCGATCCTCGGTCCTCTGTGTGCATTTAGAGAAATGAGATGTCCTTCAAAATGGCGCGCTGAAATTCATTTCCGGGTCACTACCGGAGGACCGAGGAGTCGAGGAGGGGAAATTTGAGTATTGAGAAGCCTCTCTTGTTTATATTGGCATCATATTGAGAGGTGCAGTGACGCATCCTAAAACTAGGAAGGAAGCTGCTGGTTCCCTCGACAAAAAATGGGATTTCTCCACAGGGTTTTGGAAAATAGCTGGAAATAAGGTATGTGGAAAACAAACCTGTTTGATAAATGCACGTTTTGTTCAGCCGGATAATCTCCACATGTCTACCCTACTTTTATAATTTCGAATCATAAATCTAATCGATAGATTATAAAAGGGTTTTAGTATGCGTCACTGCACCACTAGAAGCCAACTCCATCGATCAAGCTGGCTGAAACGTTTTTTGGCAATATGGCTTCGGCCTCTAAAGCTATCGCTATTGGGTAATCCCCCAGAGGAAATCAGCAAGGCGGCCAGCATGGCGCTCATTCTGTGGGCGTCCGTCGCTGTCTCCCAGGCGAGGATTTTCGCGTGGGTGACACAGATCCTGGCTGAAGAAGGCGTCTGTTACGGAGACGGCCAGAAAAGTGCTACTGGACGCTCCAATCAGCCCGGACGGGCTGTTCGGACCCCAGTTCCACGCTATGGTGGAGTCCATGAAGACGGCCGCGGAACAGGCGGACGGCATTCGCCAGCATGTACAGCTGGCTCCAGCTGGCTCCAGCTGGCTCCAGCCGGCTGAGCTGCCACAGCGGCACCAACGTCCGCAGCAGCCGTGGCGTCCACGCCGGCCACAGGAGGCCGCAAGCGGAGAGACGCCCACAGCAACCGCCTCGGCGTCAGACTCGCCCTTCGGCGGCTGCAGGGGCTCCGTCCCACGTCTCCGCTCCCCCGCCACCCCAGAGACAGGGTCTCCCGGCGGCGGGTCAAAGGGGATTGAGGCTCCCCCGCTCCTGGTCTGCTCCGCGAGAGCCTCCGAGGAAGCAGAGCCGGTAATTAAGCCAGCTGCCACTAATCTGTTGATTAAGTAGACAGCAGGGCTCCCTGCAGAAGCCTGCTGGTTTTAACCTATCGGTTAATAACCTGCAGAGCTCGCGGCATTCCTATGTCCGAGATACGCCTCCTACACACGGTCATAATAACCCATGAGCGCCGTTATAATGCTTCATGTGGGCAGCACTGCACACACCTCCATCCATCCCCTGAGCATGTACGAGCCTCATGATGAGAGTCGGAGTGAGACGCAGCATGTGGAGGCCCCCGCGCAGCCCTTTCGGTCCAAGCACACCTTGGGTTGCGTCACGGGCAGCGGTGGCAGGGGCTCTGGCGTGGCTCGTCACCATGACGACAAAAAAAAACACATCTCGAGCATGTGCGCCCGCTCTCAGAGTTTTTCTCAGAGTGGCAGCGCGTGGGTCTGATGGACAGATGGATGAGCAGGCTGATCAGCAGAGGATACGTCCTGCAGTTCGCCTTCCCCCCCCCCCCCCCCCACAGTTCAATGGGATACAGGAAACACTCCTGTCCTCCCAGAAGCTATGTCTTGCGCTCCAATCTGAGCTGCTGGAACTCCTGTTGAAAGAGGATATTTCCAGGGTTCCTCAAAGGGATGAAAATCAGGGGTTTTCACTCCCGTTATTTTTCTAATCCCGAAAAAGACTGGGGCAATGAGACATCCTCGATCTGTCAGTATTCCACATGCTGATGATCAAACAGGTGCTGGAATGTGTTCACCAGGACGACTGGTTCACTTCCACCTGAAGGATGCATACTTCCACGTACCCATCATCCCAAAACACAGGAAATTCCTGCGTTTTCTCATTTCAGGGAATATCAGACCAGACAATCGTCTGCCGTTCGGATATTTCCTGGCTCCTCCCATTTTTGTGTAGAGAAGGCTGGAGCCACTACACAGAGGAGGGACGAGAGTGTGGTTTTCTCTGGACGACCTGCTATTTGCTGGCTCGCTCCAGGGAGGAAGTCGCTTTACAGACGGTACATCTCGTATCGCATCTGTCAAAGCCTGGGTTTCATAATGAATTGGAAGAAGAGCTGTCCTCTTCCCTCTCAGACAAACGGTTATCTTGAGTGGAATTAAACTCAGCCAGCAGAGCGCGGCTCTCGCGGCAGCGAGTGGAGGAACTGACAGCTCTCCTCCGGCATGTCACAACCCACACTGCCCTCTACGTGACGCAGCTGCTTGGCGTCAGCTGGTCACGTGATGATCCCCTTGGGTCTCTTCCAACAGGGGGACACTCCAGAGGTGGTTCATTCGCTGCAGAAGCCTGCTGTTTTTAACCTATTGGTTTATAAACTGCAGAGCTTGCGGCATTCCTCTGTCCCAGATATGCCTCCTACACACGGTCATAATAAATCCACGAGCACCGTTATAACGCCTCGTGTGGACAGCATACACACACCTCTCATCCTCTGGGCGTGTGTATGGACCTCATGATGAAAGACGGAGTGATATGCAGCGTGTGGAAACTCCCTCGCAGCCCTTTTGCCTCACGGGCAGCGTGGGCGATGGCGTGGCTCGTCACCATTGCGGCACATCACAGAGAAGCCTCTCCCCCCAGCAGTTCCGTGGGATACAAGAAACACTCCTGTCATCCCAGGAACAGTGTCTTGCGCGGTTTTTACTCCCGCTATTTTTCTAAATCTCGGAAAAGAACGGGGGAGTCGCCCCGTTGCTGTACAATCAAACGTGTTGATTTGCACAGACAACAGGCCACGGCTATGGAAGCAGCCTACCTCAATCGCCAGGGAGGAGTACGATCTGCGCAGCTTCTGAACGCAGCCAGGCGGCTGCTGTTCTGGGCGCGCACACACGTTGCTCTCCATCAGAGCAATGTATATTCCCGGCGAATTGAACCGAGGGGCTCGCAGAACGCAGCAGCCGTTGTATGCGAGGAGTATGGAGACTCAGACCTGTGTCACGCACACTGGCGCCTCTGTGGGATGTGGCTTTGGTGTTACACGCACTAAAGCAAAGCCCCATTTGAACCTGATCAGGTTCCCCTTAAACTGTTATCAGCCAAGGTAGTACTGCTTTTGGCTCTAATAGCAGCGAGAAGGGTGAGTGATTTGTCTGCTCTCTCTGTGGCTCCGTCATGTCTCCGGATCTAAGGAGATGGCAGTTCAGCTGTTTTACGCCCTAACCCGGCTTCATGCCTAAGGTCATCACAACTCTTTTAGGTCAAGAGTGATCACCCTGGCTGGCTTCTTTCCCCCTCCTCACAGGTCGGAGGAAGAAGCCACGTCTCATCTCCTCTGTCCGGTGTGCACGCTGTCGTGCTATGTGGCGCGCACGGCGGCCTGGCGCCGTTCTCAGCGCCCGTTTGTGCACTATAGAGAGCGCTCGATCGGGCAACCTCTGTCTGCACAACGGCTGTCACACTGGCTGTGTGAGGCTGTGTCGCAGGCATATGTCTCCTCTGGGGTGGAGCCCCCGGAGAGTAAGGCGCACTCCACCAGAGGAATTTCCTCCTCCACGGCTTTGCACGGAGGAATGTCAGTGGAAGATATTTGCACTGCTGCATCTTGGTCTTCCCCCTGTTCATTTATTCATTTGTATTTGAGGGATGTCTCCCTTTCATCTCTGACGCACCCTGTACTGGGTGTCCCGTCAGAGTGAGTGACGTCAGGGATCCATCTGTGCGCCTCTCGGCACGCGGAGAGCGGCCCTTTTTCCCTCTTATAGGAGGGATGTTCCTTTTTCCTCTGACACACTTTGTACGGAGTGCCTGGTCAGAGTGAGTGACGTCAGGGATCCAGCTGGGCGCTCTCCTACCTGTCTGACACGCAGAGAGCTGCTGTTCCCCCTCTATGATCGCTGGACAAGGTGGGACCTTCGTCTCTACTTTCTCACAGCGGCCGGTATGTATTGTTCCCAGCCTTCACCCCGTCTGGAAGATAGGCATGTTTTGCTATGTTCCAGGGATGGTGATGCGCCATTACGCATGGCCCAACAGGCAGGGGGTGTTATTGAGCAGGTGTGTCTGTGCTTCTAGTGCCGGGCGGACCCAGTGGGGCGCAGACTACATCATGCTTCGCCCTTAACCCAATAGCGATAGCTTTAGAGGGCGAAGCCATATACGAAATAGAACTGAGGTTACCTACTGTAACCCCAGCTTCTATGAGTAAATGGCGCAGCCCTCTAAGTGCTGGGCCCCACTGGCTCTACGAATAGCTGAAGAAAAATTATTTTGTATGGGAGCAGATTGTCGGGCCTCCTTCCTATTTATACCGGAAGGAAGCCCGAGGGTGGGGCCCACCTTGCGGGTGGTCGTGGACTACAAGTGTTTCAGTACTGCGCGGGGGCGCAGGGGGATTACCCAATAGCGATAGCTTTAGAGGGCTACACCATTTACTCATAGAAGCTGGGGTTACAGTAGGTAACCTCAGTTGTAGCGTTAATAAACTAAACAATTTAACAACATTGCTAGTCAAAATACCACAGGACAATTTTTTTTTTTTAAAGCAATATTTTTAGTGGCCGGAGCGGGCAAGTTGGAAAGTACGTTATGCTGGCCCGGGGTGTCTAATGGCACATTTCCACTGCAGCGGGGTAGCCCCGTTTAAGCGTCCTCGCTCAGGCCTCGGGCTGCCTCGCTGGCCGTCCGAGGCCGTGGCGCACATCCATTACAGTTTAGGACCTGGGGTAGCAACGCAGTGTAGGCGGGGCGATCGGCATTTTTTTTTTTTTTCACATTTCGAGTTGTTCCGTCGAGCTCCCGCTGGATTTTATCATCCCCAATGAGATGTAGGAACGTCGTCACCTCTTCTGTGCTTTTCTTTGACGTTGCCATTTTTGTAGCTCCTCCGTGTATAAAAATGCTGCAAGCTTGCTTCTAGATATGCGACGCTAGGGATGAACTCGCGCGCGATCTTGTAACGATTCTCTCTGACCAATCAGCAGTCGAGAGTGTTGACGTCACTAGTTCAGCCCTGGCCTGATAGAACCACAATTTTATGGGGGCGGAAAAAGTACCCGCTAGCCGGTGCTACGCTATATGGAAAGGCCACCAAAAACTGACCTGGACGAGGACGATTAAGGACGCTTAAACGGGGCTACCCGCTGCAGTGGAAATGCGCCATAAATAGTGCTTCCGGGCCAGCGGGCCATTTATAATGTCGAGCCCTGATATTAATAATACAATATTACAGATACTTGAGCAATGCAACATGATTGGAACCCAAAAACATAACATAGACAAATGTAATAGCCTTATTTTCCAATAATGTGTACACATACAAGGAATTTGACTGGTCTTCTTTTTTACATTACTCTTTATGTACTTGCACAAAAATAGACATAACATTCAGGAACAAGGACAACAAAGGTTAAGGTCAGACAGGACTATTATGTAGACAAGTATGCGAACAAATTGTTTAATAACAGTAGCCTATATATAAATATAAAAGCACAAATGACCAACACTAAAATAAAAGTGTTCTGTTGTAAATTAAACAAATCGCTCAACAGAGTAAATACTAAACACAGAGTGAAGAATCATTATTTACAGTTTGTGTGCATGTCCATATACCGTGTTTGTTTAAAGCATGTTGGATTTATGACACTATATGCAGGATTCTGCTCTATTGTACGATCCCATTTAGCTGACACACTATTATATTAGCATAAGCTTTATTTATTAAGAAAGTTCTTAAAACAAGTAAATCACTAGATATGATTGCAATCTCACAAGTTACTCTGGATTTACATCCATCCACTGCTGCTTGTCTTACCATTCTGTATATCATTCTTATCTACAATAAGTCACCCACACAGATACAGACTAATCTTATTTGTTTTCTTTTTTTCAGAAGCCGATATGTTACTTCTCAGCCACTGTGGTTATTTGACAAAAGCTTCTGATAAAGACTAATTATTAGTACACGATGGAAGCAGAGGCTCCAACCCACAGTGAAAGAAGTGAAGACACCACACCGAGCACATCAAGTACATCAGGTCAAGGAGAAGACGGACCAAAGACCAAGAAGGCATCTCTGAAGAGGACCACTAGTAAACCTACAAATGCAAAGGCCAAGAAGCGTAAAAAGGCCAGAGTCTCCCGGCCTGTCCCGCTGGGCTACACCGTGCATCAAGGGGAGGATATGCTTCTGGTCATATCCAGTTCCACTTCTCAGTACGACGGCTCGGCTTGGACCCCCCAAAAGAAGGGAAGCAAAAAAAAGAAGCTGACTAAAGGAAAAAGAAAAGCTAGTCAGATTAAGAAAAAAAAGACAGTCCGTCCCAAACCTAAAGTGGCAAATAATCCTGTTGTGAAGGAAAAAGAGGACACTAATCTGTTTGTACCACAGAAAACAACAGACCACAGATGGGGTCAGAGTCTCCCTGAGGAGGTGCTAGTCAGTATTTTTCAGATGGTGGTGGTCCAGGATGGCGCTGTACCATTTCTATGCAGGTAATAAACACATATTTGATTTGATGTAGCTTAGCTTAGTGACTACTCAAATATCTAATAAAAAATGCTGTCGTCCAAATCTATAACTCCAAAATGGTTGTTTAACTTGAGAAAATAAATAAATTAGGATTGCCATCATCATTTACATAATTGTTGAAATGACAGATTATCACATAATTTAAGATTTGATCCATTTAATGTCACATTTAATCACAATTTCAAAGAGATACATGTGAAATATTATTATAGGCCTGAACAGTCAATTGTGTTATACAGTATACAATTCCACATGTATTTAATAAAATACCATAGAAAAAACCCCATCAAATGCTTTGGGGCAAAAAAACTGGACAATGCATCCATCCATCGTTCTCCCGCTTATCCGTGGTCGGGTCGCGGGACAATGCAGTTTGACTTTAATTGATTTTAATGCAATGATGGACTAATATAATACTGAGTACTTATTTTGTTGTTGCTGCTGTTTGATGTAATGGTGGTTGCCTAGTCATACTTTTATGTATGTAATGCATTTTTTGCTGTTCCATTTATTATTATTGTTTATTTCAGACCAAACTAACTTTTCTTCTGCTGTTCTGGTTCAGGGTGGGACGAGTTTGTCGTTTGTGGAACGCTGCTGCCTCCAGTCCGGTCCTGTGGCGTAAAGTTACTGTGGGTCACTGCTGGATTGCACCAGGGAAAACCCAGCTACCTAAAACTGAGATGAAGATTAAGGAGACTTTTGACTGGATGGCACAGAACAGGTCTGCATTTGTAGTGACTATAAACTGTTATTTAGTTTGTGCTTGTAGGTCTTGTATTTTTCGATATGTTTTAAAAAAAATTATAAAATGTAGTCGTTGTTCTTTAGATTCTCTCAGCTACGAAACTTCTCTCTCTGTCACTGGAAAAAGAATGTCACCTATGCAGTGGAGGTAAGTCACCAACACTAGATATCTGTCTTTTATGTCATAAGCTTCTTAACTGCAAAGATTATTCAATAAACCAATCAGTTGAGAAATCAACCAGGCTTCTATTTTGATAATTATTTAATTGTTTCTATCACTTTTTATCTAAATACTTGCTGTTTTTAGTGTCTTAAATGTGGTTCCATTTTTGTCATATATCCAAAAAGCTAAAGATTCTTTTTGAGTGTTTGAATATCTACTACATTACCTTGGGCACAGTCTGACATTTTAAAAACAAAATGTCCATTTTGAAAATAATCATCAGGTGCGTCAATTATGGAAGTAATTGTTAACCAAATCCAATAAACTGTATTTGAATAGTTTTGTTCTAAAAAAAAAAAGTGTAACAAAGTATGGCCCAGTTTGGAGTAGTCATTTAAAAGCATTTTTGTTACAAAATATTGTCTGATAATTCATAGGATGCCGTCTTTATCATCGCATGTTGTATTTACCCTATGTTTTTCTGCTCAATGAAGGCTGTGTCGCAGTTTTGCCCCCAACTCCGCTCCCTCAAGATCTCCTACTGTACAGGCCTGGCAGTGACAGCCTTCCACAGCCTCGGTCTGCACAGCCAGTCTCTGCAGGGCATAGATCTGCAGTACTCAGAGGTATGTCCAGGACCAGCTCAGCAGTTAAATTAGTTTCACTGTAAAAACAACATGTTAGTGGCGGATGCATCCTATAATTTATTAGATGTTGTCATCTTTAAAAGCACCATTAACCCCATGGTCAAAAATACACATTTTAACACTTACTTGTAGTTCTTTTTGTCAGTCAAGATTGTTTTGCTGAGTGGCCATGTTGAGATATCGGCATTTGAGATGTATTTCTTATATTGGAACACGATGTCACTTGGCAGCAAACAAATACATTTGAAGAACTAAAAAGCAATGTTTCTTTCCAGATGACCTGGTAACTCAATATTTAACAGACCTTGTTGTGGGAGCAGTTAAATCAATTTTGCATTACAATAAAATATCCAACTATTAGGCTGCAATCATACCACTCATCAGAATGTAAGACGTGAGTTTGGGCTGCAACAGTGAGGACGGCAGGGGGATGCTGGAAAAAGCTGCAGAGAGAAAAGATAAAACTAAGCTAAACACCGCCCTCCCTGGCAGCGGTGACAACATTACTTGCGATCAATGAGGATCTCATAGGTTTACCAAATGAGTCACCCTCAATACTGCTGTACAACCCTGTGCTCACCATAACAATGCCTGATTTAGTTTGAATGCAACTGTAGACATTTATGAAAGTGTCAGGACCGAGTGAAATATGAAAAACATGAGACTTCAAATGATGTATGGTAATTGTCCAATTACCAATTCCCACCACCTGCTTGGTATTACATTTCTAAATAAACCTTTTTTTGTAGTTTCAGGTTGAGGGGCTCCTGGAGTATCTTGAAAATCATGGGAGCCAGATCAAGCAGATTCTGTTCACTCATGGAATAAAGAATGACAGACTTCTGTCAGCGATCACCGTAAGTCACACCTAGCCTTCCAGCTATGTTGTTTGAGTGTATGCAATACACATAGACCTGAAGCCATGGAGAGCAGATACACTTGTTACTCTCAACATATTGGATTTGTTATTTCAGAAGGGGAGCTGTCCTGATTTGGAGTTGTTGGAAGTCAACACAAAGCTAGACAGTAAAGATTGTGAACTTCCAATTTTCATCCACGCACTACAAATGGCATGCCCTAAACTCAAGGTAAGAAAATAACCTAAAGCAGTTTTGGACTGCTGGTCAGACAATACACAAACCATCACTATTTTATGACATTTTAAAATCAACATGATTTATGGAGGAAATAATCGGCTGATTATCCATTGGAATAATTGTTATTTGCAAGTTCAGTTTTACATTTTAGCCGCTTGTTAGCGATAAATGTTTCACTCTCCTTGCTACCTGCCACTGAACAATAAATGAGTATACCATTACATTACATTAGTATACCATATGTGTTTACATTGTTTACCCATGAAACTTGCACTTTTATTGTAATTCCCATCAGACCTTCCGGATGCTGAATGTGAGGCCCCTGCATAAGACGATGCGTAATAGTGCAGATTCAACATTAGGCTTCCCGTTACTGGAGGAGCTGTGTATCGCTACCACCTCTTATTCCTACATGACTGATAAAGATTTGTGGGACATCCTGTTTGGCTCCACCAGGCTGCGGGTGCTGGACCTGCGAGGCTGTTCACGAATCACACCATCCGGTCTCTCATCACTACCCTGTCTTGGTACGCTTAACTCATGTGATACATATTTAGTTTATTTGTTGATTTGGCGTTACAAAAAGCTCTTTATTGTTCTCATACTGTCTGTGCTGCAGCACCTCTTTTCACCCTCTGTCTGAAACTAGAGGCCTGTACTACGAAGCCGGTTCAACCTAACCTGGATATGTTTGAGTTAGCCGGTTGGTCTAATCCAAAACATACGCGCTCTCGCTAAACGGTCCTACGACACGGATATCAAGCGGATCGCTCAAGCCAGCCATGTCCTATCTAGTTAGGTGCGCGTTCACATGAGAGGGGTGGTATTTGGAGCATTTGACCAATCACAAACATGGACAAGCGTACTGACAGCGCAGCGTCATACTTCCTGAATGAAAAGGGAACTTTAATTTTAATTTTTCCTTTATTTTATTTATCCCGGAATGTCCCATTGAGATACAAGATCTCTTCTTCCAGGGAGTCCTGACCAACACGGCACACAACAAGTTTCAACATAAAACAAGGGCATTAAACAAAAAACATACAATTCAAATATAAATACAGAAGGCCATTTGTGCAGTGGCAAGAAGCATAATCACATCAGCATCAGGTAAAACAGTTACATGTTTCATGAAGGGCTAATCGTAGCATACCTTTTAAAAGCATTTACAGTAGGAAGTGCCTCTAGACAAAGTTTTACTTGCAGCGTATTCCATAAAAAGGGAGCATAGTGGGAGAATGCAGCTTTACCAAGCTCTGACTGCATCAAAGGAACATTTAAAAGCATCCCATTGGCTGCTCGTCTGGTATTAAAAAAGCAAGTATAAAAGGACAGAAGTCTGGAGATATATAAGGGCAGCTTACCTAGCAATGACTTAAGGATAAAGATCAACATGTGTGATTGTCTTCTTTGGTACAGAGAGGACCATCCTAGGGACTGATACAAAGTGCAGTGGTGGGTGCGAGAGCCTGCACCCGTTACAAAACGTATAGCAGTATGGTACGCAGAATCCAGCTTTTTAAGCAGGGAGGAAGGAGCATGCATATAGATCACATCGCCATAGTCTAATACAGACAGAAAGGAACTCTGCACAATTCTCTTCCTGGCTTCAGACGGGAAACATTTCTTTAAACGGAAGAAAAAGCCCAGTTTAGGTCTAAGTTTTCTCAGTAGGTTCCCAATATGAACATCAAAGGCCATCTTTTCATCAATCCATATGCCCAGATATTTGTAGGATGCTACTTTGTCAAGGCATGTCCCTTCCAGTGTCAGAATCGGAGGGACAAGGAGTGTTGCAGTGTATTAAAAGCATCCTGTAGAATAATATTAGTCAAATATGAAGAAGTTAAACTTTAAACATCCATGACTTAACACTTGATCCAGGATCAAAGCCACATAGCTGCACCTGCAAGGTGAATACAGCTGGTAACAGAAAAAGTGTTTGAATGCATACATTAACAGGTTTAGGATATCACTAAGACACGATCTGACTTTAATTACATTTGTCTCGAGTGTTTCGTCAACTTAATGTGTTACTTAAAATAATACTTCTGCATACAGCATGTGACACTGTGAGTGTTGCACGGCCAGATACGGCTCAAGAAGCTGACTCGGATAAGGAAATTATACATTATGATGTGATATGAATGATAATGGGACACATCGACGTCTGCACTCACAGTGCCGCGGACTGTACTTAATGTTACTCTGATCCGGTTACTTATGTTGTGGCAGATATTTAAGTAAGCTTTCTTAACGCTAATGTTATAATAGTCAGATTGCTCTGAAGATGGGAGGTGATATTCTAATAATGTTCACGTTCACACAGTCGGTGATTTTTGCCGGCCGTCTTTCCTGCAACGGCAGCTTTTCTGTATTTCCTTTCCCCTGTAATATGACTTGATCGCTTTAAACTCCGCACACTGAGCTCTGATTGGTCAGCAGGTGGTGCTTTCACTGAGTTGCTCTCTTATCCTGGAACCTAACCTGCTCCGGAGCAGGCTAGCCGTTCAGCATAAGTTACCATGGAGATCTAGCCCGCTAAGAAGTGAACCAGTGTCGTAGGACCGGAAATCCAGAGTTTTCCCTGAAGTTAGCTCGCTAAGCGAAAATCCTGCTTCGTAGTAGAGGCCTCTGAGCCCAGTCTGCTCTGATTTGTTAGCTGGCCGGCTCTGTTGTGATTGGTCAACTTAGAGATGTCCCGCCTCTTAGTTTATCAAGTACAATGTGTTAAGAGCGCTATATAGCCAATAGAAGCGCTAGTGTTACATAGTGACGTCATTATGTTACCGAAGTAAACAAGACCAATGGAGACATTTCAGGCAGGGGCAGGGGGGAAACTCCATCTGGAGGGAACACAGGGACTTTAACCTTTGCAGATAATTGACATGCAGAAAAAACCTATATAACACACTACAGGAACATAATAACTCAAAAAGCTTTAAGCAAGATTTACATTGGGAACTAATTATGATAGGCTGGTCTTTTCATATGAAATCCACAATGACTTGAACTATTATTGATGAGATGAAATACCCCTTTTTTATACTTATATTTAAGCACATTTACAAAGGAATGTTTATTATTTTTAAGTTCCTAATACAATAGCCTGCTGTGTTCTTAATATCAGATCTGAGTGTCATTAAAAACCCAATTTATTAATTAATACTCCTTTATTTTGCTGTGATTTGGCAGAACTGGAGTGTCTGTTCTGGGGACAGTATTTCTGCAGCAATGTTGGGTTATCATCACCGAAGAAGGAGCTTCACATGGTCACCCAGAAATGGAGTCGAACACTGCAACAGCTTGACATTGCAAATCAGCTCTTCTCCGAGGAGGACCTGGAGATAGCCATGAGTCACCTCGCTCAGGCCTCACAGGCAGATACCCTCCATTCACTGAACCTGAGTGGGACCAGGATCACACCACCTGCCCTCAGGTACTTAATGTATAGTTTGTCTTGACTCTACCAGTCCCATTAATCAAATAAACGTTTGACAATCACATCATCAGAACTGATCATGAATCCAGCATGACATTTGTAAATCTTGAGTATTGCAAATTTAGCATTTTCATTATCTTTCCAAGGGTTTCACAAAAAATAAATTGGTGTCTTTGCTTTATTTTGCAGGCTTGTCGTCGGCCAAACGACGGCTCTTGGCTACCTTAACCTTTCATCCTGCCGCTATCTTCCAAGAGGAATAAAGAGAATTTACCGTGGCCAAGAAGACATTCGCCAGCTGCTGGACAAACTGTAGTGGTTTTCACATTTATTCGGGTTTCAAAAATCAGAATCCGAAAGGCTTATTTCAATGTCTTAAAAACACACTTCCTCATGGATTGTTTTTTAAGGAATGTCGTCAATAACTGTTTGATATTAAATATAAAACTTTAAAGTTTGTAATACTGTCCTTCCACTAGAGGGTGCTGCACTTTTAAGCTTAATTTACAGAATGACCAAATGCTTTCTTGCTGCATTCACATATTTGTTACGGATATACATTTAAGTGTTTCCAATTGAGACATATTTCACACTCTTGTTTGAAATAAAACATGTTTTTCATTGTATTTGCTTTATTGTTGTTGAACAGAAATGATTATGGGTGAAGAGTTGTCCAACATGTGTGGACTCTTCAATCAGGAAATAATTTTAAAGTCTGTTGTTCAATACACATCAACTTCCAAAAATGTCAAAATATATATTTCATTTGTTTAGTTGGCCATATAATGAAACAGTTTCAACAAAACATAATTTACAATAATACAGAAAGAGCAGGGCTGACTTCAAATGAAAGCAAAGTATAACTTAATTAAGAATTAAGTGTTCATCTTTTCGGCCTAAATGGTAACATATCTAAGTCTAGCTTCTATAGGCACAGCTTAACTCCATCTACCCACATCAATATACGATAATGCAATTCATAATTCCCACAAATCCAATCCAACTTTATTTATGAAGCACTCTAAAACATCCAGACCCAAGTGCTGTGCAGAAGAATACAAAATCCCCAAAAAGTATTGCAAATCTAAGATTTTATTTCCCAGTGACAGCCTTGAATACAGAAAACAAAGATTTAAAAACAATATGCTGTATTTTAAGTGTTTATCTATGTAAGATCTGTATGTATATTTTGAGAAAATAGATGATTTCATCAGTTTAATAGAGTTTTACGGCCACTAAATTCAACATTTCTCAAAGTTGATTTATTTTGAGGGGGGTTAAGAATGGCTAAATTCCAAAGTGGAGTTGTGTCAGTGTCACTGGTTTTGTGGGTGCTGGTTCAAATAATCTACACTCCACAACAAGCAGTTGTAACTGAAGCATTATAGGTAACAGTAGTTGGAGAACTACAGTCTGCGTGTATTTGTCTCGTGTTTCAACATCCTGCATTCTGTTGAGTAAAAATCTAAGAATGCATGCACAACAGAAAATAAAATGCATGAAAAAAGCTTTGGTTTCATTCACTTTCTCAATGATAGTAAACTGAGGCCTGTAATGGGATCTGTGACACACCTCTCCACCAGCTGAAGATATGTGAGGTTCTCTTGAGTGTTGGGATCAAAGAAGCCCTTGGTGTCATCATCAGGGTCGGACAGGATCTGGTTCATTTCTTCATCAAAGTAACCTCTTGTGTATGCCACCTGTACAGGTACTCTGTGACTGTGCACTGGGTCAATTATGCCTCCAGTGGCAATTTGGGCTTCAAGGAGACGAATTCCATGATCTTTAACAATAAGATCTTTTTTCAAGGCTTGGAACAATGAAATTGTGTTTCCAGTGTGGGGATCTTTGTATCCTGTAACTGCCCTTTCTGCTGAAAGCAGTTTGTTTTTCCATTCGCTGCCAACCACTCTTTGAGATACAGCTTCTTCCACTGAAAGTTTCTTGTTTTTCACTGGGTCAATGACAAAGCCAGTGGCAGCTTGAGCCTCAAGTAGAACAAGAGTAGTACCAGGAGTTAGCAGGCCTTTGCTTTTGGCTTCATAGATACTCAGGGTCTCTTTAGTGGACTGCAGGTACACTCCTGCAATGCTGTTAGTTCCCTCTAAGTACTTTCGCACTGAATCCATTTCACTTACTTCTGTCACTGTGATATTTCCAGCTGTAAGATTGTTGTAAAGGTCCTCATTGATGATTTGTGATTTAAACAACTCACTAGCTGTGACGTCTTTTCTGATTCCATGGAAGTTTTGAACTTCAGTTGTCTCTGTGACTGTAGTCGTGATAGTAGATCGTGTGCTGCTGTCCACTTGTCTTTCTGGTGGTTGGCACATGACGATTGAGGAGGACGAGGTTGTTGTAGTCTGCGGCTCAATGATTGTCAGTATTATTTTCAGGAAGTGTTCGATTGTGATTGATCCAGACTTGTACTGTTGCACAAGCTCTCTCCTCTTCTCCTCAGTGATGTATTTGGAGTAGAGCAGATCCCACAGAGACACTGTCGTTCTTTGGTATTTTCCTCCCGCTTTGGTTGTGGTTGTAGATTTCAAAATGAGTTTTGTTGCCTCATCAACAAAGAAATACAACTCTCCTTTCTTTGCAATCACCAGTAAGCTAAGGCCTGTAATGGGATCTGTGACACATCTCTCAACCAGCTGAAGATATGTGAGGTTCTCTTGAGTGTTGGGATCAAAGAAGCCCTTGGTGTCATCATCAGGGTCGGACAGGATCTGGTTCATTTCTTCATCAAAGTAACCTCTTGTGTATGCCACCTGTACAGGTACTCTGTGACTGTGCACTGGGTCAATTATGCCTCCAGTGGCAATTTGGGCTTCAAGGAGACGAATTCCATGATCTTTAACAATAAGATCTTTTTTCAAGGCTTGGAACAATGAAATTGTGTTTCCAGTGTGGGGATCTTTGTATCCTGTAACTGCCCTTTCTGCTGAAAGCAGTTTGTTTTTCCATTCGCTGCCAACCACTCTTTGAGATACAGCTTCTTCCACCGAAAGTTTCTTGTTTTTCACTGGGTCAATGACAAAGCCAGTGGCAGCTTGAGCCTCAAGTAGAACAAGAGTAGTACCAGGAGTTAACAGGCCTTTGCTTTTGGCTTCATAGATACTCAGGGTCTTTTTGGTGGACTGCAGGTACACTCCTGCAATGCTGTTAGTTCCCTCTAAGTACTTTCGCACTGAATCCATTTCACTTACTTCTGTCACTGTGACATTTCCAGCTGTAAGATTGATGTAAAGGTCCTCATTGATGATTTGTGATTTAAACAACTCACTAGCTGTGACGTCTTTTCTGATTCCATGGAAGTTTTGAACTTCAGTTGTCTCTGTGACTGTAGTCGTGATAGTAGATTGTGTGCTGCTGTCCACTTGTCTTTCTGGTGGTTGGCACATGACGATTGAGGAGGACGAGGTTGTTGTAGTCTGCGGCTCAATGATTGTCAGTATTATTTTCAGGAAGTGTTCGATTGTGATTGATCCAGACTTGTACTGTTGCACAAGCTCTCTCCTCTTCTCCTCAGTGATGTATTTGGAGTAGAGCAGATCCCACAGAGACACTGTCGTTCTTTGGTATTTTCCTCCCGCTTTGGTTGTGGTTGTAGATTTCAAAATGAGTTTTGTTGCCTCATCAACAAAGAAATACAACTCTCCTTTCTTTGCAATCACCAGTAAGCTAAGGCCTGTAATGGGATCTGTGACACATCTCTCAACCAGCTGAAGATATGTGAGGTTCTCTTGAGTGTTGGGATCAAAGAAGCCCTTGGTGTCATCATCAGGGTCGGACAGGATCTGGTTCATTTCTTCATCAAAGTAACCTCTTGTGTATGCCACCTGTACAGGTACTCTGTGACTGTGCACTGGGTCAATTATGCCTCCAGTGGCAATTTGGGCTTCAAGGAGACGAATTCCATGATCTTTAACAATAAGATCTTTTTTCAAGGCTTGGAACAATGAAATTGTGTTTCCAGTGTAGGGATCTTTGTATCCTGTAACTGCCCTTTCTGCTGAAAGCAGTTTGTTTTTCCATTCGCTGCCAACCACTCTTTGAAATACAGCTTCTTCCACTGAAAGTTTCTTGTTTTTCACTGGGTCAATGACAAAGCCAGTGGCAGCTTGAGCCTCAAGTAGAACAAGAGTAGTACCAGGAGTTAGCAGGCCTTTGCTTTTGGCTTCATAGATACTCAGGGTCTCTTTGGTGGACTGCAGGTACACTCCTGCAATGCTGTTAGTTCCCTCTAAGTACTTTCGCACTGAATCCATTTCACTTACTTCTGTCACTGTGACATTTCCAGCTGTAAGATTGTTGTAAAGGTCCTCATTGATGATTTGTGATTTAAACAACTCACTAGCTGTGACGTCTTTTCTGATTCCATGGAAGTTTTGAACTTCAGTTGTCTCTGTGACTGTAGTCGTGATAGTAGATTCGTGTGCTGCTGTCCACTTGTCTTTCTGGTGGTTGGCACATGACGATTGAGGAGGACGAGGTTGTTGTAGTCTGCGGCTCAATGATTGTCAGTATTATTTTCAGGAAGTGTTCGATTGTGATTGATCCAGACTTGTACTGTTGCACAAGCTCTCTCCTCTTCTCCTCAGTGATGTATTTGGAGTAGAGCAGATCCCACAGAGACACTGTCGTTCTTTGGTATTTTCCTCCCGCTTTGGTTGTGGTTGTAGATTTCAAAATGAGTTTTGTTGCCTCATCAACAAAGAAATACAACTCTCCTTTCTTTGCAATCACCAGTAAGCTAAGGCCTGTAATGGGATCTGTGACACATCTCTCAACCAGCTGAAGATATGTGAGGTTCTCTTGAGTGTTGGGATCAAAGAAGCCCTTGGTGTCATCATCAGGGTCGGACAGGATCTGGTTCATTTCTTCATCAAAGTAACCTCTTGTGTATGCCACCTGTACAGGTACTCTGTGACTGTGCACTGGGTCAATTATGCCTCCAGTGGCAATTTGGGCTTCAAGGAGACGAATTCCATGATCTTTAACAATAAGATCTTTTTTCAAGGCTTGGAACAATGAAATTGTGTTTCCAGTGTAGGGATCTTTGTATCCTGTAACTGCCCTTTCTGCTGAAAGCAGTTTGTTTTTCCATTCGCTGCCAACCACTCTTTGAGATACAGCTTCTTCCACTGAAAGTTTCTTGTTTTTCACTGGGTCAATGACAAAGCCAGTGGCAGCTTGAGCCTCAAGTAGAACAAGAGTAGTACCAGGAGTTAACAGGCCTTTGCTTTTGGCTTCATAGATACTCAGGGTCTCTTTGGTGGACTGCAGGTACACTCCTGCAATGCTGTTAGTTCCCTCTAAGTACTTTCGCACTGAATCCATTTCACTTACTTCTGTCACTGTGACATTTCCAGCTGTAAGATTGATGTAAAGGTCCTCATTGATGATTTGTGATTTAAACAACTCACTAGCTGTGACGTCTTTTCTGATTCCATGGAAGTTTTTAACTTCAGTTGTCTCTGTGACTGTAGTCGTGATAGTAGATTGTGTGCTGCTGTCCACTTGTCTTTCTGGTGGTTGGCACATGACGATTGAGGAGGACGAGGTTGTTGTAGTCTGCGGCTCAATGATTGTCAGTATTATTTTCAGGAAGTGTTCGATTGTGATTGATCCAGACTTGTACTGTTGCACAAGCTCTCTCCTCTTCTCCTCAGTGATGTATTTGGAGTAGAGCAGATCCCACAGAGACACTGTTGTTCTTTGGTATTTTCCTCCCGCTTTGGTTGTGGTTGTAGATTTCAAAATGAGTTTTGTTGCCTCATCAACAAAGAAATACAACTCTCCTTTCTTTGCAATCACCAGTAAGCTAAGGCCTGTAATGGGATCTGTGACACATCTCTCAACCAGCTGAAGATATGTGAGGTTCTCTTGAGTGTTGGGATCAAAGAAGCCCTTGGTGTCATCATCAGGGTCGGACAGGATCTGGTTCATTTCTTCATCAAAGTAACCTCTTGTGTATGCCACCTGTACAGGTACTCTGTGACTGTGCACTGGGTCAATTATGCCTCCAGTGGCAATTTGGGCTTCAAGGAGACGAATTCCATGATCTTTAACAATAAGATCTTTTTTCAAGGCTTGGAACAATGAAATTGTGTTTCCAGTGTAGGGATCTTTGTATCCTGTAACTGCCCTTTCTGCTGAAAGCAGTTTGTTTTTCCATTCGCTGCCAACCACTCTTTGAGATACAGCTTCTTCCACTGAAAGTTTCTTGTTTTTCACTGGGTCAATAACAAAGCCAGTGGCAGCTTGAGCCTCAAGTAGAACAAGAGTAGTACCAGGAGTTAACAGGCCTTTGCTTTTGGCTTCATAGATACTCAGGGTCTCTTTGGTGGACTGCAGGTACACTCCTGCAATGCTGTTAGTTCCCTCTAAGTACTTTCGCACTGAATCCATTTCACTTACTTCTGTCACTGTGACATTTCCAGCTGTAAGATTGTTGTAAAGGTCCTCATTGATGATTTGTGATTTAAACAACTCACTAGCTGTGACGTCTTTTCTGATTCCATGGAAGTTTTTAACTTCAGTTGTCTCTGTGACTGTAGTCGTGATAGTAGATTGTGTGCTGCTGTCCACTTGTCTTTCTGGTGGTTGGCACATGACGATTGAGGAGGACGAGGTTGTTGTAGTCTGCGGCTCAATGATTGTCAGTATTATTTTCAGGAAGTGTTCGATTGTGATTGATCCAGACTTGTACTGTTGCACAAGCTCTCTCCTCTTCTCCTCAGTGATGTATTTGGAGTAGAGCAGATCCCACAGAGACACTGTCGTTCTTTGGTATTTTCCTCCCGCTTTGGTTGTGGTTGTAGATTTCAAAATGAGTTTTGTTGCCTCATCAACAAAGAAATACAACTCTCCTTTCTTTGCAATCACCAGTAAGCTAAGGCCTGTAATGGGATCTGTGACACATCTCTCAACCAGCTGAAGATATGTGAGGTTCTCTTGAGTGTTGGGATCAAAGAAGCCCTTGGTGTCATCATCAGGGTCGGACAGGATCTGGTTCATTTCTTCATCAAAGTAACCTCTTGTGTATGCCACCTGTACAGGTACTCTGTGACTGTGCACTGGGTCAATTATGCCTCCAGTGGCAATTTGGGCTTCAAGGAGACGAATTCCATGATCTTTAACAATAAGATCTTTTTTCAAGGCTTGGAACAATGAAATTGTGTTTCCAGTGTAGGGATCTTTGTAACCTGTAACTGCCCTTTCTGCTGAAAGCAGTTTGTTTTTCCATTCGCTGCCAACCACTCTTTGAGATACAGCTTCTTCCACTGAAAGTTTCTTGTTTTTCACTGGGTCAATGACAAAGCCAGTGGCAGCTTGAGCCTCAAGTAGAACAAGAGTAGTACCAGGAGTTAGCAGGCCTTTGCTTTTGGCTTCATAGATACTCAGGGTCTCTTTGGTGGACTGCAGGTACACTCCTGCAATGCTGTTAGTTCCCTCTAAGTACTTTCGCACTGAATCCATTTCACTTACTTCTGTCACTGTGACATTTCCAGCTGTAAGATTGTTGTAAAGGTCCTCATTGATGATTTGTGATTTAAACAACTCACTAGGTGTGACGTCTTTTCTGATTCCATGGAAGTTTTTAACTTCAGTTGTCTCTGTGACTGTAGTCGTGATAGTAGATCGTGTGCTGCTGTCCACTTGTCTTTCTGGTGGTTGGCACATGACGATTGAGGAGGACGAGGTTGTTGTAGTCTGCGGCTCAATGATTGTCAGTATTATTTTCAGGAAGTGTTCGATTGTGATTGATCCAGACTTGTACTGTTGCACAAGCTCTCTCCTCTTCTCCTCAGTGATGTATTTGGAGTAGAGCAGATCCCACAGAGACACTGTTGTTCTTTGGTATTTTCCTCCCGCTTTGGTTGTGGTTGTAGATTTCAAAATGAGTTTTGTTGCCTCATCAACAAAGAAATACAACTCTCCTTTCTTTGCAATCACCAGTAAGCTAAGGCCTGTAATGGGATCTGTGACACACCTCTCCACCAGCTGAAGATATGTGAGGTTCTCTTGAGTGTTGGGATCAAAGAAGCCCTTGGTGTCATCATCAGGGTCGGACAGGATCTCATTCATTTCTTCATCAAAGTAACCTCTTGTGTATGCCACCTGTACAGGTACTCTGTGACTGTGCACTGGGTCAATTATGCCTCCAGTGGCAATTTGTGCTTCAAGGAGACGAATTCCATGATCTTTCACAATAAGATCTTTTTTCAAGGCTTGGAACAATGAAATTGTGTTTCCAGTGTAGTGATCTATGTATCCTGTAACTGCTCGTTCTGCTGAAAGCAGTTTTTTTTTCCACTCACTGCCAACCACTCCTTGAGCCACAGCTTCCTCTACAGAGAGTTTCTTGTTTTTCACTGGGTCAATGACAAAGCCAGTGGCAGCTTGTGCCTCAAGCAGTACAAGAGATGTCCCAGGCGTCAGCAGGCGTTTTGTCTTGGCCTCGTAGATGCTCATCACTTTCTTTGTAGATTCAACTCTGACACCTGCTATACAGTTTGTAGCTCCGAGGTATTTCTGAATCGATTCCATCTTGTCAACATTATCTTCGGTTATCTCCCCTTGTATTATCTGTGTGAAAAGCTCTTTTGAGATAATCTTAGACTCAAACAACTCACTAGCTGAAACTTGCTTTCGAAGTCCTTTAAACTTTCTTTCTTTAGATGAAACTTCTGTAACAATAACAGTGAGTATTTCAATGAGCTCCTCTATTTTCGTGGCTCCTTTCTTGTATTGTTGTATAAGCTGCTCCCTTTTTTGTTCCGAAATATATTCAGAGAGTAACGCTTCCCACAATGTCACTTCTTTGTCTTTAAATCTCCCTGCATTTATGATGATAGCTTTGTTTTTGAGTGTAAGCTCTATTTGCTCATCAGTGTGAAATACATGGGATTGCTCTTTGTACAGGGGTAGAAGAAGTAGCCCAGTTTCAGGATCTTTCTCGCATTGCTTTATCAGCTGATGGTAAGAGATTTTCTCTTTAGTGTTTGGGTCAAAAAATCCCTTTGTGTCATCCTCTGGGTTCAACAGATTTTTGCTGATTTCGTCATCCAGATATCCCTTTTTGATAGCAACATGAACAGGTAGTCTGTGACTTTGATTTGGGTCTATGATTCCTCCAGTTGCCATCTGTGCTTCAAGAAGACGTATACCATCACTTTTTTTAATCAGCTGTTTATTCATGGCTTCAAACAGTGATATTGTTGCATCAGTGTATGGATCTTTGTAGCCAGTGACAGCTCTTTCAGCTGAGAGAAGTTGCTCATGTAAATCTGGTCCAATTATTTTTTCTTTCGCTGCCTCATCAACAGCATAGTTCTTGTTTTTCAGAGGATCAATGATCCATCCTGTTGCTGCCTGCGCCTCAAGCAGTAGAAGTGCAATGCCAGGTGTCAACAGATCTTCCTTTTTTGCCTCATATATGCTCATTACTTGTTGAGATGGATGAACTTTTATTCCAGCAATGCTTCCGGTTCCCTTAAGGTATCCTCTCACAGGTTCATGTTGGACAACTGATTCAAGAGTGAGTTTTCCTTTATTCACCTGTTTGAATGTGTCTGCGTCAATAACATCCGAATCTAGTAGTTTTTGTGCAGAGACCGGTTTTCGCAGGCCCATTATCATCTTGGAAGTTTTGCTTTTCTCCAGTTTTTTAATGGTGGAAATCACTGATGTAATTATGGTTTCTGTGGTAATCTTTCTTGCTCTGTACTTCTCAATGAATTCAAGCTGCTGATCCTCAGTAAAGTACCCAGAGTGAATCAAGTCCCAGAGAGACACAGATTTTCCTGAGTAGTGTCCTACTGATACAGTCATTGTTGTCTTTTGAAGCTCTTGCTTTATCTCTGTGTCTGTGTACATTTTTACCTTTGTCTCAGTAGCTTTTGGCTTGTCAGTCATTGGCAGGAGAAACAGTCCTGTTTCCTTATCTTTTACACATCTAACAAGCATCTCCATGTATGTCAAATTATGTTGTGTCTTTGGGTCAAAAAACCCTTTTGTGTCATCAGTCGGATCTGTTAGGACCTTATTAAGTTCTGCATCAAAATACCCTTTCCTGTATGCAACCTCAAGAGGTAAGTGAAGACACTTCAAAGGATCAATGATACCACCTGTAGCAATCTGGGCCTCAAGTAAACGGAGGCCATGCTGCTTGACAATCAGATCCTTTTGTAAAGCTTGGAAAAGAGAGATCTTTTGACCAGTGTATGGATCTGTGTATCCAGTGACCGCCCTCTCTGCAGACAAAAGCTTTTCATGCATCTGTGGACCAATCAATTTTTCTCTGATAGCTTGTTTTACTGTGAGTTTCTTGTTTTGCAAAGGATCAACAATAAACCCTGTGGCCGCTTGTGCTTCAAGTAGGCAGAGGGCAGTGCCAGGTGTGAGAATGCCGATTCTCTGTGCCTCATAGATGCTCAGCTTTTTATTGGAGGGTTGCAGTATCACTCCAGCTACACAACTTTTCCCATGTAGGTAATCTCTCACACTGTCCATGTTCATCACATCAGTGCTGGTTATCGTTCCATCAATCAAACTGTTGTAAGTTGTTTCATTCACTATTTCAAGTTGCAAAAGATCCACCACAGAGACCTCTCCTCTGAGACTCGTAAAGTTCAGCCCTGCTTGCTGTTTTATCTCCTTACTCTCAATGATCTCGGAAATGGTGACAGTCAGTTGCTCGATTGTGATTTTCCTTGATTTGAAGAGCTTGAAAAGCTCCTGTCTTTTGTCCTCTGTCAAATACTCTGAATTGATAAGTTCCCAAAGTGTTGTGTGTTTGTCTTTGAACCTTCCATATTTAACAGTAACTATTGTTGCTTTGAAAGTCTCCTTCATATTTTCATCTATGTTAATTCTGTTGCTTTTGCTTTTGAGTGGCAAGAGGCAAAGACCTGTACTAGGATCTCTAACACATCTGGCCATGAGCTGCAAGTATGTCAGGTTCTCATGGGTGTTGGGGTCAAAGAATCCTTTGGTGTCGTCACTTGGGTCAGCCAGTATCTCATTCATTTCCTCATTGAAGTATCCCTTCTTATAGGCCACATGGACAGGAATGCGATGGCTGTTCACTGGGTCAATGATCCCACCAGTGGCAATTTGTGCTTCCAAGAGTCGAATTCCATGGTCTTTGACGATGAGATCTTTTTGCATGGCTTGGAACAATGAGATTATTTGGCCATCATATGGATTTTTGTATCCAGTGACCGCTTTCTCTGCTGAGCGCAACTTTTGACACACGTCAGGCCCCACAATCTTTGCTTTGACTGCATCATCCACTGAACACTTTCTGTTTCCGATTGGGTCAATGATGAACCCGGTTGCTGCTTGTGCCTCCAGTAGAATCAGAGCAGTTCCTGGCATCAACTTCCCTTTTTGTTTGGCCTGGTAAATGCTCATGATTTGAGAATCAGGAAGCAAAATGCCTGCAATGCTGTCTTTCCCCTGTAGGTAGACATTTACACTTTCATCTGCTATCACTTCCTTCACTGAAATTTTTCCCTTTTCCAGATCCTCCATAACCTCTTTACTAATGATATCTGCGTCCACAAGCTGTTTGGCTGTAACAGTTTCTCTGATGCCTTCAAAGACACAGTTTGTTGTTTTCACAGACTTTTCAATGACTTCCAGAATTGTTGTGGTAACCATCTTGATATTGAGCTTCCCCTCTCTAAACTTTTGAATGATGTCTCGCCTCTGGTGTTCATCAAAGTATTCTGACATGAGGAGTTCCCACAGAGATACTGTCATTCCCATGTACTTCCCGCATGTCATGTTGACCTTCTCCTCTTTGAAAGTCATTTTAGTTTGGTAGTCAATGAAGTTGAAATTCAGGCAGTCTGACTTGGAGAGGAGAGGGAGGAGACACAGTCCAGTTATTGGATCAGTGACACACCTTTGCATCAGCTGAAGATAAGTTAGATTATCTTTTGTGTTTGGGTCAAAGAAACCTTTTGTGTCATCCCCTGAATCCTCTAGTATGGCGTTCATTCCTTCATCAAAATAACCTCTTTTGAAGGCCACTTCTGTTGGTAGTCTGTGACTGTTGATGGGATCTATTATTCCACCTGTAGCAATTTGCGCCTCAAGAAGGCGGATCCCATGTTCCTTAACCATGAGGTCTTTTGACATGGCTTGAAACAGGGATATAGTTTCACCTGAATATGGGTCTTTGTAGCCAGTAACTGCTCGCTCAGCAGAACGCAGCTTTGCATGATATTCTGGGCCAAAAACTTTGTTTTTGATGGCCTCATCCACAGTGTACTTTTTATTTTCTACAGGATCAATCATGAATCCAGTTGCAGCTTGTGCCTCCAGTAGAACAAGTGCTGTTCCAGGCATCAGTATACCTTTCTTCATGGCTTCATAAATGCTCATTCTCTGATTAGATGAGAGTACAGCAATGCCTGCGATACTGCCTTTGCCCTCCAGGTATTCTTTCACTGTTTCCATCAACATCACATCCTGTGTGCTGGTCTTTCCCTTCTGTAGGTCATCAAATGTTTGTTTGTCAATGATCTTTGACTCAAAAAGTTCAGTGGAGGAAATACCTCTCCGCAGACCTTTAAAAGTGATGCAAACAGGAAGGAGCACCAGGCCTGTGTCAGGCTCCACGGTGCATTTTTTGAGGAGGTTTTGGTAGTTTAGATTTTCTTGTGAGCTTGGATTGTAGAATACTTTGAGCTCGGACATCTGGTCATTGAGCAAACCTTTTTCATAGTAGCCCTTTTGAATTGCTGATTCAACTGAAATAGTTGACTTCTCACCAGGATCAAACAGGCCATTTGTGGCAATCTGTGCTTCCAGCAGCCTCAATCCATATTCTATTGGGACTAAATCTTTTCGAATAGCTTGGAATACAGATATCATTTGGTTAGTGTAGGGGTCTACATAGCCACTGACAGCTTTCTCTGCTATGAGGAGCTTTTCTTTCATCTCCGGTCCAACTATTCCCTCCTTAACAGCATCTACAACAGGAAGTATTCTGTTGTTTATTGGGTCTACGATACCTACTGTGGCTGCTTGTGCTTCCAGCAGGGCTAATGCTGTTCCTGGCTTAAGCAGACGTTTCTTCATGGCTTGATATATGGTTATCTTCTCCTTTGTTTTCTCCAAAAAGATGCCCCCCACAGGTCCCTGGACTTGTGTGTGGCCATTTCGCTTGGAGTCCATCTTTGCCTCAAGAGCTGTATAACACAGAAACAGTTGCGTAATTGGTTTGGATTTTGAATGCATTTTCTGTGAGTTATATAGTTGTTGTGTCCATTACATATGTTTACAGAAATTCCTATGAAGAAAGTCTTTACATTGTTAAATGTACAAGCCTATGATATACATTATGTTAATTCTGGAGACTGTAGTTCATGTTGCTGTTGATAATAATAATAGTGAATACATACATCGTTTGTATAAATAAGTTTGGAGTTCTTAAAATCCCTTTCTTTTTAATTCAGTACAATTGAACAGCACCACTTACTACAGCCTCTACAATAACCATAAAGTATTATTACTACATTTTTAAAACAGTTTCAACATAACTGAACTTGATTAAGTGTTTTCCGCATCTACATTTGTGAAATAATTTTTCTCTAAATATGAAGCGCTAAGAGGATAACTTTACATTTATTTATTTCATACTTCTTGCTCATAGTCAGTTCCTCTATTAGTAGACAACAAGGCACACTTATATAAATATCTTACCTAAAGTTTTGGGCTGCCCTTAATATTACTATGAAATCTCACCAAACCATCAATGAAAATGATTGTAATTGTTTTTGCATTATGTTGTTCTTTTGACTTGCATTGCTACTCTCCTTGGTTATGTTGTGGTGTCCACAAGTTCATCACATGAAAACCTTGCTTGATTTTGAATCACAAATTGTTTGGCCAATGTGTTTTCATACTGTCAGTTATTTAATCTTTAGAAGAAGCCAAGATAAAAATTCAAGAACGTCGTAGGGTATAAAGGCCTTAATAATTGTAATAAAGTAGTTCCTAAATGAAGGGAAGACAGTTGCAACTACTTCAACTGTGATGATTTTTAAACATATTATCATGAGGGTTTACTGTGGCTCTCTTTTTCAATTTAGAATTGCAGCTGTTTTACTTGTTTTCTGTTTGTTTTTAATGCTAACACATATCAGGGAATGCAAAAAGGCTTAACACTAATGTTTGCCTATTGGCCCTTCTAGGAATATCTAATATATTGCAGCAAAATACTGAAAGTGAAATTCGGTAATTGAGTTAAGGCCATGAAGTTTAAAAATAATAAAGTAAAGCCTCTAAATCACCAGACTGTGCAAGAAAAAGTTGGTTAGTCAAAGTTTTTTTCCTAACCTTTTTGTTTCCTTATCAGTCTGCAGCCTCAGCTCCTCGGAGGTTCCGGGCCGCTCCTGATGAAGGCCAAAGGTACTCCGACCTGTTAGAGCTTTGAAACTCGGTCCCTGTTGAGATAAGGCAGGTGATGAACATTCTGCTCATCAAATCTCTCTCTCTATGTTCGTTATCAGCGTAGTCTTTTTATCATGTATTGAAATTGTACCTTTGTGTTTACCCAGTTTATCTAGGCTACTTGCTCACAACTCAATAAATACACACACTCACACTTGATGTGTAAATGTGCCTGATAACAACAAGGGTGATATTGGATAGTGGCGCTCAGTCCACTATAAATGTTGTTTTTTTTGCCAACAAGTTACATTATTTAAGCCAGGGGTTCCAAACCCCCGGGCCGCGGACCGGTGCCGTGCCGCGGAGGTGTTACTGCCGGGCTGCAAAATAGCTGTGAGTTTATCGTAATATTTGCAGAATTATAAATATATAAAAATATTTTATCATGTTTTTTTCAAAAAGTGTTTAATTTTCGCACCAATACCAGTTATATTATTTCATCCAGTAGCCTAGTTAAACTTTCACCAGAAAACAGTTGAAAGTGGCTTTTATGATGTTCCGAGGGATTCGGCGGCTCAGCCAGTTACCGGTGTGCCAAGTAGGAAGAGGAGCACCAACCAACTTTCTTCAGTCTGCGTACAAATGACACGACTTTACACATTGGGAATGTGTGTGTCAACAGAAGTTCCAGTTGCGATAGACACGGTTCGCCACTGGGGAAATGGCAGTGCATACATTATTTGACATATATTTCAAACTCGGACTTTATTTTAAGGACATGTCGGCCAGGGGTGTAGAGCTATTTGTTTAAGCACCGGCTTGGCAAAACAGGAGAGTCTGTAAACCAGTCTGCCTTGATCTATTACCTCATTCACACCAACGCAACTCCGGTTCAAGCTCCGTGTTAGAGCTTTTCAGGTTCAGAACCGGTTCTTCGGTTTAGCTCTGGCTGTTTTCACACCGCCCAGAGTCCGACTGGTAATGCGTCGTTGCGTCATCGTTTTCGTCATCGTTTTCGTCATGACGTAACCGTTTGCGTGCCTGCTTCATAAAGCCAAACCGCGCGGATGAAATCAGTTGCATTCATTTCTTATGGCTCTATCTGCAGCTTTTCCGGAGTCATTTCTGTGGTTTAGACTATATTCTAATAAAAAAGTGTACTCGTGTCAATAAAGGTTTTTTTAAAACACAACTGCTTCCGAGGTCGGTCTTATTTCTTAAGGCGGACTGAACCATGAGTGGGGAGTAACGTTAACTTGTATCTTTCATTTAAATGAACTGTAACCTTCAACCAGGTATGTAACAGCTGTTCTCAAATGAACACGTGAAGTAAAGTTTATAATGAGTTATAATGAGAGGTGAATGCTCAGGTTCCACCTTAACACGCAGACACGTTGCTTCACCATGAGCAGAAACCTTTACAGTCTATGGCAGAAACTCTGAAACTCTTGTTAAGTTTCTCCATCGTTGTGTACAAACTGGATAAAACGCGGGCTTTTTGTTGTTGTTCAGGAGTTGATCTGTCTCTGCCCCCGCCTCGACGTAAGCGTGACGTATGCGGTGCTTTTGCTCTGGCCGGACAATTTGTTGGTGCTTGAAACGAACCGGATTCCGGAGCTAAGAGGCTGCTCCACTGCAGTGTGAACACGAAAACCCGGTGCTTTTCAAGCTAACGGCCTAAGTAATGGTAAGGTAAATCGGATCCACCTCCACCAGTTGATCCAGGGTGGGACCCAAGCCAGCCGAAGATGGCAGGTTTAAAAGTGCCCTGCTGCAGCGGACCATTGCTTCAATCAAAGTCTCCCAGGAACTCCTCATTAAGTAACCATTAACGAATGATTCATGAATACAGTACCCTCCAGTCTGTTTACCAGTAACTATCTAACCATCCATCGCAGTCACTGAGAAACTGCTCATTAAGTAACCATTACCGAATGATTCGTTAATACAGTACCCCCCAGTCTGTTTACCAGTAACTAACCATAAGTTCACTGAGGAACTACTCATTAACTAACCATTAACGAATGATTCATTAATACAGTACCCCCAGTCTGTTTACCAGTAACTAACCATCAGTTCCTCAATCGCAGTCACTGAGGAACTACTCATTAACTAACCATTAACTATCTAGTAGTTCCTCAGTAACTAAGCAGTAACTAAGCACATTTTGTGTATCTTATTGTAAAGTGTTACCCTTCTTAAGTTTATCCACCATTATTGATTGTGTTTATGCAAAATGGCCAGATGTGAGGTAAATTATTTCACTGTTAGTTTGTTTTTGTGAGGCTGAAAATAGTTTGTTTGTCTTCAGTGTCAGTCTGACAGTTTATTATTTATTTAATTGTTACTGCCAAAAGAGTGTAGTTCTTGTTTAATTGTTACACTGCCAAAAGAGTGTAGTTGTTTTTATTTCATATTGCACTACAAGTGCACTACTTAGAACTTGATTGTTGAGGCTACAATAAAGATGCCTGTCAAAATGTCTAAACATATCTTTTGTTGTATTCAGTAATCAGTAATCATCTTTTATTTAAAGAGACTCTTGGTCCATTATTACAAAAAACATACAACACTCAAATATAAATTAAAAAAGGCAGTTATACCAATGTTTCCACAGAGGTGACTGGTATCGTACAGCACTGAAACACGGATTTGAAAGCAGCATAATGACAGAGTTATGAGAAACATTCAATCGACAGATGAATTTGTACATTCGATTTCTCAAAAGAGCATGGAACGTGTTGACTCGTGCGTTACAGAACATTTCACTTGCACTGCACTACCTTGGTTTTCTAAGCAGTATACGCAAACAGTCATTATATGCAACCTGGAGCTTCTTGAGGCTCGCCTTCTTATACTTGACCCACAAGGGGGCAGTATAGAGAGGAGTGCAATAAGCTCTAAAGAGGTTCACCAGAACCTTATCTGAACACCAAGAGAATTTTCTAGCCAACATGTTGGCTTGCATATATAAGACACGCCGCTGTCTATACATGTCATCATCATCAGCCATTTCATCTGTGATGATGTGTCCCAGATACTTAGTGTCACAGCAAACAGACAGCAGATACTTAGTGTTACAGCAAACAGACAGCACCTGTCCTGACAGATAGCATGTTGGAAAACAAAGGTTCTTATCCCCTTGTGCTCTGCAGATCATTACAGCGCTCTTCTTAGCATTGTATTTAACGTCAAATTTGACTCCGTAATCAGAACAAACATTTAGCAACTGTTGAAAACCAGCACTGCTAGGAGAAACAATAGCCAGATCATCGGCATACATAAGATGGTTTACAATCACATTACCAATCACACACCCTGTTTTACAGACACTTAAATCATCTGATAGATCATTCATATAGATATTAAAAAGGCATGGTGAGAGGAGCCCCCCCCTGGCGGACTCCATTACCAACACCAAATGGCGCAGAGACTGCATTCCCCCATTTGATCCGCATGCTCTGGTTGGCATACCAATAAGCCAGGATCCTAATTATACTGTTAGGCACACCCCTTTGTCTCAATTTTAAAAACAGTTTATGGTGGTTAACTCGGTCAAAAGCCTTAGAGGCATCAATGAAACCAATCAGAACAGTGGAATTCTGTCTTCTATATGTTTCTACCATTTCCTTCAAAGCATAGATGCATAGCTCAGTACCATGCTTAGCCTTGAAGCCAAACTGGTTATCTGAGGTACATAAATAGGAACATAGTCTATCTAACAAAATTCTTTCCAAGACTTTGGACAACACACTGGCTAGAGCAATTGGTCTATAGTTATCCAAGCTCCCTACCTTGCCCGCTTTGTCCTTAATGACAGGCACCAAAGTAACAGTCAACATGGAGTCTGGCAACATACCATGAGTCATGAGGCCGGTAAAACAAATGGCAAGAAGAACTGCAACCTTCGGGCTTGCCAGTTTAAGGTGCTCTGCAGTGATTCGGTCAGAGCCGCATGCTTTATTATCAGCTAGCTGTATTGTTCCACTACATTTCATAATGATAATTGCTACAATGATGGGGAGTTGTCTTTTCTCTTACTGTGCCACAGAACAACACAAACACTTGTATTTTTATTGTTATTATTTTTAAAGTAAAGTAAAATAACTTGTTACTAGTTACTTTCATAAATGCTCCTTTCAGCTAATGGGGAACTGCAGAGTTGGGGATAATATTCGTTTTTTAGAATAGATTGATACATTGCTGAAAGAGAAAAATGGACGCATTGCATATTATGATACATCGGGTGATGAGGGGAAAAAACTGACCGTATTTATAACATTTGGGAAATATTAATAATAATATGATTTCAAAACTATTGTGGCTTCACAAACCAAGAAAACCAAAGGAAACAGGAATGCAATCAAATACCAGACATTCACATACACATTCAACAAATAGAAATAACACATACAAATAAAAACAGTAAAAACAATGTATAAATGTCCCAAAAAAAGGAGGGAAAGTGGGAGTGTGTGGGAGGGAAAGGTCAAGATTTAAACAGGCAGAGAGCCAGTGAGGTTTAAAAAATATCCAACACTATAAAACTTAACAATAGTGCAATATATTTTAGTGTTTTAGGGTTCTAGATCCTATAAAGCTTTGAATTAAATGTGAATGAGACGATACAGTACCAGACTGACAATGAATAACCGAAATATTCAAGTTCTAACTATTTCACTGATGCAAATTACATCATTCAAACAAGTGAATTTGATTTGCAAAGACCATTATTTTCCACACCTTCTGTTGATAGTTTGTGGCTCAGGCTCTGTGTGATACATGATGTCATTGCCTTCAGGAGGATTGAAAACCCACTAAGAAAACAAGGTGTGGAAGGAACTTGGTCATGGCCTTCACAAACCTGCTAACTGTTGCAATACACAACAGAGAGGGTAACTCTAGACAAGGCTCCATTGTCTTTATAATCACTGTCTTCCATGTTACTTACTGTGCAAATTGTGTCAGAAAGTCAACTAAATGAGCTTTTCCGCATGACATGTTAATCACCATTCACGCACCTTAAGCGAGTAAAAAGTGGCACTCCTGTCATGTCTCAGTAGACTGAAGGTGTGTACTTTTTTCAACATGCTGAACCACAGGCTGTGTATTGTATGACAACAGCTGTCCTGCAGTGCTGCTGAATGAGGCCGTGTCCTACTTTGTAAATGTTTGAATTAGATGTTGAACATTTACTTTACATTTATTGCACCATGCTATTTGCTTATCATATCGTGATGCTCCACTGGTAATAATGTGCCTATTGTACTTAACTTTCACACCACAGAGGAGATAGTGACAATAAAGTTAAATAGGCGGGAACTCTGTCTCAGAAACATAAACTGGTCCGCTTTTATTGACATTTGAGAAGTGTGAATGTTATATACAGTTGATATTGAGCACACACACTGCATCCTTTATTTTGTTATTCATATTAAGACACTTGAAGGTGGGTGCATAATATTAAAGACACTCCTCAATAGAATGCAGTCCAACTACAACGCCACAGGGCTAACACATATGATTTAATTACCACCTCTGTAACAGTGTCGGCAAAAACAAACAAGTTGACATGTGTTTCAGATTATATTAAATTGTACAAGCAAGTAGTTACACCTCAATATCTGTTATCTACGTATGATCTAGATTACTTATTCGATTATGACCTCCTCGTCTGCTTGAGTTATAGCGCTTCTAACTTTAGCTTCAATTTAGCCAGGACAATCTGTCTAAATAGAAGATATTTGTGCCCATGAGTAAAACTGTAAAACTGCGGGAAAGTGACCATCACAATCATTATTGTCTGAGCGCCTGATATGATATCTTCAGGAATCTAGGATTTTTTATATAACTATTTTATTTAACTTTACAATATCCTAATTCATCTGTCAAATGATTGTCAATCAATTTTTTTGTAAATCAACAAGTCAGACAATCGTTGCAGCTCTGATTCTAATAATAACTGCATTTGTGTTCATTATTTTTGCTTGTAATGAAGATGCCTTTGACATATTAGATGGTTCATAACATAGATGACCTTTGAAAAAATACCTCATATTCCAGTCTTAAAATATGTTAAATGGTATGTAAGGCTTATTACATGAAATGTATTTAGAGTAAAAAGTGAAACCATGTTACTCCTACGTGTCTGAATGAGTTATATACTGTAGGCTGTAGGGCATTAACTTTAGCTTCAACTGAAGCAAGTATCTGTTTTAAGATGTTCGGAGTAGAACGAGATTAACAACCCACTGCAAATGTGTTTTCACCTTTGAAGGACACAATGTCTGCATGGCCAGTTGCACCACGACTATAGACACTCAATCTTTCTTATTGCATTCTTGACAATGAACAATAGGAATGAGTGAGGCAATGGAGTATCACTTGTTGCATAAACATTTTTGTGTCTGTGGAAAATGCCGGATTCATAATAAAGACACAATGTTCAGATAAGCCTTAACAGGGATATTCAGGTTTTCCTTGTCTTAAAATATTATCATAACATGTAAGTAAAGTTTATTTATAAAGCGCTTTTCACAGACAAAGTCACAAAGTGCTTACAAAACAATAAGACATCAACATAGGAGAGGTGTACAATGATCAATGAACACACAAGCCACATGTTAAGAAGTCATAAAAGCACCAGAACATAATTAAGACACAATAAAACAAAACTTACAAACAAAATTTAAAACAAACTAAATAAAAACATAGTATAAAATGGAATAAAATTAAGTACACCAGTTACCCAAACAGGAATGTGGAAGTGTGGTAATCAGTGAGGAATGTTTGCTTTCCAATTTTATCAGAAGGGTGTTGGCTGACATCAGCAATTTCAACACTATCTCAGTCCCACTCTAAAGAAACTAAGCTGCAGTTTAAAGTTCACTTTCACTACCTAGAAAGAGCCTTTTCTTATAGAGACTGATTATTTCTTTAGAAACAAAGAAATGATTGAAGTTTAAATCCCCAAACATTAAGATAAATAAGGCTGCTCTTACCTGATGTGTGTAGAAAGTCTCACTGTGGTTAGTCAGTGTTAGCCGGTGTGAGAGTCACTGATGTTTAGAGGTGCTCCAAACATCTCAGAGCAGTTCTCAGTGCTCACTGGTCAGATATAAAGCAGGTCCAGCAGTTAAGCCCCTCCCCTTCAGAGAAACACCCTCCTCTCCTGCCTGCGAGGGAGCAACGACCGGAGATCCCTTTGCTCTGATCACAGGATGCCAGGAATTCCTGCAGATTTCCTCAGCGCATGCCCATTGTGCTCTTAAACAATAACAAGCATGCAGATTGATCCTTTCTTACTGTACCAGAGGTGAGCATATTTGCTCAACTGACAATCATTCAAACAAAGCTCACATAATGAGTTGTACATTTGGTGAGTCTTAAAGATTATTCTGTCCAAATACAGGAGTCTTAAACGCTCTTTGTGTGTTATTGGATTGATTATTTTTCCTTTACAAATTGAAAGTGAGCAGAGATGCTAATCATCCTTATCAAACCTGCCAGGTTGTGACATGCAGAACAGGATGCCTTGTGATTACAGAGAGCATTGTCTTTGTGTGCGGACGACCCTCAGGTTTTGCAGGTTTTCAACTGAGAGAAGCAAAACAGGACGGGGAGGGAGTGGTGGGCTTAGAATCCTTAATAAAAATCCATTGCGTAACATAAAAACCAAGCTGTACTGTAAAGACATGTGAAATGTTCCCGAAACCAGATGCAGACTCATGTGTCATGTTGAAACATTGACGTTGTTTAATTACTAATGCGCAAGTGCAGGTGGAATCATTTTGTCCAGGTGGCTTCATTAGGTGACAATAAAATTCCACTTGATCAAGCGTGAGAATGCTTCCTATTCATGACTGAAAAGAGTAGACGTCATCAGTTCAAAAAAAATGATTTAGGCCGTTTCAAATGCTTTCAAATAATGAGTTTGTGTTTCTATCAAATGAAATAGACCCATAGTATCTGTATTGTAAATGGCTGGATTTATCAGAAAATATCAGTTGTGCAACAGACAGTTTACATTTATGTCAAAAAGTCATAAATAATTATAGTTACATGAGATGATTCATTTGTCCCCTGAGGGAAAAAGTGGGTAGATTACACAACCCAAAAGTCAATCAAGCTAACACTTGTATGAATACCAAATGCATTATCTCACCTGTGGAGACATATAAGCTGACATTTACATTTCTCCAACAGAAGCTTCAAACTCCAGGTGCTTTTGTTCAAGTGGGGCGGGGTGACCCACAACCTCCTAAAGCAGCAACACGCCTTTGTGTGACTTGGAACCAGATTGATACATTCTTCAGGGGTCACAGCAGGGCAAGTCCCACCCTGTCTTTGGGACTTTCCCAAACCTGTGTTTTGGAGTTCAGTGGAAGCATGCGGGATGTCTGGCAAGAAATGAGTACAAGAAGCCTTTTTCTTACTGACACAAAAACCACAACTGTGCCGCTTTATCGGCACAGGTCAATTCATGTTTATTGAAACAAACTGTAATTATCAAGCACAAGTACGGGCACGAGCAAAAATAGGACTCAAGAGCACAACCAGGCAATAAGGTCTTTAGTCAAGCGTTTAATCCAAAAGGTAAAAATAAAACAGGCAATGATCAAAAAATGTACTTACTTGAAGTAACGAAAAACAACCAACTAAGTTGGCGGAAAACTACTAGAGAAGCAACAAAAAAACAACCAACTAGGTTGGTACAAATGCTAAGCAGCTAGAACAATAGCTTACGTCAGAAGAGAAACATGGAGCACCTTCTGCTATACAGACAAGACGAACTGGCACTGACCAAGGAAACAGCACAGACTAAATACACAGGTGAGGAGTGATCATTAGGGACAGCTGAGGCTCATTGAGACCAGGCAGGTGATTAACAGGGAGCGAAAATACACAGGTGAGGGAGTGAGGCGATCAGCCAGGGCCAGGATGTGACAGTACCCCCCCCTCAACGACCGGCACCGGACAGTCCAGGCTCGTTTGGATGATGCCTGTGGAAATCCCGGATGAGGTCTGGGTCGACAATGTTCTTTGAAGATACCCATTAGGGCTGCACGGTATTGAAAAAAACTGACATTGCGATTTTTTCCCCCCCTGCGGTATATATTGCGGGTTTTTTAACCTGTTAAACCCCAAAGTCCCGGCGGATACTTTACTTTTTTTTTCACGACAGTGTCTCAGGGGATCGTAATATTTAAGAACCTATTAATGTGTTATACCAGATTAACGGAAATAATCTCAGCTAACTGACGATACAAACCATTTTTACCAAAACAAAACACAAGTCTCATAAGAAGCATCTAAATGACCCCTGAGCGAAAAATGCTGATGCACTTTGGCACAGAACTCAAGATAAAAGTACCCTTATTATTACTTATCGTAGCTGCACTTACAAGATATCCGATTAAAGCTGAGGTTCCACAGATTATTTAGGTATATAGTATCATCACTGAGTGATCTGAACTCGGACAGGGGAAGCAAACACAGACATCACAACACGTACCTTTACGTAGCTTCTAGGGGAGATGTCTCACCGCTGTCAATCTGATCAAAAGACGTGTTCAATGGCATTAAAACGAGAAAGAAAAAACGCGGCTGAATCGGTTAATCCATAGGTTTTTAACGTTTCTGTATAAAAAAATGATTTAATTTATAATCCATAATTCCATTTTTATGTAAATATCGCAGAGCAAAAGTTAGCTGCTAATGGTAGCCACCAGAGTGGCTGCTGCTTCCGGTCTTGGCTATGCGGCAGTCCAGCGCAGTCTAACACACACACATTACCAAATAAGGAGTGAGAGTGACGCGTAGCCAAAACCGGAAGCTGCATACACTCTGGTGCCTTTTCTTATCAAGCTCCACATTTGTGGAATCAGCTTCCAGTTTGTGTTCGGGCGGCAGACACCCTATCCGTTTTTAAGAGTGCGCTTAAGACCTTCCTTTTTGATAAAGCTTATAGTTAGGGCTGATTAGATTCAGCCCCTAGTTTTGCTGATATAGGCTTAGTTTGTCGGGGGACATCTTACTTCTTCCTTCTCTCTGTCTATACCTGTGTACTCTCATGTTCCGATTAACCCAGCTTCCCCAAATGTCTTTCTTTTTGGTGTCTATATACGCCGGGATCCGGAGTCATGGATGATCCTGCGCTCCTCTGTCCTGGATCGCGAGCCCTGGATCTTGAGTCGTGGCTGTGGTCCTGGATCATAGGTCCTGGATGGATATCCTCGTGGATTCATCTTCCTATTATACACACATGCATTTCCAAACATTTGGACTACCTATGTTGCAAATGTATTATCTTTTCAATTTACACACGGCATCTATTGCACGTCTGTCCGTCCTGGGAGAGGGATCCCTCCTCTGTTGCTCTCCCTGAGGTTTCTCCCATTTTTTCCTTTAAACTGTGGGTTTTCTTCGGAAGTTTTTCCTTGTACGATGTGAGGGTCTAAGGACAGAGGGTGTCGTATTGTCGTACTGATATTTTGTACAAACTGTAAAGTCCACTGAGACAAATGTAACATTTGTGATATTGGGCTATATAAATAAACATTGATTGATTGATTGATTGATTGATGGTGGCTACCATTAGCAGCTAACTGTTGTGCTCCGATTTTTACATAAAAATAGAATTATGGATTATAAACAATTGCTTCAAAGCCACAGATACATTATCAACCTATGGATCAACCGATTCAGCCGCGTTTTTTCTTTCTCGTTTTAATGCCATTGAACACGTCTTTTGATCAGATTGACAGCTACGGTGAGACGATCTCCCGTAAAAGGTACGTGTTGTGATGTCTGTGTTTGCTTCCCCTGTCGCGAGATCAGATCGCTTAGATACTATACTTAAATAATCTGTGGAGTCTCAGCTTTAATTGGATATATTGTATGTGCAGTTTCGATAAGTAATAAGGGTATCTTTATTTTGAATTCTGTGCTAAAGTGCGTTAGCATTTGAAAAAAAAATGAATAAAACCGCACGTCCCTGCAGTGTGAATACCGAGTATGCGCATACCGCGGTTATCGCAATGACACGGTATATCGTTCAGCCCTAATACCCATTCCCTCTCCTCAAGACCATAGCCCTCCCAATCCACCAGATACTGGCGTCCACGACCCCGCCGGCGAGTCGACAAGAGCCGCTTGACAGAAAAAACTGGCCCTCCATCGATGAACCGGGGGGGTGGTGGGGGTCTGGAGGCAGGAACCAGAGGGCTCTCTTTGACCGGCTTGATCCGAGCCACATGGAACGTTGGGTGTGACCTCATGGACCTGGGAAGCTCACAGCAACAGGATTAATAATCTTTGAGACAGGGAAGGGACCAACAAAGCGAGGCGCCAACTTACGGGACTCGACTCGAAGAGGAAGATCCTGAGTGGAGAGCCATACTCTCTGGCCGACACGATAGGTGGGAGCAGGGATCCGTCGGCGGTCTGCTGTCTAGCCCCAGTCCAGATGCGACGGCACCTCTGAATCAGTGCCAAGGCAGAAGGAACCCTGACCTCTCCCTCCAGGGACGGAAACAGGGGCGGTTGGTAGCCATAAGCACACTGAAATGGGGAAAGACCAGTAGAAGAGCAAGGCAATGTGTTGTGCGCATACTCAACCCAGATAAGATTCTTACTCCAAGTAGTGGGGTTCTGAGAGAGGAGACAGCGCAGACCGGTCTCTAACTCCTGGTTGAGCCGCTCGGTCTGTCCGTTGGACTGAGGGTGATGGCCGGAGGAGAGGCTAACGGTGGCACCCAGGAGAGCGCAGAACTCCTTCCAAAACTTGGAGACGAACTGGGGACCCCGATCCGACACAACATCTTTAGGGAAGCCATGTAACCGGAAAACATTGGACAGGACAACCTCCGCCGTTTCCTTGGCAGAGGGTAACTTGGGCAGAGGAACAAAATGCACCAACTTTGAGAATCTGTCGACAATGGTCAAAATGGTTGTGTTACCTTGGGACAGGGGAAGACCTGTTACAAAGTCCAGAGAGACGTCCGACCAAGGGCGAGTAGGTACAGGAAGGGGACGTAGGAGACCAGGGGAAGGCCGACGAGAAACTTTGTTCCGAGCACACACCGGGCAGGCGGGAACATACTCCCCCACCTCACTCTCCATCTTGGGCCACCAGAAGCGTTGCTTGACCACAAACATGGTCCGTTTGATCCCCGGATGGCAGGAGAGAGGGGACGCATGAGCCCAATGGATGACCTGAGAGCGAAGAGGAGAGGGCACAAACAACCTGTTCTGAGGGCAACCATTCGGCCCTGGGTTACCAACATTTGCTTCTCTGACCCTCTCCTCAATAGCCCAGGTAACAGCACCCACCATACATGAGGGAGGCAGGATGGTAGCGGGGGAAGAATGGTCAGAGCCCGTATCAAAGAGACGGGAGAGAGCATCAGGTTTAGTGTTTTTAGAACCAGGACGATAAGACAGTGAAAAGTTGAACTGATTAAAAAAAAGAGCCCACCTGGCTTGACGAGGGTTGAGTCTCTTCGCTGTGCGCAGGTACTCCAGGTTCTTGTGATCGGTCCACACAATAAATGGCACTTCAGCTCCCTCTAACCAGTGACGCCACTCCTCCAGTGCCACCGTAAGAGCCAACAGCTCTCGATTCCCCACATCGGAATTCCTCTCAGCAGGAGAAAGCTCCCGGGAGAGGAAAGCACATGGGTGAACCTTGTTGTCCTCTCTGGAGCGCTGGGAGAGCACAGCACCAACCCCCACGTCTGAAGCGTCCACCTCCACCACAAACTGCAGACGTGGGTCCGGGAGGGTCAGTATAGGGGCCGTGGTGAAGGCCTTCTTGAGCCTCTGGAAGGCTTGGTCTGACTGAGAGGTCCACTGAAACCTTGTGTTTGGGGAGGTTAGTACATGCAATGGAGCAGCAACAGTGGTAAAGTTTCTTATGAATCGCCTATAGAAGTTGGCGAACCCTAAAAAAAGCTGCACTTTCTTGCGGTTTGCAGGGACAGGCCATTCAGAGACATCATTAACCTTAGCCGGATCCATCAAAACATTGCCCACTGACACAATAAAGCCCAAAAATGAAACAGTGGAAACATCAAACTCACACTTCTCGGTCTTGACAAAGAGGTGGTAGTCCAGGAGACGCTGTAAGACACGGCGTACATGATCTCTGTGGGTCGTTTTGTCAGGGGAGAATATGAGGATGTCATCCAGGTACACGAAAACGAAGATGTTAAGCATGTCTCGAAGTACATCATTGATCAAAGTCTGAAAAACAGCTGGGGCATTTGTGAGGCCAAAGGGCATTACGAGATACTCGTAATGCCCACTTGGGGTGTTAAAAGCAGTTTTCCATTCATCCCCCTCCCTTATTCTCACCAGATGATAAGCATTTCTAAGATCTAACTTGGTAAAGATCTTAGCACCTTGTAACTGGTCGAAAGCTGATGACATAAGAGGAAGGGGATACCTGTTCTTGATGGTAATGTCGTTCAAACCTCGATAGTCAATGCAGGGGCGAAGTGACTTGTCCTTCTTTGCCACAAAGAAAAATCCGGCTCCAGCGGGAGAGGAAGAAGGTCTAATTAATCCAGCGGAAAGTGAAGACTCCACATATTCCTTCATCACCCGTGTCTCTGGAGCAGATAGGGAATAAAGACGACCCCTGGGTGGTGAAGAGCCTGGTAACAAGTCTATAGCACAATCGTACACACGATGAGGGGGCAGCGAGGTGGCTCTGGCCTTGTTAAAAACCTCCTTAAGGTCATGGTAACACTGAGGGACCTTGGAAATGTCAGGGTAATCAGGATCTGACATGTCTTGAATTACAGGGACAGCTGGTGGAGCAGTCAGGGAACATTTGGATGGAAAACAGGTACTTAAACATCCCTTACACCAAGCAATAATCTTGCCAGTGGACCAGTCTATGTGGGGGTTGTGTAGGGTAAGCCAGGGGTACCCCAAAATGATTGGGTGTTCCGGGGACCGAAAAACATAAAAGACGAGAAGCTCAGTGTGACCGTCCTGGAAACTTAGCTGAAGAGGTTGGGTGTGGTGAGTTACCCTACAGAGAAGACGGCCATCCAAGGCACTTGCTTCCATTGGTCTTGGAAGGGGAAAGGACTCAAGGTTCAGCTTCTTAGCCAACTCAAAGTCTATAAAACTGGCATCTGAGCCAGAATCTACCAAAACAGGATGCCTAAGAACCACAGAAGACGAAGACAGAGTGACATTTGGGAGACAACGTGAGGGACTAACATTAAGTGTAGTGCGGCTCACCAGTGCCCTCTTCTTTACTGGCGAGCCAGATCTTTTAGGCGACAGTTGGCGACTGAGTGTCCCCGTTCACCACAGTAGAAGCACCTGCCCTCCCGCAGGCGGCGCTGTCGCTCCTCGGGAGTCAGCTTGGTCCTGCTGAGCTGCATGGGCTCCTCCGGAACAGCAGGGGGCGACAGAGGCCCAGTAGACGGAAGCCAGGGCCTGGGGTGATTCCATGAGGACAAAGAGCTGGGCGAAGACTGCCTCTCATCCACTCTGGACTCTCTCTGTCCTCTCACATCTCGGCAGGCTCGTCAGTCCCCTCCTGCTCCCTGGCTAAATGATGCACTGCGTGCTAATAGAACCCTCCTTAGGACAGCAGAGCGGAAACGGTGGAAATCCAAACACCGTGACGACCTCCTAACCTATCAGGCTCTCCTCTCCTCTTTCTCTGCTTCGATCTCTCAGGCAAAAAGCACTTTCTTTCAAGATAAGATCCAATCTTCCTATTCCAATCCTAAAAAACTATTCTCCATCTTCTCCACCCTCTTGGACCCTCCAAAAGCCCCTCCCCCCTCCTCACTTCTGTCAAGCGACTTTGTTACCCACTTTGAAAAAAAGGTTGATGATATTCGCTCTTCTTTTTCTGACTCACCTTTACTCACCGCTGGGTCACCAGACCCTCCTTCCACCAACACACTAACCTCTTTTTCCCCTCTCTCTCCAAGTGAGGTTCTTACCCTCATTACCTCTGCCCGCCCTACCACCTGTCCTCTGGACCCTATCCCTTCAAACCTCCTTCAGACTATCGCTCCTGATATTCTACCGTTTCTCACCCATTTCATCAACACTTCTCTAACTTCTGGTCACTTTCCAAACAGTCTCAAGGAGGCAAGAGTAAACCCTCTCTTAAAGAAACCTACTCTCAACCCGTCTGATGTTATAAACTACAGGCCTGTCTCTCTCCTCCCGTTCCTGTCTAAATCACTTGAACGCGCTGTCTTTAAACAACTCTCCTGTTATCTCCATCAGAATAACCTTCTGGATCCGCACCAGTCTGGTTTCAAGGCAGGTCACTCCACAAAAACTGCTCTCATTGCTGTCACGGAGGAACTGCACACTGCCAAAACTGCATCCCTCTCCTCTGTCATCATCCTGTTGGACCTGTCTGCTGCATTCGACACGGTGAATCATCAGATCCTCCTTCGCACTCTCCAAAAACTTGGAGTTTCAGGCTCTGCACTTTCCCTCCTCACCTCATACCTGAAAGACCGTACCTACAGGGTGACTTGGAGAGGGTCTGAGTCCCACCCTTGTCAATTAACTACAGGGGTCCCTCAGGGCTCTGTTCTTGGTCCCCTCCTCTTCTCCCTGTACACAAACTCACTCGGATCAGTCAGTAGCCCGCATGGTTTTTCATACCACTGCTACGCTGACGACACCCAATTAATTCTGTCCTTTCCCCGCTCAGAGACCCAGGTCGTCGCACGCATCTCTGCTTGTCTAGCTGACATCTCTCAGTGGATGTCTGCTCATCACCTCAAGCTCAACCTTGACAAGACTGAGCTGCTCTTCCTTCCGGGAAAAGATTGTCCCACTCTTGACCTAACAATCAACATCGGCACCTCAGTTGTTTCCCCGACTCAGACTGCAAGGAATCTGGGTGTGACCCTAGATAACAACCTGTCCTTCACTGCAAACATAGCTGCCACAACCCGTTGCTGCAGATACACGCTTTACAACATCAGGTAGATACGTCCCCAGCTGACACAGAAAGCGACGCAGGTTCTGGTCCAGGCTCTCGTCATCTCACGCCTAGACTACTGCAACTCCCTCCTGGCTGGTCTACCTGCATGTGCCATCCGACCTCTGCAGCTCATCCAGAATGCAGCGGCTCGTTTGGTCTTCAACCTTCCTAAATTTTCCCACACCACTCCGCTCCTCCGCTCCCTTCACTGGCTTCCGGTAACTGCTAGAATCCACTTCAAGACACTGGTACTTGCTTACCATGCTGCGAATGGATCTGGCCCTTCGTACATCCAGGACATGGTTAAACCGTACACCCCAGCGCGTGCACTACGCTCTGCATCAGCCAAACGACTCGCTGCGCCCTCGCTGCGAGGGGGACCCAAGTTCCCATCGGCAAAAACACATGGGTTTGCTATCCTGGCTCCAAGATGGTGGAATGAGCTCCCCATTGACATCAGGACAGCAGATAGCTTGCACATCTTCCGGCGAAGACTGAAAACTCATCTCTTTCATATGATCATTATAGTTATACAAACAATAAGAGAATAAATGAAAAACAGGTATGAAATACTATATGGCAGTAAAACAAGAATACAGTTTAACAGTGATTTGTAAAATATCCATAAAGAAAAAGAAAATCTGTTTATAGTTCTGTTTCATATGGGTGTTGAGAGATCTCTTCATGTTGCTCTCAAAGTGCACCAGATTGATGCTTTCAACTTCAATATTTAAAAAAAAATCTTCCCGGGGGAGCATCCCCCCCGGACCCCCTTAGAGGAGGTGAGGTCCGCCCCCCACTCATAAAAAAATAGCACTTTACCCCTGCCTATATGCCGTGAGCTGATTATGGAGCGTTCATTGTAACAGTAATTCAGATGCAATTAGCTTATATAAAAGGCCTCAAATTGGAAGCACTGCCTCGGCCGTCTTTTTCACTCAATTCTGCAATAGGTAGATCTCGCCTTTCACCTAGGCCGAGGTCGGTGATCTTGGGCTTAAAAAGGTTGGTGACCACTGCCCTAGGTGATGACCATGGCGGCGGAGCGTGGCAGCCCATCTGCTCCCTGCTGGGCAGAGAGCCTCTGCCCCGCTGCCGTGGGACAGGGCGGCTGCAAATAAACACGGGTGTGTTGGGTGTCTCGATCATTGCTCTTCCGCAAGATGCCCCCACCTCACCGGATCAGAGCAATTATTTGGCCGCAGCATCGGCCGAATTAAAAGCTTGGTTTACGGTGTGGCCGTCACGGCTTGCCGTGTGATGTCCCTGGGGGATCACGCCGCATGGCACTTTCCAAAAAGACCGCGATGATCTCCTGGGAGCCCCCGTGTATATGGAAGGGCTCTTTGGATCGATTTCCTTGGTCACGTGGATGAGGAGTAGTCGCAGCTTGGCGTATGCTGCTTCTTGCTCATCCTCAGAGGACAGAACACTGTCCCACACTCGCCGCCCCGCTGTAAACTCCAGTAAAGGAAGCAGCAGGTGTGCACGCGCACGTGAGTGGAATAAACCGCAGAAAGTGCTGTCAAAGCACTGTGCGGGTTCAAGAGACGCTATTGCCGGCGTGCTGTTGTCAGAAAACACACCTTGCCTGTATAATAGCTCCGATTAATGCGTTTCACCGTTGAATGTGAAACACAGCGTTAATACAAAGGTGCGCGGCCCCCGTGAGAGTGGCCGTGGTGCGTTCATGGACCTCTGCAGAAGAACATTGGGTTACGTATTGTAACCCTAGTTCTAGAGTGATGTGTGTGTGAAAAATGCATTCAGTAAAAACGATTGCATTTATCCCAGAGTAAGAGTCATCTCTCTCCACAATTCCACATTTCCCCATAATGTCCGTTTCAAAGAGGCGGCATTATGACAGAGAAATTCGGCACTTTCTGTGTCAGCCCCCCATGGGGCAAACTTCCTGTTATGGATTTGGCAGCGGAGTAGGCCACCAGAGACTACTACAGAGTCTTAGCTGCGGCTCCACAGCTGCTTGCATGTCCCCTAAACACAGTTTTATGGGGAATAGAAACTCAGCTGTGTACTGATAGAGTGGATGGATAGGACCCTCCTCCATTCAGGGGCATAAGAGAGGAAAATCTATCATCCTAGGAGGAGATAGGTTTCCTTTCAACAGAAATTCAGGCCCTGTTGCAAGAACGGTGGACGGTTATGTATTGTAACCCTAGTTCTAGATCAGGGGTGCCCAACCAGTCGATTGCGAGATGTGTCTAAAAATAGAACAACAATATTCTGTTTTATCGTTAATGTCCTATAACATAATCTTCCTGTGCCAGAATAATGCACTTAAACGCAGCAAAGCTTTGTGATTGGCCGGCGTGACCCCATGCGTCGGGGCGTGGCTGGTGGGCAGTGGGCACTATTTTGCTGACGTTGTCGTTTCAACAGGAGTGACAGTCCGCACACACACAAGACCGCAATTATGGCAGAAGCAAAAAAGCCCAAAATATATAATTTTCCCTCCGAGTGGGAGGATGAACATTTTTGTATCTATTCCAATTCAAAGTCCATCTGTCTCATCTGCAATGCGAGCGTGGCTTTATCGAAGAAGGGTAATTTAGGAGCGGCATTTCAAAACAGTGCACAAACACTACGAGACGGAATTCCCTCCAAATTCTGCCCTACGCTCCCAAAAGGGGAGGGGCCTGAAAGGACAGCTAAATGCACAGCAGTCCATTTTCACCAGGCCCAACATCAAGAGCAAGGCTGCTACCATAGCATCTTATCGTGTCAGTCACGTTCTTGCGAAACACATGAAGTCTTTCAAAGACGGCGAAGTTGTGAAAGAAGCATTCCTGGAGGCTGCCGACGCGCTTTTGGGGGACAGTAAAAATAACAGTAGCATTTCAACAGGTTTTTGATATAATAAAAACTCAAGTTAGATATCGTTATTAATCAGCTGTAAGTTTTAGTTTGTTTGAACTTATTCATTATAATTATTGTTTACAAAATGCAAACATTAAGATCTGTTCCGTTTAAATTGATTATAGTCTATTATCAATTCAGGTTAATAAACTAGTGTTGCTTGCATCCTATTTTAAAGGCATTTCTTTTTAAACTCTACTAAAATGCAACAAAAAAAGGGTTTGATTCTATTAATTGTGTCTTTTTTTATTGCACTTAGCTTCAGATCTGAGTTGTCTTATTAGTAAGCCTAATTTATACTTTTGTAGCAACACTATTTTTATATAATGGCAAAGAAAGGGTTCAGAGTCTTTTCTTTTTTTCCTGTGTCATATGTGGCAGCACTGTTAAATGTTTCTTGAAAACATTACCCACTGTAGTATGTGACGTGTGAATAAACTCCAACTCTGTATCAACAACACTGTTGTGTAACTTCAGTTAAATACATGTGTAGATTAGAAAGAGGTAAGATAAAGGATCTACAGTATTTTATGAAGTATTAATCGTACAAAGGTCAGTTTTATACAAGTAGAAGTGTGTATTTACCTGGTAGTAGGCTGTCAGTAATGGCTACGCCAAACGATTGCATTTATCCCAGAGTAAGAGTCATCTCTCTCCACAATTTCCCCATAATGTCAACAGAACTGAACAGGAAGAAGACAGAGAGACTAAAGAAGATGGAAGAGAGGGTGCCGGTTGGAAAGGAGAGAGACATGGAAAATGAATGTTGACAATGTTTTGTGATAATTTTAGCCTCTTCTGCATGTCCAGATCATTAGTAGTAACAATCAACTGATTCTTATGCATTACACTTTCAAAACGAATTGATGCTGCAGCCTACTGACATGGTTTGAAATCAATATATTATCCAATTTGTGACCCCCCACAGGGGTTGGAAAGGAGAGAGACATGGAAAATGAATGTTGACAATGTTTTGTGATCATTTTAGCCTCTTCTGCATGTCCAGATCATTAGTAGTAACAATCAACTGATTCTTATGCATTACACTTTCAAAACGAATTGATGCTGCAGCCTACTGACATGGTTTGAAATCAATATATTATCCAATTTGTGACCCCCCACAGGACTTAAAAAGCACCTAACTAGATCATGAAAAACCCAAAAATCTCAGGGGGGGGTATACCCCGAACCCCCCTAGCATGTTTGGACCTCGGTATTTAGGAAATCCTGGATACGGCCCTGGTTGTAACTCCAGTAAAGTAGGCAGCCAGTGGGCGTGCGCATGTGAGTGTGATTAACCGCAGGAAGTGCTGTCAAAGCGCTATGCGGGTGCAGGGACATTATGGCCGGCATGTTGTTGTCAGAAAATACACCTCGCCTAGTGTAATAGCTCCGATTGATGCATTTCACCGTCTGTGTGAAGACGGCATTATGACGGGGCACCCGGCCCCCCGAGAGCGTGCCGCGGTGCGTTCAAGGACCTCAGTAGAAAATCTGCCCTTTCTGTGTTAGCCCCCCATGAGCCAATCTTCCTTTTATGGAAGGTTTGGTGGCGGAGGGGGCCACCAGAGAGTTATACCGCTTCTAGCTACGACTCCACAGCTGCTTACAGGTCCCCCAACACAGTTCTATGGGGAATGGAAGCTCAGCTGTGTACTGTTGGAGATTTGGAGGGATATCTGGTCCGCTTTTCAAATCTCCGCGCGTTCCTATGAAGCTGGTTATAATACAGGAAGGAATCCATATCTACAAAGTAACCGTTAACAATAATCTACTTTAATGGCAATATGACAATGCAATACAATCATTACAATACAACATGATATATTACAGTTATATTGTAATGCTTAAGGAGTAATGCCGGCTTACTCCTGCCCCGGTTCGCATACTGCAGAGCTACTTTCACCCGAGGGCAGCATGTGAAGAAGAGGCCCGAACGCCAGGGATCCACCGGATATATACCAGAGTAAGAAGGAGGGGTTTGGTGTTAGGTCAGCTGGTCATCTTTTCAGGTCATCTCATTGGGAGACGCAACGCAGCAGGAAACGCAGCAGGAAACCAAACAGGCTCACTTTCCAACAAAAGGTCTCAAGGCCTGCATACCTACACCTCCCCCACAGAGCAATAAAACCCTGTTTACTCCAACCAGCCCAGAATGTTTATAGCCATTTGTAGTCCTTACATTTATGAAAGGATAAAACAGAGAAATCAATATAAAACACAAACACAGGTATTGTTTGAACAGTATTCACTTAACTGCTACTGTTGATAACCACCAGAGAAACCCAAGAGACCTCTCTTAATAGCACAACCACTGTAGCTCGTTCTAAGTTGAATGCAAATCAGGACATGCTCTCACCTTCCCCCATCTTCCTTTGTCCTCAAAAACACATGTCAACAGGCCCCAAATGCAGCTCACAGTTTTACCCAAATTATTCTCATTTTAAGCTTATCCATAGTTTGCTAACATGAATAAATACAAATATAACTCTACAAATCCCCCTTTTTATCTCCTTCTCCAGAGATAAACTTAGACAAGGCATTTTGAAATATACCCACGGTCATTCTTTTCTACTGTGTCCGTAAATCCATCCGAAGCTGGTATTTAGAGTACTTGAAACCTTCATGGAGACAGAACACCACTTTCCATGGCAGTGAAGGAACCATGAGGGGGTAGCTGAGTGCTAGAATCATCAGCCCCCCCCCCCTCGGAGGAATAGCCCACAAGGATAGCTAATAGGGAGGGGGAGATGCAGCTTGCCCTTCACGGGTGGAACTGATCAGAGCGAAGTAGACTCCTCTGCTGCCTCGACAAGTCCCCTGTGCCGTCCTGGCTTGCCGTGTCTTTGTCCCCCAATCCGCTGACGGCAGCTTCTGGGCTGCCTGCTAGAGAGATGTCTTCCTCCTCCTCGTCCTCCGGCCCGCTGATGGCGGCTTCCGGGTCGATGCTGTAGAGATGTCTCCAGGGTCCTCCTTCTCCGGCCCGCTGATGATGCCTCCCGGGTCGTCTGCTGTAAGGATGTCTCCAGGGTCCTGCTCCTCCAGTCTGCTGCTTCCGAGTAGTCCACGTCTGCCAGGGCCACGTCCGTCCTGATGTCGTCCCCTGGTCCTAGCAGGTGGTTTCCCCGCCGCACACTGGCTCCCGTGGTACGAGCTGTCCCCCTTTTCTCCCAGGCAGACGGCATAAGAGGTCCGCTGGGTCACTCGGTCGGGGTCGGAGAGCCTGGGGTTGAGCCACTTTGTCCTCGTGCTTCTCGGGTCCCCCTTTTGGCGCCAGTGACCTGTGTGGAGAAATCTGATACAACTCCCTCAAGCCTACGCTCAGCTGTTTTGACCCACTTGGAGCCTGTTGGTGGGGTGTCTTGAAACAACAGCCGTCTGTGAACAGGTTTTCCAAATTAATTGTAGACCTCCTATCTGCCAGTGCAGCTTCAGAATCTTAATACTTGGACTGTGCCAACTAAATAAGAACCTCAACATCTTTAGGTAAACTAAATAACATATTTCAATAGCTCTGAATTTCTGACCAGCATCCGTGTTTATTTTTAAATGAAATCCTATTTAAAATCCAAATATAATATGAACTGCTAATGTTTCTGGTAAAGAAACACACTAATGTTATGGATTCAAAAACAACCAAAATCACGATACTAACAAAGTGAATGATTTCCTGGTGATACTGCTTCTACCTGTCAGTGCTTAGATATTATCACGCTGAAAAAATGAATACAGAATTCCAACAAACTGTCATCAAATGTCTTTCTATTATAAATGTAGATGAAATGTATATCCCCATAATGACCTAAGCAATAAAGTATATGGCTTTTACTTCTTTACCAGGCTAGTTACATGATGTTGTCTAAATTAAATTCTGTCTCATTACATTACTATGTTTTAGCTTAACTTAACTGTAATATGTTCTTTCTACATTTCAAACCTCAGTTACTCTAATGTCTGTTAAAATATTACAAAATTGTTTAACTATCACAGGTCAACTTCTTCGGTTTCACAGTAGCCCCTTGGCCACTGCTTCTTTGTTACCTGCTATAATTCAAATCAATATTTAGAAACATCTCAACATTCATCAAACAGTATCTTATCCCCAGATATGGAGCAGGTTAATTACATTCAATGCTCAGTTTGAACATCTGGGTTGGGGCGGAAGGTTTCTGTCAATCCTTAAAAGAAAAATTTAAATTGTGAATTTTACAGCCATGTTGACATTTATACATTATACTCACTCCCCCCTTTTACACATGAAATCATGTGTAACAAAAGCCTGTAATGGGAGGGGAACAAAAACTGTCAGGTAATTGGTTAGGGACATAACGAACATTATCATCATTATTTCCACAGTGAACACTTCAGTGAAAAGAAGTGTTCCTCTCCGTCCTTCCGGCCTAAAAGAAACAGAATCTTCAGATTGTAGTTTTACATTTGCAAACCGCCAACTCATGTGAGAGTAAAATATCACATGTGCAGTTTCCCCTTTTTGTGGAATTTTTAGGAAACCTCTCGTTTCCCTTGGAGCTCCAAAATAATATGTTAGTCCAAAAACATGCTTGGTTAGTTATTGTTTTAGAATCATGCAGTTACACTGATCACATGCCGGCATTCATTCACACTCACACTGTCTGGTTGTCATGTCAAGTTTGGTCAGGTTCACCCCAGAGTCAGTCATCCACAGTGCCTTGTCAAGTTACACTGTCGGTCAGGGTCAAAGGTCAGTTGGTCTCCGTCTTTTTTGGCCATGTGTCGTGCTCTGCAGAGACTTTGACATTTCAGCATAGGCCAGTATCCTTTGTCTACAAAAATATGTCACGATTTCAACTATGATTTTCAAGATGATTCTCACTTGTCATTGGGACTTCCGCCTCCCACTTTTCCTGAAACTTGGTACAAAACTCACTTCCTTCGAGTACCACTACTACTGCAATCCAATTACACCTAATTAGTATTAAAATGTCTAATGATCTATTTCAGAAACTTTTGTACAATAACTATTATCTTGAGTCAAAACATTACTAGGATCTGTGTCGCTCTGCATTTCATAGCTCATTATAATTCTGGTCTACTTAAAAAACGATGTTAAACTCTTTAGCAGTGTGTGGAACCTTGGGTGTCCGAACATGCAACAATTACTCCCTCCTTTATCAAGGATTTAAAACCGAAGTCTGGTAATAACTATGCCACAATGGTGAAATCAACACTTTAGATTGGAATTTAATATGTGGCTTGGCACTAGCCATTAATACAAACAAAGATTTGTCCTATAGAGTGGTTCCTAAAACTATCCTTTTAATGGTGATCAATATTGTAACCAATGAGATCACTACTTTATTCACACGTGAATAAAAATGTCTTAAAGAATGAATTGTTAACATGATGAAAATATTGAAGAATATGGTTCTACTCTGTCAGTGTGTTTTAGGATGATTATCATCTTACTTTAATATTTTCCTCTTTACTGCTATTTTTAATTTACCAAATGATTAATAAATCTTTCTGTCTTTACGTATTTATGAAGTTAATTCAAGTTATTTAAATGTGCGTTTCGTGAATAAGTGTGTTTATGTGTAACTCACTCATTCCCGTTCTCCTTTCCTCCTCCCCTGGTTTTCTCAAGCCGTGACCCCGGCCTCCTCACTTCTAATCGACCATGCCAACTCCTCTGATTCTGTCTTCTCTTCAGTCCATCAGCTGTTGAATCCATCCGCTGTAACTTTTTTAGGCAGCCATTGGCCCAGTCACATCTGCAGCCCCATCATGCCACTGTTGTTGCACTCCTCCTTTACAGTCTCTCTGCTGTTTTTATGGAGGGCGGATTCTGCTCTCATGTCTATTGTGCCAAATCTCGCAGCGCAGTTTGGAACTTCATGTCCTGTTTGAGGGACCGATGAGAGTTTGCCTCTTTGTCAGCATACTGGTTTGGTTCTGGATGCCTCAGGTCGTTGTTGGTTCAGCTCTGGTTCTCTGTCTGTTCGATGGAGAAGGAGGAGTCTCCTGTTGGGTTAGGTCTCGTTGTCTGCTTGGAGGGTCGGGATCAAAGCCTTTCTAACTCAGAGGGGGAGTCCAGGTCCCGGTACACATTACCTATAAGAAGTCTAGCCCACTGATGTTAAATAAATCCAACCCTTTCCACTCTGTCTCTTTCTAATCATACTATCTGTCTTAGTTGTTAAATGCCATCTAAACAACATAATTAATGTCTACTTATGATATTACAAAAACTCACTCCAAAAATTGTTTCATCCATTGTTACATATTTACCCAACACAACTCTGAAATACTTACATGTTTCCAGCATCACATATTCCACACACTATGAAAGAACATCTCCATATCTTCTCTCATTTTAAATCCCACTGTTACTTCGAACAATAGTAAACCTGCAGAGCACACCAATCGGATCACAGTAATGAAATTTGAATCAAGTGTAGGCCTATGTCTTCTTTCTGAACATTTATTTATATTGTCTACATTTGCAAACAGTTCGAGTGTAAAATGTGTTTTGCACAATGTATTTACACTCTACAGATTCTTGAGTTTACTCATCTCCTGGTGCTGTCGTTGTAAAAAATGTTCAATCCCTTATTGTTTTGTACCAGTTTACCAAAATCAGTTATAATTAATATACTGGGAACGTGCTTCCCGTCTTCAATACCGGCCAGCAATGTAATGATTAAACTCTAAGCTCGCATAAGTTTCAAGGGTGTGATACCCCCTTTCAGCCACTAGATGGCAGCAGCAGAAGTTTCAAGGGTGTGATACCCCCTTTCAGCCACTAGATGGCAGCAGCAGAAGTTTCCAGACAAAGGGAAACGCTCTACCTTGGTTTAATATATAACAGACCTCTGGCTTTAAGCTTTTAGCATTGGTCTGTTATTTAAACCCCAGTTTTAAACGGCGACTCGATCTGATTTATCGAGTTTCCAGGTTTTGCCGTGCAGGATTCAAACCTCGCATTCACACAAACTGCACCATCTCTACGCCACTCAGGAATAAACTACCTGCAGATCCGCGCCAAACTGCTCTATTTTACGTCACGCAGGACTTTCGTCTACCTGTCGATCAACGTTTACGTTTTGTATATAACTTTCCTAACATAGTAAAATATGCATTGTATATTCCATTTAAACTATAAAAACACTGTGAAACGCCTACAGACAATCCTAAAGTTTTAGCGTATCCAATTACAGACAGGCGACTTTCATCGTCTGCTTACCTTATTTGCAAAGTTGCAGAGTCCTGCTGATTGTCTGAGATGTTTGAAAGCGTCTGAATTCTTCCTCAGCTTCGTTATAGACGTCGGGTCACCATTTTGTTGGAGATTTGGAGGGATATCTGGTCCGCTTTTCAAATCTCCGCGCGTTCCTATGAAGCTGGTTATAATACAGGAAGGAATCCATATCTACAAAGTAACCGTTAACAATAATCTACTTTAATGGCAATATGACAATGCAATACAATCATTACAATACAACATGATATATTACAGTTATATTGTAATGCTTAAGGAGTAATGCCGGCTTACTCCTGCCCCGGTTCGCATACTGCAGAGCTACTTTCACCCGAGGGCAGCATGTGAAGAAGAGGCCGAACGCCAGGGATCCACCGGATATATACCAGAGTAAGAAGGAGGGGTTTGGTGTTAGGTCAGCTGGTCATCTTTTCAGGTCATCTCATTGGGAGACGCAACGCAGCAGGAAACGCAGCAGGAAACCAAACAGGCTCACTTTCCAACAAAAGGTCTCAAGGCCTGCATACCTACACCTCCCCCACAGAGCCATAAAACCCTGTTTACTCCAACCAGCCCAGAATGTTTATAGCCATTTGTAGTCCTTACATTTATGAAAGGATAAAACAGAGAAATCAATATAAAACACAAACACAGGTATTGTTTGAACAGTATTCACTTAACTGCTACTGTTGATAAGCACCAGAGAAACCCAAGAGACCTCTCTTAATAGCACAACCACTGTAGCTCGTTCTAAGTTGAATGCAAATCAGGACATGCTCTCACCTTCCCCCATCTTCCTTTGTCCTCAAAAACACATGTCAACAGGCCCCAAATGCAGCTCACAGTTTTACCCAAATTATTCTCATTTTAAGCTTATCCATAGTTTGCTAACATGAATAAATACAAATATAACTCTACAGTACCGACAGAATGGATGGACAGGACACTGAAACTGGGGTAATCACTCCAGTTTTGCAGCGTCCCTCCTCCATTCAGGCACTTCTATCATCCAGGAGGAGATAGGTTTCCTTTCAACAGTGTGCACTCTCAGGACAGAAAGTCAATGTACTGCCTGGTTCCCAAGAAGACAGGAGAATGCAGACCCATTCTGGATCTTCGCAGCCTGAATCAGCACATTGCCTGCAAAAAGTTCTATATGTAAACCAAATAGGCCTACGGCAGCCGGGCGATTGGTTCACAACCATCGACCTGAAGGATGCTTAATTTCATGTCAAAAATTGCTCCAAAGCACAGAAAGTATTTGCGTTTTGCCTTCCAGGGTACAGACTACCTTCCTAGAGAGAGCTATAGGTGGTGGCTGGCCTCTGACGGAAACTCGGCACATCAACCTTCTAGAGCTACGGGCAGTAGTACTGCTCCTACAGCGCTGCAGACCCTTACTACAGGGCAAATGTGTTGGTGAGGAGCGACAACCACACCACAGTGGCTTACATCAACAGGTAGGACGGAGTCAGCTCCGCCGCCTGCCATGGCCAAGGTAGAGCCATGGCCAAGATAGCAGCTCAACGCCTTTCCACCGCAGGCACAATAGGGGCGTTACCCACTCTGGGCCAACCTCTCCAGGCTTGGCTCCTGAGAGGGACAGGCTGAGACGGGAGGGACTGTCTGACAAAGTTATTCAGACTATCCAGGCAGCAAGAGCAGTATCCACCACAGCCTGTTACAGGATGAAGTGGTTGGGATTCCAGCGGTGTGAAGAAAGGAGTCCTCTATCATGTACATTGGGCTCTATTCTGTCCTATTTACAGATACTGGGGGATAGGGGGTTTGCTCATTCCACAATTAAAGTGTATGCAGCAGCCATTTCGTCCTGCCATGAGGGATTTGACGGCAGGTCAGCCTTCAGTCAGCCGCTTATAACAGGGTTTTTGTAGGGGGTCAGGAGACAGCGCCAGTGGTGCGGGCCTCCTCCCCGCAATGGGATCTGCCGTTGGTGCTCGAGGCTCTGGTCACAGAGCCATTTGAGCCTCTGGAGCTCTCCTTCCTGAAAGCACTGTCATTGAAAACAGCTTTGCTGCTTGCCCTGACTTCAGCCAGTAGGTATCTGACCCCCCCCTGGACATAATGCACTTTTCCCATGCTCCTTAGGGACCCGGGAAACATGGTGCGCAGTAAGCCCCATACAGGGCTGGAGGACTCTCCAGAGCACCTTCCTCACTATTTTCCATGCACACTCTATACGAGGTAAGCGTGTGTGAGTGTGCTCTATCCAAGCTGCGGCCCCGACTTCTCCACGGTCACAACCGGATGAGAGGAAGTTGGGGTGCGGTGGCTGTTAACCAAAGGCAAGTCAGGGGCAGTGTGATGGGTCGATGTTGTTGGACGACAGGGCATTTATACATCGGGGCTCCACCCACTGTACCCATAGAGTCCAGTAGAGGGTGGAGCCTGATATATAACGTATTGCAGAGGAGGGAGTAAGTCCTACATGTGCAAGTCATGAGCAAGTCTCAAGTCTTGACCTACAAGTATCAAGCAAGTCCCAAGTCACTGTGGTGAGAGTCAAGCAAGTCAAGTCAAGTCATTGCTCAGGTCAAGCAAGTCAAGTCATACACAATTCTGATGAATAAGCCCAGTTTCCGCATTTAAATCAGTTAAAAGACAGTGGTTATGAAAATGGATTCAATCCACACTATGATCTTCATTACATACACACTTACAAACTGCGAGAAAAATGGCGGACAGTGGAACAAAGAAGAAAGAACAAAGAAGAGAGCTAGATTTCGTGACCTTGTGGAGCTTATGGAAAAACAAGTTAAAATACTCCTGGAGCCATTATTTGGGGATATACAGGATCGCCACATCTCTAGCCCAAGGATGGCCACTAGGAGCCAACCCATGAGCCACAGAACACCTAAAAGTAGAGGCAGCAGCTTCGCCACCATCATCGCAGCAGCATGTGATCAGGAGAGCAGCGCCGCACCATCAAACACAGAGCAGCGTGGCACCTTCAAACAGCCACAAGGGGGCAGTCCTGCCTCTTTTTGCTACTTTTGTAAAGGCAAACATGTGCTGACTGATTGCCATCAGTTCAAAAATCATCCACACAAGGAAAAGGTTGACTTTTTGAAGATAAATGGTTATTGTTTTGGATGTTTGATGAGGGGTCATATGAGCAGGAACTGTAGGAAAAGGCGGACATGTCAAACGTGTCAAAAGAGTCACCCAACAATACTTCACATTGACAGTCCACTTCTACAAAAGCCTCCCCCTACTGAAACAAAAGGAGCTTGGGTCAAAAGTGCACTTGTCTCGGCTGGTGAAGCTACTGGGGCCGGTAGGGATTGTGCCCTAGCCATAGTGACTGTTCGAGTCAAGGTTCACAAAGGAACTTTGCTTTTCTTGATCCTAATGAGACAGCTGAATCCCAAATCACGAAAAACGACAGTCGTTCTACGAACAATGGGTCAGGAACGACTTGTATAGAGTTACGAACTCAAAGGATTGGAGATAGGGCATTTAGATGGCAGTACTTACATTGACCTACCTCAGGTGTACACACAGAGTAACATTCCTGTCTCAAAAGAAAATGTACCTAACCAAAAGGATCTGGAAAGATGGCCTTATCTAAGTGACATACAGCTGAAAGAAATTGATGCTGACATAGAGCTTCTAATAGGAGTTGATGTTCCTAAGGCAATGGAACCTTGGGACATAATAAGAAGTCAAGGAAATGGACCATATACAGCCAGGACAGTGTTTGGATGGTGGTAAATGGACCACTCAACGCTTGTACTGCTGTGGAATCCGGACCTGTGGTCACAATGGTCAACAGAATATCAGTAGCCAACCTGAATGATCTCCTCATCACACAATACAATCAGGACTTCTCGGAAAAAGATTATGAAGAGAAGAAGGAAATGTCAGGTGAAGACAAAAGGTTCATGGAGATAGCATCAAGCTCAGTAGAACTCAAGGATGGACACTATCACCTACCCTTGCCTTTTCGAAAAAAGGACATACGTAGTTATGCCTGACAACTACAAAATGGTAAAACAACGTACTCTAACGGCCCGTCCACACTACAGCTTCGACAGCTTCAAAAACGGTTTCCAACGCGTCTGCCCATTCACTTTGAATGGGGTGACGTCATGTTGCCTCGCTTTTCGCCGAACTGAATTGTGGGTAGCATAGCGGTCCGTCTCCGGCGTCTCCGGCGTCAGAAGTTGAATGTTCAACTTCTGACGCCGGAGACGCCGGAGTAGCCAGCGCCAGCCAATCAAATCCCGTTTCTGAAAATCTGACAGCTCAAGCCCTAGCCAATCAAACCGCGTCTAAGCTGGGAGATATCCCGCCGTTAATTTCTATATTTAAAAAAAAGATGGAGGAGAAACTAATTATCGCCGTAGCAAATCACCCGGTTTTGTATGACCAGACCCTCTTCACCTACCGGGATACAAACCGGAAGAACCAGTCATGGAGGGAGGTGGCAGAGACAGTGAGTGAAACTGGTAGGTTTTCGCCTGTTTGGGGAGTTTATATATATATTGCTCGCATAAAATCCCCGGGGTTTTTTGCTTTGTATATCGGGGGCGGGAGATTCATGTGATTGGTTGTTGGTCGCGTTGCTCGAATAAAATCCCCAAGCTTCAGACACGCCCAGCTCCAAGCTTTTTTTGAAGCTGTAGTGTGGACGGGCCGTAAATCTCCTAAAGAGGTTTAAGAGGGATGCAGAATATGCCATGGAATACAAAACATTCATGGAGGATGTGTAAAAAAGGGTTATGCAGAGAGAGAGCCACCAGAACAGCTTAACAGGAATGATGGACAGATATGGTACATACCTCACCACGGTGTTTACCATCAACAAAAGCGCAAACTTAGAGTTGTGTTTGACTGCACTGCATCATGCAAAGGCACATCTCTTAACAAGGAACTTCTCCAAGGTCCAGACCTGGTGAACACTCTCATTGGAGTTCTGCTTAGATTCTGCCAAGAACAAATGGCTTTCATGGGGGACATCTAGGCAATGTTCTATCAAGTGCAAGTCCAGAGAGAGCACAAAGACTTCCTTAGGTTTCTGTGGTGGCCAGATGGAGACACTGAAAATTCATTAGAGGCATATAGAATGAAGGTCCACCTCTTTGGTGCTGTGTCCTCACCTAGCATTTCTAACTATGCTCTCAGACAAGTGGCAGAAGACAACAGCTTCAAGTACGACGAAGAGGTAACTGAAACAATCAATTCCAACTTTTACCTTTTACGTTGATGATTGCCTCAAATCAGTGGCCACAGTTGAACAAGCTATTAAGCTTATCAGAGACCTCAGAGACGCATGCGCCAAAGGAGGTTTCTCATTGACCAAATGGGTCTGTAACAACCGTGAAGTGCTTGCAAGTATACCTGAGCATCACAGAGCAAAGCTATTCAAGGATCTGGACTTTGACAGGGAAAACCTGCCAATTGAAAGAGCACTTGGAATCAAAAGGGATACAGAGAAAGACTCCTTCATATTCAAATTCAATATCAAAAACAGAGCTCTTACCAGGAGATGGATCCTCTCTACAGTCAGTTCCATCTACAACCTATTAGGATTCTTCTCCCCATTTATCCTCAAAGCCAGGCAGATCCTCCAAGAGCTATGCAGGATAAAGTGTGGATGGGATGAAATCATCCCAGAAGAATACTCAAAACAATGGCAGAAATGGATCACAGAGTTGGAACAGCTTAGCAGATTTCAAGTGCACAGGTGTATGAAACCTGAGAATTTTGGACCAATCAGGACTGCAGAGCTTCATCACTTCTGTGACGCAAGCAAAAAAGGTTACGGCACCACCAGCTATCTTCGCTTTACAAACAGTATGGGAAGGGTCCATGTTTCATTTATTTTGGGAAAATCCAGAGTGACTTCACTCAAACAGATCACTATTCCCAGATTGGAGCTTCCTGCAGCAACACTTGCAGTAAAGGTGGACAGGATGTTGAAAAGGGAGCTTAAAGTGGACCTCAACGACTCAACCTTCTGGACAGATAGCACCTCTGTCCTCGGATACATCAGCAACCAGACTAAACGATATCACACATTTGTGGCAAATTTGTGATCAAGTACCTGTCTCAGGAGAAGCAATGGAGGCATGTGAGCTCCATGGACAACCCTGCCGACGACGCATCCCGTGGGCTGCATGTAGACGACTTTCTAAAGACATCAAGGTGGATAACAGGACCTAAGTATCTGGAAAAGGAAAAGGAATATTGGCCAAAAACACCCAAGAACCGGGGCCTTATTCCATCAGAGGACCCAGAGGTTAGAAAGGACGTAGCAGTTAACAGTTTGAGTGTCCACGAAACCAACCCAACCAGCAAACTGTTTGAGTATTACTCATCATGGAGCAGACTGCAGAGAGGGGTTGCTTGGATACTTAAATTAAGGGGAATTCTCCTTCTGCTAAATCAAAGAAGGAAATCTGCAAAAGCTGACCATGCCCCAGATTGGACTCTTTTGAAATCCTCAAAGGAGAAAATGAACAAGCTAAAGTTGACTCACAACATCTGTCTGTGGAGGACATTAGAGAAGCTGAAAGGTCAATAATTCACTGTGAGCAAAGACATCACTTCTCTCAGGAACTAGCACTTTTGGAGAAAGGATGGTAAAGGATGGCAAGTAAGAGCAAGCAGCTCTATCAGGAAGCTGGACCCAATCTTAGTTGAAGGCATGCTAAGAGTGGGAGGACGAATAAGCAAATCAGCAATGCCAATGGATCTGAAGAACCCCATTATCCTGCCCAGAGACTCTACTGTATCCAAACTGATCCTCGGCCACATCCATCAGCTGATTGGACACTCGGGGAGAAGTAGGGCCGGGCAATTTGGCCTGGTTTGTTTTTTTCTAAACAAACCAGACCAAGGCAAAATGTAAATACATATTTTCTTTGCAAAAAATGCGTAAAAATTAGGGTTTCTGCCCCATTACTTCTCTTCTTACTTCTATAAGAATAAAACACGGTGAGGTGTAAAATGTGTTTTAATATCATAAATGTTACGCATACCGTCAGTTTAAATGCTGTTTTATACTGAAAAACTAGAAGTTCTTGTGCACAACCAGTTTTATTCTGAAAATCCTTCATCTCCGGACGGTTAGCATTTAGCATGTGGCTAATATACCATTTACTATAGAGGTGAATTTAGTAGCGATATGACACGGAGTGTTGCACACCAAAACATACTGATTTCAACACTACAACTATAGACGTGGAGATATTATTATTGCTGAATATTAAATGAAGGTACAGTTTATTTGAATACGTTTGTTTACAGACGTGGGTAGTAGTATGAGACAACATCTGGAACTACCGTAAATGAAACCAGCCGTGAAGTATTTCCTATATTTTTGGAGTATTGATTACAGCGTTTAAAATGTATTAAATGAAAAGTCATGAAAGAGATAAGGAGGAGAACAGGCGTGTTTAGTTATATATTTAATGTACAATGTCGGAGTCCTCTGTTATGCTCAACAACGAACATTGGAGACGTGGAGGGCCGGCTCCCAGCGCCAACCGGCCCACAGCGAGCCAGCGGAGGAGATATATCAGCTGGAGAGGTGGAGCTCGCTCTCTTCCCTTCGCTCACGAGAGCTTTTTTAATTAAAGCACCATTTGAACCTTCTCAGAGACTCCATTTAGTCTCCTTTTAAAGCTTCTCTCCTGGACGCGAGAATAACGAACACAGCATAACAACAGCAGATCGGGCAGAGCTGCAGATCGGGTAGTCACAGGCAATGTGGCTGAATTTTGGGCGCGTTCTGGAAAGTGAGAGAGTAAGCTACTACGGAGTCCCTTAAAGCAAAAACAAATCTGCGGAGTCTAGAAATGTTTTTAAATCGCGATTTTTCGGTTCAGCCATTTCACAAACCGTAGGAAAGTAAAAATGCAAATTAATCGTGAAAACCGAAAAAATCGCCCAGCCCTAGGGAGAAGCCACATGCTCTCAAGACTAAATCAAAGATTCTGGTTGCCTCGTGCTAACTCGGCAGCCAGAAAGATAATCAGAGCCTGTGTTTTCTGCCGAAGAATGCTAGCCACAGTTGGAGAGCAGAAAATGGCTGACCTCCCAGAGGATCGGGTGTCTCCAGATCTACCGCCCTTTACTCATGTTGGTATCGACTTATTTGGACCCCTGGAGGTTAAACGAGGCAGAGCAAATGTAAAACGTTGGGGAGTGATCTTCACCTGCCTTGTGAGTCGTGCTATACATCTGGAAGTTTCGAGCTCATTGGACACTTACTCCTGCATCAATGCTTTGCGCAGATTCATATGTCGCAGAGGGCAAGTGACAAGCATCAGGACCGACAACGGCACAAACTTTGTGGGAGCACAGAAAGAGCTAAGAGCTGCTCTTAAAGACCTGAATCAATACAAGATTCAAAATGCATTACTCGGGGACGGAGTCAAATGGACCTTTAATCTGCCATATGGAGCCCACCATGGTGGAGTTTTGGAGAGGCTCATCAGACCTGTAAAAAAGATTCTGTGTTCCGTTCTAAAATAACAGAGATTGGATGATGAGACTACAGACAGCTTTGTGCGAAGTTGAGAGCATCATGAATGACAGACCATTGACTACAGTTTCAAGTGACCCAAACTATCTCGAACCCCTCACGCCAAATCACCTCCTTCTGCTAAAGACAAAACCGATTATGCCACCTGGACTCTTTCACAAGGAGGACTTGTACTCACGGAGGAGATGGAGACAGGCACAAGACCTTGCAGATCTCTTCTGGAGGAGATGGATAAGAGAATATCTCCCAATCATGCAACAGCGAGTCAAATGGCACAACCCCAAACGGCACCTTCGCTCCAATGATCTCGTCGTCATCGTGGCAAATGGGCCGGGTGATAAAGACATTGTCAGGGTCGAAAGGGCTTGTCCGAAGTGTCTTGGTGAAAACCAAGAGTAGCACCTTACAGCGACCAATTGACAAGCTCTGTCTGCTTCTGGAAGCAGTTGATTGAACACAAGGTGTCATGTGCTAGTAACCTCTGACACCCAGTATCACACATACACACATGCCCCCCCCCCCCTTTTCCTCTTGAACTCATGCAAACACACCTAACACAAACAACTATGACAATGATTGTAAATTGATGACAGTTACATTTTGAGTAACTGCTTGTTTTTTGGCTCTATTATAATGTATTAATTGTTTTGCTACTGCGTCAACAATTAGGGGCCGGTATGTTAGAGCCACAATGAAGTCAAAGTTATTATTTAGATTCATAATTTGATAAATGAATTAATGATGGAAATGATTTATATTGCCATGGTGAATGTCTTTGATGAAATTATTGTTAAATCGTAAATATGATCTGTTTCCTTGTACCTTCCGGTGTTTATTTAAGTGAGGTAATTGAGGACAGCCGCGGTGCTCGGAGACCTGATGAGACGGGGAGCGGAACAGTTTTTCGACCGCAAATTGTAAACAGAGATTAGTGTTGCAAATTGGACTGCAAAGTATAGTTTATATAGGAAAGTATATCGCCGATATATTGATTTAGATTTGTTATTTTGAGACTATTTAAGTCAATTTTGTTAATAAATTACATTTCTTTGACTGAAAACCTTCGGCTGCTTATTGCTTTGGATTGCGTGTCGTCAACCCTGCTCTATAGTGGCAAAAGGAAACCTTGGATGCCATTACGTAATCATTTGAAATCTAATTTAGACCGATGACAATCATATTAGATTCATATTAACCCTAGAACTGCAGACAATATAGCTAGGACTCAAAAAGGCAGAATTCCAGGTAAGAAAATCAGATATGGCATTTGCAATTACACATATTTAATTTAAATGTATGTTAACACTAGAACCGCCAACAGCCTCAGCACCTACATATAGATATCATTTTCAAATCATTTAATTTGTTCCTCTTCATAATTTCCTTATAAACTAAGCAGGACGATTTAAAACTCAGTTAATTGGGTTCATTTTGAAATTGCTTCAGTTTAATCATCATAACAGATCAAAAAGTTCAGATTCATTTTTACAATAAATCAAGGAATGATGCACTTCTACAAACAAAAACAACATAATTAAAACATTTAAACAAACTACTAAAAGTAGATGAACTACATTATTCAACATTACAGTAACTTCTGATAATAACACAGGGGAAATAAACGAGGCATCTCTTTTCCTCTCTCTCTCTCTTCCTCTCCTGACAGCCCGTCAGTATCAGGGTTAGTCAAAATGAATCCCTTGGCGGTTCTAGTGTTCATTTACCGTTTTGTCTTCTCTTTTCTTAATCGATTTGAAACCAAGTCTAACGTAGCTTAAACTTAACGTTAGCTTTCTAGCAGTGGCGGCCGGCCCATAGGGGCGCTAGGGGCGCCGCCCCACCTCTTCCCACATACAAACAAATAAATAAAAAATGTTTTTAAATTAAAAAAAATATATTTAAAAAAAAGATATTTAAAAAATATATAGGCATTAGTTTATCATTACCGGGCGGAGCCCCCGAGCCAAACAGCAGCAACCAGCACGTTGCAAAAGTCTCAATAGTAAACTGTGCCGCCGAAACATAATTTCAGCCAATCAGCGCCGTCAAATATTTTGGTCACGAGGGCGCTCACGTTGGCGCCCACGTTGGCGCCCACGTTGGCGCCCACGTTGGCGCCCACGTTGGCGCCTACGTTGGCGCCCACGTTGCTTTACGTGCGTTGACGTGAGTTGTTTTTTTAGACTCGTGAGTGACCAAGGTGACGCAGTATTTGGATGAGAATGGTGTGCAGGTGGAGTCGCCGGACCTCGGTCCGCACCCAATTCCGTGCAAGAGCTACTTTCCAATCCTTTCGAAAGGAGAAGTTTGGGAGATAAATTGATACTTAAAGACCTTGGACCGGACCAACCCGATTTGTATATATCACAGCAAGCTCGTGAAAAAGACAAAACGTATCAACGAGGCTTCTCACGGAGCTGGTACACCAGAAAGGCATGGCTAGCTGGATGCAAACAGGTAAATGCTATCTTTTATTTCCCATGCTTGCTCTTCAAACAGCCGGGGACAGATACGATCTGTTCAGAAACTAGACAAAAGTTAAACAAGTACAAACCACAGACTGTCTGTGTCATGGAGAATACAGTCGCTGGTTTATTTATGTCTGTATAGGCCAGGGGTGGGGAACCTTTTTCCTCTCAAGGGCCATTTCAATTTTTTCAACATCCTCCGAGGGCCGTACAAATTATTGACCTCTGCTTAAAAATCACAGCACATTCATTTGGCCTTTCTTTCATGCTGTGCAAAGAAAAAGCAACCTCTTAATCCAGATATCTTGCCATGACTCACGCATGCATTCACGTGCACGGTTGTGGCATGAACACCAAACAGAAAGATATGGACACAAGATGTGTGCAAATGTATTTAGTTTCCTATCCATGGACATGATTTAAGTGAGGGGGACCTAACCTCCTCTAGGGGGGTCCGGGGGCTTGCTCCCCCGGGAAGATTTATTTTTAAATATTGAAGTTGAAAGCATCAATCTGGTGCACTTTGAGAGCAAAATGAAGAGATCTATGGAAACATCTCTCAACACCCATATGAAACAGAACTGTAAGCAGATTTACTTTTTCTTTATGGATATTTTACAAATCACTCTCCTTTTAAACTGTATTCTTCTTTATTAATAACAACTTTTTTTTACTGTCATATAGTATTTTATACCTGTTTACTTTATTATCTTGTTTTATGATAACTATAATGATCATATAAAGATGTGCCTTTACCTCACTGGTTGGAGAAAAAGCTTCTTATATTCGTTAGCATAGCTAGCTAACCAGATGCTAATAACAAAGTTATTGACTGTATGATCAGTATGACAGATCGCCACTGGGCTTACAACTAAGACACAGCCACGCAAAAACTGCAGTATGTGTAGCCTACGGACTTATGGGTACTGCAATTTTTTGAAGTCCCGGAACGGCGTTCTGGTGCTCTCCGTCAGCACTGCACCCCTGTCAGACGAGACATATACCACGTGATGACACGTTAGGCTCGTGTTGTGTTCAAGGACCATGACCATTGCCAGGAAAAACAGGCACTCACTTGTTTAATTATTTTGCGGTCTAGATTTCTTTAATTTTTTTGCGTGTGTTTATAAATTACCTCGAGGGCCAAACCAAATGGTCTCGCGGGCCGTATATGGCCCGGGGGCCGGAGGTTCCCCACCCCTGGTATAGGCCGTTGTTGTGAGTGTGGACGGTCGGAGCATATAACGTTAGCTTAGCCAAGCTCCATTCAGAAAACAAGCATTCTAAAAGGTTTTTCGCCTGCCGTCTGTCTGCAGACTTGTCAAAGCATTAATTCATGGTTTTTACTAACCGGTATCAGTATGTTGTTACGTCGGCATCATTTAGAAACGTGTATTACAATTTAATCACGGTAAAATATGTTAATTTTGTTGTAGTTGTAGCTCCCGAGCCAGCGCGTCTTGTTTGAATGATGCGAGTAAACACAGCTGGCAGCCGTGGTGAAACTCGAGAGACTAGAGCGATGCGATAGGAGCGTTTAGAGCGAAGCGAATATTCACATCGTGTCCGGTCTGAACGCAGCATTAAAGCGAGCTCCGCGCTGCACTGGAAACGCGCCATTACATCACCAGAAGTCCTAATTTAAGAGGTCATTTCTCCCCAAAAAAAATGTTTTACTCACTATATCAACAGCCCCACCAAAAATATTTTCCAGCAGCCGCCACTGCTTTCTAGCTAACACAACACATGCACGTACCTTTCTCTGTGGGTTTTGTTTTGTTGTAGTGACAAATGAAGTTGGATGTTGTGGTGGTCCTGTCACTGATCTTTATGCTGCAGACCCTGCATACCGCTGTTCTCTTCTTATTAGCGTCATCCAGAGCCGTATAATAGAAGAGTTACGACAACGGAAGTCCAAAAACGGTTATCGTCACGTGGTTCATGTAGAAGAGGATCGTTCCCCGGAAGTTCATGGCGTGCAATGTGAATGCATTGATAACAGGAGATAGAACTACGATTTTTGGTAATTATTAGTGAATAAAGGTTTTGATTTGCAATATTTATACAACAAATCGATATGTGTATGTATTTACATCAATATGTTTTAAAAAATAAAATAGAATTTGCTAATATTAAGTGATAATATTAGGATTAGTGTGAACAACTAGTTTACATGGTAGGCTAACAGTGCCTTGGTTAAAGAGCCTGTTGCTGTTTATTTATAGCTTTGAATTCTTTAAAACCAATATTATCTTCTTAAACTTGTATGGTAGTCAGGAGCATCACTTTCTAATGTTTATTGATATATTTAGAGGGAGGGGATCTAAAGTAATGCTTTAAAATTCAGATTAGATTAATGTCTACCATTTTCTTAAATTCATGGTAGTTTCAGTAATCCCATGGTAATTGAGGACACAAGTTATCTAAATGACTAATGTCATCTTTATGGCTTTCAGAAAGGACAGGAGACCGACAGGTGACTATCAAAGGACTAGCAGCAGCAGCATGATGATGATGATGTTAAATGTGTTGTTTTAGGAACATCCATTGCAAATACATGGAATTCAATAAACATTGAATAGCATATCATGCAGTTTGTCTGTGCCTTTTCCTCCTTGTTGTCCTGGTTTGCTGTGCTGCCTCCTAGTCGCCACCATGGTTTGCTGTGCTGCCTGGGGATGCTCCAATCGCTCAGAGAAAGGAGTACGAATGTACAGCTTCCCCACTGACACAGAGCGGAGGAAGCAGGAGCAATTTCACAACCAACAGCAAAAAAATATGTGATTTATATACAAACACTGCATTTGCACTTTTTCACAAAACGAAAACCCCACCATTGGGAAAGCTTAATGTTTTGTTTAATACAAAAAACAGGGAAAGGCTTGAAAAACACAGAGTTGAGACTCAGGGTGCAGGGTGAGGGTCTCAGTGCAGGTATTCAGGCTCCATTGAATCCCCCTCTGGTTCTTGTGCTGAAAGAGGGATAAACAGACAGGAGAAAGGGTTATACACACACAGCACACCTATTGGATGGGAAATTGCCTTGGGGAGATAAGGTGTGGTCTTTGTTCCCAACTGAAGTTATGGAACTTTATTATTTGTGAGTTTAACAAAGTATGACAAATGGCATCAGTAACATATGTGATATGAATTTCTATAAAGTTGTCTCACATTCTTGGTCATATTGATACAGTATGTAATGAGTATAACATGTCCAGTAAGTATAAAGTGTTTCCTAATACTGTGTATTCAACCACTATGGAATATGTATGTGGGCAGACAAGATTCAGACACAGTTGTTCTGTGTGTGAAGTAACCTCAAGTCACTCCGCAGGCACATTTTGATGCAGACCAGTTTGTCAAGACAAAAAAGGGCAAGACTAGGCTGAGAGCAGAGGCTATACCCACCATCTTCGTGCATTGCCCTGTGGTCAAAAAGAGAAGGGCCCCTGCACCACGATTCACCCCGGGACCTGTATCTACAAAGCCCATAGCTCATGATCACAGCGATAGTGTGAAAGGTGACACAGGTATAATAAGTATGAACTCTTAGTAACAAAAGTAATATTTCTTATTTTTAAGTGGTATAATATTTTAAATGTTCGAACATTTACAGTGCCATGTCTTCTACTTACATTAGTCTCAAAGATTGAGGGAAGAAGGGAAGGGATCACTGCCCTCCACCTGCCAGAGGAGCGCAAACAAAAACAAGCAAGGTGTCCCGTCATGTACCTGGAAGTTTGGGTTGGCAAAATGGAGTAAGAGAGGGACTTGAATAACCTTGGTGGCTGTCTACTCCTGTTGTTACAGTTGTCTTGGTTACAGCTCTCACGTGTTTTTTTTGTTGCCATTTCCACATCTTTAGAAAATATGAAATAAAAAATTGAAGTGAAATCAACCTCTTCTCTGGAGAACAAACTTTGATTTCTCTGTCTTGTGAGTTTGCAGTCTTGCTCCTCCACCTGTAACATCACTGCCCCTCCACCTGCCATACAGTAGGTTACTAACAAGATTACTTATATAATACAGTGATAGAATACATGTTTAGTATGCTTACTTATATAAAACAGTAGTATTAAACTTACCTTGTGTTTTCACACTCACTTAAGTCCCTCTCCCTTTACCATCAATCCAAAATCAGCTGAGCTGCAACATTATACAGGCAGGTAATAATCAACATAATCACAAGGACACAATATGGCTCTGCTAAAAACACTCACTCTTACACGCACCAAAGTTATATTTATCTAATATTTAACTCCCTCCACCCCCGCATACAATCCCGTTTAGAAGCCCCTCTTCTCTAATTCAACAACGTTGGACCAAATGACATTAAGAGAACGGAATTTACAATTAAAAGGTTGTTCAACGTCTGTTGCTAACTTGCTTCGGTATCCTAGCTTGATCTGTTATCTGTAAACGTTCCCTAAATCTACTGATTTAGGGATAATCCACTGACATCCTTTAATACACATGTTAATTTGAATCAGATGTACTGATAATATCCGCAATATAAATCTTTAAACTTCTTCTTACCTTTAAAAGTCCGTCACGAACGGTTATTATGCTGCAACTCTACCGCTCTGCTAGCCTTGGCGCTAACTTCCGGGGAACGAATGAGAGGCTCCACGATCCGCCATTGCTGTAAAAAAGTGGTCCATTGGAGTGAACGGAGATGTCATAACTCTTCTATTATACGGCTCTGGCGTCATCGACAACATAATCCTTAAATCCAAACTTGACTATTTTTGGAGTAACGCTAGACGCTGCCATGTTAACTGACACCTCTGCCTTCTAGTGGGTTGCCAGGTCTGGCGCACGGCGCTATAATCACCCAATCACGTTTCGAAAAAACTAAATCTAATATCTCAATACAAATGCAAATATTTAATTTTAAAAAGTCAAGTCCTTTCAAGTCATCCGTCTCAAGCTTAAGTCAAGTCTCAAGTCATGAATACCAAGTCAAAGTCAAGTCAAGTCTTTTATCAATGTTAGTCAAGCAAGTCTCAAGTCCAAAAATATGCGACTCGAGTCCGACTCGAGTCAAGTTATGTGACTCGAGTCCCCACCTCTGACGTATTGTAACCCTAGTTATATAAGCACAGACGGAGCCCTCTACCTGGGGGCCCTGTCTTTCCTATGCCGCTCGCTGAAGAGGGTGTAGGATGGCAGTCGGGAGGCGCTGCAGCCTTATATACTGAGTCCAGTAGAGGGCTCCGCCTGTGCTTATATAACTAGGGTTACAATACGTAACCCCCCGTTTTCTTTTTACAGTGTACTTATATCTGTACATTTATTTTCAGTTTGCTTGAAGAAGTGGCTTGAACAGACATAAATGCAGCAGGGCGCTACACAACGGGAAACATTATGGACATGAACAAGGGCAAAATATATATATACTTTCTTTGTTTCCTTTTTCTTATCATACATAGTGTTACTGTTTTTGTTACCATTCAAATGTTGAATTATATGTATTACTTTAATTTGAAATCAAATACACCTGTTTTAGATAATGTATTTATTTTTGATGTATAGGTTGATTTGAAGGTTGGTTGTTATTTGTTTAATTATTGTATTGTTACTGTGTATTTTATTATATTAACTAGCTATTTATTGCTATTTATTAAATTAAAATACTGTTATTAACGCTATAGAATGTCTTTATTTTTGGTAGATACCAGAATACATGACAAAATGAATCTTTGTAATATATTTATGTTCTCTGATTTAAATAATCATACCAGTAAACCACTGATTAATGCACATCACCATGGAAACCTTTGATCTCTGGACACGTAGTTAGCTCAAATATAAACACCTGTGTCATGGAACACGATGATGTCATAACTCCAACTGACATGCTCAGAGCAGCAGATTTCAGATAATGGTTAACTCAGCTCTACATCAAATCTGATGTTACGTAATGTGGTGTTACTATGGCAACGCATCCCTCGCCATTAAAACAGCAGCAGACTTCAGATGATGGTTAATGGTCCTGCCCTCAACAGCTCTACGTCAAATCTTAGATCTCACCGTAGACTGTTGCCATGGAAACGCATCCCTCGCCATAAAATACGATGTCGCTGTAGCTCCAATGGACACGGTCCGGTCCTCCCACAATCTTCACCTGTATATCACCTCTCCATGCCTCAACAGCTCTACGTCAAATCTGACATCTCACCATATGTCGTTTCCATGGAAACGCATCCCTCGCCATAAAACACGATGTTGTCGTAACGCCTATGAAAAGGGTCAAAACAGCACCAGACTTCAGATAATGGTTAACGGTCCAGCCCTCAACAGTTCTACGTCAATTATGGGGTGTTATCATATGCCGTTTCCATGGAAACGCATCCCTCGCCATAAAACACGATGTTGTCGTAACTCCTATGAAAAGGGTCAAAACAGCACCAGACTTCAGATAATGGTTAACGGTCCAGCCCTCAACAGTTCTACGTCAATTATGGGGTGTTATCATATGCCGTCTCCATGGAATGGGATGCGTATCCCTCGCCATAAAAGACGATGTCGCTATAACTCCTATGAAAATGTTCAAAAAGTGCTCAAACTTCACATGTGTGCTAACAGTCCAGCCGTGAAGACATCTACAGGACAGTTATGAGATTTCTTCAATTGCCGTTGCCATGGCAACACAATGCTCACCATGAAACACGGTTTTCTCATAACTTCAGTGAAAATGCTCCAAACGGCCCAAAACTTCACAGGTTTGGTAACGATGCAGCCATCAACACATCTAAGCGTATTATGGGATGATATCAAATGCCGTTGGTATGGCGACAGATCCTTCGCCATCAAGTTAGTTCAAAGGTTTGCAGTTCAAATATTCTGCTGCTTTTCCAAGCCTTTTTACTTTATTTTCCTCTCTCATCACACATTCAAGCCCCCAGTGTTCATGTATCATTTCAATCTAAATTCTTCACTTTCTTCTTACACATTACATTTCAGCATAGCAGTTTAGCGTCAGCTTTTCAGCATAAAGCATTCCTACTAGCAATTTCCTGAGGAATTGCATTCTCTAGTTAGATTTACTGTTTCAGTAACTGTTCTGGTCACTGGTGTTAGTACGGGGGACTTTTCTTAGACACTTTATTTCATTTATTTAATAATTCAGCCTACTGAATATTTGCTGTTTTGGAGTTGCATGTTTGCCTATTTAGTTAATAGGCTATATTTTGAACTTCCTTTTTTAGGCTTTTTCAGAGATTCCTGATCAACATATTGTTTATTGTCAGAGCACAAACACTCCTACAGATTGGAAATTTGACTTATTGTGATATTTGGAATAAAATCCTTTCCCCTACTCCAAAACCAAAATATAACCAGTCTGTACATTAATAAAGACACACTGTTTTTTAAACAATTACCATGCATACAAATACAACAAAAAACCATATAATACAAACGTTTAAAAAAAAAAACAGCTTCCTATTGTGCAAAATAAAGGAGCATTTCTAAAAAGGATGGATGAGTATTTTCAAAGTCCTGTATTTTGTGTGTACTTAACACTCCTCATATGTCTGTCATTGCCTACTTATAAAAGAGTATTTCTTCCTTTAGCTTTCCCATTGTTGGAGCTACTGCAGGATATTGCTCTGTGTTCTCAGCCTGCCTGAAACTAATGCTCCATGGCAGGAATGTCCGTCCTTGTCAGCGCCGCACCCAGCTCACTGCTGAGAGCCCCGACTGCCTCACCTCATTAATCTCTTTCCAGCTTTCTTTAGAATCATCACAACGTAACATGCCAAGATTATGTGCGGAGGTTCAGATTATTTAAAACCATAATGACTGTTTATTGACAACAACATTTCCTTGCCAAGCTCTCCAGTGATTGCATGCAAACTGTCTCTTACCTTATCCTTGCCCTAACTGCCACTTCAATTCTAACCACCATCAATAACCTGAAACTAACCCTTGGGCCAGATATGATCAAATGCAAATCATCGTGACTAAACTCAGACTTCATAAAACATTACAAATTCAACCTCATTGTGCTTGTCATTAGAAAAGATTGCTGCTTCCTGTCCATGCAGGAATGTTTTTTATATGTAATGTTATTTATTAAATATTAGTTTTTCTGTGTTCATGCTCTAAAACGTTCTGTTGGAGAGGAGTTTGTGTAGCTTCTGTCTCTGGCAACAGAAATCCTCTGCTCTGTTGGACCTGCACCCTGGCCTCCTTCCAGGTCTGATAAACCATCAAGCAAGCCCCCAGGCAAAGACATAGGCTGAAGTCGAATAGTCCATTTAGCTTCGGAACCTTCCTAACGGAGTGAAATGACCCGGAAGTCCTTCAGTGGCAGCCATGATAAGTGCCGTTCGAATTCTCTAGAATGATAGGAAAGGAGGTTTCAAACTTCCTTTATAACCTCCTTTAGCGTAGGAACCACTGGACCTCCCTAACCGAAAGGAGAGGAGAAAATGCTGCCCCACAATGCCTTGCAGCCGCAGTATTTGCGTCACACAACAGTCGGCCGTTCACGGAAACAAACGATTATGACGGAGAAATTATATCATGAAAGTTACGGTGCTTATTAAGCATTTTAAAACGTATACATGGTAAGTTGCCAAAGTGCTTTGTTTTGAACGTTCATCAGTATTATAATCAAAAAGAGAAATATGAACGTTAGTTTTTACTGAAATGATCAAATAAAGTCAACATCTCACAGTCTTTACTGAGCTGTGTGGGGTTTGTTCAACTTTTAAAATATGTTTGAATGGTGATATACACAGTGATAGATGTTAAGGACTAACGTTTATAATAAATACATTTGTATTGATTTTAAGATATTTTCATAGTTCATACAATCATACGTATTGGGATCATTTGTATTAATGTGGACCGGAGGGAGAGGGTGACGAGCATAAGTTTCACTTTCCTTTTTTATTTCAATTCCAACTTTGGTCATGAAGAATATGTTTCTCTGTTGTCCACGTTCATAAAGCAAAGCAACAGCATCAGAGCACGGTGCAGAGTCTCTAGATGAGTTTACAGTAGTCCCTCGTTCTTATTATACATCCATGTTGTAGTCCGCTGTATAGAAAACTGTAGTTTCCATAGTTTCCCCACAGCAGCAGACGCACATTTATGACGTCCGCTGGCGCATCATAAACACGTCGGATAGTGAACGTGCATTCGGATTCTCTAAAGTACCGCGGTCTCTTCTCCTAAGTCCTTTTGTATTCTCCTATCCACTATCCCTTAACCCCGTGACGTTTCACTCAGAGGTCAAGGAATAGGAGATAGGGTTAGAACTTAGGAGCTGATTTTTAAACTATCCGACCGCAACCATAGCCTTGCCTTGTAATATTGGATACCGTTTCCTGTTTCTGGACTGACTTCCTGTTTACCATAGCCCACCTGTTTCTGGCAAGTAAACACTGTGTTTTTCTCTCCCTCCTGTGTCTTTGTGGTGTGTTTGAGTCCTGTTTACTGTCGTTTCAGCTGATTATTACTGATGGTAATCAATGTGAAAAAGAAAAACTTCAAATTGTTGTATATTATAGTACAACCTGATCTCATCAGAATGCGTGACTCCACCACGCAACCTTAACACCACATTGCGTGGTGGAGTCACGCATTCTGCTACATTTACGTGTCGGCACCACGCAAAAAACCCCAATGTAAAGTGAATGAGGCTCTTTTGTCGTGGTGCACACACGCATTTCTACAACGTCCCGCAGTGAGCTTTTATTCTATAAAACGTTTTTAAAATCTACTTTATAGCTTGTAGTAACTCACGGGAGGCTTCTTTTATTTTATTTGTATTCATAATAATTTGTATTTGTCGTCAGAATGTATTATGGTGCATTAGTCACACATTTTTGTTCTCAAAAAACAGTGCATTGTGTGTAATACAACTGTGATTTTGATTAAATTAGTTAGTTTTTAAGGAAGGCCAGAGCTTCAGCTGTGTCAATAGATTGTTCCTTTTAGTTAACGTTATTTAAAAGATAATGATCATGTCCCCTTTATTGTATTACGAGCGTCCATTCCCATTGGATAACGGAGAATTGTACACCCGGAAGTGAGTATTCTCTTTACTGTCGATTGATTTTACAGTGATATCTGAACTACTCATCAACTCAAAAACACTAGATTATCCTTGTTAATTACACAACATTGATTGGTTTAAATTGTGTACAATGCTTTTGTATTTTTCCCCTTCGATTCGGAGAAACGAATATTTGTTCGGAGTTTTTGGATGGCAGAAGACACTACACTACCCAGAATCCTCAGCTATCGTTTGGGACTACACCATGTGCTTAGCTTGACAAACCCTGTGATCAGTCCCCAAGCTCTGTGATTGGATGTTGGAGTGGCAGTGCGCAAAGTTTACACGGAGCGTCAAAAAGCACCTTGAAATGGAATGAAACCCATCGACGGCACACTATTCAAAACAGGAATCGAACGTGTCCTATCCCCCCACCCCCCCTTAGGTTGCAGGCTCCTCCAACAGTGCAACACAATAAAACAGATACACAGAAAAAATAGTGAAATAGTGCAATAAGAGTCTATATACAAGATTGATTGGAATCTTTTTTAATTTTTATTTAACCTTTATTTAACCAGATAAAAGCATTGAGATACAATCTCATTTTCAATGCTGACCTGGCCAAGAAGTTAGCAACGTTACACATAACACATAACACACACATATAAAAGAGAACATAACTAAGAAAACAAAAGACAAAAAAGCAGTCACTACATTGTGAATATGATATATTAGATAAATAATTTCTAAGTAGCAGCCAGATGAATGTTATGGATGTTGTTTCTGAGTTCAGGTGTTTCATAGTCTTATGGCCTGTGGGATGAAGCTGTCCCTGAGTCTGGTGGTTTTAGTCCGGATGCTGCGGTACCGCCTGCCAGACGGCAGCAGACAGAACAGTTTGTGGCTGGGGTGATGGGGGTCTTTTATAATCCTGAGGGCTTTCTTTAAGGTTAACGTGGTGTTTTTACTCCACTACATTTATTTTAGTTACTTTACAGATTTGGATTAATGATGTGAAATATAAACAACCCTTAAAGCAGACTTTAGTTACACCTGAGTAAAATTCAGTGAAGGTGATTGTCAAGTGCCAACAATCAGGAGAGATATTTGATAGTTGGTGCTCGAGAAGACTAAACATTTATCTGCAGATCCGTATAAAGCATATTCATTACTCGTTATTCTCTAATCGTTCATTAAAGACTGTATATAATTGATATTTTGCACATCCCTTTCAACATTTCAAGATTTTCAAAGGTTTATTGACATATCATATACACAACTACGGTGTAGTTATGCAATGAATGAAAAACTTGGGTCACAGGTTCCTCAACAGTGCATTACAAGACATCTATCAATATGTGTGTACCTCCACCATTAAACTGTCATATTCTGCACATTTCTTATACTATCTACATAAGAGTATAATTAATGTGTATAATATCAGTTAAAATAAATGCTTCAACATAGTTAACATTGCAGGAAAGTTGATTGTCAAGTTCCAAAACAAACCATGCAATATATTAGACGTTAAGCACTTTGTCAGGCTTAATATGTATCTGTAGATAGATACCCCCAAAGCTTTTTTCTTATTTAAAAGAAGACCTTAGCCTAAAGTATTCTTTAATGTTTAAATAAAGCCTTATTAGTTTGTCTGTTTTGCACATCCTCCTATCAGGCACTAAACTGTTTTGTTGTAGATATTATTTACAGTATCTTCTTGATATTTTCTATTCTATATTTATATCATTGACCTTCTACTTTCCCACTATTTTGTATGTACTCTTAATATTTAAATGTTTTCATCAAATATAACACATTCAAAAGTGCTTTACAAAAATGAAAGACATTAAGAAAAATGCATTTTAAACAGTTATTAAAAAGCAACATAATCTTCCTGCATTGCAATTACTCCAAACGTGTAATAACGTGCTTTAACCAGTAGGAGGTGCGGGTTAAAAAACTGTCAAGTTTAAAGTGTTAACAAAATAAGATATATTGCTGTTTCTGGTTTAGTTTACGACGGATATATGTTGTTATTGTTTTGATATTTGTAACAAAAGCGATGGAAAAAACCCACAGTAACACAGAAAAGATGGTCTTAACATGACCCAGCGGTCTAGTAGTTAATAAAAAACAATAATATCAAAACAGATTATTACTACTAACTTTATTGTGAAATTAAAACAGAACGGTAAAAGAATAGTTTCCGGTCTATTCTGATGCCCGATCTCTGTAGATAAATAAAGAACTACGATAGATGTGTAATATTTAATGCAGCCAAACCATTTATTACAATGCATTCATGTGATGACTTTCAAAGAGTAAAGCAAGCACTGCTGAATAAAGTATGATTTTATCTTTTACGAAACGTTTTTTTTTTCATATGGAATGCAGTTGGAGGTCAACCAATCACAGAGCTTGAGGACTGATCACGGGGTTTGTCAAACAGAGCACATGGTGTAGTCCCAAACGATAGCTGAGGATTCTGGGTAGTGTAGTGTCTTCTGCCATCCAAAAACTCCGAACAAATATTTGTTTCTCCGAATCGAAGGGGAAAATACAAAAGCATTGTACACAATTTAAACCAATCAATGTTGTGTAATTAACAAGGATAATCTGGTGTTTTTGAGTTGATGAGTAGTTCAGATATCACTGTAAAATCAATCGACTGTAAGGAGAATACTTACTTCCGGGTGTAACATTCTCCGTTATCCAATGGGAATGGATGCTCGTAATACAATAAAGGGGACATGATCATTATCTTTTAAATAACGTTAACTAAAGGGAACAATCTATTGACACAGCTGAAGCTCTGGCCTTCCTTAAAAACTAACTAATTTAATAAAAATCACAGTTGTATTACACACAATGCACTGTTTTTTGAGAACAAAAATGTGTGACTAATGCACCATAATACATTCTGACGACAAATAAAAATTATTATGAATACAAATAAAATAAAAGAAGCCTCCTGTGAGTTACTACAAACTATAAAGTAGATTTAAAAAACGTTTTATAGAATAAAAGCTCACTGCGGGACGTTGTAGAAATGCGTGTGTGCACCACGACAAAAGAGCCTCATTCACTTTACATTGGGGTTTTTTGCGTGGTGCCGACACGTAAATGTAGCAGAATGCGTGACTCCACCACGCAATGCGGTGTTAAGGTTGCGTGGTGGAGTCACGCATTCTGGTGAGATCAGGTTGTTATAGTATGTTGAAAGAATCATAATATAGCATGATGAAAATGTGAAAAATATTCAAAGAATGAGGTGTCCAAGTTACAGTAGTAATGTGTAGTATGACAAAAATATAAAAAAGTTACCTAAAGGTATGTTACCATTTTTGAAAGAAAAAGTCACAAGATAATATTTACCAAATAATTAAATAATATTTTCACAACTAATTGTATTGAAGTATTGAAAAGAATCATAGTATAGTATTTTGAAGAATGTGAAAACAGTCATAGTAAGGTATGCTGAAAATAATAAACAATTCAGATTATAGTATACATTCAGAAACAGTACAGTCTGTCATGAATTTAAATAAAACGTCATGTTATAATATGTTTTAAATGTCAGATAAAATGATATAGTATAGTATTTCATAAATTAAAAAAAACATCATGGTAAAGTATGTCAAAAATATCATTAAAATGTCACAGAATAGTAGGTAGAACATTTTAATAAAACTTCATAGTATAGTGTAGAGGTCGCCAACAACATTTGTCCAAGGGCCAAAATTAATCCAAGAGACACTTTAGCGATTTTTTTATAGCAGTTGTTGACCGGGTTGGGGGGGGGGTCTAGAGCACGCTCATGTACTGTCAACTCCCCGGAGCCTCGCAGCAGGGCATACTCATGGATGTTTATGTTTATGCGCTGCGTCAAGACTGTCAAAGTGTCATACGTGTCATGATCGTATGATTTTAAAATACTGATGTAAAAATGCACAATGCAAAGTATAAAATGCAACCAAATGAAACGGCCTACTCTTTTATAGTACCTCGTAAAAAAGTCATAAAATAGAGGACCCAATACTAAAATCTGTAAGCGCTTATTATCTGTTGACTGTTTAATGACTTTGATTGGGCAACATGTCTTCAAACAAGGGCATGTGCTGCATTCCAGGACCGCACAGGACAGGTTTTATCAGCCGTGTTATCTCCGGCACACCCAGCCTCTCTTTTCTGAGCTGCTTATTGACACGTCAAAATGCTCAACTGTTGTTTTCTCAACCTTATCTCACCATCAGTTCCCATCGGCGAAAACACGTGGGTTTGCTGTCCTGGCTCCAAGATGGTGGAATGAGCTCCCCATTGATATCAGGACGGCAGATAGCTTGCACACCTTCCGGCGCAAACTGAAAACTCATCTCTTTCGACTCCACTTCGAGCGTTAGAACTACTAACAAAGCACTTTTATACTAATAAAGGACTGGATTACCTAAAGCCAGTTGAGTAGCACTTGAAATGTTTGGCTCTATGAAACCTGATGTATTTATATGATTCTGTTTTCTTCAAGGTTGTGTCTTCCTGGTCGAATGTACTTATTGTAAGTCGCTTTGGATAAAAGCGTCAGCTAAATGCAATGTAATCATCAAGCTGACACCACCCTGATGGTGTTCAGACATAAAGCATTAATGTTGAAGGAATACTTCAACATTCTGGGGATCACGCTTACTCTCCTTTTGCTAATAGTAGAGTTATAGTAAGTTATTGGAAGAATAAAAATGCTCATGTAATATTGTTGTATGTACTTCATACATCACACCTGTGCAGTGATGCATGTTTCGCATCAATAAGCGTGCATTTGGATCTTTATTATAATCAACTTACAAAATAAAGAACATTTAAAAAATATTTAGATTCAATCTGCAAAAATAGTCAAAATGACACATTTGTATATGTATTGTATTGTTCTTCTACAGTTTCTTTTTTACTGCTAATTCAATATTATTTCAGCACGTCTTGAGATTGCTTATTTTCACGGAGTATTAAGAGAACTGGAGGTGTTCATCTCTAACACCCTGCAGAAGCTTTTCCTCTCTGGTCAGCATGATGTGAAGTCGAGGCTGAAGCTCTCAGACCGGCAACATTAAAGCGGCCATAGAAATGTGGAATTTGAACCCGAGCATCAGCGGTGAAAATGAAAGCGTTTGCATATTTTATGCATGGATTGATGTTAAGAAGTGAAATTGGATGTGACATATCAGGTGTGTTCTAAAACAAACACACTAGTGTTCAAAAGAGATTATGAAAATCTTGTCAGGTTCCATGGAACCTGCTCATTATAATAATCACTGCCTTTTCCACAACAATGCACCACAATGCTAAACCGCTTGGCACTTAGTGGCTGCCTCAAATAACCTTTTATGTCGTTAACAATATGTTTAATATTTTACATTAAAGGCGACCTATCATGCAAAATGCACTTTTTGATGTCTTTTATACATAAATATGTGTCCCCGGTGCGTCAGGGAACTCACCAAGTGTCAGAAATAATAAAAGGAACTCACTTTGTGGTAAACCTGTGAGAGAAAAAGCATTTGAGCTCCATACTGTTTCAGAAATAATCCTTGATGTGGTTTGGAACATGATATGGCGTTTAATCACGGCAGGTCGGCAGCATTTAGCTGAGCTTCTCGTAGAATTCTGAGCAGGCATTAGCTCCCCCTCCTCGAGCTAAGGACCCTGAACCTGCAATTCTCTAACAGGGCTGAAATAGAAGGATATGAGGGATGTCTCAAATGCATGATCTGTTTGGTATTTTGAGCAAAACACATCATAGACATGTTTTTTATTTATTTGTATATATCTGAGACCCTGATATATGTCTTAAAATAACATAATATGATACCTTTAAGCTGCCTGTGAAAGCTCACCTAGCCCTCATTAATTCTATCGTTACTTATTTGTTATGCAGTAATTCAGACAAAGCCCTGATTCTGTCTGACTGAAGACAAATCTTATCTCTATAAGGTTTCACACTTGCTTTTTTTTGAAGAAACATAAGACTGCTGTCACAACTCTGCCTTCATACCATAGAAACCAACGGTGAAGGTCATAAACTTGCAAAAGAGAGAACAGACTGGCAAACTGTACCGTCTTTGTATCAACAGATGAAAATGTTGCATGCTTTTATTATTATTTTACCATCAGGTATTTCTGCTGTCACCAGATAGCAGAGTGGAGATTCTCACGGAAGGCTGATCTTTCTCAAATTCATGCACTTTAATTGCAGTACTTCTATTAAGGCGGGCATCTTAAAGGTCATGTTATAATAGTTCTGTTAGACGCCAAGCTTTAATTCCATAATGAAATACAAGCTGCATAACCTGAGCCAACCTGAGTCACAGCAGCTCTGAGAAATGTTCAAGTTTTTCCTACAGAAGGCGGGGGAGCTGGTGGGTATAATTAAATATTGAAATGCTCTACCTAGAAAAAATGTTGTTCAAATATAAATATATATATATATATATATATATATATAAATACATATGACGGATATAAATAAACTGAATGTCTTTACAGCATGAACATTATGAGGCGGTATAAACATTATTTGTCAGCAGTATAGAAATTGGAAACACTATCAATCAGGTATAAAAATATACAATATAATACAGACACTATCCACAGAACAAATATAAACCGTTATTGAATAAATAACTCATCACTCGTAGTTAGTCTGCCCTGCAATCCCCTCAAGTACCCCTAGGGGTCCCAGTACTATAATTGGACTCCTTTATTTATTTCCCCAACATAGTGACATCACTTTGTAACCCTAGCGCATCTATTGGCTAGCGCTCCAATACTTTTTACGTGATAGGCTAATGGTGCGTTCACACCGGACACAATGCGAATATTCGCATCACTCTAATCGCTCGCGTTTCACCACGGCTGTCAGTTGTGTTTACGTTTACTCGCATCATTCAAACAAGATGCAACATTAACTTATTTTACAGTGAATTCATTGTAATACACATTTCAAAATGATGCCGAAGTAACAACATACTGATAACGGTTAGTAAAAAACCATGAATTAATGCTTTTAGTGCAGACAAGACGGCAGGTGAAAAACCTTTAAAATGCGGGTTTTTCCGAATGGAGATCGGATGGATCAAGGCAAGGCAACAGGCGCGCCGGATTCATTTTAGAAGTGGGGGGGGGGGGCCAAAAAAAGTGCGTGTGTATGGCCCAATCCCAAACCACGCCCTTACACCTACACACTCCCCCTCCGTGACGGAGTGAACTCCGTGGAGTGACACATGAGGCTCCCTCCTGTCAGATGGAGGGAGTAAATACAGCAGCAAGCTTTGGGACAAACTCCCCTCTCTCCGGCAGAAACAGGAAATGCCGTAACTGTATGTAGGACTAACAACGGTTTCAAATCAGCATCTCTTTGACAAAACATTTAAATGAATAACTCAAATAAAACTCCAAACATCTTTAATTGTGTTACTTTTTTGTAAAGCTCTTTTAGTTTTAAACCTGATGTTTATAAGCTTCTTAGTTTTTGCAATAGTCTGTAAATATACACAACTTTATAATAAAATGCACACATTTACCTTTTTCTAGACTAAACACAGGTATGATCCTAAGTTTAAAAAATATGAGGTTATCATGAGGTTGTTAACATCGCAGTTTATCACTATCGTTTAGTGGTTTTGCAAAGAATGAACCACTCTCTGTTTTTGTACCATTCTGCGTTGAAGTACCTTCTCTTTGCTCAATTAATCTACTAGCGGTCTCCTTTTTTCCGATAGTTAGCTGTACAGCTTTACCCGCCTCAATGTCCCGACAACAAACCTCCATGCAGTCGGAACCAGCCTGTTTCGTTTCAACGACGGCGGCGGTTTTGACAGTTTCTGCGGCCGCAGAGGTGCTGCTTTTGGGTTCATCTGGCTTCGCTGTTTCTATGATTGATGAAGGTCCAGGCTCCGGAGATGTGGATGTCAGGGATGTGACCTTCCAGTTGTTACATTTAAGTCTTCTGACATGTTTGCAAGTGTATATATTATTTCTAGGTTAACGGTTGACACACTGAACAACGTAACAAATAAAGTAAACAACGTAACAAATAAACAAATCTAAGCTTTTTTATTGGTTGTAATTTACATGGATACATTTGAATGGTGTGACAATGTCCTATTTGATTGGGTTAAAATGTACATATTCTTCCTGTTATGTCTGCCTGCTTTATTTTACCTAATGCAAAGTTACCTGCTGCTCCATCGAAATCAGTCGCATTGACCCGAAGACATATTTTGATTCCTAGCTTTCTAATGATATCAGGATTGTTTTTGTACTCCAAATATTAAGCAAAATATGTCACATTATATAATGACTGTTACAGAGTCATCATTTTGAGAAAAAGGCCTTTAAAGTTTTCTCTTCTCTGGAATCCATCATTTCTCATCGTCAATCATCATGATTGATTATTAGCGGAGCAAATGATCAAAATACTACGGAGGGAAGATATTTTCGTTTGGATTACTGCACTCACGAGAAACACCGGCTGTTGTTATGCCTGCTGTGACGTTAAACTACTCCGTTCTCCGCTTGTAATTATGCCGTCACAAGCTTCAAAGTTGTATTTATCATCTGAATTTGCCGAAACAAGTTTAATATTCTGAAAGCCAAGACTTTGCTTATTTGAAATCAGATAAAAACAAACTGTAACGGACCCTGCCGTGTTATCTATGATTACTATACACCTTACATTCATAATTTCAGCGGGAGGGAGGGGGGCGGCGTTGAGGAACAGCAGAGTGGCCAGTGAGAGCTGTCATCTTCCCTTTACAAGCTTCAAACATGCCTGTAGCTAGTGAGATTGAATATAACAATAAAAAATAACAAAATATACACAGCTAGATCAGATCACGTTTTAGATGCGACTTTAGAGTAGAGGGGAATTATTGAAACGGGATTTGTACAGTTTTCCGCGGCACAGTTTCATGGAAACACATCAGCTTTTGGACGACAGTCAATATGGATTCAGGAAAGATAGATCAACATCTATGGCACTAATGGAATTAAGTGAGGAAATAGCAAACTGCATGGACAATAAAAAAACAAGCAGTGGGAATATTTATAGACTTACAAAAAGCATTTGACACCATCACAATATTTTACTGATAAAACTGGAACGGTATGGCATCAGAGGGGTGGGATTAAACTGGGTGAGAAATTATTTAAGCAACAGACAACAATTTGTTGAAATTGGTGAACATAAATCAGAATACATGAACATAACTTGTGGAGTACCTCAGGGGTCCGTGTTGGGTCCAAAGCTGTTCATAATATACATCAATGACATTTGCAGAGTATCAAATATATTGAAATTTATTTTATTTGCAGATGACACTAATATTTGTTGTTCCGGTGACAATTATAAAGAGCTAATGGAAGTGATAACAGCAGAAATGATTAAAATAAAACATTGGTTTGACACAAACAAAATATCATTAAATATAAGCAAAACAAAGATTATGTTATTTGGAAAACATAAAACAAATCCACAGATACAATTAATACTAGATAACATACACATAGAAAGAGTATATGAAATGAAGTTCCTTGGTGTGGTTTTAGAGCACAACATCAGCTGAAAACCTCATATCACTCATGTAAAAGCAAAACTGACTAAAACTATCGCAATATTGGGAAAAGCCAGATACATTCTGGACTATAACTCATTGTATACTCTATATAACACACTAATATTGCCATATCTGATTTACTGTGTAGAGATTTGGGGAAACACGTACAAAACCAACCTACAGCCGTTATGCACATTACAAAAAAGGGCTATAAGAGTTATCAATAATGTTGGATATCTTGAACACACTAATGTATTATTTTTGAAGTCACACATATTGAAGTTCATTGATCTGGTTAAATTTAAAACGGCACAAATCATGTACAGAGCCAGACATAATCTACTTCCTAGGAAATTAAAAACATTGTTCATAGACAGAGAGGGTGGGTATAATTTGAGAATAAATCTACATTTTAAATAACTCAAGGTCAGAACAACTCTGATAAGTATGAGTTTAACCTGTAGGGTGATTTTATGGAATGGTTTGGAGCAGGAGTTAAAACAAAGCACAAGCATAATTCAGTTTAAAAGGATGTACAGAAACACGTTTTTGGAAAAATATGAGAATGAAGAAAGGTGATTGAAGATGAGAAATTATTGTATATGTATGTATAAATGTAAATCTAAGGAATAACTTGCATAATGATTTAAAGGACAATCATTCTTCTTCTTCTTTCAGTCTTTATTTCGAACAGATTAAAAAATAAAAAATAAAAAATGTGAAAAACAGAATACCGTATTGTTATAATACAGTATTTATCCACATTCATGGTAATATTTGTATATTCAACAAAAAAAACAAAAAATGTCTTCATATTAATAATAAATCATATGTGTCCGAAAGGGAGTAGGAGGAAGCAAATGCTTATTAATTCCCACCCCTTACTTGATCAATGATTGTCCTTTAAATCATTATGCAAGTTATTCCTACATACATTTACACATACATATACATTAATTTCTCATCTTCAATCACCTTTCTTCATTCTCATATTTTTCCAAAAAAGTGTTTCTGTACATCCTTTTAAACTGAATTATGCTTGTGCTTTATTTTAACTCCTGCTACAAACCATTCCATAAAATCACCCCAGAGATTGTTAAACTCATACTTCTCAGAGTTGTTCTGACCTTGAGTTGTTTAAAATGTAGATTTACTCTCAAATTATACCCACCCTCTCTGTCTATGAACAATGTTTTTAATTTCCTACGAAGTAGATTATGTCTTGCTCTGTACATGATTTGTGCCGTTTTAAATTTAACCAGATCAATGAACTTCAATAATAATACATTAGTGTGTTCAAGATATCCAACATTATTGATAACTCTTATAGCCCTTTTTTGTAATGTGCATAACGGCTGTATGACTGATCAAGTAAGGGGTGGGAATTAATAAGCATTTGCTTCCTCCTACTCCCTTTCGGACACATATGATTTATTATTATTATTATTAATATGAAGACTTTTTTTGTTTTTTTTGTTGAATATACAAATATTACCATGAATGTGGATAAATACTGTATTATAACAATACGGTATTCTGTTTTTCACATTTGTTATTTTTTATTTTTTAATCTGTTCGAAATAAAGACTGAAAAAAAAAATCTGCTGCTGTGAAAATGTGGGGCAGGGCTGAAAAGTGGGGGGGGCCAATGGCCCCCTGGCACCCCCGCTTCCGGCGCCCTTGCTAGGCAAGGCAAGTTTATTTATATAGCACCTTTCAACACAAGGCAATTCAAAGTGCTTTACAAAAAACGAAAGACATTAAGAAAATGGCATTTAAAATCAGTCATTAAAAAGAAAAGATAATAAAATAAACATTAAAAGAAAAAATACATGGATAAAAGTTACAGTGCAGTTTAAGATGTGAATAGTTCAAATGTAGCTCAGCGTAAGTTCAATCAGGAAGACAACATCATCGGGCGTCACACGTTATCTCAATAAGTGATCAGGGGGTATTACGCCCCGGCTAGCCAATCATCGCACCTGCTAACCCCTTTAAATCTGCGCTCCCCTTCCTGTCAGTTGTCATTTCAGGTGTCAACGCACAAGCAGCAGCAGGGCTTCGTTCCAGCTCCAGGCATTAATCATCAGCTCCGCAGTCTTGCGGATTAAGCTACACGCGGCGTTCCCCAGTCGGCTAGCGGGTCCAGCCGGCCGCCCCGTAAACCCGGACGCGGGAGGAAAAGACAAGGAAATCGGGCTCCATGGAAGTTCCTCCAGCTTAATGGGAATGGCTACTTCACGCAAACAACTGACGCACGCTTCAGTCTCTCGAGAAGGTATCACTGGCATCAGGGCCGCCTAATGCGGCGCTTCCGGCTTCACGCGGAACGGGTCCTCATCGCATGCGGAGTTTTACCCATTCTGGCTTCAACCACAACCCCTCCTGCAGGCAGGCAGGGCTTAAGCTATATCCCATTGAAGCTACTTCCTCCTGCGCTCACTTTAAACAGGCGTCAGGGTAGCGCTGGCAAAAGGCAGCTGCAACAAATTCACGAGATGTTTCGTTATATTCAACCCAGTCTCATGGCATTTCATGTTCACCAACACGATTTCCCCCTTTTTTTCGTGTTGCACAGCACGATTTTAAAAGCAATGTATTTCTACTGGTAATGACGTTCATGGAAGCACGGCATTCGTTTGTGTCGGCTGCCCTTAAAGGCAATGTGAGCGTCCATTCTCATTGGATAACGGAGAATTGTACACCCGGAAGTAAGTATTCCCCGTACTGTCGATTGATTTTACAGTGATATCTGCACTACTCATCGACTAAAAAACACCAGATTATCCTTGTTAATTACACAACATTGATTGGTTTAAATTGTGTGCAATGCTTTTGTATTTTTCCCCTTCGATTCGGAGAAACAAATATTTTTTCGGAGTAAAGGATGGCAGAAGACACTTCACTACCCAGAATCCCCAGCTATCGTTTAGGACTACACCATGTGCTCTGTTTGACAAACCCCGTGATAGTCCTCAAGCTCTGTGATTGGAGAGTGTGCTGTTACGCCATTCATTCCAATCGCTGGCGTCTATGTCACGTGATCTTCAAATTTCTCCCTGCAGAAAAAAAAAAACATGGCCGAACTTCGTTTTATTCTCGGTGGAAAATGCCTATTTTAAAGTTAGTTTGGCCATTAAAATGCGTTTTGATGTCATTTGATGCGAGAAATATGAGTTGTTATTTCAGATTATGTGTGCAGTGGATGTACATGATCTTTAGTTTGCTAGTTATTACGAAGATTACTTCAGGAAGTTTTCATTGTTACCAAGGTGGTTGCTAGGGACGCTGCTATCGATATTATTTCTGTTATGTTGTGTAACTGTTTAATGGTGTTATCTTTATTGCTACCCCCTTCCCCGTATAGTGTTGGTCCACAGCGCAAACATATTAGTTGAACAAAATCCGCATCTAAAGATAGCCTACGTTATTTTCCCCTGTGCAATTCCAGTCTCACATCTCACAGCACATCGTCATTAACAAATACCGGAAACAGACCAAAAACATTTAAAAAAAATAAAATAATACTTTATTCCGAGTGTGCTTGCTTTTCTCTTTGGAAGTCATCACATAACGGCATTGTAATACACGGTTCGGCTGCATTAAATATTACATATCTGCCGTAGTTCTGTATTTATAGAGCCCTGATGAGAAGACTTCTAGACAAACATGAGGAACTGAAAACGTGACGTGGATCATAAATATATCAGCCATTAAACAACACCTTACATTTCTTTTCACACAATACGTCTCCTTGCAGTATCAACACTAATTCGGCTGACTTTTATATTTGATCCAATTGGTAGATAGGTTGTATTTACACCATAAAGGTGCACAGCTGATATAAAGGGACACCTAGTGGTTAAAGCAGATTATTGAATTTTATTATTAGATATTAATAGGATCCCTATAAAGTATATTCATTACTCGTTATTCTCTACTAATAGTTAATTAAAGACTGTATATAATGACTATTTTGCACATCCCTTTCAAGATTTTCTAAGGTTTATTGACATATCATATAGGCCTACACAACTATGGTGTAGTTATGCATTGAATGAAAAACTTGGGTCGCAGGTTCCTCAATAGTGCATTACAAGACATCTATCAATATTTGTGCATACCTCCAGCAATGTTAACTATGTTGAAGCACTTATTTTAACTGATATTATACATAATGTATTATACTCTTATAAGATATATGTAGATATTTCATCTCCGGCCTTGTCAGGTATTGAACAATCAATAAATAAAGAACACAGAATTGTTAAATATAAAACACAGAATTTGTGTGATTATACTAAATGATTTACAAATAAACACCACTGCATACAACTGTTACACATGCTGATGTAACGCAAATGTTCCAACTTGGGATCAATAAAGTATATCTTATCTTAAGCTGATCGATGGCTACTGCCGTATTTGCAAAATGTGCCTCTGAACCTTGACAAGTGCATGTTTCAGGCTTATCAATTAATGTAATATTCTCAATTAACAACAGGGGTCACAAACATAAGACCAGCTGTTAAATAAAGCTCTTCTGACCTTAGCTGGCATGTGTGTATATATATTAATGCTGCCCATTATGGGCACAAGCAATTTTCACCCATTTATTAATTATATGTTTTAAATTTGAGTGTTTCCTACCCCCTAAACCTCCAGGGATGTACACAGTTCAATACTGGCAACTTCTTATTATGGGAAATACGAAAACGTCTTTTAAAACTACAACTCCCAGTAGAGCCGTGCCATATATAAAGAACATGTTGCGAAACAGAATAGCCAGCATGTGTAGTTCTGGGGACGGGGTGGGGGAGGGGGGGACGCGGTGGACCCGTTCAAATCCAGTTTTGGACAGTCTGCCGTGGTTCCATCCCATTTCAAGTGCTGTTCGAGGCTCGGCGTAACCCTCGGAGCACACTCTCCAATCACAGAGCTTGAGGACTATCACGGGGTTTGTCAAACAGAGCACATGGTGTAGTCCAAACGATAGCTGGAGATTCTGGGTAGTGTAGTGTCTTCTGCTATCCTTTACTCCGAAAACATATTTGTTTCTCCGAATCGAAGGGGAAAAATACAAAAGGATTGCACACAATTTAAACCAATCAATGTTGTGTAATTAACAAGGATAATCTGGTGTTTTTTAGTTGATGAGTAGTGCAGATATCACTGTAAAATCAATCGACAGTAAGGGGAATACTTAATTCCGGGTGTACAATTCTCCGTTATCCAATGAGAATGGACGCTTACATTGCCTTTAAGGGCAGCCGACACAAACGAATGCCGTGCTTCCATGAGCGTCATTACCAGTAGAAATACATTGCTTTTAAAGTCGTGCTGTGCAACACGAAAAAAAGGGGGAAATCGTGTTGGTGAACACGAATCAATAGATTAAAAATCGTGTTGGTGAACACGAAATGCCATGAGACTGGGTTGTTATATTGTATGATATTGGGTCATGCAGAGTGAGATCGCTACCCCTTTAAGAGAGGAGTGTGGCGCGTGCACGTGGGTGTGGTCGAGCGAGCGAGCGGGATACATGCTTTCTAGAAGTAAATGAGGCAGCAGGAGGAAGGTCCGTGATCTTCCGAATCTATCTTCCGAAACAGAAGAGCTAAATAAATGCAACGACCTCCCAAGAAGAGCTCGCCTCTCTTCAGTCTTTCCGATAAATGGGTTATTGAACCCGAAGCGTTGCTTCTGCCTGGGAGATGACAGAGAGTCATCCCCCCCGTTTCCTCGACTACGGTATGGGAGCCGACAGGAAGTTTAACACAATAAATTGCTACCTTTAGTTCAGGGTTAAGGTGAGTTTCAGGCAGTGTTGGGCGTAACCAGTGGCGTAGCGGAGGCCCCCGCACCCCCCGCGGTGCGGGGGAGCCCTGGAGCTTAGGGGGCCCCGCCCCCACTGTAGGCTATCCTCTTAGATTTCGTAACGCGGGAACAGGGCCCAGAGGGCGGGGCCCCCCCCTCCCTGCTATGTTGCTACGTCATGTGTACGCTGCCTGTAGTAGTACAACAGTGTATCATTATAATTATTTGCTCACCTGCGATAGGGCTAGCCGGCTGATAACTAATGTTCATTGGCAGGCTGGGCAGCGTTCAAAACAAAGCGGGAAGCATTGCTCATATAAATAACGTTCATTAGTTGCGTTGCCGGTAAACATGAAAAATGAAGCGCCACTACCCAAGCGGTGCTCAGAAAAGCAAAATGAGAGCGAAAGCCGAACAAGAGAGGGCAAAACTACCTAAAATAACGTCATTGTTCCGGCAGGCAGCAAAGGTAGACGTAGACTCTAACGTTACTGCAGATAGACCGCTAGCAACCCCCCCCGGCCCCCGGCCGTCAGCTCCGAGTCCAGGCAGACAGCCCAGCAGCCCCGTTACAGCCAAGCCAGCTAGTCGTGCCTCGCGCTTCGAGACAGGTTAGACATTAGAATAATAGAAAGTTTTATTCGCCATAACCAGTAAGAGTATGCTACAGGTTACATTGGAATTGGAATCTAATCCGTTCATTTTTGCAGGTCAGCAAGAAGTCAGCTGTGCCCCCTCCGAGGCCAGTTCAGACATAGGCATATCCAAGGCTGCCCAGCCAGCTAGCCATGCCCCCACAGATCCCAGCAGCCCCGTTACAGCCGAGCCAGCTAGTCGTGCCTCACGCTTCGAGACAGGTTAGAATAATAGAAAGTTTTATTCGCCAATCGCCATAAACAGTACGAGTCAGTATGCTACAGGTTACATTGGAATTGGAATATAATCCGTTCCTTTTTGCAGGTCAGCAAGAAGTCAGCTGTGCCCCCTCCGAGGCCAGTTCAGACATAGCCAAGGTTGCCCAGCCAGCTAGCCATGCCCCGACAGTGACAGCAGCTCCCACCCACCCCAGGGACACGTTGGCCAGCGACAACTCTGTGACTGAATACCCTACTGATAGGGGGAAATTCCCTGTAGATTTAGAAGACGATGATGTTAACCGGTACATTCTGAATAACGGGCCATGCAAGCCTGAAGGGCCATTCAAAAGGGATGGGAAGGGAAGGTGCTTTTCAAAAGAGTTCTATAACAAAACATCCAAATTTGGATGTAGAATTCCGCGCAAGTGGCTATGGACCGGGTGTACTGTGAGCAGTGCTGGCTGTTCGGTGACAGACCGTCTGCCCATCACCTCCACCAAGGGTGGAGAATAGGAATAAATGATTGGCAGGGTCTCTCTAAAAAGATTAAGGAAAACAAATTCTCTCGCTCTCATTTGGCAGCATGTGTCGTGTATGATACGTGGAAAAATAATCTGACCATTGACGCGCAAATATCATCTGAGTTTAAGAGAGAGGTGGGGTATTGGACCGAGGTCCTAACCAGAATAACTGATGTTACACTAACACTGGCCTCTCGCAACTCTGCTTTCCGGGGTCACAGAGAAAATAGGTGATATAGATAATGGTAATTTCTTATCTACCATAGAACTTATGGCGCGTTATGATCCAGTTCTGCAAAGGCTTATTGAAAGCAAAAAGAAGGTGCACTACCTAAGTCCTCAAACTCAAAACGAAATAATTTCATTGCCATCGAAAAAAGTACAGGACACAATCATTACAGACATACAGAATGCAGAATTCTATTCGATTATAATGGATACTACCCAGGACATTTCAAAAGTAGACCAACTGAGTCAAGTGTTCAGATATGTTACTATAGCAAATGATGAAAATGGAAACCCTACAGAGGTGAAAATAAATGAAAGTTTTTTGGGCTTCCATGCAGTCACAGACCAAACTGCTGCAGGTCTAGAGAGAGAAATTCTCGAATCGATGGAGAGAAAGGGGATACTACTTGGGAAGTGCCGCGGACAAGGATATGACGGGGCTAGCAATATGAGTGGCGTCTACTCCGGTGTACAAAAACGCATAAGGGATAAAGAGCCCAACGCAGTGTACATTCATTGTGCTGCGCACAATTTAAACCTTGTACTCAATGACGCATGTCAAAATATACCTGAGATAAAAGACTACTACGACACTGTTGAAAGGCTATATGTATTCTTTAGTGGAAGCATCAAACGATGGGAGCTTTTGGAAACACACCTCTCAGTGCCCAAGGCTGGCCAGCCTACACTGAAGAGACTATGCCCGAAACGATGGGCATCAAGACAAGACGCCGTCCAATCATTGCGGTTCCGTTATGCTGACATTATGCAAGCGCTAACTAAGATAGACTTGCTCTCCAAAAAAAGCGAGGAACGTGCCGAACACTTGCCCAACTCCGAGAGTTTGATGGCTTAAAAGCGCACGCACAAGACCTGGCATCCTCATGGGGTGTCCACAGTCTCTTCAAAGACAGACGCGCAAGGCGCACAAAGAGGCACTTTTCAGAGCTTTGCGAGGACCAGCGGCTCCAAGACCCAGGAGAGCATTTTAGAGTGGCGGTATTTTACGCAAATATCGATATTGTCGTTGCCCAACTCAAAAATCGATTTGTTGGAATGAGCGAAGTTGCACAGCGATTTTCTTTTCTGCTTCCCCGCGAACTTTTGCGCGCAACAGACAAGGATCTGTCTGAGTCCGCAAGTGCTTTATCAGGCCAGTATAAAGACGACCTGTCAGCCGAGTTTCCTTTCCAGATCCTGTCCCTCCGTAATACTCTTAGGCCTACTATAAAGAAAATTGAGCGTGGAACAATCAAAGACCTTGCACAAACCCTGCTCATTGAAAATCAGTCCATTTTGCCAAGTATCCCCGATGTTGCCACAGCACTGAAATTGTTTTTAACTATACTGACTGTTGCCAGTGCTGAGAGATCTTTCTCAAAACTTAAATTAATAAAGACATATTTGAGGAGCACAATGTCGCAAGAGAGACTGTCTGGGTTAGCAGTCCTTAGTATTGAGAGCCGACACGCGCGCAGTATAGATTTAAAGACTGTTATACAGGACTTTGCGCAGAAGAATGCCAGGAGACGCGCTCGTATAAAATAATAGGCCTACAAAGCAGCTCCTGATTGCATCCTCTATGTAGCCTATAGGATTTGTTTGTTTTTTGTAGGCTACTTTTCTTTTATACAGAATGTTATATATATGTGAACCATTCCGTTGTGTGAACTCCAATGATGATAGGCTATAACGTTCTACAATATACCTTCATGTTACAAAAAATACACAGCCACTTGTTTGTATTTATCAATGATGTTTAAATCAGATGTATATTATTATACAGTTCCTACTGACCTTACTGTTTAAATCAGATGTATATTATACAGAAAGTTCCTACTGACCCTATACTGTTTAAATCAGATGTATCTTTATACAGAAAGTTCCTACTGACCTATAGGCCTACTGTTTACAAAAGATGCCTGAAAAAATAAACATTTAAAAAAGTGGCCGCGATGTCTATCCCATGTCACTCTATTATTGATTTAGGGGAGGGGGCGGGGCCCCATGGTCCGACCTGCGGGGGAGCCCCGAAATATTGCGCAACGCCACTGGGCGTAACGTGTTACAGTATGGAGTTTCAGTAACGTATTTCTTTGCGTACGAAGATCGTAATGCATTGCTAATGCAGTTCGAGTATTACTACCCATTACAATGATCAGTAACTAACGCAGTTCAAGCTTCATCACAGTGTTACCTGAAATGAATGGTGTTTCGTAGGGCTTCTTTTCCTCAATGACTAAGTCGCTGCACATTCCTGTTTATGACACGACCAGATACTAAATAAATTAGGAATTCACTCCCAATATTAATTGAACGATTTATTGACTTAATGATCGTTTTTCTTTTTCTCCACTAGAATATTCCGTTTTTCGGTGCACCAACGGCTGGATCTGCGACAACAACATATTTTCGGCAGGACTGTCCAATCCGTTCACAGTCTCTGATCCACTAAATCCTTACACATTACAGAGGTGAATTAGGTTCAAAGGTGTAATATCGCGTCTGCGTTTGTTTACGTCGCCGTTTTTCTCCCTTACCGCTGTCAAACAACATGGAGGATTGTGTCGGGTAGTTTCCAATCATACGAAGCCAGATTCAATCAGATCTACTTCTTCAACCTATACTTTTCTAGAATGCCGTGTTGTATCGGTTATCACGTGTTTCAGCGGCATAAACGCCGCTGCAGTGCATTGTGCACCGGAGCTATTCCACTGTTAACTCACACGCAGCAGTCGTCATTAAGCATTCACTGTCCGACTGTCATATAAGCAGCTATAAATATTTCCCATCTGTTAGCGATGTGTTTCAGTATGTATTTACGCTGTCGGCATCACAACAACGTCATTAAGGTTCTCTGGCATCCTACAGGTGATGTTGCTTAGCAACCAGGGTAATCAGTCATCTTGACTACTGTCACCATAGATATATATAAACACTAGATGACTCACCCGCGCTGCTGGCCAATGGAGACCGACGTTGCCACATGGCCGCCATCTTGCTACAGGTAGTGACATAACATTATGGTTTACTATTTAAATAACCATAGCTTGCTCAATTTTCAAACGGTTTGGTTTTTTATAAACATCAAAGATGTAGTTATGATACTGTATACTTATAGTCATGGACTTTCTTATGAAAATAACATTAAGCAGATAAAGCAATAGCTATACACACACACAAGGTATTTATATTAAATATTTGCCGGTGTATATATTTCCATTTATTTTTATTATATTGTTAATATTTAAAATAAATTATAAAATAAAAATATATTTATATTTTATATATAAAAACCGGTCTCATGTTACCACTCTGTAAGCCAAGAGTTGTTAATTTACTGTAGCAATGCCTTAGCTTGAAGAATAGGGACACAACTAATGACAATAGCATATGGTGGTATATTATTTAGATATTCACACCTTTATAGAACCAAACCAACATAAAATGAGCTCACAGACAGGCCAGTCCTGTCTCATTTATCACAATTATATAAATAATAGTAATATGGAAATTAATAAGTTGCTTTTTTAACAATTCAATGTTCACTTATCAATACTGTGAGCCTGATTTTTTTTTACATTCTCCAACAGAAAACACAACTCAGTGTACTTTTAAGAAATTGATCTTAATAGGCTTTTCCCCTTATAAAGGCAAAAATATGTTTTGAGGCTCTGGACAAAAATGGCTATTTTGATTGTAAAGGTTGCCAATCCCTGGGTGTAGTTTCAATGTTTGCACATGTTTATTCAAGTGTATGAGTGACATAGAGCAGGGGTACTCAAATACAAATCTTAAAGGTCCAAAATAAATGTTTCAATAAGAAAAAGGTCCGTTTATTACGGTCATTAACACGAGGTTGCAAAAACAAAAATAATCTGTATGCAGCAGTTTTCATTGTTATTGTGTCTGTGTTTGACCCCTCAGAGTCGCAGTGTAAGAGCTGCAGTTATGAATAAAGGCAGCTGCACCCTCTTTCATTCAGCATTCCCATTATTGCTTTATAAATGTATTCCCCCTTGTGTGTCCACTGAGGTTCGTCAGGCCCAACACATCTTCAACAAACTCCCTCTTTGCCTCATCATAAAAACTCACAAACACCAGCAACTGAGCATTGTCAGTGGTATCAGTGGACTCACCCACAGCTAAGGAAATGCACTGTGCATTTTTTATTCCATCACAAAGCTGATGAATCAAATCACCAGCCAGTATTTATGTTCTTCTGGTTGCTGTGGAATCTGAGAGGGGGATTTGCTTGATTTGACCTGTTATTTCCTCTTTTTGTTTGCCTTCAACATGGTCTCCATCACTTCAGTCATGCATTATTTTATACTGCAGTTATTATCCAGTGGAATGCCCTTACCTACTGGCCTAGTTAAATCAAAGTGGTTACTTTTTTTTGGCTGGGCAGTGTAGTTTTACACACCGTCTTATTTGACTTTCTCAGGACTTAAAACAGTGTTTTGGGGGCAGACCCCCTCAAAGAAAACAATATATTTACACACGTAAGGTCATCATCTTAATAGTTGTGTATGCTCATCCGTGAGCAGAGCATCAAGTTGACATGTCTATTACAGCTGAATGCGGTGATTACCATCTTGTTCAGCAAAACGACTCACAAACGTATTAAGATCAACAGCTTTAGTGCGTTTTGATTCAATGCTGAGTACAGCCACACTGACACAGTCTCTTCTCTGTCATTGTAGACCGCAAATACCTCATTCCTTCAGTGCTTGGGTCCGAATGCTTATCGTTTTGCGCCGTCCAGTTCAAAATGAAATCGCCGCCAAACGTATGTCCACGCTCGCGCCAGGACCGGGGGACGTGCATGACGTGCATCTTGTGCTGCATTCACTTGCACTCGGACATTAGAGACTTTCTCTCATAAATGTCCGATGAGCCACAACTTTTCTTTCAAAACAAAGCTGCCAACTGGGGTGGCAAGGCCTATTTTTAGGTTGTCAGTTGCCACCCCGGTAGGTGAAACTAGGCTACTAGCTACAGTACAGATGGAACTAGATGAGCTGTTAACTCTCGCTCTGATTTTTTTTATTCTCGCTCTGACTTAGACAGGTTGAAAGAGACACACACATTTTTCCCACCCGCATTCCGCGAAGACCCGCCCTACTGTGCCTCTGATTCGCAGATTGTTTGGGGGGAAAAAACGCTGACTGGATGCTGAATGTGATTGGACCAAAGCGTTGACACACACAGGTGGAACACAGTGGAACAGTCAGACATGCAGAGCGCTGTTTGCAGTGGACATAGCGGAGAATTTTGACTCGTTGCGAATACGTTGTGGCGATGTCTCACATATAATACAGAGAGATAATACATATGAAAAGTATAATTTGCTCAGAGTCCGGAGACAGTGGTGGTTCGGTCCGGATCCGGACCGGAGTCCGTAGTTTGAGGATGCCTGACATAGAGCAAGTGAGATGGCCAGTGGTTCTCAAACCTTTTACACAGAGTACCACCTCAAATTATATTGGGCTCTCCTAGTAACACCATCATAGACCTTCCTGGGTACCACCGAGATAAAGGATTTAATATGACAAGCCATATGATGCTCTCATTTGTTAGTGACATTCCACATGCAAATAAAACAAGATAAGATGGTACTTTATTGATCCCAATTTGGGGAAACATTTTTAGTTACAGCAGCATCAGGGACAAAGCATTTGACAATGAATTAGAAATAAGCAAGAAAAATAAAGAAAATAAATAAAGAGGAAAATATACAGTTTGGCAGGATATTATATATATAATATACATAAATATAAGGCATATGGAATATTAATGTTAAATATTAAATAGATGATATATGTGTAAAATGTACAACGTGGTTATATTCAAGAGAAACTATGGAGCAGAGAGTTATCTTCCAGCCAGAGGTGATTTGTTGAGTTATGGCTAGGGGTAGAAGAGACGTCCTCACCCTCCTGAAATCAATGACCATCTCTCTGGTCTTGGCCACATTCAGAATACTCACAACATTAGGCTGAGGTTCATCTTCCGCTCCTCTTGAAGTGGTTGTGCTTCTTGTTGCTTCCGGCTAAAATAAACATAATTAAAGACATTTTGAGTGTTTAAAATGTGCTGTAATACACAACACATTATTTATTCCTAAACTTGCAGAAAGAAAAACTAAAGTGTGACATTTAATCACATATTTATCAATCAATCTTATACACCTTGAATTCTTGTTGGCCAATGATACACATACCCTTTGAAGATGAGCTGGGAAATTGAATACTGTTGGCACAACACCATCTTTAAGCCGGACAGTCTGCCCCGTCCTGTCAAAGTCCTCACTCCTAAGATCTTTATAAAGCTAATTTTGCCCCCCTTTTGTCCCGCGTACAGGAAGACTTCGACCGTTGGTCAGTGTTAAATCTGTCTCTGGTTGCCCGAATTAACTCTATAAAGATGAATATACTCCCCAAATTTCTATATTTATTTCAATGTGTGCCCATTTTCCTACCTCAAACTTTTTTTCGTAAAACTGACACTATTATTTCTAACTTTATTTGGAACAAGAAAACCCCAAGGATACGCAAGAAATGTTTACAGAGACCAAAGGCGCGGGGTGGACTTGCTCTGCCGAATTTGAGGTTCTATTATTGGGCTACAAACCTGAGAATAATACAGTCCTGGCTGCAGTCTGACTCACAGCATTCTCCGCCTGTTTGGCTTGAAATGGAGGCTGCTTCCTGTAGTCCAGTATCTCTTTCAGCATTGGCTCACTCTCTCATTAAGACCCCCTCCTCTGCTTACACTAAAAATGTAATTGTCAAAGCAACCTTGAACATTTGGAATCAGTTCAGACGTTTCTTTGATCTCCAAACATACTCTACACTAGCCCCTGTAACTGCAAACCATGTGTTTCCTCCATCCTTATTAGATGGCGCATTTACTATTTGGTTTAACCAAGGCGTTAAAACATTCAAAGACCTTTATATTCACAACACATTTGCCTCTTTCCAACAGCTATCTGACACATTTGCACTACCTAGGCAACATTTCTTCAGGTATCTACAGATTTGCAGTTTTGTTAATAATAGATTTCCTCAGTTTCCTAATCACCCAGCTGATTCGCCGCTAGACGCACTCCTTAGGCCGTTACCTACTCTGAAGGGAATGATGACGTGTATTTACGCTCAGATTTACTCTCTTCGTTTGGTTACCCTGAACTCCATTAAATCTCTTTGGGAAACAGATCTTGGGGAGGAGATTTCAGAAGAACTTTGGGAAAAAGCCCTTGCTAATGTACACAAATCTTCTATTTGTGCTAGACATGGACTGATTCAGTGCAAAGTAGTACATCGCACACACTTCACTAAGCTTAGGCTCTCTAAAATATATAAGGAAGTGGACCCAACTTGTGACAGATGTAGACAAGCACCGGCGAGTCACGCACACATGTTCTGGTCTTGTCCGGTCTTACACTCTTATTGGACTGACATCTTTAGATCACTGTCAGAAATTACTGGAAAACCGGTCACTCCTAATGCCATGACTGCACTGTTTGGTGTAACCCCACCCACATGCCCACTCTCTTCTCTGGAGACAGCCTACATAGCCTTTGTTACCTTACTAGCCAGACGCCTGATATTGCTCATGTGGAAGTCTCCAACATCCCCTTCACACACCTCGTGGTTAAAAGAAGTCCTAAATTCAGCCAAACTCGAGAAAATAAGGTGCATAGTGAGGGGCTCCTTGGGGAAATTCCACAAGATGTGGAACCCCTTCTACAAGTATATACGGGAGCTGGACATGCCGGATGTCTCTGTACAATAGGGTGATGGACCTGCGGTGTTAAACTGTGATTAGCAGGCGGCTGACTGACCAACAAGTGCTGTGTTTTTATTTTATTTGATATACTTGGTCTTTTTGTTCCATTTATACACATTATTTGATCTCTAAATTGCATTATGGTATTAATAATGGACTTAGACTCAGAGCCTTTAGATCCTGACTTTGTTTTTGTTTTTTTGTCCTGTCGCAGTCCATTTTTTGTTTCGTTTTATTCATTTATTTTTTGTTTTGTCTCTGTTTTTTTATCCTGTCGGACACAAATCACACTGTTGTCATCCTAACTTGTTTGCCAACTGCTATTGTGTTGTCTGTCTGGCTGTTTGTTGATAAAAAAAAAAATAAAAAAAAGTCCTCACTCCTGAAGTACTCACTGCAGAGCAGCGTCCTGCCAGAGGAAACAAAACCGTCCCTTCTTAGGGCAACTTCCCACTGCCTCCTCCTCTCTCCGGTTTTGGGAAACCTTAAAAACATGAGAAAGGTAGCCAGATATATAAATTATTGTCAACATTGTCCGCCCTTCTTTCCTTTAACATTAAGGGTAAGGACAAAAATACACACCGAAATTATCATATTTTTGGGGTAATTGTATGTATGTATGTATGTATGTATGTGTGTGTGTGTATGTATGTGTGTGTGTGTGTATGTATGTAATGTATGTATACTTTAAGAATAAGACAACCACACTAAGAGTAATAACAAAGGTGTCCAAAAGAAACATTACATAATTGTGTAAAGAAATGGTAGCAACATATTCTAAAGAGGCTGGGTCAACATCAATCTTGCAATACTATTATCTCACATAGCCCCACTGATCCTGTGTAGCAGGACTTGTAATATACATAAATCCACTAAGTAATTAACGATTATCCTAATTATAGTCATAATATTGTCATATCTTACACGTGAAAGGTGATCCCACGGGTTCTTGTTTGCAGACTGCGGCGATTAGAGCAGCCGTAGGCTGCACAAAAGTCAGGCATAGTCAGGTACTTCTGTAAACACAAAGCCAGCAATTTCCTGTATCATAATGTATCTAAAATGTAAGATGTTTTTAACAAGCCCAACCACTTGGAAGAAATCATGTGTAACTTAAATTATGTTGAAAAGAAAGAGCAGTTCTGCCTCTCCCACTGGTGTAAAGTTGCTGGGTCAACTTTGTAATACTAGGTCTCACTCACAGCCTCTTGTTATTAGCCAGCTAATAAATACAACCACGTCATACACAAAGAAAAGCTGCAATTTCAACATGTCCAAGCATCCTGTATCATAGCCATGCTAATAACGTTTATAATAATTCAAAACCGTTAGTAAATCAGTCAAGATTTCAGCGATTTAAGAGTATTTTTGTGCAGATCACTCACCTTACAACAACTATCATAGCGCGTACCAGAGTAGCTGTTGACTGTAGCAAGATGGCGGCCGGTGAGCTACACTGGACAATCTCCCATGAGCCATCTAGTGTTTATATATATCCAGGGCTGCACATAACTGGTGCGCATGCGCACCTCCGCCAAAAAAAGAGCACCGGGTCATTTGAAACAAAGCGCATTTGCGTACCAACATTGAGAGAGGGAGAGAGAGAAGGGAGAAGAGAAAAGAGAAAATAGAGGAGAGATGAGAGAGAGAGAAAGATATTTGCGAGTTGCATACATGTATGAACCATGATATGAACCAGGGGCGTCGCCTGGACCTGGAAACATTCGGGGCTTAGCCCACAGTGGCGGCGCTACAGTCAAATGTTCTACTGCAAGACTCCCCACACGCACATACACAATTGCGCCATCTGGTGTCACAAACAAAAAGCTTTGTTACGGCAATGGAGTGTGGGAGACTCTCATAGCATGTGAGGATCTCTTGAGGGTAAGGTGCCTGTATTATCTCGGTGGACAAAATGTATGTTTTTATTTTATAAGGACAATAACGTTCTGTTGTGTTTGTTTAGTTTAATGTTAATTGTTTAATGCTCACAGTCACAGCAACATGTTTTTAGTGTGATTGGCTATTTGTTTTATATGATTTATCAACGTGATCATCAATAGCTAATCTGAGCACCAGAACCCAGCTCACGAGTCCTTTGATGCTGTCCATTGAAATGCAGGTATGTGAGTTTTGTACACCAGTTTATTTATGTTTAATGTTTCACATTGCTCCACATGATGCCTCGACTACAAAGTCTTCCATGTTTCTTCGCTTCTTCCTCTGTGTCACAGTTTCGGGAATATCAAGATCATTGCACAGGGCCTTGGTCTTGTCATAGACCTCATGTGCTTTCTCGTTACTTTGGTAACTTTTCAGTGTGTTCTCAACTGCTGTTTTGTAATCTACTGCCTGCACCAAGTCAATTGTTTCTTTCTGCAGGTATTCAAGCAGGCCCTGAGTGGTTGAGAGCAGTGTCTGGAACATGACAACATGTAGATGGTACTGCATTTTCAAAGCTTGCTTTCCAGTCCCTTTGCTAGAGGGGCTAAAGGCTCCCTAAAGTCTTGATCAAAGCAGGAGGTTTTTGACATGCCCAGCGAACAAGTTGTTTGTCCCCTACCTCTAGCTGTTTCTGAAATGTTTGCAATCTCTGATGGTGGACAAGAGATGTGGAGAAGAAAGAGTAGAGACACTCCAGGAGATCAACGCAGGTATGTGAGTTTTGTACACCAGTTTGTATAAGTTTAATGTTTCACATTGCTTGTGAAAAATATACTACCACTATACGATCACTGAAATTTGTTGTTGACTGGACACTTATTTTGTAAAAGAGATAGCATGTGAGGATCTCTTAAGCAATGCAGCTCACGTGTCCTTTTTATATGCTGTCCATTGAAATGCAGGAAAGTAATCACCAGCTCTGAGTGATCTGTTGACGAGGGGACACTACACCGGAGTTACATAAGCACAGACAAAGTGCTATTTTGGGGGGAACTCACCTCCTCTGGGGTCCCCCAGGAAGACTTTTTTTAAATACTGAAGTTAAAAGCATCAATCTTGTGCACTTTGAGAGCAACATCAAGAGATATGGATACATCTCTCAACACCCATATGTCAAAAATAAATCTCAGAATCAGAAACGGGTTTATTATTTAAAAACACTTCATTTTCCAATTAAATCATAAACTATGTCAATTTATTAGAAGTTGTTAATAATCAGATTAAACAGAAAAAAGGGATGGAAGGAGGAAATAATAATCCCTCATCTCTTGCTGTTTGCGGTTGAAATGATCTCTTTTGCTGGCCAAACATGCTGGATGGAAAGCAGTGATGTCTCACTTGCCTTGGCCCTGTATCTGCAGTCCCTAAATCAGTCATGTTACTCATTGACTCTTGTCTGTTCTGGTGTTCCTGTTCATTGTTGTCTCCATTGTCGTTCTTGTCTTTTGTATCTCCTTCTTGTGTGTCCCTTTCTCCTGTTCTCCTTTTCTTCATCTGTTTGGCTCATCTGTGATGACTGTGTAGGTAAACACAAACAAGTATGTAAGTCAATCAGTTTCCAGCTCTGTCAAATAAATGAATTTCAAGATACACACATTTGTCTTCATTCAAATGAGTGTCACCACACTGTCACAAAATGTAATACTAACCAATTGAAAATAGTTAAATTGACATCTCTTGTAGATATCACTGTTAGAGTAGTTGTCTGCCAATAGGACAGAATCATTCCTATACAAAATGCAGTTTGAGTAATTCACTTAATATATTTACTTAAAACTTTAATATAGTCATTTTCACTTAATACTCTAATATAGTCATCTTTCTGCTTTCAACACTAAGGAAAGCTGTACAATTTGACATGATAATGAGGAAAAAAGGCCTCCGACAATGCAGATCATTTTTTGATCATATCAATTTTAAGATGCGGGTCAAGGCTTAATATTTGGGAGCATAGTGTCCCTTGCTCCCTTTCAGGAGCCCCACTGGATTAGCTTTGATCTGAAATATTTGTATAAAAAGCTTGTTAGCTGGCTGTCCATCTCATAATGTTCACATAGAAACTAGCTGTCAATAGGAAATATCAATCAGAAGAATTATATTTTCATGCAAAATCTGTCACAAAAAGAGGTTGCACATTTAAATGCAGGTGTTGTTATGGCAACGTCAGTGGCCAAACAGCCACATTTACTGCTGCAAATACGTTCAAACATGCTGTCGACACGTAAAGCAGTGGCAACTATGCCACCATTTCAGCTGACTTTTTCTCAGAAATACTGTCACATAACATCCATATATATATTTCAGTGCTAGGTTGATGCTTAGCTAAGCTAACTATGAAACACTTTAACTGACAGGACTCAGGATCAACTGTGTAATGTAAGGTAGCTTCTAGCTTCATGTCGAACACAGACAGTAAGTCAACATTTCCCAGAGAGCTTTCTTTGAAATCACCAAGTAACGCTAAAAAACACAACATTTAGATTGTATGACAAAGTGTTTATTTAATATATCTGGCTAGCTATAGCTACTTGCTAACGGTTTAGCTTACCCGCGCGATTCAAAGTAACGTCAACGTAGCTATAATTTATGCTTTGCTTACATGTTCGCATAACTTGTAGGTTTACTGACAGGTACATACCTTGTTCACCTGGCTCAGGTGGTGGCTCTGGGGTTGTTGTGTGAGCCACCACTTGAGAATTGCCGTCTTTTTTATTAAAGAAATGTCTAATGTCCATCTTCAGAATCTCCGCGTCCGGGGCTGACAGTTTAAAGTTTAAACATTGTCACAGAGGAGAGGTACGTACCTGTCAGCCAATAAAACACGTGTATTTCCATGCAACTCTCTGATTGGTCTGGTGGCGTCGTCTTGCCTCTGTGTTGCATTCACTGAACATGGGAAATTACATCCCTGCCGTCCGTCCTATAGGTAAAGTAGGTTAATGTATTATATTATTGAGGGAGAATTTGTCCGGGGCTAAAGAAAAAACATCCGGGCATCCGCTAAAGCCCCGGATGCCTACCCCAGGCGAGGCCCCTGATATGAACTCAGGGTCGGCCCGTAGCGCTGGCTCGATGTTCGCCTAGGGCGCCAGATCTGTGGAGGCGCTGCGCTGGCAGTTCTGGGAGGGAAAAAAACATTTTGACCGTTGGGGCTCATCCTAATTTTCGGCCTTGATGTAACAATATTCATAATTAAGTAAATATAACACCCTTTTCACCCCGGTTACACGTTTCATTTGCCCTGTACGATGGGCGCTGTACAGTAAGTGATGAAAATGGGGGATGTTGGCTTATCTGGCGCCCGCAGCTCACAGCCAAAATGCGAGTGAGCGAGGGAGGGTGCACCGGTACCAGCGCTGTTGTTATTAGAATCTGGTGCCGTGCTAGCTGCTCTAACGGATATAAGAAGAAGATGTTTCTACAATAATGTGGAGGGAGAGTCCTCTCCATTCAGACTGATAACTACAGCTCAGTGAGGTAAAGTCTAAGTTCAAACGGTTTGGTCGCAATTTATGTAAACACATATTTCCAAGGCACTCCTTTATAATTTTTGGGATAAACAGGTTTTAAATCATTCCAATGCATACTATAGGACAGTAACCAAAAATATCCTTTAAAACTGGAGAGATAAAAAAAAATGCATAAATAAATCCATCCATCCATCCATCTTCTTCCGCTTATCCGTGGTCGGGTCGCGGGGGTAGCAGTTCCAGCAGAGAGCCCCAAACTTTCTTTTCCCTGGCGACATCAACCAGCTCTGACTGGGGGATCCCAAGGCGCTCCCAGGCCAGCGAAGAGATATAATCCCTCCACCTGGTCCTAGGTCTACCCCTTGGTCTCTTCCCAGCTGGACGTGCCTGGAACACCTCCCTAGGGAGGCGCCCAGGTGGCATCCTAACTAGGTGCCCGAACCACCTCAACTGGCTCCTTTCGACGCGAAGGAGGAGCGGCTCAACTCCGAGTCCCTCCCTGATGACCGAACTTCTCACCTTATCCCTAAGGGAGACACCAGCCACCCTGCGGAGAAAACCCATCTCGGCCGCTTGTATCCGCGATCTCGTTCTTTCGGTCATGACCCATCCTTCATGACCATAGGTGAGGGTAGGAACGAAAATGGCCCGGTAGACAGAGAGCTTTGCCTTCTGGCTCAGCTCCCTTTTCGTCACAACGGTGCGGTAAAGCGACTGCAGTACCGCTCCCGCTGCTCCGATTCTCCGGCCCATCTCACGCTCCATTGTTCCCTCACTCGAGAACAAGACCCCGAGATACTTGAACTCCTTCACTTGGGGTAAGGACTCATTCCCTACTTGAAGTGGACAGTCCATTGGTTTCCTGCTGAGAACCATGGCCTCAGATTTGGAGGTGCTGATCCTCATCCCAGCCGCTTCACACTCGGTTGCGAACCGATCCAGAGAGTGCTGAAGGTCGCAGACCGATGAAGCCATTAGAACCACATCATCTGCAAAAAGCAGTGGTGCAATCCTTAGTCCACCGAACTGCAGACCCCCTCCCCCATGACTACGCCTCGAAATCCGATCCATGTATATTACAAACAGGATTGGTGAGAAAGCGCAGCCCTGACGGAGGCCAACCCTCACCGGAAATGGGTCCGACTTACTGCCGAGGACCCGGACACAGCTCTCGCTTTGGGAGTACAGAGATTGGATGGCCCTGAGTAGAGACCCCCTCACCCCATACTCCCGCAGCACCTCCCACAGTAACTCCCTGGGAACTCGGTCATACGCCTTCTCCAAGTCCACAAAACACATGTAGACCGGATAAGCGTACTCCCAGGCCCCCTCCAGGATCCTTGCGAGAGTAAAAAGCTGATCCGTCGTTCCACGACCAGGACGGAATCCGCATTGTTCCTCCTCAATCTGAGGTTCGACAATCGGCCTGACCCTCCTTTCGAGTACCTTAGAGTAAACTTTCCCGGGGAGGCTGAGTAGTGTGATGCCTCTGTAATTGGCACACACCCTCTGATCCCCCTTTTTAAAAAGGGGGACCACCACCCCGGTCTGCCACTCCTTCGGCACTGTTTCCGACTTCCACGCAACGTTGATGAGACGTGTCAACCATGACAGTCCCTCAACACCCAGAGCCTTCAGCATTTCCGGGCGGATCTCATCCACCCCCGGGGCTTTGCCACTGTGGAGTTGTTTGACGACCTCAGTGACCTCCCCCCGGGAGATTGGTGTCGATCCCCCGTCATACTCCAGCTCTGCCTCTAACATAGAGGGCGGAGTTGTCGGGTTCAGGAGTTCCTCAAAGTGTTCCTTCCAACGCCCTAACACTCCATCAGTTGAGGTCAACAACGTCCCATCCTTACTGTACACAGATTGGATGGTTCCCTGCTTCCCCCTCCTGAGGTGTCGGACAGTTTTCCAGAACAACTTTGGTGCCGCCCGAAAGTCCTTCTCCATGTCTTCTCCGAACTTCTCCCACACCCGCTGCTTTGCCTCGGCCACGGATGAGGCTGCTGCCCTTCGGGCCTGTCGGTACCTTGCAACTGCCTCGGGAGTCCCCCGGGATAACAAATCCCTGAAGGCCTCCTTCTTCAGTCGGACGGCTTCCCTGACCACCGGTGTCCACCAGGAGGTTCGAGGGTTACCGCCCCTTGAGGCACCTAGGACCTTGAGACCACAGCTCCCCGCCGCGGCTTCGGCAATAGAGGCTTTGAACACCGACCACTCTGGTTCAATGTCCCCAACCTCCACAGGAATGCCCGAAAAGCTCCGCCGGAGGTGTGAGTTGAAGGCCTCCTGAACTTGGGCCTCCTCCAGACGTTCCCAGTTCACCCGAACTACACGTTTGGGCTTACCAGGTCTATCCAGAGGCTTCCCCCGCCACTCGACCCAACTCACCACCAGATGGTGATCAGTTGACAACTCCGCCCCTCTCTTTACCCGAGTGTCCAAAACATACGGCCTCAGGTCCGATGATACGATAACGAAATCGATCATGGACCTTCTGCCTAGGGTGCTCTGGTACCACGTACACTTATGAGCATCCTTATGTTCGAACATGGTGTTTGTTATGGCCAATCCATGACTAGCACAGAAGTCCAGTAACAAACCACCACTCCGGTTCAGATCAGGGGGGCCGTTCCTCCCAATCACGCCCCTCCAAGTGTCTCCATCATTGCCCACATGTGCGTTGAAGTCTCCCAGCAAGATTAAAGAGTCCCCTTCAGGAGCCCCATACAGGACTCTTTCCAGGGTCTCCAAGAAGGCTGTATACTCTGAACTGCTGTTGGGTGCATAAGCACACACAACAGTCAGAGTTTTCCCCCCCATAACCCGCAGGCGTAGGGAGGCGACCCTCTCGTCCACTGGGGTAAACTCCAACAACGAAGCACCTAACCGGGGACTTGTGAGTATCCCCACACCCGCCCGGCGCCTCACACCTTGAGCAACTCCGGAGAAGAATAGAGTCCAACCCCTATCCAGAAGTAAGGTTCCAGAGCCGACGCTGTGCGTAGAGGTGAGCCCAACCAGATCCAACTGGTAACGCTCCACCTCCCGCACAAGCTCCGGCTCCTTCCCCCCCAGAGAGGTGACGTTCCACGTCCCCAAAGCCAGCTTCTGTCGCCCGGGTCTGGTCCGTCGAGACCCTCCGCTTTCACTGCCACCCTTCTGGCAGCGCACCCGACCCCATTGATGTTTCCCGTAGGTGGTGGGCCCGCGGGACGGAGAAGCGGAGGTGTTGCCCACGTTGCCTTTTCGGGCTGGGCCCGGCCGGGCTCCGTGGCAAGCCCGGCCACCAGACGCTCGCCGACGAGTCCTCCTTCTGGGCCTGGCTCCAGAAGGGGACCCCGGGCTTCCTCCGGGCCGGGTATCCTCACTTCTTAGTTTTTCTTTCATGAGGTCTTAATAAATAAATAAAATAAATAAATGTTAAGGTAAAATAAGATATGAATGAACAACACAAATAAAATAAGTTACATTCATTTGTTATTGGCTATGGTAGGTTATTGGTTATGTTCACATACTTATTTGATTACATCCACTTGTCTAAGATGACAACAGAGACTTTCGACCCAAAACCAGCTGTTGACTTGTGGATGCAAGCAGCTAATCGCAGACTCAACCAGAGAGAAAGAAGTAGGCCTACATCATCAGCTACCATGTCTGACAGAGAGGAAGACAGTGAGGACAACAGTCAGGAGGGAGTGATGACAGCTTGTAGGATTACTGCTCGTGCTAATGTTGTCTTGTGTTCACCTCTGCATGTGTGTTCTGTGTTCACCTCTGCATGTGTGTTCAGTGCCGTGTGTCTGGCAAATAAAGTCAAGACCCCCTCAAAAGTTACGGTTTATTTCATTTTAAGGATGAGCACCAAGCAACATCTCCAGGTGCTCCTTTGAGAACCAGGGCAAAAAAGTTATGTGCACCCCTGTATATATCTATGACTGTCACTATCATTGCGGCATTAAACCGTTTCCTACACAATAACAGATTCTTAGTGCTGCCCGACTGTATAAATATTTCAAGGTGCGGTCGCATTCTAGTCACTTTGTTCAAGCGCTACTGCTTGTTACAACTCTATTCGCTTTAGCGTAGGCTACTAGCATGACTGGTATTGCTCAGGGCAATCTCGATGACAAGGTCAATGTTTCCCCTTTCTACGCACGGAGATAATGTAATCTTAAATAGCGTGCAGGCAAGGCTGGCTCTTCAAAGAAGATATTAACGACGCGCTTTAAGTTCCCATCATCCGTCAGCGGAAGTCTTTCAGCCTTAAGCGGGAGCCAAGTAAGGAGAAACTACGCGTGCACCGGCTATTCGGGTAAATAATATTAATAGTGTCTCTCCCCAGTTCAATCACCCACTGCCCAGGGAGATCCCCTCATGCGTTGCTTTACGCCATCTAGTGTTCAAATACAACATTACTAATCTATAACCCCGCTCAACTGGGAAAAGAGAAGAGAGAAGAAGAAACAAGAAGAGACTCCTCCAGGAGCACAGCGTGCCTAATCATGAGGAACTATAGGCTTAGTCACACACCTGGAGTGCCTAGGCATCACATCAAGCTCATGGTATTAATGTTCCTCTAACCAACTGCGTGTAGCCACATAAACGTCAAGACGTATACAGCAAACATCTCCAACGACAATTGCTCTTCCTCACCGGGCAACCGTACTTTGCATGCGGATAATCTTCGGCACGCCATCATCTCCCGTTCTGGACGTGGCATCCGCCGGCCTCACGACGATCGCGGTTTCCCCGTCCCTTAAAGACGTGCATTGCACATCCTCCGTTTTGGGGGGGAATATCTGCATGAGATCATCCGCCATAGCGGCAGCTCAGATTCCACCATCGCTTACACATTTATTATCACACTCTCTGGATCTAACACTAGTATCCCTCATCACATTACTTAAGCAAGTTCTCATTAGATCCGGCTTATCACCCCAATTATCTCGGGGCATTCGTTCAGGATAGGCGCAGCTACCTCCGCTGCTAATCAAGGCGTCTCATCCTCCAAATAGGCCATAAGGTGAACCCTGTTATCGTTTCAACCCGCTCCACAGAAGTGAAACTACACAATCTTTAGTTCATAAAAAAAGAACGAGTCATGCTTATCCACCAAAAAAAATATCGTCGCTAAAATTCCTGCCAATTCTTCTAGGCACGTAATTATTGGCTGAACTAGTCCCTTCGAAGCGTAATAATATCTTGGTCCAAAGTCGTGCCACGGTTCGTCACGTGATCGTGCTACACCAATTGGGTAGCTGCATATTGTCAACAGAAGTGAAAGATGGCGGCCGCCATGGTTACGCTAAACCAGACCAAATGGATTCTAAACAGTGCTGTATGCTTGTTTTATGTCATGTTTTGTCATATGTCTTAATACATCACTAAGTCCGAGGTATTTGCGTTATATACGCGGTATTTGTGAGAGGTTTTACTATCTGGGAACAGAGTTGACCATCGAATCAACATTGACTAGCAGCGTTTATCAGCCAACTCCAGCTACAAACAATTTCCCCACGGGGATTAATAAAGTATATCAAACTCATATTTATCAAACTATCATTCCTGGACTGCCATGTTCACATCGCTAGGTTCATTGGGATTATTCCATTAGACTGAGGACTTTTTGTCTGTCTGTTGTTACCCTGTACACGTTAAATGCACTCTTAAAATAAACATGACTTGATTTCTGCGTCCAAGAAGAAGGTTAACTTGTTACGTTAAGTAATTTAGATCAATAAAATGCAGTACTTCCAGGCTGAAGACTTTTCTTTTTGTTGCTGCTTTTAATTGAACTATTCATATCTTAGACTGCACTGTAACTTTTATCCATGTATTTTTTCTTTTAATGTTTCTTTTATTAGCTTTTCTTTTGAATGACTGATTTTAAATGCCATTTTCTTAATGTCTTTAATTTTTTGTAAAACACTTTGAATTGCCTTGTGTTGAAAAGTGCTATATAAATAAACTTGCCTTGCCTTACTTATACCAATGTCCATTGATTCATTTATTTACTCATTCATCCCTCCACAAATGAAAACAACACTGATGAACCATAAAAACGAGATTTATTACAAATATAAAAGGTATGACATAGAAAACAGTAGGACATGTAATGTAGTATAATTGATTGGTGTCAGGCTGGGCGGAGCGGCTGATTGGTGCTGTGATTGCCTCAGCTGGTTAAAAGAGTCCTGCTGATTATACTCTGTTCTAGTACCAAAAACAAACGCATCTATGAGTGATGTGTGAGCGCGTCGGCCAGGCACTAAAACCAAAAGAACAGAAAAGAGCTTAAGAAAGATGGAAAGAAGGCTCTTTTATTCCTATTCCTCACTGTCAGTGTCAGGGCAGTCATCGTTCTCTTCCTCTGTTTCTTTTTTATTTGCACAATTTGAGCAACGACATAAGTCTGTGCAACAGAGTCCTGCAGAGAAGCATGAACATCTGCCTTTCTCACAGGCAGACTCTTTGCAGCTGCAGTGTATCACATGCAACACACTGTCAGGGGCAGGATTTCTTGTCATCCAGGTGACGTGTAAGTTCCCATCCTCTATTTCCCAACCATATCCAGCAGGTGATGGAGCATTCATTTCTCTTTTGAGACAGGACCTCATTATTGCTGCCTGGTAATTTGCCCTTTTGCAGTGCTGATGGAGGGCATCATGAGTAGGGGGAATGCTTAATTCTGGCAAGGCCGATGATGCCATACAGAAAGCCTTGTACCTAGCATCATTTACATGTTCGGCTGCTGGCTGATCATACAGGTGACATACATACCGGCAAAGAAGTGCAAATGTTGATTGCTCCAAGTCAAAGTTAGTACCTAAACTTCTGAAAGCCTTAAGGTAGTCATCTTTCTCACATGCAACAGCAAATGACTTTCTTTTGCCTTTGCCATAGAAAGCGCTTGTGGAGTCACACCCAGAGAACGTGTGAATTCCAATCAAGGCTGAACACACACTGGTTCCGAGAGCTGATGACACCATGGCAATGTCAATGATCCGTGTCCTGTTGCCAGTCCCTGTGAACACATATAAGCTGCATGGCAAATCTGCCTGCAGACTTACAGCAATGACTGCCACATCAGTGTCCGAGCTCTTGATGATGACAGCTTTGTGCTCCTGTGCAGCATGTTGGGCATGTAAAAACACCCGTGTGTCACATTCCTCATGATCACACTGCAGGTCTTCAACAACATCAACAGACTGTACACCCTCCATGACAGTTACACAGTGGCATTGATTTTGATGGGCAATGTACAAGCTGAGGTTTTTACCCACTGTTGTGAGGTCTGCATGTGTCCATGCCACATAAAGGAATTCGGCCAGTGCTTCCTTATTTTTTCCGTCAGAGAGAAACTTCTTCCACTGGGTTGGAGTTCTCTGATCTGGGCTGAAGATTGTTATTAGTTGTGACCCTGCATCAGCTCTACGGGACCGTTCTAGGCTTTTGATGCTGATGGGTGGATACCGGTCAGTGACAAAATCAATGCGTGTACACTTGTGATGCAAAGCAAGTTGGAGTATGCTCTGCAGTATGGTCTCTGCAAGCTCTCCAAATGTTGCTGGTCTGGATGGCATGGCCTGCATGACTGCCATGCCATCAAAAAGAATGGCACCACCTATTGGAACTTTGTCAACCAAGCACTCTCCACCTTTGCTCTGCAATAGATCCATGAGAGCTGATTTGTTTGTTTTGGCAAGTGAACCATCAGCACTTGCTAATGGATATGACACAGTTCCCAAGGAATATGACAGAATTTCCCTCATTTCAATTTTTCTGCTCTGGCCAAGGATGAGGAGCCTGGAAAATAACTTCTTGTCAGCACGCAAAATCACTTCCTTGCCTGCTGCAGATTTTTTGGGGGGCTTTTTCTGATCACTGAGAGTCTTGAGTTTTTGTGATATTATGGGGGCAAATATGTCAACTGTTTTGGATAACAGTCTCTGCTCCATAAACTCCTTTACAGCATTTTCACCCTTTTCTGAGGCAACAAGCAAATCCTTTGTGATTTCTCCTGTTGCTACTCTTCCAGAGCTAAGACACACAATGCCGTCTTGGTGTACATCAAAAGGGTTGAGCATGGAATCAATAGTGTCCAAGATTCTACTCACAGCCTTTGCATCAGCAGAGATGCGTGTCTTGTCCAGGTCTTTTCTTGTCCGTAGCTCAGGAGATATCCCTGCCATTGATTCACACTGTCTTGCTATCGCGGCTCTTTCATGCTGTGACAGTATCCAGCGATACACTGCAGACCGATTTTGTGTGATCCCTGTCCAGCCACCTTTGGTCTTGGCATCTCTGTTAAGCGTTTGCTCAATAGCCTGGTCGCAAGCAATGGAGGCAAATCCATGAACACTTTGTCGCTGGACAGTCCACTGGCCTTTCACATTCATGTCACTATGGCAAGAGGGATGTGTGACAGGCAGATTCATCATTTCCAGCCAGTATGCAGGTAAATATCGAGCGTAATTTACTCTATCGTAGGCAAAAAACCATGGCATCATTAACCGGACGGTTGACAGGTGAAGCTGCCAGTTTGATTCTCGCGTTGCTCTCACAAACAGGAGGAGTAGCTGCATCATGTCAATGTATGAGCTCCAGAAAGCAAATGTTGCATTCTCTGTACTCCTCCTCTGCACAAAGTCTGCATATTTCGAGCACATATTATCAAACCTCTGATCTGCACTCAAAACATCCATCAATCTGTCTGGAAAGGCACATTCCATCTCAGTGATGACATCCATGCACGCAGCTCTCTCTTGGGGTGGCAAGGAGTCCATGAAGGTGATAAACCGGATGCGCTGCAGACTCTCATATAGAAGTTTATGAGCCATCATGCTGCGATTGTAGTGATGGCCATTGAGTACCCCATTGATGGATCCTGGGGCAACAACTTCAGATTCAATGAGGATATCTTGCAGTCCTGCATCTCCGAACCTTTTGCCTAGAATACTCAGGTAGGACATGCATGTATGGAATTCACCTAGTCTAATCACCAGACGCTTTGTAAACTCAACATCCTTCCAGCGTATTTGCTGTGCTTTGGCATATATAGCCTGGTCAAACACTAAAACTATATGATCCAGTTCTAGCTGGTCAGCAATCTGGACACTTCGCTTCAGGATAGTGTTGACTGTTGACATCTCTGTTGGTGAGGCTTCAATGACTGGAAGATAATACAATGCGGACTTCTGCAGAGTGTTTTCATCCTGAAGCAGTGTATGGAACCCTGTCCAGCTTGGGATTGTACAACTATCCGTACATGTGGACTTCACAAAAGCATATGCCATTTCAGCTTGTACAGCAAAGTGGGTGTCCATTCTGCATGTCGCTGACTGCACTGGTTGACACAAGTTCTGTGGCCCTTGCCTTTTGGACTGATGGTAAGGTTGTATAGGCATTGGGGGGGGGGCTATGAATGAGGTAACTCCCTTTCTCAGTGGCTGTCTGATTGCTGTGGACATAGGCTCGCCGGGCACACTCTGGAGCATAATTCCATTTGTATGGTGAGTAGTTCCACGACCCGATAGTGTCTCCTCACCAAAGTCAATGTTATCCCACACAAGTGTTGTGGGTGTCCGCTTTGAGAATCCCTTCGGTATTTTGTCTCTGCCTTCTACTAGTGTCAGTTGGGCAAGGCTAGTGTCTAGACTCAAAACTGTGTCCCATGATGCACAATGTCCCAGTCTGTTAAGCAGTGATACAATGCGTGATGATCCAGTTAAATGTCGAACAGTTAAACCTAAAGCCAAGGACTTGGGTGTCTGCTTGCGGCCCTTGGAAGCAAGGTACACAATGTCTTGACAAACAGACAACACTTTCAAATGTACGTCATCATCAATGTTGACATAATGATCCAGTGTTGGCTCCTCAGTGGAACCTATAATCCAGCTGAGCAGATTGTATAGTCCAATGGGGACAACAGTTTGAGATTCAGTGACATTTACATTTTCAGAAGTGGGAGGCCATGGGCATGACATGCCAGGAGTGTCACTAAGCAGTCTTTTCAAAAACAACGCTGCTGTATACAGTGTCCTTGTGTCCTCATGTGTTGTTTGGCACTTTGTTCTCCCTGTTTCATTGTCGCTGTCTGTCTGGCTCAATTCACTGGACTGTGTTGTTTCCGTACCGGATGGATCTGGTAGCATGTCCACGAGTGCATCCTTTGACAGAGTCTCAGCAAAAACCAGTTCGCAGACGTTGCGCTTGGTGGGCATGTGAAACGCTAGCTGAGGGAAATCTTGAGCCAGCCTCTTCTTCAACAGATCCTGTCTGTAACACAACAAAACAGTGACAATTACGAGTCACAGGAGTACCATCAAAAGCAGAGTGGTGGAGGTGATACAAGACATTACAGACTAGAACCTATCTGCCATACAGCACATTTAACACCAAAGAAGCCAAATAAAGGCCCACATCATCACAAACAACACTACACACTACACATCATGGGGGTTTCTCCAAACAGGCCTGTCATACACATTTTGTTTAAAGCTGGCCTTGCACATGATAAATAATAAGACTTGTATTACATTGCAGTTACCTGTAGTTTGAAGCATCAACACCTTCGTTTGCTTTCACCATGTCAATGAAGGCCTGCCTCAGCTGGCCCATTCTAAGCACCTCATTGTTGACAAGCAGCCTCTGGCGGATGATCCTCTCACAGAACAGCTTGTAACTGGCATCAAACATTGCCTCATCCCTACAACACATGAATGAGAAGTAAATAAATGGATAAATGAATAAGTGTTGTGATTGTGTGCACATATAACAGAAGGAAATTGGATGTTTACTTATAATGTTAAGTATGTGTATGTGTATATATATATATAGCCATCGCCGACACACACCTGGACTTCAGTCTGGTGGTAGTGCAAATAGGTAAAGCAATCCAAGGAGAAATAACTTACTGTTCTGTCTCTGGTTTGTCAGGTCTCAGCAAAAACATGGTGTACTGACTGTAACAGCTTTTGTGGTACCGCACCTCCAGAGCCACACAGTCTTTGTCTTTTATATGTAAAAGAACACTTTGGTCATCTTTCTTCTCAGCAGCTTTCTGCAATTTGCCTAAACGGAAAAAAAGGACAACTCAATGAGTTTGTTGACGTATCTCTCACACATAATTGTACCTTTCAGTTATTCAACCACAGAGAATGTGTGTGTGTGTGTGTGTGTGGTGTGTGTGTAGTGTGTGTGGGTGGGGGAGGGGGTTTGCTTACCTGCTTTTAATGTTTCAGCCTTACACAGTTGATCCCTTTGTCGCTTGCCTGCTTTGATGATCATTTTCTCCTTCATCTTGCATATAATGCACAGGGCAGGAAGGACGGGGCCAGAGCCTGCGATTGGCAGGCCTGACCTTGATCGTAGCTTCTCTGTTTGGCTTCGGTACGTGCTGCGAGACGTCGATGGGATGGGCTCGACCTCAAGGTCCTCCCTAACGTCTTGATCTCCCTCACGTGCGAGCCGTCTTTCCACCTTCGTGGCCTTTGTGTCGGTAAACCTTATGTAGCATGTGTGGTGGAAGCCAGCGTCCTCAGGAATATCTTCGAACTCGAAATCAAGACAGTGCTTGTGGTTTTCAGCCACCACGTTCCGAGAGTCTCCCTTCAAGCCGAGCGACCGTTGTAAGCTTGTCCTGTACGTATTCCATCTTGTATTGGTAAAACAATCAACCTTTTCGTGCTTCACAGACGTAATATGCATGTAACAATGTTTGTGTGTTGACAATTTTGACTTTTTGAGACTTTCTGGTGCGTTTTCCTCGTCTCCGCTACTCGATGAAACCATGGCGGCCGCCATCTTTCACTTCTGTTGACAATATGCAGCTACCCAATTGGTGTAGCACGATCACGTGATGAACCGTGGCACGACTTTGGACCAAGATATTATTACGCTTCGAAGGGAATAGTTCAGCCAATAATTACGTGCCTAGAAGAATTGGCAGGAATTTTAGCGACGAAATTTTTTTTGGTGGATAAGCATGAATCGTTCTTTTTTATGAACTAAAGATTGTGTAGTTTCACTTCTGTGGAGCGGGATTTCTTTTCTAAAGGACTTTTCGAGGTTCACCTTGCGGCCTAAAAGCTGAGGGTTAGACTAGGTTTCTTTTTCAGAAACAAGTCCGGTTTCTCGCTCGAGGCCAGGAAAAGGCTAGTCACTGTGACCTTTTTACCTGTGCTGGACTATGGTGATTTGTTGTATATGAATGCACCTGCCTATCGCCTGAACAAGTTAGATGCCGCCTATCACAGCGCACTGAGATTTGTCACAAATTGTAAGCACTTACTCATCACTGTACCCTGTATGCTAAGGCAGGTTTGCCATCACTTACTGTAAAGAGGCTCAGTCATTGGTACACGTTTATTTATAAAGCTTTGTTGGGTAAACTCCCGTATTATATCTGCTCTCTGATAACACAGAGAGTTGCAAGCAGCTATTGTCTGAGATCGCATGTAGTATTGTTAGATGTGCCAAGAGCAAGGACTGTCTTAGGTAAGACAGCTTTTACGTGCGCAGCTCCACTTGCTTGAACAATCTTCAGTAAGAATTTAAACTGAGCAATCTCATTCCTCTGCATGTTTTTAAAGCTAGGCTAAATGAAATGCTTGTTGATACTATGGGCACTTGTAAATGTCTATAACTAGGTAAATGTATCCTGTAAATATAATGTATAATGTCCTTTATGTTTTATGTTTCATGTGGAACCTATATGCTGCAGGTCTCCCTTAAAAAAGAGATCTATGATCTCAATGGGACCAATCTTGTTAATAAGGTTTGAAATGAAATGAAAATCATCATCCCTGCAACAACTCGGACGATGGTCCTCCTCTGCCTTCACATCCTACATCTGCCCGGACATCAGTGCCGTGCTGGCTATCCAGAGGTCCCTCAAACACTAAAATATGGTCATTATGCCTATAACTGGTGGTGGTAACACGTCAGCATGTGTCATGTGTCTACTGTTCTCGTAACTGTCAGGCTATGACTCCGGATCTGCGTACGCTAATCCTGCAAGAGCAGGTTGCGGACGTGGGTCCGCGTCACGTTTAACCCTGCGAATGCAGGTTGCGGACATGGGTCTGTGGTAGCTTTAACCCTGCGATGCAGGTTGCGGACATGGGTCCGCGTTAGGTTTAACCCTGCGGGTGCAGGTTGCGGACACAGGTCCGTGCTTAGGTTTAACCCTGCGGGTGCAGGTTGCGGACACAGGTCCGTGCTTAGGTTTAACCCTGCGGGTGCAGGTTGCGGACACAGGTCCGTGCTTAGGTTTAACCCTGCGGGTGCAGGTTGCGGACACAGGTCCGTGCTTAGGTTTAACCCTGCGGGTGCAGGTTGCGGACACAAGTCCGCGCTTAGGTTTAACCCTGCGGGTGCAGGTTGCGGACACAAGTCCGCGCTTAGGTTTAACCCTGCGGGTGCAGGTTGCGGACACAGGTCCGCGTTTAGGTTTAACCCTGCGAGTGCAGGTTGCGGCCAGTGGGTCTGCGTCATGTTAACCCTGCAGTGCAGGTTGCGGCCAGTGGGCCCGCGCATGTCTAACCCCGCAGCCCGGAAGTGATTCCGGCGCTCATCATGTCCCCATGTTAATCTCTAATTTCATCCATAGATCTCCGCAGCCAGCCGCAAGGTAAGAATTGCTCACAGCTCCGTACTTCATACTTCACTTCTTTTGGGGGTTCATCAGAGCGGTTCTTTCCCTCCTGAATGATCATCCTGCAAACCCGGGGCCTAATCGCCAAAACATCATTACAGTTACTTGTTGTAATACGTCAATCACTATTCCCGCATGTCATGTGTCCCGATAATAAACATGTACTCATACATCACGTCTCTCCTGATTGAAATGTAGCTCAGAGTAAGTTCAATCAGGAAGACAACATCATCGGGCGTCACACGTTATCTCAATAAGTTATCAGGGGCATTACGCCCCGGCTAGCCAATCATCGCACCTGCTAACCCCTTTAAATCTGCGCTCCCCTTCCTGTCAGTTGTCATTTCAGGTGTCAACGCACAACCCTCCTCCACCCCTTCGCCTCCTGTCTCCTAAATACAGGGCCAAGCTAAACCTTCTCCCTTCAGATCGGACCGAACTACTATCACCACCACCAGTGTCTAGACCGCGGGGGTTCATCAGAGCGGTTCTTTCCCTCCTGAATGATCATCCTGCAAACCCGGGGCCTAATCGCCAAAACATCATTACAGTTACTTGTTGTAATACGTCAATCACTATTCCCGCATGTCATGTGTCCCTATAATAAACATGTACTCATACATCACGTCTCTCCTGATTTAATTAAAAGCAGCGACAAAAAGAAAAGTCTTCAGCCTGGATTTAAAAGTAGTCAGAGTTGCAGCGGACCTGCAGGTTTCTGGGAGTTTGTTCCAGATATTTGGAGCATAATAACTGAACGCTGCTTTACCATGTTTAGTTCTGACTCTGGGGACAGAAAGCTGACCAGTCCCTGAAGACCTGAGAGATCTGGATGGTTCATAATTTAGCAGGAGGTCAGAAATGTATTTTGGGCCTAAACCATTCAGTGCTTTATAAACCAGCAGCAGTATTTTGAAATCTATTCTTTGACACACAGGAAGCCAGTGTGAAGACTTCAGAACAGGAGTGATGTGATCCACTTTCTTAGTGTTAGTGAGGACTCGAGCAGCGGCGTTCTGAATCAGCTGCAGCTTTCTAATAGATTTTTTAGTGAGACCTGTGAAGACACCATTCCAGTAGTCGAGTCTACTGAAGATAAAAGCATGGACACGTTTTTCCAAATCCTGCTGTGACATTAGTCTTTTAATCCTAGATATATTCTTTAGGTGATAGTAGGCTGATTTAGTAACAGTTTTAATGTGACTGTTGAAACTCAGGTCAGAGTATCAGGGGATCAGGCTAAGCTAACGTTGTAGCTGCTCCGTCCAAACTCACAACAACATGATACAGACACAGATACAACAGCGACTGTATTCACTATGACACAGACAGTCTGTGTTTTGTTCATGTTTAACTTTTGTCCAGTTTCTGAACAGATATGAGGAGCTGTGAGCTCTGAGTGCTAACAGCTAATGGCTGATCTTTTGGTTTTCTGCTTCAACGTCAGTGACGGCAGGCGGAGATCCTCACCGCTGATTGGCTATCGCGAGAACGCGTCACGTGAACTTGTCCCGGACCCCTTCAATCGCGCAGCGTCATTCGCATCAACCGCTTCATTCGCGCCGCCGGAGCGAATTTGTGTCCGTCCGCGTCTTTGCATTGACTTTACATGTAATTGCGCCCCCCCCAAAAATCGCATCCCCTCCGGTGTGAACGCACCATAAGGGGCGGGACATCTCTGAGAGGTTGACCAATCACAATAGAGCCGGGCAGCTAACCAATCAGAGCAGACTGGACTCTGGTTTCAGACAGAGGGTGAAAAGAGGTGCTGCAGCACAGGCAGTATGATATAAATAAAGAGCTTTTTGAACATTAAAGCATGGAGACATGTCACAGTAGAGAACCATTATAGTACTAATATGAACCTGAAAGTAAGCAGTTGTGAAAAATAGGGCCCCTTTAAACAATCCAAGAATATCTCAATGACAGGGTTGTTTTACTTTGTTACCTTGGTACATTTGTCTGAGCATAGGAAGGTAAAGAATGTCAAAACCATCACTTATTTTTTGCCTGAAAAAACGTTTATGTGTAGCTTTGTGAGGACTGTGGCTGGCTCACTCTTTGTGAGGTAATACCGGAGTGTCAGTCAAATGAAAACAGCTCCTATGCTGCCTTTGTCTAACAGTCCAGACTTGTCTTGCCTTGGCTTCTCTTAAGTAATGATTTTCCAGAGAACTGCTGGCACACACCAAGCTTGAACCATGATGTATTGTATTCATGTTGGCACGGCATACAGAAACCCACACATACTGACTTTAGTTGGCATGTCTTCATCTGTTAAACTGAAATGTGAAAATATTCTGCCTAAGAAGCAGATTAAAGCCCTCATCCAACCATGACTGATTTTCAAGATTACAAGATTTTGCACTGCTAGTTAGGAAGCCCCAATAGAAAAATATAAGTTTTATGATTTTAAATATCTCAGCCCCATGGCATCCAACCTGTTAGGGTTGGGTACCGAGAACCGGTTCCAACATTTCGATTCCAACGGCATCATTTAGAAATGTGAATTTCGGTTCCGCTTTTAGACAAACTTCCTACAGCGTAACCTGGGACCAGGGGCCTGATTTATAAAAGGGATATACGCTCAAAAAATGGCGTACGCCAGTTTCTACGCAATGTTTGCGATTTATAAAATACTAACTTGACGGGAAAACGTGCGGTCCTCCACGCAAACTCTAACCCATGCGTACGCACTAAGCACACACACGGGAGAGACGAGAAACTGCGACACCGTTGGCAGAAGGAAGAATGGAGAGAAATATGTGGAAATAATACCATAAATAAAATGTTACCTCTCATTTATCATATATGAAGAATTCATTTTCAAACATTGATTAAAGCCAATCTTAAAATGATTAAACAAACGTCTGTTTGCAACTCCTCAGTGCACACAAAAACATAACTTGGAGAAATAAATAAATACGGATATGTTATTTAAAACCACCTCGAATATGTTGTGTTAATGTTATGAAATGTTTTCTCATAAATGATGCGGTTTTGCATTTCTATAGGTTGTACGAGCATGGTTTTATATACTATCATGTTTAATCATGTGTTATGCCGTTTGCTAAGACTTGATAAGTCGCTCATAAAACACAGGAGGTATGGAAGCTAAGAACACCATATGTGGTAAATTGTACAGCTAATATAACACAACACATTGGTTGTATTTCCTTTAACTGGTGGATATAGGGTTGCTGCAGTGGAGACGCTGCGCACAGCTGATCGACAGCTGGGACACAAACCACCAAATACGAAAACATAATTCAGATCCAGTCGTCATGACTCCACTCCGGAGGGATTCCCCGTTCACTTCTTACAGTTTCTCATCAAGGAGGTGTCTCCTGTCCCCGCTACAAACATACTGCCTGAGGAAGGCTATGTGTATGTTTTTTGTCATGAACCTTTTTCGGACCACTTATTTATTTATGTTGGTGACGATCCGACGTCCATGCTGCTACTCTGGTTCAAACTGCATCCACCAAACAATATGATTTATCTCGACCTCCCCAAAATAACCAAAATCTGACACGGTGTGAGCTGTTCTGTCGTCATTTCCTGCTATCTTCTTCATAAAGTCAGTCAGAATGAATGAATGAATGGGCGTTTATTTGACCATTTATAGGCAAATATGGGCGTTACGTGAAGCCCGCAAAAGCTGCACCGCATTTCGAGTCGATTGTGATTTATAAAGGGAAACCGGCGTAGGAAGTGCTGTACGCACTTTCCTCGCCGGTACGCAATGTTTGGTGAATCGGAAAATGTCGGAAAATTTCTGTACCTATTTTTTGGATTTCTACTACGTAAGCAACCTTCCCACGTGAATCCTACGCACGGCGTTATAACGGAGCGTCCACACTACAGCTTCAAAAAAAGCTTGGAGCTGGGCGTGTCTGAAGCTTGGGGATGTTATTCAAGCAACGCGACCAACAACCAATCACATGAATCTCCCGCCCCCGACATACAAAACAAAAAACCCCGGGGATTTTATGGGAGCAATATATATATAAACTCCCCAAACAGGCGAAAACCTACCAGTTTCACCCACTGTCTCTGCCACCTCCCTCCATGCCTGGTTCCTCCGGTTTGTATCCGGGTAGGTGAAGAGGGTCTGGTCATACAAAACCAGGTGATTTTCTACGGCGATAATTAGTTTCTCCATCTTTTTTTGAAATATAGAAATGAACGGCGGGATATCTCTCCCAGCTTAGACGCGGTTTGATTGGCTACGGCTTGAGCTGTCAGATTTTCCGAAACGGGATTTGATTGGCTGGCGCTGGCTACTCCGGCGTCTCCGGCGGAGACGGACCGCTATGCTACCCACAATTCAGTTCGGCGAAAAAAAGCGGCAACGTGACGTCACCCCATTCAAAGTGAATGGGCAGATTGAAGCTGTCGACGCTGTCGACGCTGTAGTGTGGACGGGCCGTAAATGAGGCCCCAGGGCTGAAGTCGAATAGTCCATTTAGCTTAGGAACCTTCCTAACGGAGTGAAATGACCCGGAAGTCCCTCAGTGGCAGCCATGATAAGTGCTGTTCGAATTCTCTAGAATAATAGGAAAGGAGGTTTCAAACTTCCTTTATAACCTCCTTTAGCTTAGGAACCACTGGACCTCCCTAACCGAAAGGAGAGGAGAAAATGCTGCCCCACAATGCCTTGCAGCCGCAGCATTTGCCGTCACTCAACAGTCGGCGGTTCACGGAAACAACCGATTATGACGGAGAAATTATATCATGAAAGTTACGGTGCTTATTAAGCATTTTAAAACGTATGTGGTAAGTTGCCAAAGTGCTTTGTTTTGAACGTTCATCAGTATTATAATCAAAAAGAGAAATATGAACGTTAGTTTTTACTGAAATGATCAAATAAAGTCAACATCTCACAGTCTTTACTGAGCTGTGTGGGGTTGTTCAACTTTTAAAAGATGTTTGAATGGTGATATACACAGTGATAGATGTTAAGGACTAACGTTTATAATAAATACATTTGTATTGATTTTAAGATATTTTCATAGTTCATACAATCATACTGGGATCATTTGTATTAATGTGGACCGGAGGGAGAGGGTGACGAGCATAAGTTTCACTTTCCTTTTTTATTTCAATTCCAACTTTGGTCCTGAAGAATATGTTTCTCTGTTGTCCACGTTCATAAAGCATAAAACAACAGCATCAGAGCACGGTGCAGAGTCTCGAGATGAGTTTACAGTAGTCCCTCGTTCTTATTAAACATCCATGTTGTAGTCCGCTGTATAGAAAACTGTAGTTTCCATAGTTTCCTTACAGCAGCAGACGCACATTTATGACGTCCGCTGGCGCATCATAAACACGTTGGATTCTCTAAAGTACCGCAGTCTCTTCTCCTAAATCCTTTTGAATTCTCCTATCCACTATCCCTTAACCCCGTGACGTTTCACTCAGAGGTCAAGGAATAGGAGATAGGGTTAGAACTTAGGAGCTGATTTTTAAACTATCCGACCGCAACCCAGGGCCGACCCGTCGCACTGGCGTTATAGATGTTCGCCTAGGGCGCCAGATCTGTGGAGGCGCTGCGCTGACAGCTCTGGGAGGGAAAAAACTGTTTTGACCGTTGGTGCTCATCCTAATTTTCGGCCTTGATGTAACAACATTCATAATTAAGTAAATATAACACCCTTTTCACCCCGGTTACACTTTTCATTTGCCCTGTACGATGAAAAGTGATGAAAATGGGGGATGTTGGCTCACAGCCAAAGTGCGAGTGAGCGTGGGAGCGAGCGAGGGAGAAAGGGGGGGTGCACCGGTAGGCTACTTAGCTACCAATTTATGTAAACACATATTTCCAAGGCACTCCTTTTATAATGATTGGGATAAAACAGGTTTGAAATCATTCCAATGTATACTATAGGACAGTAAACCAGACATATCGTTTTAAACTGGAGAGATACAAAATATGCATAAATAAAATAGTAAAATAAGATATGAATGAACAACAAAAATAAAATATGTTACATGTATTTGTTATTGGCTATGGTAGGTTATTGGTTATGTTCACATACTTATTTAATTATTAAAATGTAAACCGATCTTTTTCATATGGGTGTTTAGAGTTGTACCCCCTAGATCTAGTCTCTAGTAATTCTGCTTAAAGTGCACCAGATTGAAGCATTTTACTTTAAAATGTTCAAACATTTCTTCCCGGTATGCCTGAGAAGGCAGATATGCTTGTTTTTCTCAACAAGAACTGTTCTTTAAAAGTTGCACTGTTGTAGCTTCAGTGGTTCTCAGGTTACAGTTACATAGCAGTGAATATAAACAGACTGATTAATGTGAATATTACTGTAAACTAACCTGTGTAAAAGTTTCTCGAATAAATGTAATTTTTTTTGGTGGAAGAAGCATGTATCATTTTTTTACCCTGCCCCTCAAAGAATCGGAATTGAGAACCGTTAAGAACCGGAATCGAAAAGTAGAATCGGAATCAGAATCGTGAAAATGCAAACGATACCCAACCCTACAACCTGTGTCATACATTATCTGACATATTATATGACACAAACCTCTTTATGTTGGAGGTGGGGGATTGTAAGGCCATGTGTAAAAGCTAGGCATTTGCTGTAGCTTGTTTTGATTTTTCACTAAGGAGGTAAGAATTTCAAAAGTCAGAATTCATGACCCTTGACACATTATGTGATGAAAGATCCTTCTGCAGTATACGGCTGAATGAGGGTGATGATGATACAGTGTTGGAACTTGTTTTGCTGGCGTACTTTCATACGAACTCCAATGTTGACTTACTCTGTGTGTATTTAGTCTGTGATGATTGATATGAGTTCTCATCTTTGTCCAGATGTGCAAACAAGTGGTGCATGACTGCTGTAATACTTCTGCACTTAGAGTAAGTGCAGAAGTATTTCAGTAGTCATGCTTCTGTATAATCACAAACAGCTCCATGTGTGTTACTGTTACACAACCAGCTGAACTGGTGCCTCTCTGACATCACACAAACTGCAGACATACAAATCGAGTGCAGGTGGGTCTGTGACTTGCTTTTAACTTCTACTTGAATCATGCAGATGCCATATTTTTCAGTCAGAATGGCAACATGATTCAAAATCTGATGAGTTTGTGGCTGTTACTACTAAATTACATGGATTAGATTAAAGTAAAGGTGACGCACAAGTGGCACCATCTGTTTACAATTACATTTGTTTTTCTTAACATTCAGATATGAACACAGCTAACAAACATCTTTAGCAGTAGGAGAAGTCATTTGATTTTAGCTGAAAATGTGTGGCCAGTCCAACTCGTGTTGTTATTTTCAACAAAAAGTAAATAACACTACAAGCTTTGGCATTGATAAAATAATAAATGTGCTTATGAAGTCTTTGGCAATGCATCAATAATAGAAAAATAAATAAATAATACATTTAAAACATACTCTACTTGCATCTCAATTTACACATCAAATGTAACATACACTTATTCATCTTAAAACATATTGTTAAGGCCACTTAACTTATGCTATGTTCCATCCATATTCAATGTAACTTTTTCTATATTTTAATATCATTATAGTTTTCTTGAAATACTTTTTTTATCATTGTTTTATTTGTATGCATGTATGTTTATGTATGCAACAAAAACACCAAGACAAGCTCCTCTTAACCTACTTGGCAAAAAACCTGTTTCTGATTCTGATTCTGACAGGGGAAAAACATTTGGTGATAATAATGCTACATTTAATTTTTTTAAAAGACCCGTTGAAACAGCAGGAGTTGAGCTAGTTAACGTTAGCTTATAGCGGCTAGCTGTTAGCAGTTAGCAGCCAGCTGTCAACATTCCCATTTGGCTAATTACCAGAGCTCAATGACACGAGAGAGGTTACAATAAGTTACATTATAATGCATTCAAGTTGTGTTTAGTAAAACGGTGTATTGGGCAAACAAAACAATGTTATGTCATCAAGATGTAAGAAATGCAATTTTGTAAAAGGTGGCTTTATAAAACAATTCATTTAGATGTTTCAAGGCAATATGAAATAGAAACTAGAGAGGGAATTATGAACTGTTTAACTTTCTACCTTCATGCAGCTTATAATACATATTTAAAACTACTAATGACAATAATTTTTTTTAATCAAATAATAATATCTCATCTCCTGGCATTTCCACTATGATCCCAACATGAATCATTCAGATGACAGCCCCAGCAGCCATGCCAGTGGGCTGCGATGTGCCCTGTCCTTCGTCCTGGAATCTTTCATTAGGCTGTAACACTTCAGTGACAAGCTTCAGTTATGAAGCAGCACACTGCAGTAAGTAAATGTAGAAGTACCTGGCCCAGTGACAAATACATAGATATTTATCATTACATTGTTAATCCTGAAGCATCAATGTAGCAGCATCGTACTGTTGCACCTGTAATGACTTTATATAATAGTATTTGGTAGTTTTAGTGGTCGCCAAGCTGGGGGTCGGGTCCCCTCCGAAGGGCCACCCGATTCTTCTGAGGGGTTTTATAAACGAAATGGGTACGGAGAAAAGTACTGCTATACATCAGTGTTTAATCTTTTGTGTGTTTGAGTTGTACCCTTTAAATAGACAGTCTATGGGATTACCTTGCAGAGCCTCAGACATTGAATACAGCAGTTGGAGGAGTTTAGTACTGCAACAAAACTAAAAGATAAGGAAGCTGAACAACAATCTATTGTATCTAAAAGGCTTTTCTCATTTTGTTTATGTCAAATCTTAACCTAATTCTATTTACTAAAGCTGTTAAATAGATTTGATTGAGAAAAGTATAGGGTAGCATGAATTGAAAAGTACAGCACCAGAACCTACAACTACAATAAAGTACAGTACTTGAGTAAATGTATTAACTTTTCAGGGCTTTCTAATGTTTTACTTACAGCTTTAATAGTGGTGATATGATGATAGACTCCTCGTGTTTCTTTTCTTTTGCTCTGCTGTCAGGCAGACTGCACGCCTGAAAGATCTGGGAGAGGAACTAAAGAGGACTGCCCCCCTGGTGGACAATACCACACATTACAATAAGATACTTCTGGATGCTCGTGAACACATCATTATTACGCTTACTCTCTTTCTTGCTAATAGTAGAGTAATAGTTAGTTATTGAAAGTAAAAATAAAAATGTTCATGTATAATATTGGTAATCTATGTACATATGTACACATTATGATACATCACACCTGTGCAGTGATGCGTGTTTTGGATCTGTATGATCAACTTACGAAATGAAAAACATTATTTTTTAATATTTAGATTCGATCTGCGAAAATGAACAAAATGATTACATTTGACAACTTGTAAATGCATTCATTATATTTACCAAACTAAGGGAAGGTACCATTGATATTGTATTATTTTACTATATGTCTTGAGATTGCTTATTTTCACGGAGTATTAAGAGAACTGGAGGTGTTCATCTCTAACACCCTGCAGAAGCTTTTCCTCTCTGGTCAGCATGATGTGAAGTCGAGGCTGAAGCTCTCAGACCGGCAACATTAAAGCGGCCATAGAAATGTGGAATTTGAACCCGAGCATCAGCGGTGAAAATGAAAGCGTTTACATATTTTATGCATGGGTTGATGTCAAGAAGTGAAATTGGATGTGACATATCAGGTGTGTTCTAAAACAAACACACTAGTGTTCACAAGAGATTATGCAAATCTTGTCAGGTTCCATGGAACCTGCTCATTATAATAATCACTACCTTTTCCACAACAATGCACCACAATGCTAAACCGCTTGGCAGACAAATCTCTATTTCACACGTGCTTTTTCATGCCAAAAACCATAGAAACCAACAGTCAAGGCGTAGCAGGGTGGAGACTCTCACGGAAAGCTGATATGTTTATTACTCACAAACTTTAATTGAGATGTTTCTGTTAAGACGTGTATCTTAAAGGTCATTTTATAATAGTTCCATTAGAAACCGAGCTTTAATGCATTATATGTAATTAAACACAAACTGCATAACCTGAGCCAACCTCAGTCCTTTCACAACAGCCGTCACCTCTGAGAAATGTTCAAGTGTTTCCCACAGAAGGCGGGGAGCTGATGGAACAATGAAATATTGCTCTACCTAGAAGAATGTGAGGGATTCACACTTGAGTATATTCTGTTTCTGCTACCTTTAATGCATACAGTAAAGAAGGAAATGTTTTATTTTAACAGCGCCACTTCAATTTGACAACATACATTTGCAGATTAAAGAGGGACTACACTCTATATTATTGTTGTTTTGCTTCTCACATAATTTGTTGACAGCATATTGAATTAATAAAGGAGATTTTGACATGATGCCTGCATTTGAATTCATTCATGTTAAGGGGCCTTATCGTGCTTTCCTGTAGTGTGTTATAGAGATGTTGGTACATGAAAATGGTCTGCAAAGGCTCAAATCCCTGTGTTCCCTCAAGAGGGAGTTTGTTTACTTCCGTAACATAGTGACATCACTAAGTAACTCCAACGCATCTATTGGCTATCATAGGATCATCCAACCTCAGACACCCATATATTAGCACTAGGTTCTTAATAGAGACTATCATGTTATTAGTATGTTACCTGTTTTGGTAAAGAAAATATGACACATTAAATGATAGGTCACTGTAAAACCAAATCCCTTAATGTCTTAATGTGAGGAGAGTCAACTCATAATATTTCAGACCTGGACAATAATAGAAAACAGTGTTTATATTACTTTTAAATGTGACTACATTTTAGCTGAGGATAAGTCATTTGTCGCTGGATATGTTGAAGGGGCATCTCAACATTGGACTGCATTAGGATCCAAGTCCTTGCTGTCTTGCATGGAAAAAAGTAGGACAAAATGATGTGAAAAAATGTAACCCGACCAACTTTAAATGCCCTTTACTTTATTATAAAATAAGCAATACAAAATAGGGTGACTTATTTTGAGCTTTCATCAGTATTTTTCAACAATGGCACGTTTAAATATGAATATATCACAACCAACAGTGTGCCATTCATGCCAGCAATCTGAACAGGACTGTTGCTAACCAATGAGGAAAATCCTTGATACTTATAAAAATAGACCACCTTTTATCTCTCTGTGTGTGCTATAGCGTCCTGCTCCGTGTGTTTGGACAGAGGAGGCTGTGGGGGCTGCCTCGACATCAGCCCCTCCTGGAGGGTCTCTGGCAGCGGTTGAAGGGGGAAGAAGACCTGTCTGCAATCCTGACATATTAAACAAGAACATTTATTTTCAGTGCTTTTTAAAAGCAGTTTATTTCACTACAGTATTGGAAGATAAACAGCCACTTACAGCAGCCGGCTCTGCTGGAGGGGGGTAGTGCACAGCGCCCGGAGGGAGGTAGGGGTACATCAGGGGGGATCCCTGCATGCCATCGTTGTAAAGCCCAGCAGGCATGGGGGGCAGCCAGGGCGTGTTGAACAGGAGGTTTGGATATGGAGCATATCGGCCGGGGAAAGGAGCGGGCATCCTGAAGGGGAAGTGGCTCATAGGCAGAGTCTGACCAAACTCACCGAAGTAAGGACCATCTGAGAAAAGGTAAGGGTTTATGTAATATTACATGTTTTCTCTAAAGATTCATTTTATTATTTTAGATTGGTGTTTTAGTGTGAGGTAGTTTATACACCATATTATATTTCAGGCATCAATCTATCTAAAATGGTAAATCATCATAAACAATAACGTAACTAGGGCTGAAACCTGGAAAGAATACTGACTTAAATGTTAGAAGTAGACTTTACTTGAGGAAATAGCAAATACCAAACTGAAAAAACAATAAGTCAAAGATATGCATTGAAAACCTTGGTTAAACCCATAGGTTAAATCGTGCGCAAGTATTGTCAGCTAAATAAAAAGTATACATCTAAGTATCAAAAGTAAGCCTATCCATTCCACAAAACCAATAAAGACCTGTGAGTCTTATCAAAACAGCATCTTTGGTGTAGTTGCTGAATTATTATATATGCTACATGTACGTTTTACTGCTGTATGTGTTAAAGTTGTGCTCATTTTAAGGTCATATATTGCAGGGTAGTTTAATATACAGGAATGCATGATGCATGACATCATTTATAAATGTGTTGCTATAGAGTTAAAGTCAAAGATTTGCCTTTAAATCATGCTTGGCGCTTTTCTTAACCCTTGTGTTGTGTTCGAAAGCTGTCACCATTCATGGTGTTCGCGGGTCAATTCTGTCCCATGATTTATCTCAGTCCAAAACACTCAAAAGGAATGACTATCATCCAATATCACTAATAACTAACTTATTCTGCATTCATAACCGCACAATCCTGTAGTCCTTTGATTTGATGGCCCCAAAACACATTACATATTTAAGTAACACATTTGATTAAATTAATTAATTATATTACTGAAGACAGTGGATCATTATGTTATCTGACTATAGACTAATACAATTTCCCAAAAAAAGGTTTTTACAACTTTATATGATTAACTATAGTAACTTCTGTGGTGTTACAAATGGACCCATATAGATTCATGCTAGAAAAAAACAAGCTTTTGTTGGACAATGTTGTTCATGCCACGAAAGATGAAGTGTGTGTGTGTGTGTGTGTGTGTGTGTGTGTGTGTGTGTGTTGTGTGTGTGTGTGTGTGTGTGTGTGTGTGTGTGTGTGTGTGCGTTGTTTGAGTGCTTATGTGCATGTGTGAGTTCAGGTTTCAACGAAGTGTTTGTGTTACATATTCTTTGAGAAAGGTCAAGTTCCCGTGGGGGGCCAGAGGGGGGAGACCAGGTGCATGTTGCGAAAAAACTATTGTTACAGTGGTGAAGGGGTGGGGGGAGGGGTGTCTAAAGTCAAAGATGAATCTTGATTGGGCCAAAGTTGACCCTGAGTCACCCACAACAATGCTGCAAATGATACCCTTTTTTTTAGAGACCTTCAGACTTGGCTAAAATTGTCCAAATCAGTTGTATACTGTTTATATAGCTGTTGTTGAAGATATCATGAAGGCAAGGCAAGTTTATTTATATAGCCCCTTTCAACACAAGGCAATTCAAAGTGCTTTACAAAAAATGAAAGACATTAAGAAAATGGCATTTAAAATCAGTCATTAAAAAGAAAAGTTAATAAATTAAACATTAAAAGAAAAAGTACATGGATAAAAGTTACAGTGCAGTCTAAGATATGAATAGTTCAATTAAAAGCAGCGGCAAAAAGAAAAGTCTTCAGCCTGGATTTAAAAGTAGTCAGAGTTGTAGCGGACCTGCAGGTTTCTGGGAGTTTGTTCCAGATATTTGGAGCATAATAACTGAACGCTGCTTTACCATGTTTAGTTCTGACTCTGGGGACAGAAAGCTGACCAGTCCCTGAAGACCTGAGAGGTCTGGATGAAGCCTTGTTCCGATACAAAAAACTAAAGTTATTATATCATTTTCACTTGAAAAGGGTCACGGGAGACCCCAACACAAATTCAACTATACATTTATTGATCTTAGCTGCAGATTCATTTTTGGATTTAATTTATGTTTTTTTAATGAAGCTACTATTCTCTTATGTTAATGTGAACTATTTTGTTTATAAATTATATCAATTTGATGTGTTGTCACTTTACTGTTCTGTGCTATGTTATTCCATTTCCATTACATTAAATTAGAGTATTTAAATATGGTTTTAACTTATAGGTTATTAGTGATTTAAAAAAGCAGAAATAGAGATACTTTTTTCAGCAAACTATCCCTCGTTTTTCGCGCCACTCTCTTGCAACATTTATGTGTGTGCGCGCGCGTGACACTGCAGCTGCATAACTTGCCCAGGAATCTGCAGTGTTCCATTCATGGCCGTAAAAAATATATTGTTGTATCATGCATCATGATATCATAGGCAACATAACATTTGCTTTAAAGTACGGTCAGCCATTTTATTTATTTTTAAACATTTGTTTTGTTGGTCTAAGAAGTGAAACATTATTCATTGTTTTGTTGTTATTTTAAGAAGTTGGTCTCTTCTGCTGTTCTATTCAATATGTATCTTGCATTGTTTAATTTGTGATTGATGCCTTGTCCTAATCATAGACTGTATATGGTCCTAATACATGTGGTTTTATTGCTCGATGTTAACTTGTCTTTTTGTTCACCTCTGTAAAGCGTCTTTGAGCACATGATAAAGGGCTTGATAAATAAAATGTATTCTTTTTACAGTATCAGCTCAGTGTAGCTAACTTGAAGTTGTTTCAATACACATTTTAAACACAAATCAAGTGATGAAAAAAGACTTACCAAAAGGTGGACATGGTCCTTCTGCACTGGAAGCGAAGGACAGCACCTTCTCGCTGTCCACACCGGACACCTCCTCCCCTCCCGCCGCGGCGGGTCTGCTCCGTGGGTCATAAGGGCTCCAGGCGGTGCTGGCGGCTCGCTCCGGGGCCCCGTCTGACGGGGGACACAGTCCGTATATGCCTCCTTCCGGGGCCGAGTTGGTAAAAGTCCCCTCAGCCTGCCGTTTCACCGCACTGGGTGGCTGCTCTTTATTCGGGACTTTCTTCAGATTTCTCTTGACGGCGGTGATCCTGGTCCTCTGTGTGATGAGGTAGCACATCCAGCACGCACATGTGACGAAAGGACAGGACTTCACATGGCCTTTCTGCGGGACGATGATCCCATGGTGTCGGCACCGGGTGCATTTCGGCTGTCGGCCGGCGGTAGAGGCCACCGGCAGGTGCTCTTTAGATAAGGACATGTTGCCTGTTGCTTGATAACAATAATGCTCTAAATTGCGTCTTAAATTAAATGTTCACCGACTGCGTAGTAAACTGCCTTCTCCAAGTATGAAGGCTGAGGGGGTTCAAATCATGACCCAGTGTGAACTCTGATTAAATGTATCATTTTCACGAGAGACCACGAGCCTTATTAGTTTACTATGGCAAGCCGATTTAGCTTTTATTCATTTCTGGAGGATATCAAAAAATCTATTCTTAGTAGTAAGAATGCAAATTCTTGATATCAAAAATTCAATTGTAACTAGGATATGTATTGTATTTCTGATATCAGAAATACGATTTGAACTGGTCGAAATGCCAATTGTTGATATCAGAAATACAATTTCAACAATTCAATTGTAACTATAAATAAAAATGTAATTATAACTAGTAAGAATTACATTTTTGATATAAAAAATGTGCATTCCAACTAGTTAAAATTCAATTTTTATATCAGAAATAAACATTATTACTAGTGAGAATTGCATTTTTTATATCAATAATTTGCATTCTTACTAGTAAGAATTAATTTTTTGATATAATAAAAGCTAAACACACTGCTGTGTCAAAGGCAATTCAACACATTCAGTGTCATTTCTGAAGCATTTTACACACACATGTGTAAAATAAAAATGCACATAGTCAACACATTAGTGTGTCCACTGTCCTGCCCAATCACGGTTGAGTTATTTCAAATGTATCATTTTTCAACTGTCCAACTGTCCATCAAATATCCAAACTGCCCTTTACCCTTTTCACCTCTGGCTGGTGGAGGATGGATGTCAGCGGAGGAGAGTCTAACACAAGTTATTACAGAAACAAAACGTTTTTAACAAAGTGAGCAGATATATTGTCATAATGTGAGCAAGCTAGGGGTCTAAATAAATATTTTTAAACTTAAATAAATATGTTTTGCCAATGATGAACAGCTAAATATTGTTTGAGTTTAGCTGCCTGGATGACAATTATTTTCCTTTAGGCCCATCTTCTTCTTTTTTTATTATATTTATGTTTATCTTAATTTAGCTTACACTCTTTTCTGTGACCATCATTCTTCAATCTGCATTATATTGATAGCATTAGCAGCTATGTGTGTAATGCTATCTAGCTACTTTGGCTAGGTTTCATTGTTCGGCCAGATGTGGCGTGAGAGTGAGAAGACCGACAGAGGCTGCGTTGATATACAGTCTCTTACGGTGCAGATAAGTAACTCGGTACTACAGTTATTTATTAGTAGTAAGTGTACACTACAGTTGACCTGTTTCTGACTAAAAACATCAGCTACTACTCTATACTTGCAAATATTATATTGTGTAGAAGGGAGATTTCATATGCCTCTTGTCGCTACGGCAGTTGAGACGCAGCGTCACGCTTGTCAAACTTGTCAAAGTTTGCATCTCTGACTTGGTGGAGAAGCATGCGTTGTAAGCATATGAATGTGAAATGTGTTTATGTATAATTTTTGCATTTAAGTGATATATTGGTTATAAAAATATGGCACATTTGTTTTTTTATTTGTTTGATACAAAGGACATTCTTTATAACCAATTGCTTTATCATCACGCATTTGTAATATTTGTATGCTAGAACTTTTTGTATTCTTTTAAAAAAAAATAGCTCACTTGTCATTCATTTTTATCCTTAGTTATCCATCCAACACTGAAAAGGTGGTGCTTGTGAAGAATCTCATCACTATATTCCCTCAGCTGAAAGTCCAAGTCGGTGGCTATGGAGAAGGCTTAGTGAGTATAACGCTTTTTTCTAAAATATCAAAAAAATATTGACATTTCTGATTTAATGGTTTTTAGTGTGAAAACAGCAGTTTTGTCTCAATGACGTTGTGAAAGTACAGGCTAGGGCCAACATCTACTTTGTCTAATAAGAATGATGAGTGTTCATTCAAATAACTTGATGAGTAGACTAATATATACTGTAATTGTAATGAATGTAAAGGCTGCCTATTGGTAATATTCGTATTTACATATACCTCTCCTGAACTTACAGTGATTAACAATGACTAGTGTGTTCTAGATTTCACTTCTGAACATAAGCAGCTGGTTGGTCAAAAATAAAATGTATATTGCTTCGTCATATCCTCTTAAATTTTTCACCACTTCGTTATGAAATCAACTTTCATTTGATATGTTATTTTTTCCCCTCTTTAATTTCAGGAGCATCTCTATGACCCAGCTTCACATTCTGGGTTTTTGGAGATGAGACTTCGCAGTATGCGGCGTAAGCTGGAGGAAGTTCAGCGGCGTTACAGGAGACACAAGAGAAGCAGAGATGTTGGACCAAGTTCTGTGCAGGACGAAGGGGACGATAGTGACATCAAAGAATGTATCAACCTGATGAAAAAGCTGAGGCCTTCTGCAGAAAACATTTCATCTATCAAGTCAGCAATGCAGAAAACATTCACATCGCGCAGAAGCTGGATATCCAAACATTCACCCTCCATTAACCAAATCTTCCAAGAGTATCCACGATTCTTGGATATACCAACCCTGGTAGGCTTTTTTAGCATCTTTATGCATTTGTGCATTGGTGATCACAGCTGTGCCGTACACACAATGACCCATTCTCATACAATTATCAAGTTTATTATCTGATCGTTTAACAAATGTTAGATTCAAATACTGGTCTTGTCATTTTAATAATGTCATTATATCTTTATCTGTATCAACTGTCTCCGTCTTTCCACCACCCAGTTTGATACAGAGTTGGAGAAAATCTTTGATGGTAAGGGGGACCTGTTCATACGGCCAGCATCATGCCGAAGCTGAAGGCTTAGCTGCCAAGGGGAATGGCGATGTTACAGCTCTGATCGAAGGGATGGAAAACCAAACTGAGGGTATGCAGGGCCTTTACAAATGTTTTGTTGAATTTATAAAAAAAATGGAGAAAATGATTTAATATGCTAATGATTACTTTACTCTTCCCCAATCCCCCAACCCTGATTCTCATTTGCAGATGAGAACTGCTACACCATGCTGTTGTACTAACTCATCTTCTCCCACCTGTTGCTGCAACACGCTGTAGCGTGAAGTCTGCAATTACAAAACTCATGGAATTTGTACCGGTATGTTTAGTTTAATGTTAAAATATGTGATTTTTAGTCAGTAGGTCAATATAAAACAACATGCACATACTTGGTTATAATTAACTAGTTTAGGAGTTGCTTTTGATGAACTGAATGAAATCACTAATTCTAATATTTCAATATTTCTAGGCAGGGAGTTCTATAGATTCCCTCTTCGATGCACCCCAGGATCCAGGACAGACCATACAGCCACATCTTGTCTGCATTGGACATCAAAGGGGAGGGTCACAGTAGTACGTCATTGTGGCAAAGTCTGACAAGATTGCCATTCCTTTGGATGAAGGCCTGGGATGTGCTGTGGACAAGCTGTTCAAGCTTTACTGGGTATGCAACCTGGCCTACCCAACCCCACTCAGCTCTGTGTTCTCATTCTTCTACGGCCTACCAATGTCAACAAACCGGAGAGCAAAGGTTTTGGAACTCATCTCTAAATTAAAGTCTGTTAATTAAATCAAAACAATATGTATACTTGTCCAAAATGCCCTTCACAATTCACACAGATAAAAAAACGTATCTGGCATCTTCGTGAAATCCATGCATTGTCAGAAGGAATGGGATTTACTAACTTGGCTTCCCAAGGACATACCACTGCCCCTTAAAGCACAGCATCAAGGGGAGCACTTCTTTGGGGAAATGATTCAACTTATACCCCACTGTGAGGCATTTCACTCTCTTTAGAATACTGCAAGTTCAATACTTTGATGATCATTTCTTTGCATACGTTATGCAAGAAACTGAAGACTTTGAAATGATAACATTAGGCGATGTTGCTGATGTTACACCTCTTGATCTACTTTCGGATTTTGGCACTGACAAGCTTTATCTGAATCCGAGGTATAAGATTTTTTTAGGTGGGCTTTCATAAACTGATCTGTTTTAAAATTCTCATGTTTAAATGACTTTCTTAATGAAATATTGTGCAAATTAAATATTTGTATGATAACAGCTGGATGGAAACACATTGCAATGTCAAAGACTTCAAATGTTTTGGTATTTCCATAATAAAACTCAGTACTGTATATGTAATATTAATATTTAATAACATATCTGCTTGATATGACGGTTATGTTTATGCAACAATAGTTTGCTGAAGATTAAGTTTGTTTTAACCAAGGTATAAGGTTTTTTTAGGTGTGATTTTATGTTTTATCTAGTCTGTCAAGATTTGATGAATTAGAAAAATATTAATGTTTTTAAATGTTAAAAATTATTTTCTTAATGAAATATTGTGCTAATGAAATCCTTGTAAATAAATGTCCAATGAATGTATTCTTGTATTTGATTTTTTGAATAAAAACCATATCCACCACCTGCTACTTCCAGTAATCGTCATTGACACACAATGTGCAGATATAACACAATCAAATGTTCATTCTGGTTAAAGAAATATAACACAAAATGTGCAGAAATAACAAATGAGTGTGTTCATCTTGGTTACGCATTTATGACACACAATGTGTAAAATGTGCACATTGTGTGTTAGGGGCATGTAACACATTTTGTGACATAAATGAACACAACATGTGCTGTCCCTGAGCACACTCTGTAGGTATGTTGAAATTCAGTGCAGTAAATACATTGAACTTCTGCAAGAGCAATTATTATTATATATAACATAAACACACTGCCAAGGGATATTATACCCAATAAGTTCTTTAAATAATTTGAGTACATTTGTCTGGTAATACGTCCGTACTTTTACTAATATTACTACTTGTAATGGAGGATTTTTAAGTTTTAATAATGACCTTTACATGAGTGACATACTGTATCTAAATACTTCATTTGTTTACAGATATTCATTCTCTGATATTCTGCTGCCATATACAGAATGGCAAAATAAACTTTAAGGTAGCTTCTTTTTAGACAGTGAAATAATGCAAGGAAACATGCAGGAGCCTCAAGTATAGGTGTTGATTCTATTCATCTATTATCTGAAATAACCATACTATTATCTATTGTCATCAGATTTCATTGAAAATGAATAAACTTGAGAAAAAACCTTTCATTTCCATCTTTATTTACATAGCGTAAGGTGTTACAATAACATTATTTGTCACCATTTTATTATAAATACACCCTTTTCAACAAGGCTTGACAACCATCATTAAAATACATCCTTCAAACCTTTTGAAACGTAATAATAAAACAAATGCATAAATGGATATAACTATTTTGTTTTTGCACCTTTTTAAATGTTAGTAAAATCATGCAAAGCAGAAATATTGCGTAATAAAATAAAATGATATAGATCACGTGTGTTGCTTTCAAAGGAGATTTAAATCAAAACAAGTATATTGTGTGGAAAATACAAATACTGGGTCTGGTGGCGAAGCTTAAAGATCTTTCTCAAAGAAATGTTTATTCATGGCTTTTAGCAAGTGCACGAGATAATGATCAATGTACAGTACATATTTGACATCGTCTATGTAGGGAAACATTATTCAAATATTCTAAATCTTAGCTATTAAACATTCAAACCATATATTTAAGCCCTGTGTGACGACTATATTTATGACGCTGAAAGAAACTGCAGTGGACTTGATTGTAAAAGGCTTACCTGATAATACAGTAATCATTCCATTATGGGTAGCATTGCTCTCTCAGACATGCATTAGCCAATGTAACCACTGCACCATGTTTACAATACTCAACATCACATTAGAGAGTTTTAGAGTATTTCGCAGGCACTTACATGGTTTAGGCCTTTAAATGAGTTTGGATGCAAGTTTCAAAATGGTCAACAGTTAAATGAATCTGAGGATCTTCATATGAGCGAGTGTTTTTCTGTGATGTTGCATACAATCCTTGATGACAGTGAATTTCACAGTCCAAGTGGATGCCACAGGTCTCTGGAAGACATCTGAAGAAGGAGCTAGAGACAAACTGAACTGTGAAGACAAAATCTGGAACAGAAAAAAAAAAACATTGAACAACAACGTTATGGGCACTAAATATAACATACAAAGAAATCACACTAAAATCAGATATGACAAAGAAACCTACCCTTTTAAAGTGCTCAGAAAGGCAGGGACTTGTTTGTGTTGGTCTTGAGGTTGGATCTGTCGGATTGTGTTATAATAGGATACATGATTCTTCCATTTATGGTAGATTGCTCTTTGGAGGTTCATTTTGTAAGGTTAGGATGTTGCTGTTACTCCAGGTTATATGACAGACAACTGGGAATGGAGTATATTGGAAGAGTATATGAGGCAGCAGTTTAGTCCAGAAAAAGATCTTGAAGCTTGGCATTCTTAAAGCAGACACTTCTAGTGTTTTTCATCTTGGGGAGAATCCTTATTCTGCTCTGCAGGGGGTCATTTATCTTTCTTTAACTAACATTTGTTTTTGCAGAAATATACACATGTACAATATATCTTTTAAAACCCAATTGGTTCTCCTTAACAGTCAGGCTAATGGTAATGAACAGTTTTAGTTATAGTGCACCAAGTACAATATCGTAAATAGAATCTTGTTTGTGGAACAGTAAATGCTTATGGTATTATAAACCAAAAGAATATTATATGCACTTTTGAAAAAAACAGCTGTTGCATATGCTGCTTACAGTACAGTAATTAGAAAGTCTGACCATACACATATGTTAAAGTAAATGTGACAAATACAATAAAGAAATATTTAACTTGTAGAAAATGAAATATTAAAAGTCATGTAACAACCACATGCAGAGCAGAATAATGGTAGTCTTTACTCTACTGAGAAGTATCTGGTGAGCAATGTGGCTTTATAGTGTATCCTTCCCTTGGAAATCATTCCTTTACCCATCAGTATCGGCGGCCATAGCTTGGCGAACTATAGGCAGTGGAAGAGAAAGTAGTTGTTGAACCTGTGGCATCAATGCTGCCTCTTCTGGAGCCTGACCTGGAGCCAGTTCTTGAGCCAGAACGTGACCCAGAGGCGGAGCCTGAGCCGCTGACGCTATAAGGACTGTAAAGGCCTTTGCTGGATTGGGATGAGGCTTCAAGTAATCGCAGGCCTGTCCCTTCCTCTACCATGCTTCTTTCCATAGCATCCTTGTAGGAGATCTTAAGCTTGGTTTTAGGGCATGTAAGGTATTTTGAGTATGCGCTAACATCTCGTAACTTCTGTGCAGTGCGTGCATCTAAGGAGCCTTTCTTCACTGCCTCATCTATGGACACTCTGCTAGTAGCATCTGGTTCAATTAGACCACCAGTGAGATATTGGACCTCAAGGAATCGCTGTCCGGCCTCATAGTACAGCCAGCCTTTCTTTAGAGCTTGGGCTGCTGACATTTTGGCTTTGGTTCTGGGATCCTCAAATCCATTGCACGCCTTCTGGGCTAGACTGATGCGGTCCACCATGACTTTATCCACAAGCCCTTTGTTCATTGCATCTGCAACAGTGAATTTCTCTCCAGTATTTGGGTCGATAATACCTCCTGTGCATGCCTGAGCCTCCAGCAGCCTTTGACCTGTTATATTGTCCACCAGGTTTCTGTGTATGGCCTCTGTGATGGATACCTTTTCCAGGGTTTCTGTGTCTAAGATTCCAGCCACAGGGCCAGTTTCTTCAGTAGGGTCGTTCCATGTGGTTGCTGGGACATTTATAGAAGGTATTGGGCTCATGGGGTAAGAGGAAGAGGAGCCAAAGGAGGATGTACGTGATCTGCTGCCGCTCGTGTTTCCAGAAAGCATGTCTGCAAACTCTGTGATGGACAGCGTTCCTGCACGGTATTGATCCAGAGCTGACTTGTCAATCAGTCCTCTTGAGAGTGCATCATCAATGTCATACTGCCGCCCAGACCTTCTGTCAATGATCATGGACTTCACAACTCCATCAGATGAGGTGATGGTAATTTCCTCCCACTCGCACTCCTGCTCTGCGAGCTCCATATAGGTCTGGTGGTCAATGAGCCCTTTCTGGTATGCCTCAGACACAGACATCTCTTTGCCCGTCTCTGGATCGACGATGACGACCCTACGCTTGCGCACAGAAGACTTGGATGATGTCTTTCTCTCGCGCTTCTTCTCTTTCAGAAGCAGAAGACTAAGGCCTGTTCCTGGGTCTGTCATACATCTCTCCATCAGCTGCAGGTAGGTGAGATTTTCCTCAGTGTTGGGGTCAAAGAAGCCCTTTGTGTCATCAGAGGGGTCAGTGAGGATTTCATTCATTTCCTCATCAAAGAGGCCACGTTCATATGCTGCTTCAACTGGCAAGCGATGGCTCTCCTGTGGATCAATGATTCCACCAGTAGCAATTTGAGCCTCTAGCAGACGAATGCCATGGTCTTTCAGAATGAGGCCCTTTTTCATGGCCTGGAATAATGAGATGATCTTGCCAGAATAAGGGTCCTTATAGCCTGTGACTGCTCGTTCAGCTGAGAGGAGTTTATCTTTAAACTCTGGGCCGACAACACTCATCTTAACAGCTTCAGTGACATTTAGTTTCAGGTTCTTGATAGGATCAATAACGTATCCTGTGGCGGCTTGAGCCTCAAGGAGCTCAAAGGCAGTCCCTGGTCTGATCATGTTCTTTTTCATTGCCTGGTAGATAGACAGACGGTCTTTGCTAGATTCTACATACACACCAGCAATACAGCTGGTGCCCTCCAGGTATTTTTTCACATCTCTGCTGACTTCCTCTACTGAAATAAGACCCTCAGTGAGTTCGTCGTATGTCTTTTGGGTGATTATCTGTGAACGAAGCAGCTGGAGTACAGTGATTTGCTTCCTGAGACCCTTGAAGAGGAGGTTTCTATCTGCCAGTGAAAGCAGTCGCAAATTACTTTCTTTATCAACTCTGCATCTTTTCAGTAGCTGGGCGTAGGACTGTTTTTCATCTGTTGTTGGATCAATGTAACCAAGCACATCTTCAGTAGGTTCAGATATTCTGTCAAGTGTCTCTTTGTTGATGTATCCACGCTGCATGGCAACATCGGTGGGGAGGCGGAAGTAGTATTCAGGATCAATGAATCCACCAGTGGCATTCTGGGCCTCCAAAACCCTCAAGGCATAATCCTCAGGAACAAGGTCTTTTTTCATTGCCTGGAAGAGAGAAATCACTTTCCCGGTGTATGGATCCTTGTAACCTGTAACTGCTCTTTCAGCAGAAAGAAGCTTGTCATGAAGTTCAGGGCCCACAAGCCCCTTGCGTACAGCTTCATCAACTGTAAGGAGTTCATCTTTTACTGGATCAATCATGAATCCTGTTGCTGCTTGTGCCTCGAGGAGAGTCAAGGCAACTTCAGGCTTAATCTTTCCATTCTTCATAGCCTGGTAAATGCTGATCTTTGGTGGATTGACTGACAAGATTCCGGCAATACAACCAGTACCAAAGAGGTATTGTTTGACTGATGGCATTTCCATTACCTCACGAATACTCATCTTTTCTTGTTTTAAGAGATTATACGTTTGCAAGTCAATAATTCGAGCACTGTATAGCTCCTCAATAGTTATTCTTCTTCTGATTACATCACATGACATGCCCTGCTCTGACTTCAGAGTCTCCCTCTGTTCAACAATTTCAATTATGATGATTAGCATTCTTTCCTTTGTGATTTGCCCAGAGCGATATTGCTCCATGAGGCGCAGTCTCTCTTCTTCTGGAAGCATATTTGAGTTCATTACTTCCCAAATGCTCATGGTCTTTCCTGCAAAACTCTTATGAGGGATCTCAATTTGAGTGTTGGCTAGATCTGTCTGGGCTTGCTCCTCTGTGTACTGATAACATTTCTCAACAGGAGCAGGAGCTTCAACCTTTGACAGAGGCAGGTAGCACAGACCAGAGGTGGCATCTCTTGCGCATTTCTCAACCAACTGCTTGTAAGTAACACTTTCATTGGTGTTGGGATTAGTGAAGCCTTTAACATCACCGGAGGGTTCATTGAAGGACTTGGACATTTGTTTACTGCAATAGCCACGTTGAATGGCCACATCATTGGGAACACGATGGCTGCTCACTGGATCAATGATACCTCCCGTACTAAACTGAGCCTCCAGGAGAGGAATGGCATGCTCCCTCAGGACAAGCTCTTTCTTCATGGCTTGGAATAGAGAAATCTTACTGCCTGTGTACGGGTCTTTGTATCCAGTCACTGCTTTTTCAGCGGCGAGAAGTTTCTCATGAAGCTCTGGGCCAACAACTCCAACCTTCACAGCATCGTCCACAGAGTATTTTTGATTTTTGACCGGATCAGTTATGAAACCAGTTCCAGCTTGGGCCTCCAGTAGTGCAAGCCCAGTTTCTTGCTGCAAAACATTCTTCTTCATGGCTTGATATATGCTTAGCTTGTCATTTGAATCTTCCATGGTGATACCGTCAACACGGTCTGTGCCCTGCAAGTACTTCCGTACCTTATCAGTTTCACTTATTTCTTTGGGTGTCTTTTTACCCTGTAGGATTTGGTCAAATGTAGCCTTGTCGATGATGTTGGAATCAAGCAAGGAGCTAGCAGTGACTGGTGCTCTTAGGCCTTCAAAACAAGCCTCTTCCTTTGTTTTGTCTCCTTTTTCCTCAACAATTGTTATCACAATCGTTAACAACCTTTCAATTGTAACTTGCCCCGTTCTGTACTGGCGTATCAGCTCTAATCTTTGCACCTCAGTGATGTATTCAGAGTGTATTATCTCCCATATTGTGACTTTTCTTCCTTTGAAAGGGCCATAGTCCAGTTCCATAGTCGAATGGTTCAAAGCCTCTTCTGTCTTAGCCTCTGTAATCTGTTTTTCTTCTTTTGGCTTAGCAGCTTTCTTTGAAAGATGAAGCAATGGGAGTCCAGTTTCTTTGTCTGTGACACATGTATCCATAAGCTGAGCATAGGTTGAATCCTCTTGCGAGTTAGGATCATAAAACACTTTTGTGTCATCAGTGTTTTTGTTCAATGTCTTACCGATTTCCTCGTCAAAATATCCACGCTTGCAGGCAAGGTCATGAGGGATGCGATAGCTGTTAATAGGGTCAATAATTCCGCCTGTTGACAATTGTGCCTCAAGCAAACGCATGCCATGGTCTTTCTTTATGAGGCCTTTGTTCATGGCTTCAAACAGAGACACCTTCTTTCCTGTATATGGATCTTTGTAGCCACTGACGGCTCTCTCTGCAGACAGAAGACGCTCATGAAGCTCGGGGCCCACAAGACCCGACTTAACAGCTTCATCAACAGTCACCCTCTCATTTTTGATGGGATCAATTACAAAACCAGTCGCTGCTTGAGCTTCAAGAAGGTTCGCCACCGTTTCTGGTGACAGTAATTCTTTCTTCATAGCTTGATAAAATGGCATTTTCTCCTTTGTTGGTTCATTCAAAAGTCCACCAATGCTGGGTGTTCCTTGAAGAGCCTTTTTCACAGGCTCCATCTCAGAGATCTCTTTCACTGTTGTTTTGCCGTTACTCAACTTGTTAAACAAGTCTTTGTTGATAATTTTAGACTCTAACAGCTCACTGGCAGACACTGGTGCCCTCAAACCCATGAACACATTTTTACTTTCCTTCTCCTTGTCTTCCACAACAGTGATGACAATTTTAAATATTTTCTCTACCGTGATCTTGCCTGTCTTGTACTGGCGAATCAAATCTCTTCTTTGCTCTTCGGTGAAATATTCAGAATTGATGACTTCCCAAATGGTGACAGTTTTGCCTTTAAACCTTCCAAAAGGCACAATGACGTTTGATGTGCTGAACACTTGTTTAGTCTCCAGATCTGTGTATGTTCTCTCACTCTGAGTGGCTTTCTCTGTTACTGGTAATATCAGCAGTCCCGTCTCTGCATCCTTTGTGCATTTCTCAAGCAACTGTTTGTAGGAGAGTGGCTCCTGAGTGCTTGGGTCAATGAATAATTTGCAATCATCACTAGGATCAGTGAGTTTCTTGTTCATGTCAGCATCAAACTGACCCTGCTTGTATGCAGTCTGCAGTTGCACTCTATGGCTATTGATCGGGTCAACAATGCCACCAGTTGCAAGCTGCACATCAAGGAATTTTGTGGCCGGCTCTTTTTCAATAAGGCCCATCTTCATGGCCTCAAAGAGAGAGATTTTGTCTCCAGTATATGGATCTTTGAAGCCAGTGGCTGCTCGCTCTGCAGAGAGCATCCTGTCATGCAGCTCGGGGCCAATTAACTCGGATTTAACTGCCTCATCCACAGAGAGAAGTTTATTTTTCACTGGATCTACAATGTACCCGGAAGCAGCTTGAGCTTCCAGAAGCATTGTGGCAGTGTTTGGAGTGATCTTGTTCTCTTTCAAAGCCTGATAGACACTAATTCTCTCTTTGGATGGAGTCAAGATACCTCCCACACAGCTCTGACCCTGAAGGCAAGATTTTACTTTATCGGTCTTTGCGAGGTCTTGCACTGAGACTTTGCCCTTTTTCAATTTGTCCAATTCCTTTTTGGTTAGGATGCCAATGTCATGAAGCCTTTCAGCAGGAACCTTCTCTCTTATTCCATCAAACGCAAACGGTGATTCTGCAACTTTCTTCGCTCCGTCCACTTCAACAGAGCCATTGAAGACTGTCTTCGTTGTTCCCACCATGGTCATGGTAACTAACTGCTCTTCAGGGACCACATCAGTCTGCACTTCAATCGTTTTGGAGGCAACCTGTTTGGTTGCACTTTGTTTGGAGGCACCCTCAAGACACTGAAGTTTCTCCCTGAGCTTTTGGTTTTCTGCTCCCAGCTGTTTTTCTTGATCAAGCCTTTTCTTTTCAAGCACTTCCATTTCTGTCTGCTTGTTTTTCATGTCTGCCTCAGCCTCCTTTTGTTTTTTAACCGCCGCATCCATAATGGCCTGTAGTTTCTTTTTCTCCTCTTCCATTAGCTTTTTCTGACGTTCTTGTTCATCTTTGAGAGCTTTGGCCTTCTTCACTTCATCCTCAAACTGTTTCTGGAGTTTCTTTTTCTCATCTTCAACAGCCTTTTCTCTTTTCAACAACAGTTCTCTCTCTGTGATGAAGGACTGCTGTATAATGGCCTTCTGTTGCTCTATTTGTTCTTTTTGGGTGTTCGCCATCTATTTGGAAAGAAGAAGAAACAAATCAGTTATTTGTCAAAGCAAAAAGCAAATAACAATAATTGCATGTAACTAAGCAATATTTAAAGTAATAGTTCAACATTTTTTAAATAAGCATTAGATTGAAAGATCCCTTTGGGGTGTCTGCATGCTATCTGAAGTAACAGTTAGCGGTTGCTTAGCATAGAGGCTGAACATATTCCTAGCCTGGCTCTGTCCAAAGTAAGAAACTGTGATAACAACATCCGATATCTTGCTATCTTTGAACTTGTCAGAGCCAGGATTGTCGTCTCCCCGTTATGCTAAGCTAACGTCTCCTCACAGTAGTTTCATAATTAGCGTACAGATATGAGAGATATCATGTTTTCATCTAACCCGCTGCAAGAAAGGGAATAAAAGTATTTCCCAAAAAGTTCTTCAATGTTTTCCCTAGTGACCATTTTAACTCTGTAGTATTGTGTTTTGTATGACATTCATATCAATTGCTGGATGTTACTTTAAGTCTCTGCCATTTACATGAAATGTTACATTTGCTTCCACACATACCGTAGTGTGTCTGATATGACTCTAAGGGGTGTGTCGGTTGACTATCTGTTTTATTTCATGAAGAAATACCTCGTTTGATTTGTTCTGTAGCTCCTCCGCCTCTTTTTTCAGTTTCTCCCTCTCTTTCTCAAGGTCAGCGATGGCTTCCTTCAATCCATCAGCCTCTCTGGTGCTCTGCAGCCTCTGTGTCTCCAGCTTCTGCACAACGGTTTCTGTGCTTTGTTTTTCAGTGTCTTTAAGGCGCGCTTTTGCTTCATCTGCTTGTTTCTTGAATTTCTTCGCCTCGGTTTCAGCTTTTGACTGAGCGTCACTGAGCTCTTTCACCTTCAGTTTCAGTGTGTCTGCCTCAGCTGAGACCTCAAGCTGCCTCTTCCGCTCAGCCTCTAATGACTTTTGGAAGCCCTCCGTCTCCTTATCAAGGCGCTGCTGGATCTGCTGTTTGTCCTCTAATAGTTTTCTAGCCTTTTCCTGTGCCTGATCTTTCTGCTTCTGGAGCTCCTGTGCCTCCGCTTTCAGTTTGGTTGCCTCTTGGATTGCCTGCATTTTCTCCTTAAGCATTTTTTCTGCAAGTGCCCGTTGTTCAGCCAAGTTGGACTCTGCAATCTGTCTCTGTCTGGCTGTTTCCTCAGCTTCCACACTTAGTCTGGCAGCCTCTTCTGCCAGGCTCTTCATCTTCCCTGCTTCCTCCGCAAGTACTTTCTGTGTTTTATCTTTGTCTTTCTTCATGAGGCTTCGATTTTGTTCCTCAATCTTGAGCTTAAGTTTAAGAAGCTCATCCATCTGGATTCTAACTTTGGCCAGTTCCTCCTCCACCTGTGCCTTCTGCTTGACGGCATCATTCACTTCCCCTTTGACTCGCTGAAGCTCCTCATCCAACAGAGCTTTTTGCTTATCAGTCTCATCCAGTCTGAGTTTAACCATTGTTAGTTCCTTCTCAACCTGAGACTTCAGCTTAAGAGCTTGTTCCGCTTCTTTTTTGTGCTTGGCCATTTCTGCATCTGCCTGCTTTTTCTGCTTCAGAGCTTCTGCCTCAGCTGCTGCTCGCTTGGATGCCTCCTCCTCTGCTGCTTTCTTCAGTCTTTCTGCATCTCTTTGAGCTTTGGCCTGTTTCGCAGCTTCCTCCTCTGCACGTTTCTTCTGCTTCTCAGCCTCTGCAGCTTTTTGTCGGAGCAAGGCAGCCTCTCTCTCTGCTTTCTCTTTAGCTTTCTCAGCTGCTTGGGCAAGTTGCTTAGCATTTTCAAACTCCTCTTTCATCTTTTGCTGAGCAAGGCTATCTTCCTTGTTCTTGCTGAGAACCTCTTGGGCCTTTTGCTCTGCAGAAGTGCATTTCTGCGCTGCCTCTTTGGCCACAATAACCTGCTTCTCTGCCTCCTTTTCAGCCTTTTCTTTTTGTTTATTTGCTTCATCAGCTTTTTTTTCGAGGCGTGCAACTTCCTCCTGGGCGGCTTTGCATTGTCGAGCCGCCTCTTCCTCCGCTGCAGTAATCCTCTTCACCTTCTCCTCAGATTCCTTCCTCTTCTTCTTTTCCTCTGCAGCAAGCTTTTTAAGTTTCTCGGCCTCTGCTTCCGCTTTGAGTTTGCTCTTCTGTGTCTCCTCAGCAATAACCTTCAGCTTCTTTAACTCATTCTCCAAATCAGACTTTCCTTTGGATGCTTTCTCAAAGTTGATCCTGATGATGTGAATTTCTTCTTCAACAATCTTCTTTTGCCTCAGAGTTTCTTCCACGATACTTTTCTGCCTCACCAGCTCAGAATCAGAGGAGCTCTTTAGGTGAATGATTTTCTCTTGTATGTCATGTTTATGCTGAGCGGCTTGATCTTCCAGCAGCTTCCTCTGATAAGCTTCGTCCTCGGCTTTTCTTTTCAGTCGTTCGTTTTCTGCTTCTTTAGCTTTCAGAGCGATCTCCGCCTCAGTCCTCAGGCGAGTTGCCTCGTTAATGGCAGCCAGCTTTTCTTTGAGGATGTTCTCAGCCTCCGCTCTCTGCCGGGCTGCCTCTTCCTCAGCAGTCTGCCTCTGCTTCTTCGCCTCTTCAGCGACTGATCTCAGCCTGGTCGCTTCATCAGCAAGTTGTTTCATTTTCAAAACTTCAGACTCAAGAAGCTGCTTACTCTTTTCTGTGTTGGACATCGTCTTCTTTTCAGTTTCAGTTTTCATCTTCAGAAGAGAATCCATTTCACTTCTGACTTTAGCCAGCTCTTCTTCCAGTACTTTTCTCTGCCTTTCGGCGGCACTCACCTCCTTTTTCAGACGCTGGAGCTCATTATCCAACAGACCCCTCTGTTGTTCGGCATGGTCAAAGTCAGCCTTCAGTCGAATGCACTCCTGTTCTGCAGAGAGCTTTTGCTGGGCTACTTGTTCTGAAAATGTCCTTTGTTTCTCCAACTCTTTCTCTGCATTATCCTTCTGTTTCAAAGCAGCATCTTCAGCTTTAGCCCTTTTTTTGGCATCCCGCTCTGCTTCGACTTTCTGCCTCTCTGCCTCCTCTTGAGTCTTGCTCTTCTTTTGGGCTTCCTCTTCGGCCTGCAGCCTCAAGCGGAGAGCCTCATTGGCTTTCTGTCTCCATGTTTCAAGCTCTTTCTCTGCCTGCTCCCTGGCTTTCTTAGCTTCCTCTTGTTGTTTCCTGAGTTGTTCAGCTTCCTCCTGCAGCTGGAGGACCGTGCCTTGCTCTTTCTTGAGGGATTCCTCCAGTTTGGTTGCCTTCACGTTGAATGACATGGAATGGGTTTGCAGCTGTGTAGCAGCACTCTTTTGTGCCACTTCCTCTACTACCTTGATCTGCCTCAGTTTCTCCTCCTCAGCCTGTTTCATGCGTCTCTCTGCCTCCTCGGCTTGCATTTTGAATTTCTGCAGGTCATCCAACGCCTTCTGCTTCTGCTTGGCGGCCTCTTTTTCTGCCTCAGATTTACGTTTCAGCTCGTCTTCTGCATTTTTCTTTTTCTGAGTTTCTTCGGCCACCTGCTTGCGGAGCCTTTCTGCGTCCTCCTGAGCAGCTTTCCTGAGCTTCTCCGCCTCAGCTGCCTTGTCTCTGAGCTGCTGTAGCTCCGACTCAGCAGTTTTCTTCTGTTTTATTGTCATCTCTAGCTGGATGCGAATTGTGTGGATCTCCTCCTCGATTTTGGTATGACTGACCAGCGCATACTCAAGCTGCTGACTCTTGGACTTGATCTCCTGCTCTGACAGACTCTTCAGATGATGCAGCTCGTGCTGTATGTTTTGCTTCTGTTGCTCAGCGTCCACGGCAACATCTTGCCTCTTGCTGGCTTCTTCTTTCATCTTCAACTTCAGCTCCTGGGCTTCTTGTTCTGCTTTAATCACAGACTTAGCTTGAGCTTCAGCTAACTGTTTCTGTTTATCTAACTCGGCTTGTATCTCTGCCATCTTTTTCCTCTCCTGTTCTTTTAGTTTTTCAGAAGCTTTCTGTATTAGTAGAAGCAAAAAGGGAGTAAAGGAAATTGAGAAAATGTTAGGTGTTAGACTTCAAAATGACATTTCAATATTAATAAAACATGTAGGTACATGAATATGTAAATACATGAATATATTACAGTTACATTTTTTAAATACTGTATTGGGAAATGATTGTCAGGTTATTTTAATGTGTGGCACACAGAACGACACTTGACTTTACAGCACAGCACTTCACTTTGCTTTCATGCAGTTGAGGTATTTCAATTTATTTTTTGTTTAATATAAGCTACAATAAAACCTGGCAATATTTATATATACAGTGATGTAAAGACTTTTTTTGAGCAATATATAATTAGGTGAATGTAATCGTAATGATTTCATACTCAGTACAAGTTTTGTTAAAATGTGCGGAATGTGTTGCTGCTATAAAATGTTTAATATTTGGGTTTCTAAAGGAACAGTCTTGTATAATTCAGTCACTATTTGATACTTAGGGTTATACATGTATTTGTGTTTCCTTAATCTTTACATTCTTAAATTAACCAGTTGAGTCCTGAGCCTGTTTTTCAGGCCTCAGGCTCGAAAATGACATTCCCAGAACAATTGACTATATCTTTACTTCTAAAAGGGGTAAATTAATAATCTTTTTTCTCAAAGCAATGATAAACCTGTGAGTTGGATGTAGAAAAGTCAGAATCAATATAGAATGTTTTTATTTTAAAGTGGACCTATTATGCTATATTGGAAAAACATATATTGTAGGGCCATACATATACAAAACATGTCTGTGAAGTTTTTTGCTTAAAATACCAAACAGATCACCCATTGTAGCCATGCCTCATACTGCTCATACCTCTCTTTTGAAGCCCTGTTAGAAAAACGCGGATTTTCGGTCCTTAGCTTGAAAAAAAAAAAAAAAAAGAGGAGGCGGAGCTAATGCCTGATCAGAATTCTACCGGAGATAAAGTTAAATTCTGCTGTGATGAAACGCCATCCTGTTCTAAACCATATCAAGGATTATTTTTGAAACAGTATGGAGCTCAAATGCTTTTTCTCTTGCGGGTTTATCACAAGGTGAGTTCCTTTTTTTATTTCCTGCTTTTTAAAAACACATGTGCTCTACACAGTACAGGTTAGCTCTGAGTGTTAGCGAGGCTTGCTAATGTAAACAAAGACGAGATTACGTCCAAAACACGTCAGGCATTGTTTCTGATAGCAATTTTCTGTGGGTCTGCCGCCGATTTGACGTCATATCGGCAGCAAATCTGTGTCCGTTCGTTGTACCCCCGTTTTTAAAAGATTTGGGTACGGAGGAAAAGAGAAAGGGTAAGAAAATGTAAATTATAGTGTCTGTCCAAAAAGAAAATCATTACTTATAGTGAAAACCACCCTTGAATGATGGGATAGTAGACTAAAAGCTTTAGGAATCCAAACTATAACATATAATAAGTACCCTGTATCAAGATTGATGCAAAACAAGTGACATTTGACCTTTTTAGAGAGATTTAGAAAAAAAACACTTCTGGGGTCATTTGGGTGCATTTTCCATATCTCTGGCCCCCCTCGGTCCATTTTGATGATTGACACCTCTTTTTAACCGTTAGAGCCAATAGAATCGAGGGGAAGTTCCTAAAATCCATCCAAACATTACCCATTGGTGAATGAGTGCTGCGTAGCCAGAATGCCCCGGAAGCTGTCATACACTCTAGCTATTGTAGCAGCTAATATGAAATCTCCATTATTGACATACAAATGGAATGATGGATTATCAGTAACCATTTCAAAGTGACACAGACACATTGGATTGACCTATGGATTAACCTTCAGTAGCGGTTTTCTCGTTTTAATGCCATTGAACACAACTTTTGATCAGAAAACAACAAAGGTAAGACGTTTTTAGCCGTTTTGGCTCCGTAAAGCACATTTTGTTGTTGTTGTTTGTTGTCGTTTCGCCGCGAGTTCTGATCGCTCAGTGATGAATCTGTGGAATCTCAGTTTGCTAATCGATATCTTGTTTATGCAGATCCGATAAGTAATAAGGGTATTTTACCTTGAGTTCTGTGCTAAGTGCGTTAGCATTTCAGAGCCTTTGTTATTACCCTTTTGTTTCGTTTAGCTAAAAATGGTTGATATTGTCTGAAAGCTGAGTTTGTTCTCGTTAAGTGGGTATGACACATTCATAGTTTGTTAAATATTAAGAAGCCCTCAGATGCTGTTTCTTGTAAGGTGTTGCGTTTTTCCCCAGCCCGCGGGGCCGTGGGGTTTAACTGGTTTAAAGCAGCTGATTGAAAAATCATTAAGGATATAAGCAGGAAATAAGGAAGAATAGCATATAGTGATGCAGCAAACACAGCATGATTTGATGTAACACAAAGAAAGCTTGGATTAAAATGAAAGTGACCAGACATTAATCCAAGATCAGGGTACATTTAACTCTGACAACAGATAACATCAAGACATGAGTTCTACTCTTTAGAAGTGGGCATTGCATTGTGTACAAATCAGAAGGTCCAACACTTTAGAAATCTTTCATAATGATCAATAATTCATCTGGTTCAGGATGGTTATTGCTGGTATATTTGCATCAACATCCTCGATAGGTTTGATTTTTGAAATCTGAGGTTGAAGATAAAACAAGTGGTCATTCTGTCGATAAGAAAAATAGTTGTTACTTAACTCAAATTAATTGTTAGTTATCTTAATATATTTCTTTTAAAAGCAGAACAGTGAAAAACATTTTCCAATTGCAATTTCTGATTTTATTTTTAACTTTTTGACAAATAAAACAACATATTTAAGATGTAACTGCAAATTGTGATTTGAATAATTTCATAAGTTTTGATTTAATATACTAAAAGATTAATTTAATTAATCATGATTTGCAGCCCCTAACAGTATTGATAAAAAATACACGTCCTTAAAGAGTGCCTTTTTGTCAGATAATTAAATGAAGACAAAATAATTACATAAACTGGCTTGCACATTTCGATGAAACGTTGACATCTACACTAGTAAGGCAGATCATGCTTACAGGAACCTGATGCCAATTGATCAGAGAAACAATTATATCTTACAATTATGAAAGGTCTCCTAAATGCCCTGAACCTTCCTTTGACTATACAAAAGAGCCTGATGAAGAGATGGATGACATGAACAGAAAGGGTCTTTTTTTATGTTTTGAAATACCTGGTGCTTTGGGGGTAAATTCATCTCTTAAGCGTGCGATTAATACTCATCATGACAAAGCACTGGCAAGCAGATCAAAGGGATCAAATACAATAGAAAGTTAGAAAATGAAAAAAAGGGGGAACAAAGTAAAAGCTAAGGAAGAAAAAAACATATCTAAGAAGGCAGGTAGCCAAACAGAAATCACAAGTGTGTGTGATTTCAAGAGGAAATAAAGAAGCAAAGACGTAATCAAGCAGTGTAAAATGTAACTGATGCAGCATGTGTCGTATGTACAGACTATGTGACATGAATTGACTAAATAGACAGAGGAATGAGCGACATGTACTGTAGGGGGGATATGATGTGTTGACACCGTTTGCTTCACCACTGAAGGCTCTGTAAATAATCTCTGAGATTTTCTTAAGCACACATTTTGGTATTATTTAATGACAAATGATTTCCCATACATCACTCAGTTAACAGATAGGAGTTGCATTGTTTGTGTTAGAGTTATTTGACAGGAACCTGCTGCTGCACAGGGTTAATGTGTGTGTTTACCTCATCGTCCTCCAGGCGGCGCTGCGTCTCTGTGATGAACTTAATGTACTGACTGGTGAGAGTCATCAGCTCACTGTAGCGGGTTCTCAGAGTTACATACTGGAAAAGATGCAGTGTATTTACTTTACACATGTTATATCAATGTGTCTCACTCTTTATAGTACATTTTGTTCCCAGGATTATGTATATAACATTTAAATACTTTTTGTTATGAGCAGACAGTCATACTAAACTGAACTTGAGGTGTTTGCTCTTCTCATGTGTGACGTACCTCCTGGATGATGTTATCAGTAGCACAGTCCATTTTGGGTTTCTTTAAAGGAGATGCCATGGGATCCTGGAGGGCTTTGTAAGTCAAAATCTGGAGCTCATAATCCTAAAAAGAGAAGGAAAAGGTTAATTGAACCATAAAAAAAACCTTATTGTTGTAAAGCTGGAAATATAAGTACACACCTTGACTGAATCGATGTAAGCCTTTGCATTTTTCTGGCAACTGTCAATCTTGTCCTTGTTTTTCTCAATCTCTTCCAGGAGAGTCTGGAAAAATAAATGAAACCATTATAACCAGACAACACTCAAATATTAAAAACATGTTGTTATTGAAATAACAGCGCATTCAAAAAAAATTATGAAGAAAGAAGAAAAAACATAGCTACTACTCTAATCATTATGAGACTTCAGTACTCTATTTTTAGATTCTATATTCTCTTAGTCATATCCACAACCGCTAATTCTCAGACTCCTTTAAAATGCAACAAAATATAGCTAAGACCTAATAAGAAATATAGAAAAAAACCAGTAAAACAATAAAAATCCAGAGTTTCATAGGAATTCAAGACATGGTTAAATGTGTCCCATGAGTGTGACCACCAGAGGGCATACTGACTCTGGCTCCCTATCCCACACACATGTTCTTAACAATACCTTCTCCTCTGCCAGCTGCTCCCTGAGAGCCTTGCTGCCTCCGATGGGCACAGCCTGGATCTTCTCCTGCCTCTTTCTGGCCTCTCCCAGCCAGTGGATGAGCCACTCGTAGCTCACGTTGTAGGAGTTCATGTGGCGCCCGAGGAGGTTGAGCTCCCGCTGCCTCATGTCCATCTGAGCGAACACGACCTGCCAGCGCTCCAGCAGGCTGCTGACCAGCTGACGGTAATGCTCCAGCTCGGCGTCGCGCTCGCTGTGGATCCTCGTCATCTTGTCGTTGATGGTCGACGCTTTCCTCAGCTCGTCCTGCAGGCGGTCGAATATAACCTGGTCGGCCTCTACTTCGGCACGCATTGACTGTGACGCAAAAAGAACAAGTTATCATCAAGATTATACAATTCAATATTTAAAATGACTGTCTTTATGAAAAGAAACATACCTTCAGCTGACTACGCTGCTCCTCCACCTCCTTCTCATTCTCTGGAACTTTGTTAACATCAAGCAGACGACTCTCGTAAGTCTTCAGCGCGTCTTCTGCTTCTTTAGTGTTCCTGATCACCACGTCAATGGTCTTCAGCCTGTAATCAAGATGTGTTCACATTAATAAAATAACACATTAATACATAACACATTAATAAAAAGGCACAAATCCAGCTGTGAAATAACCAGGATGTGCTAGGAGTCACAAAGCCTCACTTGTCCAGGTAGACGGAGGAGAGGCCGTAGACATGGTCCATCTTCCTCAGCGTGACGTCCAGCTCGGAGCGCAGCATGGGGGCGGAGCTAGTCTGCTGTGGAGAAGCCAGAACCTCCTCCGTCTTCTCAGAGATGGAGTTCAAGTCTTTCTTTAAGCCCTCCAGCTCGGACTGGACTTTCTGTCATTGAGAAAAAGGCAGATGGTTTAGTGACCCATTATTAAAGCTATATGTTTGCATGTATTATCGTTTTTTTTGGTTTAGTTGGGATGTGTTACGAGATATTACAAGAGTTTTAAACATAGTAACTAAGTAAATGAAGCACTACAATGCTAAAAAAACACCTCCACCCTTCAAAGACTGCAAGCACACATTCATATAAACACAGATTTCTTGTTTATCTATTTTAACATCTATTTATTAACATATATGTACATTTTGTAGATTTATAAATGTTGTTAATATGTATATTTACAGTTAATTAGATCTAAGTAGGGCCTTCTCTTTGCTGCTACTACTGGTTTGATAACTGCTTTTATTTATTTGTTCACATACTTTCACTGCATTGAGAGAAGGGTTAGGGAATTCCATTGTACCTAGTGTTATGGCAATACAGATATTCTGATTCTAGTAGGAACTCTTTAGGTTATTTAGGTCATTCCCTTTCCTTCTTGACTTTGTGTTCATGTTTTTAAACTGAGTTTCTTACCATTTGCTCTGCAGTCTTCATGGCGCAGGCTTTCAGAGGCTCCTTGTCCACAGGCTGGCGGAGGCGTGTCACTGTTCTGTTCTCACATCCCTCCAGCCTGAGGCGGAGGTCTTTGATCTGCGTCAGGTAAGTCTTGCACACCGACTCATCTTGCTCTCCTGGTTGGATTGAAATAGAATATTCATTATTATTTTGCAGAAAATTCCAACTCTGGATTTATAAACCGGATGTTGATCAAAATCAGATTTTGCATTGCGTGTAAGCTATAGGTTTTAATAACTAGCAATCTGCATACAACATGCCATATTCCAACAGGCACAGTATTAGTTTTTTTTAACAGGACATTTTAAAGAATCATTTGCATTTTGACTTAAACATTTCTATATAGTACTTCAAACACAATAATATGAATATATAATAAGAACTTTAGTACAATAACATACTTAGATTTTTTAATGGATTTATGTCACACTGTACATGTTTGAATGGTCCCATGATTATTCGTGTGGTTAATTAATCAGTTATTTGATTGAATCATTCAGTGATAAAGATTGTAGATCAGCTGCAGTGAAACCATGCACACAGAGAGGAAGGCAACGGTGAGTGAAGTTAGGAGGGATACCGGGATCAGTGAGGATGATGAATGATGAAGGTGATTTAAGTTAATAAAAAAAGAAATGACAACACAACAGCGTTCACACACATTCCTGATCAGCCAATCAAAAGCTGCGACTGTAACTGTGGACCTTACCTGCTCTGGGGGGCACATAGCCTGCAACGTGAATCCAACAGTCAACTTCCACACAAATGACCATCACAAATGTATGAGAACTTATTCAATGAGAAAATGTCAAAATTAAATAAATGAATAAAGAATGTGCCTTGTCATCCCTATCAGACCCATGTTGATCATGTTTGGGGACAGGTTGGAAAGTGAACAGTACACACCTTGTTCTGCAGAGCTGACCATGGTGTTGTAGTGCTGGTTGGCTTTGTTGTAGTTGGACTCCACCTGCATGCGGTCCTCCGCCCCGAACGTCTCAGAGTCCTGGCTGTCTCTCAGGAAGTCCTGGTAGTGCAGCTCCAGGTTCCTCAGGGCCAGACGGTACTCCTCCACCCTTAGGGTCTTAAACTGCAAGGGTGCAAGGAAGATGCATGTTATAAACATTGTGAAAACAAAAATATAAATCACAAAACTCGGTGCCTTTTTATTTAAATCAATCATTTCCAGTACTTTTAGGAATTCTGTATGTGTAGAGCAAATCATTTTCTCCTTCTCTAGCAAACAATCAACACAAATATATTGTCAATTTGTCCTTTTTAAAAGTCATTTTTGTCTACTTAGTACTTACCAGCTTTCATACTTATTATGTACAAATGAATCTTATTTAATGTAAAAATCTAGGAGGAACAGTAAAAGTAGCCTTCATCTGATCCATATGCTACACATATTATTATAGGAATTAAAAGGATCAGGTATACTGGTACAAACAAACAAAATTACTATGCTTTTTGACTTTTTCCAGTTTTACTGAATGTGAATCCCACAGTCCAAAATAGTATTTTTACAAGGAACCATAAGCATATACTGTATATCGTGTAAATTCATGACTTTAATATTGAAAGTTCTGAGTTGTTTTTGTGAAATATTACCCCTTTCCCAGCTCAGTGTTACTATTGTATTTAAAGTATTAAAGTATTTTCTTTACCTTACATGGCCCTAATGCACCATTGTACTTTGGTAGCATTTTACATTGATGTTTAATTGAATCAAGTCGCTGTTCTTCAGGGATTGTATGTCAACCCAAATGCAGTTCCTTAGCGTGTTATTCTTTCTCTCATATAGCATATCCTGTGTCGTTACCATGGTGACGTTCCAGGTTTTGATGATGTGTATGTCTCTCATCAGGTACTGATAGGACAGCATGCTCTTCATGTCCAGGAACATGTTCTGCCACATGGTGTGCAGCCGCTGCAGGTTTCCATCCAGTCTGAGGAAGGGAAGGTGGAGGTTAGCACTCACTGACAAACTGTGCATGTGAATTTAGATTTTTAGGAATCAATACGGGTGAATCTTAACTCACCCGGCGACACTGTTCACAGCGTCCTTATTGGTGGGAGGAACCAGGAAGCAGATGGAGGGAACAGACGACTCGTTGCCTTTATCATTCAGCACCCTCCACTTGTAAGGCTGCGAGTTGTTCAACAGAGCGCACTCGTCTCCTCTGTGGACGGTGATCTGAGAGAGAAACACACCAGTCTGACTGACTTCATCTGCTACTGATATCCCTGTAATGTACTGCTGTTTACTGACGATATATAGCCTTCATTAAAAGTCAACTCATTTATATTCAATCAGGAATTTGGCAAATCAACTTTATTTAACAATTCCTTTTTGCTTTTAAATGTGTGTTTTCTTTGATTTTTATGCATGCATAATTTCTGTGCATGTCCCAAAAGAATTATCGGAAATCAGTGTTTAAGAGTTTGGTAATAATACAATTCAAAGGGTAGATAAGTGGAGGGCATGAGGCTTGTAATTGGTTAGAACTTCTTTGATGTGCAGTCGAGAACATTTAACAATTGAATCTGTGTCGTCCTGTTATCTTTAATTTAATTATATTTGAGTTATTAGTGTTCTTCCTATTGTTAGGGAAATAATTGTCCTAGACTCCTAGATATGACGTGCATGACCAACCCTGACGTCTGTTATCTCCTTTAAGGAGATAGGCTGCTTCAGCCGTAATGTTGTTGTTCCCATTCTATGACCACATATTGTTTATTGATGTGGGTACACTGGGACACTTCCTTCTCTTTGTTTGTGGACTCCAAGGTGTGAAATCTTTGAGGCCATAAGTGTCAGACGCAAGTAACTCAGTGTTCCCAACTGTTTAGACTATCTCCTCAAATATGTTGATTACTCTCTGCGAAACCAGTTAAATAAGTTAAATGAGAGAGAGGCGCTCCAGAATTGACGTGGCAACTCTACCGTGAAGTCAGAACCTCTGGCTCTTGGACTTGTGATGTGAATTCTCCGGCCGAAGCTCCAAATAAACCATCAGTGTTTGACATCAAAGCTCCTGCTCTTCCCGTGTCTCTTTTCTGAGTCGGTGACTCCCACTGCATTGCTGCTACACAGAAGTTTCCCTTACACCTATGTCTTCTGGCAGAATGTGTGTTTATATGAAAAAGAAGTGATGCAGGAATAAGTCCTAAACACTTATCTCAAAGTCCCATGCTTGAAAAATCCCATGCCAACTTCCAGGTTAAGAACATGAACTGAGTTTTGTTTTTTTCCTGAATGCAAACACCATTCGATGCCTACCTCCATTTGTTTGAAGTCGCATACAGCCTGGATGGGCTGCTTGCCCTTTATGGCGGTGGCAGGGTTACGTGGTTTCAGCTGGATGATGGTCTTGGCTCTTCGCTTCAGGCCTTCCAGGTGGGTTTGGAACTCAGTCAGTTGTTCTTTGTCATCCTGTGAAGTACACAGAGTACAAGAAAGCGTTAACAGAAGAACAAACAGCTATCTCTACTCCATCAAGGACCCTCTTCACCCTTAAATCAACAGATATTGTATATGTTCCCCAGTTGCACTTTTCCACATTATAATAACAGTGTCTTGATGTGTTTGCCATGTAAACAATATCATGAACCCACAGCGGCGTCCTGCAGGAGATCTTCCAGCCGTGTGACTGTGACGGAGCGGTCGCAGGTGTACTTCCTCTTCGTCGTGTCCTGCATCTTTTTGATCTTGTCCTCTGCCTCCTTCACGTCAGAGAAAAACTGGACAAGGAAGAAATTGGAAGAGGTTAAGTTGCAGCATTCAGAACTTGCCCAACGAAAAACAGAAAGGTTTGCAACATAAATACTGATGAACAGGTGAGCTTTGACTCTTAATGGGTAACCTGACCCCATATTTGTTCAGACAGTTTTTAAATGCTGAAGTCCTGCTGTGTAAGTTAGTAAACATACTTGGTAGTATGCGGTATTTTCTTTCAGGTGGGTTTCTACACAGCAGCACAGCTGCAGGAGCCAACTCCACTGAGTCTGCAGAGCTCCAGTGAAGGCCTGAGGAGGGGGTGTAGAGAGAAAAGTGAGGAGGACAAACAATACCAAATGTCAACATTTCAAAATAAAAATATCTACAATTTTAGCAAAAGAAGATTTTGGATCTGTTTTAGCTGACTGATACTGCCTAAATGGAATTAAATAATTTCTTCAAAAGACCTTATACTCATTATATTAAATATATTTTGTTATTCTTTTATTATATTTATACAAGAGGCTGTGCAAAGAAATGGTATGCTTATTGAAATAATTTATATATGATGTCAGGGAATCATTTCGCCCTACATGTTTACCTTTTGCCCTCTGACGCAGCTGACCAGCCTTGAGCAGCCGCTATCTCCCATAAGGAGGGGCTGCCCTAGCATATTGTTGATGTTACCAGTTTGTGACCGGGCAACTCTCGGTCAGAGATAGTTATTGTTGAGGGACACCTGGAACACATCCTTCTCGGGGTGTAGATGACCCCGAGCCATAAGCGACAACAAATGTGATTCAGTGTCCTCAGCTGTTTAGTCTCTCTATTGAAGAATGTTGATTATTACACTCTGAACTAGTTAAAACCTGGAGCTACAGGAGGGTCTTCAGAATTGATTGTGGCATCTCAACCGTGTGGTCAACTCGTGGCCCGTGACATGTCTTGTGAATTCTCTGGCCGAAGCTCCAAATAAACCGTCATTGTTTGCCATCAAAGCTCCAGCTCTCCTCGTGTCTCTCTGAGTCCTGACTCCTATTGCTTCAGAAGTTTCCCCCACATATGATGTAGAATAATTGACCCATATATTATTACATTTCTTTCTTACCACACATCTGGGATTTAAAACCATTTAAAAAAAATACTATTTACTAAAAGTCTCACTTCCCTTTATCACATTCATGAAAGAGTTTATAGAATGGAATGTGTTAATAATGACTAAACAGCATAGTATTACTTAAATGGGGATGGGGCTCTGTTGGATATTGTGTCTATCCCACTCCATCTGGGATTTATTATATTAAATATAACTTTAAAGACCAATAAAACTACAATTGAATATGGTGATTTAGGCTCTAGTAGTCAAGCTATCTAGATAAATATAATAATCGTACCTCTACAGTCTTCCTGGCTGGGTGTCCGTCCCTCAGCAGTTTGTCTCCTGTTGCCTGGACGACGCTCACCTTCTTCTCCCTGAGCTCCAAGTCTCTCATCAGACCCTGGAACAAAGAGGGAAGAAAACTCAGAAGGACAGCACTAGAAAGGTCTGTGAGTAAACCTCATTAGAGCATCACGCTGTTCTGTTACCGAGTAGTTGTCTTTCTTGGCCGTCATGTTGGTGTTGCGTTCGCTCCAGTCGTAGTTCACCTCCTCCTCCTCCTTCTCATTCAGCCACATCAGCTCTTTGGTGGCAGCGATGACGAAGGCGTGCAGCTGGTCCAGGGAGTGTAGCCGGGCCTTAGACGCGTTCTGCAAGAGAGGACAAAACAAAATGAGGCAATATGAGGGACAGAAAGACAGAGGAGACATCATGGCTTTAGGAAAGCTCAATTTCTACTGGCTGCTGAACAAAAAATATAAAAGTCTATCCAAGATTTCTGCATCTTTTTGTATTTCTTTTATTGCATTTTTTGTTACTTACCAGGAGCTTGCCATACTGCAGCTCCAGTTTTCCCAGATAGTCGCGATAGGCACCTTTACTGGCAGGTGAGATCTGACTCTGGAACAGGGGGAGGAAATAAGAAATGTTAAAAATAATGTCAAAGTCAAAGTAGCAATAATTATAATAAAAAAAAAAAATACTTCTATTAGGTTGATCCGTTAAAAATGAACTGTGTTTGTAGAGTTCTCTACACAATAGCAGCACGATAACTGTATATTATACAAACCTACAAAGAAACTAAATAAAGAAATGGATGATGGTTAAGTAAAAGAAAAACATAAAATAAAATAATAACAATAAATCCTCATATCAAATAAAATGTTCCACTTGCCAATATGAGTCCAGAAAATAACAATCACCCATGCTACTAGCATGGGTGATTGTCAGATGTACTCCTTCATTTATAAAAGTATCTACGGTTTGAGTAGAGATTCTTTGACATTTCTTGAACCATATTACCATGCTTCTTTACCTCCCCAGATAAAACACCTCTCTGCTCTATCTGAAACATCTCCTCATGTTTATGTCAGCAGTCTGTACCTCATCGGCCTTGGCCCTCTGGATCTTGGAGTGGAACTCCTCCACGGACTGGTGCAGGCCGCGGTGGCTGCCCAGCTGGGACTCCACGGTGGGCAGGTCTGAGCCCCACTGCCCGTCATCCACCCGCCGCTGGTTCTCCTCCACCCAGCCCAGAAGATCTTGGATGTAGCGCATGGTGACTTCATCCAGCTCGGGCCTCACCCTCATGGGGGCCTGCTGCAGGGTGGTGACCTGGGCGGTGTGGATCTGAGTCATGGGGATCTGGGAGGTGTGGATCTGAGTCATGGGGATCTGGGAGGTGTGGATCTGGGTCATGGGGATCTGGGAGGTGGTGACGCCGGACTTCAGGCGCAGGTTGTACTCGCTGCGGAGGTTCACCAGCCTCTCGTGGAGACGATACACCCTGGAGCCGGGGAAAAATACAGAATGTCAATTTATTCATTAATTAGTCCACAGGAAATACATTTGATGATGAAATAAATGTCTTCAAGTAAAAATGCTAAATATTTACAACAAAAAAATGTCTCTGTTTTATATACAATTTATTGTTGGGCTTTAGACTATTGGTTCTAGGCATTTCACCACAGTGATATATTATTGATTCAACCATAAGTAATTCATAAAAAAAGGTAAATTAGTCGATGAATAGATGAATAGAGTTCTGCAGGACTTAAGTGTTTTTGTAGATCAACCCGGATTTGAACAGTTTCCTTGTTCTTGACAAAAAATCCAAACTAACTCTTTCATTTGATCTGGATTATTTAGCAACACACTCCACCTACAGTATGTCACACGAGTCTAACGTCACCACCGCTAAGCGAAAGGCGGACTGATCTAAGGACGTTTAATGTCCCATCAAAAGGTCAACAACAACTTTCTTTTGAGACACGTAAAAACTTTTAGATTTAAAAGAAAGGTATTAATAGAACCCATTACTGAAGCACTATAGTGATAACAAAATGATGAATTAGTTGTCCTCATGTCAAAGGTTAATCATTTGCAATGATATAAGCTAAACTAGTCACCTGCGATACATCTGTTCAGCCTGAAGGTGGCGCCCGTCTTTGAGCAGCTGAACATCATTGAAGAGGAAGCGGATCATTCCTTCTGCTTTCTCCAGATCTGCCTCCATCTCTGCGGTGTGCTGAGCAGGTTTCCCTGAGTTCATCATCCTCATGTCCTGCAGCACAGACACAGGTTACAGCTCTGCATGTGGTCCAAATCCATTTGTACTCATCGTATATGATTTGGTCTGTCACAGATGTTTGTGTCTCACCATCTGCAGCAGAGTCTCCACCTGGTTCAGCTGCTCCTCACACACCCCCGACTCCATCTGGACCTTACTGACGACCCTCTGGAGTTGCTCCAGCCTGCAGAGGGAGGGCAGGGAGGACAAAGGTCAAACACATTTAATAAAAGGTAGACTATTTACACATTTCAGCCTAATGTGAAGTGATTTATTACAATGCATGGACAAAGTAACAAATAAAGAAAAGCACTTACTCTGTCTTTGGGCGCAATATATGCTTTAACGCATATCCCTGATTCATGAAAGCCATGTTAGAGCTCTGTCTGTCCACTAAAGTAAAGATGAGGTTTTAAAAACTCTCCACAGAACCCAAACTAAAAGCTACGCCCTGGCAATCTTGTGATTAAACAGACAAATGTATTAGTGACTATCAGATGACCATATTATTGCGAGGTTTCCGTGGCAATGAGGCGGTTGTCATGTGTTGGTCTTTTTTTTTGGTGATTTTTACTTTCCATCCCACAAACACAGTTTCATCTCTTCTTTTTCTTTTTCTGCCGAAGTGGACTTTTTCTTAAGGAAATGAGTCATCCTCACACAGTAAGCGGTTGAGTAGTGATTCATTTCTCATAGTTTTTTATATTTCTTGTGGTTTTTAAATGTGAGGTTTTGTTTTGGCAACATAGCATGTGATGAGGTTTGGGCCGTGGTGTTACTCACCTCTCAAATTCTTTCCTGAGGAGACGCTCTCTCTCCAGGATGGCGACGTGCAGGCGACCCCATTCCTTCTCCACGTCGAAGGGGTGGTAACCGGGAGGCACTTTGACAAGACCGGCCTGAACTGCACCCTGAAGAGTATGACACAGATTAGCTGAAACTGACTAACTGTTATTTTTAATGATCAATTCATAATTTTATCATATTGTTCACAAAATGTCCGAAAAATATCTGTTTGAATTCTCATATGGTATAATTTTGTGGTGATACATCAACAGAATAACTCTGACGGTCCTTGGAGTACAAAAAAAAAAAAAACGAAGCTTCAAAAAGTGACACCTCATCAAATTCAAATGTCTCTAAAAGTCTCTTTAACATAAAAAAGTAATAGGTACAGTAGAGCATTATGGAGCCCACATTTTTGATCAGTTATGAGAGTTTTGGGCACTTGGAAAAGGTTGTATCGATAGATTCCATAACACCCCTGTCTTTTTCCATGTAGGTGGGTGCAGGTCTTATTCTGTAAATGGCAGTGGAAAACAAGGCTGCACTATAAAACATAGAATACTAATTCACCCTGTACCTGCTTGTCTGAGCATGTTCAGCACATACTGCAAACACGGCTATACTTAAACATGCCTATGGAGTGTAGCTGCTGATGGAACTCACTTCAAAAGATTTGAAGATGTGTTTGGAGCGGTTCTTATCAGACTCTTTCGCAGGAAGCTCTGTTTCCTTAAACTTCAGAAACTGACGCCAAAGAACCTGCAAATAAAAGAGATGAATGAGAACGCTTCATCGGCACTGTCATCGTGTCATTTCGCTGTTCAAAAATGTTTCTTTAGGTCTTAACGCCCAGACCCCCTCACCTCAATCTCCTCGTAGCTGTTGGGGAACTTCTTCTCCTCGAACACCATGATGTGATGTCTGATCCACTGCAGCAGCATGGTGACCAGCTCATAATACTCCTGCCAACGCAGCTCCAGCTCCTGCAACACAGACCATTTACAAATATTTGATTTATTACACAGCATTTCTGAAGCTATTGTTGTTGTGACACGTTCTTTCAACAAATCTTCTTCGTAAAGGGATTATAAACCTAATGCTGTAATGTCTTTATACTGTCATGGCTTAAAGGCTGACTGTACTTACATTGTGTGTGGAAATATGGTCATCTGTACTTGTCAATCCTCATTGCTTTGATACACTTGGACCCTTGATCAATGGCATTTAAGCTATGCTTAAAATATTGATATTACTAAGAATATATCTTTCATAAGTTCATAGTTTCCTTCTCTCTGGTGTGAAATATCTTTGCAGTGATTTAGAGGAAAGAAGAACTGACGATGAGGAAGAGGAAGAGGAGGACTCACGTTGGCTTTGACACCCTCCTGAACGTCTGGTACCCTGGGCATGGCATCGTACAGAGAGGAGACATATGTAATGATGGATTTCTCATCAGGGTGAAGCACATCAACATCTGCAGAGGGAGGGAATAACAATGTTTTTTTTAAATGGTTATTTCTTTTTAACTGGAAGCTGGAAAAAGCAATTCACACAGGCTCTAATATTCCCTGAGTAGAGGCTTTCAGGGAGGTATTGAACATGTGACTGCTCTCACCTTCGGGGTCCAGCAGTCTGGTGACGCCCAGGTCTCTCTCGGCCACGCTGAAGGCCTGCTCCAGATTCTCCTGGTTGGACTGCCGGTACACTTTACCCATGTCAATCAGAGTGGGCCTGCGGGCAAAAACAGCATAAGAGGGTAAGTGGAGATAGGTTGTTACACAGTTACTGTCAGTCAAGTCTTTTTCTTGGACAGTTAAAATGTCAGCGAAAGATATACTTAATTACAGTCCGGCATCCTCCCTTACTTCTATGTTTTTGCAATTTTTATCTTCTACCCCACAGCAGAAATTCCATTTTGACGGCTGCCAGGTAAAACATAAATAATGATGTGGCTTATTTCATATTTGATGTTGCTTGAGGCCCTTTGGTCATGAGTAGTATGCACCTGATTCCAGAGAGGGCAAGCAAAAACAGGAGTCCTCACTGCCAGAAATCTTAACAATCCTCCATCTTTTTATACAATAGGAAACAAACACCTGGCCTTTGAGTGCACTTTGCCACGAAGGTAACTGCTTGATAACATGTAGGCACAGGCTCAGAGGATGCAAATACATATCATGCCTACAGATACTGTAGCAAAGATAACATTCAGGACGTAGAGGAAGTTCTGAGTAACAATGCCAGTAAATATAAAACTTAGTTTTTCTTTCAGTTTATCTACAATCCGTAAACAGTACCAGCTACCTCATTAATGTTATATGATCACTTAAAAAATATATACTGCTATTTTTTACCATGGTGTTCTTATCTGTTGTTTTACTTATTGTGTTGTGCACGTCTATTCTCTTTCCTTTATCTGCACTATACTTCTACTGTTGTAATCATGTACATTTCCCGGTTGCGGGACCAATAAATACATTCTGATTAAAAAGCACCAAATGATCCATACACTTGCATAACTCTCTGGATGTAGTATTCTTTGTGTGGCCGGGGGGGTTCCTGCTCCACAAAGCAGGCCTGTCTGTTGGACAGTCTGTCCCTGCTCAGGTGCACCATGTGAGGCTCTGAGTCGTGCTCCTTGCTCTGGGAGCCTCGACTGGAGCGGGCCCCGGGGCCGGTGGAGCCTCGGCACGAGTCAAAAGAGTTCTCGTTGGGTATGTCTTCGCACAGCATCACCACCCGATCCTCCAGGTCACTGACGGAGCCCGCCGTGCTGCTGGAGGCGCTGTTCAAACGCCTCTTCGATGAAAACCTCCTCTTCAGTTTCAACATTGTAGCAACGCAAAAGTTTCCTTGGATATGCAGTGGAAATTGTGAAAAAAAAAGGTTTTCTGAGGAATATCGACTGGATCTTGTGCTGCTTGCTCCTGATTACATCCTAAGGTTCCTCTCTGCAGCTGCTCAGTCTCTGCTCGTCCTGCTCCTCCTCCACCCAGAGACACTCTCAGGCAGAGCAGTGAGCGCACCTGTGTTTTGCTGCAACCTGCCAAGCCTCCAGTGAGCTTACCTCCAGGGCAACCTTTCCTCAAATGAGTGTAATGCAACCACAAATGGCAAAGAACGCTTTCTCTTTTCACACTTAATGATGCCAGCTTAGGCTGTACATGTTTTTTGTGTTGTGTGGTGGAGAGCCATCCTGCGGGGCTTGTCTGTGTTAGCAGGTGCAAAGACTAAGAGTGGCGCTCCAACCAAAAGATATGGTTTGAGTGTTAAACCGTGAAATACTGCAGGCTTGGAGGGCGGCTGATTATAGTTTATTTATGTTGGCGGCTAGATTTAATTAAGTTGCAATGGATCTTTAAGAGTCAATTAAACATTTAACAGAATTGATATGCAATTACAGTTGCAAAAGCAATGAAAGACTGAGCTGTAGAGTTAAGGTCTGAGTTAGCATTTATCTCGATGTTTGATTTACAATAACCAACCACATTTGTCCTGACAAGTCAGGTGTGCCTCTGTAAAATGAAATACCAACAGCAATAAATAATAAAAGGTACTGCAACTTGAAATGCAAAAAAAGGTCACAGAGAAGACCTTTAAAATGTATGTACATTTCATATCCTATGGTGATAAAGGATTCCAAGCCCAGGCAAGCTTCTCCAACCAGAAATCATTTCCCATGGAAAAGTGCTTCGTGCAACGAACCTCCATGGCATCCCTTTCTTAGATGACCCTTTTGTGTCACTGTCGTAATACAGGTAGGTGTAATACCATTTTGCAAGTTATTATTGCTGTTTATGCATCAGATCTATATTCAATTCTAAGTATTGCCCCTTAGGGTAATTTTTCTTTCTAAGACATCCAAGTGCATACTTTATCTTAGAGCCATTCTATCCTCCATCAGTGCCTCACCTGTGTTTGTGTATGATGGCGTTGAACAGCTTGCCGTCCCTCCAGCCTGTGGTGAAGTTGTCGCAGCGCAGACCCTGGTATCCCTCCACCATCCTCTGAGACCAGAGCAGCAGCTTCTCTTTGGCCGTCATGTCGTCCGACTGGCCGTTCACCTGGATGTCTGAGATCTGGAGGGGAGAAGTTACAACAAGTCAGCAGTGATAGTAAACTTCATTTCATTTCTTTAACTTATGTGTTATTTATTACCTGGAAAGGGGGGGTGTAGTATTGTTTTTATTTTTGGTTTGTTAAGAACGTTATATTTGTATCCTTTTCTGTATAAAAAGTACTATATAAATAATGTTTGATTTAATTTGATGATTTTTTTTAATTGTAAGGCAAAAATCTTCCAAATTAGTGTAAAGTAATCAGAATCAGAATACCTTCATTCATACATTTATATTAATGGAAGTAGAACACATACTAATCATCTTAAATAACTCACGAACACATCGTGTCAGAATATTTGACTATATTACATATATATCCGCCGTAGGACATTTTATTGATGGGTCGATCCCTTTGTTTGTTTGGTTTTTAGCACAATAAAGGACTGGCATGATTTTCAGGAAATGAGGTAGAAGGGTGTAGCATTGGAAAGAACTCCATATGTTCATCATCGTTAACATTGCAAGATTAAACAGTGTTGCATTGTGTGATGTCGGAACTATTGCTGACAGTAGTTCCACAGTGAGAAAGCGCTGGTGAATGCTTCACAATTCGGAACAATAATCGTTGATATATAGATATTGATGTGAACTTTTAAAAAGTGTCCATGTTTTCACATCACGACTTCAACTCCTGTACACCAAAGCAGGAAGAACTACTTCCAAATTCAGGAAATAGGATATGTTGACCCCAAGTGGCCCTGACTGCCTTTCAGTTAAGAAACCGTTTGCATGGTGAAAGGACTTTTCTCTCCCTTGCACATGACTTTCCTTTACTTTGATATTCCTGTATTGAATATGATTGAAGTGTGTGTTGAAGGGAAGGAAAACGTATTTTCCAGTTTGCCCGCTGATTTCTTCCAGATTTGACATGAGTCACATTTCAAACCTCAAATACCAAGCAGCACTTTAACTTGGAGGCCAAAGAAACAAAACACTCACTGTTTTGGAGAGAAACACAAGTTCTTTTCCAGCAACATGTCGATGAGTCACTGATCATACACCGTTATAATGTATACATTTCCAAACAAAAAAAACCTCACTAAATAAAAGGCTGCTGAAAATGAATGTTGGACTGTGTAGCAGAACCTCCACAGGCAAATTGCTATTCTTTAAGAGTTGCGAGGCTTGGCTCTGAGTCACAAGAACACACTATTAAAAGAAATCTCCCAACAATTTAACTTTTGTTTTAAAGTTATCTTGTAGTTTTAAGTGAATAAAAGATGATATAAACATTTTGAATCAATATTAGCTAATAGTTAAATCTGTAATGAATTATCTCTTCTCTTTTTGAGATGTATGTATACTTTATAACCCCCGTTTATAAAGACATAATCATACTAATTTAAGGTAAATCCCAGCATTGTGTTGACACTGAGGGACATCACAAATAATGCAGCTGTTTGACTCAATGTTTTGTATTTTGCATGAATCCATCACTGTAGTGGCTGCCTGGCCCATATCTATGAGACATGCAAACAGTACTTATGAAAAGGCCTTGGAGTTGCTTCTGTCTGCATGTAGCTCCAGATGGGCGGTGTTCTCTATAAAACTAGGCACATGTCGTAAAAAGTTGCAAGAACAATTCCAGGAAACATTTTAATAGTTATTTGTTGTTTTTTTTACTTTGCAATTTCAATTGTGAGCACAAACCCAGTGACCCGTGTCTCCAATCATTCCAACAGTTTGTCTTTGATGTCTTGATATCTCTTATTTGGGATTTGTATTCACATATAAAGACATGAAATCATCCAGAAAGTATAATAAAATTGCTGTAAATAAGCTGCATATTATGCATTAAGTGAAGGTTGCATTTAATGTCGTGATAAATGTCAGAGTTTCTTACTTAAGAAGTGTGGTTTTCATTACCATAATATACTATTTTCAGGGGTTTTCGGTGAGTCAGAACTAAGAATGTATTTTTGCAGGAAAAGCTGCTGGAGGGAAAAAAGAAGACTTCCTTCTGCTTTTTTCCTTTCAGAAGGGAAACCCGGGTGCTCAGCGTGGACGTGGGCACCGAGTGACTCAGACTGGAAACAGGACCTCCGCCCTCGCAGATTTTGTAAAAAAAGTGATTAGAGAATCTCAACTCTGTCACGCAGCAGGCCCATGATTTATACTGGTCACCTGTGTGTGAGTAAACTGTTACCTGCACCTGGGGAGCAGAGAGGAAATTCACCATTGTTTGTGAAAACTAGGATGTTCCAAAACAAAATGGGTATGGGAACGTACAATGAATAGCTGACTGGTGACTCAGTACACTTAAACGGAAATGTTTCTTTTATTGCTTGAATGGGATTTTTAGTTAGATATCGTGGAATAGTTAACTTTTGAAACCATATAAATAGCTGGAAATCTGTTTTTCTCTAAAGCTTTGGAGTTTTTGATGTGTCACGCCCACGTCCTCTTCCAGCTTTCTCGTGGGAATGACTGAGTCACACTGGATGGAAAAAATTAATCCCACACTAACATCAAAACCATCATACCGATTATAGCATCAAAGAATCTCCATGCACTCCCACTGTTTTCCCCCTAAATCTTCCAAACACGCCTCTTCAACATGAGGAACACATCTGCTCATTGACAAATGCTTTCCTCAAATGTGTTAAGAATTTTAAATTGTTTACATTTGAGATCCGGATAAAAGAAAACCCCTTTATTTAGATTGTTAGACTGTAAGCCGCAGAACCGAGGAAAGAGTCATAAAAGACTTCAAAACTGACTGAGCACTGTTCTTTCAGAACGAATGAATAGCTTTTTTTCAGTGTTTAGTCTTCGTGCTCTGAAGGACAGGGGAAGCGGTGGTATTTGTGTATAAAGGTGCAAAATGCTGCCAAATGTTCAATAAAGTCCATTTGGAAGTGATTGGCTGTTGGAGTCCACTGTGCTCACACTGCTGTGTCAACATCGGGATGAAGTGGGGCAGATGATTGAAGCTAAAAGAGGGAACGTGCTGCGGAAGAACCCTAATTATAATGTAATCAAAGCAAATTGTATGAAACGCATTGTACTCGCACGGTGGAAGGATTTTTCGTATGCAAAAACTGTACAGTTTAAAACATAAACACCAAATGTAGTTTAGGAAATATGAGTAAGTCCACTTAAATACATGCAAATAGCAGGTTAATGAAATTTATATAATGACAGATGTTTGTGTCCAATATTTGATGTGCTAGTTTCCTTCACTGCCTTAAAGGGGCAGTGCAGGAAACTTCGGGATGTTAGCCTTTGCAGACCATTTACATGCACAACAAGCTATATAACACACTACAGGGAAGGGAACACCCCAAAAGCATGTCAGGGCCCCTTTAACTGAAGCAATGTATAGCTACATTTGTTACACTCATTTCTGTACTGGCTATGTGTATGCCTTAAAAACAGCAATGTATAGCTAAACATGCCTTTAAAAGTGCTAGACATTACCTGGAAGTGAAGGATGATGGTCCATATCAGCCCCAAGGTCAGCTTTGGGTTTCCATCTGCAATGTCATCATTCCTGATGTTGACCAGTTTGACCTGAAAGGACACCAATTAAACCTAATGGTCAGTCTTATGGTTTATTTAAACTGTGAAGATTTAGAAGACATAAGGAAAACAGTCAAATATAAATGCTCTTTTGATCAAAAAACTTGTATTGGAAATGTCATTATTACCGACCTGTCTGTGTTTGAGGAAGTCCAGGGCGATCTGTACATTCTGCAGCTTGTGGAAGCGCATACGACCTTTCTCCCGTGGCTGCAAGAGACGAGAGGACACCAAACATGAGGAGGAGGGAGCACATGACTAAAGATGAATAAACAGCAAGGCCCCATGACTGAAGAACAGGTGTTTCAGTGTCCAGGAACACCTTTTTGTGCTTACTACAATATCTATTCTACTGTAGAACAACAAAAACATTTAACAGTCATGACCACAACTTCAAAATTCAACTGTAGCAAATTTGAAGTGCGATTCAAATTCGGCGTGATTGTGATCAAAGCGTCTGGTCAGACCAGATCTGACCCTGAGGTGCATTAAACAAAGCAGCCAGGATGCCTGCAGGTGAGAGCATGATGATGAATGATACACAATCTCAGTGATTCCCCCGATCATCAGTCACAATCTTCATTTCCTCTGAGGCCTACACAATAACACTTTGAAAATAAAAATAGTTGATTCATTACAATAAAAACACCTTATAGTGCACGAAGTTCCTTAAACACAGGAATAAGTTAGCATTTTACCACTTCTGTTTCCCTCATCTCGAAGTCAATTCTTTTTTTTACAGGTTTTTGGTTAAATACCTGAAATAAGGTCTTTGGTTAACAAAAGCTTAACAGATCACTATCTGTTCTGCAGATACCCAACTGGAGAACGTCCAAAGCTTCTATGCATCTTTAGAACGACAGTTGCTAACAAGTGGCTAAATGAGTCAGCGAACATTAGCCGCCTTTAGCTTAGCGGTGGTAACGTGAAATCATGTGAATGTCATGTAGTCCGTCTATAGCCTAACGTTTTACTGGGGATTGCAATTATGTGGAGATAATCCTGCTGAACAAAACGTGTAAGTATCATAAATGTGTGTTTGTCAAAGATCTTATTTTCTGCACTATTCCAAAATGCAATAAAAAACTGGAGCACAATCCATAAAAGCATCTACGGTTTCTAAACCTACCCAGAATGAGACAGTGACCCCAGCATTGATGGCCATGACATGCATTGGTGCTCCACATTTGAAGCTTCAAGTCCATAAGAAGCTTCGCCGCATAACTAGTCAACGTATAAGATAAGATAAGATGTACTTTATTGATCCCAATTTGGGAAATGTTTGCGTATCAGATTAACGAGAAGACACGTTGGCTTTTAACACAGCAAGGTTACCTTATTGACCGTAAAAGTCGTGTTTATGTTCAAGCCCTAAACTTAAACTGGTGTTTACTTGATTCTATACTTTTCTATACCCGTCAATGTCAATGTGTCAATTCAACAAGGTGTAATCAAATATCTAACTAGCAGAGACAATGAATGTTCTATTTGTAATGCAGAACATTAGTTTATTTGATTATTATCAAAATTATATAATCATTATATCGTATTCAAGCATACGACGATGAAAAGCCTTGGATTTATGAAAGACAGTTCAATCAAGAAGACGAATCATGAATAGATGGTTGCGAATATTGTCAATTACTGTATAACAAATACCTAGTGTTGTGGCAAGTTCTGAAATGTTGGATATATAGTATGCTCCTATAAGAATATTGTTTGTCCTGGTTCCGCTCTTTACTTCTTTATGTAAGTGTTTTCTTTTCTTTTTTTTTACTCTAAAGACGTCAATATTCAACTTTTAATATGAAAAATCACAGCCACAAAATGCCCTTAATAAACAATAACGGTAGAAATGACTCCTCTTAAAGCTACACTTGCGCCTCTGTTCTCCAGGCTGGACGCCTCGCTGATAAAATGGAAGAGGGCGATGTCGACACACAAAGGAGACGAGGCAGGGAGTGTGACTATCATCATGCACATCCCAGCAGCCACCTGTGGTGGTGACACATGCCGTGCCTGACGCCCACAGTCCAGGCGCCACTCACCAACCGCACGTTCCTCACAACGTCCCGTTCCCTCGGCTACCCCAGCAAGAGCATCGCACAGAGAGGAAGCACAGGGGGAAGAGGTCAGGGCAAAGGTCAGCAGGAGTTAGATCAAAGGAAAAACCAGGGGTCAAACAAGTCAGTGCGGAAAGGTTACAAGATGGAAGCAAAGAATGAAAATTAGTGTTGTAAAGCCACCAGAATGAGTGTTCCACAAAAAAACAGTGCTTAGGTAAGTAAAGTAAAAAAGTGCATGTTCTGAAATGTCCTACAACCTTGGAAGAATTGAAGTCAACACATGCAAGAGTGGAGACGAGAGACCCAGCAGAGAAATGTTCGACTCAGATAAGCAGTTCATGTTCCACCCAGTGTACTGGACAGGAGAACACATTATGTGGGACAGGGAGCAGGAACAATTAGACGTGTTTGGACAGGACAGAGGGTGACAGCTGAAGCAGATGTCCAAATACTTAAAGGTCAAAGGTCTCACCAGTGTATCTCCGGAGAGCACCTCCAGCAGGGAGATGAGGTTGTGTCCATCTCTGAGGTCCTCGTACAGGTCCGTGATGTGTCTCTGGGACTGTGGACACAAGAGAGGAGACAAGGCTTACATTTCTTCAATGATAAACCATTTTTTTAATTCATTGGTTTTCCCAGAGTGTGAGCATCAGCGGTGAACACACACAATACAAACACTGCAAAGCACAGGAACAGGTTACCATCTCAACACTGACATGGATTTCACTCGAGGCACAGACAGATTCCACTGAATCCCACTGTGTCACGTCAAAATAATTAAAGCAACTTAAAAAGGGAAGGGCAACTGAACACACAATGACAACTCTCTAGATTTGTTTTTGTGCTAAATATCGACCGTAGAGATGTCTGCTTTCTATCTAATAAAATAGAACTCAAAGCAACAAGAATTACATTATGAAAACTCAACAGAAATGTACTTTTCACAAAATCATGACCTAGTTTCTCCAAATATTCTACAGACAGTTTTGTGAGCAGTTTCAAGTAGGAACAGAATTCAATCCACTATCAGTATCATTGCCCAGAAAGAAGCATCATCTACTCATAAGAAGCTTGTGCTTGTATAGTGCTAGCTAAGCTAACGTTACATGTTAGCCAAGTAGGAAAGGAGCCCCTGCTGTAAATGGCCTGGCGTCCATGAAAAGATGGGCGGTTGATGATGATGATGATGATGATGATGTGGTTGATGATAATGCGGTTAGCGGATGTAGTTTTGAAAACAGAAAATAGTTCTTGAATGAAACTGCTCACAACAAAGTTTGTGGAATTTCTTTAGTAATTGGTCATGATTTCTAGAAATACCGATATTACTGTTGAGTTTTTTTCATGTATTTTCTTGCCGCCTGAGAGCCATCTAGTTCCTTATGTTGGAGAGAAAAAACTACTAAGATTGATTAATTCCACTACTTGTAAGAGGTAGGTAGGTCTCTTTAGCAATGGAAAGGAACATTACGATCACTTGGAAACAAAAAACAGTTCAACCACTAAGCTACTTTCTTAGAGGTGAAAACCAAAGTGAGTACACTCATCTATTTAACTGACACTGCATAGAAAAACGATGCTATTGTTAGTATGAAAGTTAAACATTGAAAAATAGTATTGGTCTGCAACAACGTATACTTTTTCAATTGTTTTTGGGTCAGAATGTGCTTTACCTTCATTTTCTCTACCAAACAAGTTAAGTAAATCTCGATGAGAGGGTTAAGTGTTTCCACAGGCATGCAGGCAGAAATGAATGTATATCCACTCAGCACTCGGCTCACTGACAGCACCTACCTCTGCCTTCCAGTGCTGAAGGAAAAGATGAAGTACAGGATGAAGGATGGAAAGAAGAAACAGTTTGATGAGAGAAGATATGAACCAGCTCGGACGAGTGAGGGGGACAAGAGACAAACATGCAGACGCTGGTTGATATTAAAGACAAAGACTGTTGGTCATTTCCTCATTTTAAATCATTTGGTTTGACTGGTACACCAACAAACGATTTATAACTGTTGTCAAGTATTCATTTCCTTTGCTTCTGATCTTGTTTGGATTGCATTGGTATTAATACAACTTGAATAAACACAGAAGGACATCTGGTTTCCATTCTGCGTAATCTAGAGACGTAAATGCTACATGCTACAGTAGATGGCACTTTTGAGACAGCTAAGTATAATAGTGGAGTGTTCCTGGCCCTCAAACATTAATCCCATGATTCTGTTGTGACCACAAGTCCAAAATGCCTCGAGGGCAGCCACATCGAACACCCGCTCAAGTTCTATGAGAGCCAAATCTGGGGGATTTCTAGACAAAGAAACAACGAGTGTCGACAAAAGCCAGTGAGCCGTCTGGGACAGAGGCCTCGTCACACACGGAGGACATTCCTCACAGTTTTACACACTCCGATTCCCCTGTCAAAACAGGGATTCATCAACCGGAGAGTGTCTGCAGAGCAGCGGTCAGAACTGGACACTTCAGGTACAGCTGAGCGGTATCTTTACTTTAACAGTATACCCTGGAAACTTTGGCAACAGGAATCAAACAACTTGTATTCTATGTAATATATATGACTAGTGTCTATAATTGCTTGAAACCTGAGATCCCTTTTATATAAATGAAACTGAACATTATTTCCTTCTCGTTCTGCTGTGATAACATAGAATAACAGGAGCTATTTGCGGTGGGATTTTAAGTAAAGTGTCACATAGAAAGATCCCTTTTAGTCCTCTTGTTAGTGTCAAAGTGTTTTCCAAAAATAGAAATGTTTGAGACAATGACATTTTCATTGACACCATATTGTGAGAATGAATCTCTTATATACTGAAAACACATCTGTTTGTCAAGGCTTTCAGTCTCAGTGAACTCTCCATATCTCTGTGACCAGCCTGTTCTTTTTTATCTTCTTATTTGTTTTCCTTTTTTGTCCCCCCCATGGCTCCTCGTCCTATTGTTATTATTATTATTTAACTCTTCAAAAAACGTTACTAAAAACCAACAGCTGCAACGACAGGTGGATTATTAGTTGCCAGATTATTTATCGGCCACTGTTTTTTTTTCAGTATTAAGTAGTCATTTTCAAGCCACATTTTATTTCCTGTTTTCCAACTGTAAGATTGGTCTGTTTTCGTTGTAATAAATAAAAGTGAATATTTATTGGTCAAAAAATTGAACTTGAAAATTGTTAAGATTAGTTTTGCTTAACTGCAAAGAAAAAGAAAAAAAAAGATTTACTTTATTTTATGTTAATTAATTCTTGATTATTTGGAGGATTCTTTGATTCCCAGAGCTCAAGAAGCTAGTCCTCAAATTGCTCTTTTTGTTTAACAAACAGTACAGACATACAAGAATTTAACATGATAACAACAATCATCGGCTTGCATACAAGTAGGAAGTGCTTCATTTCTAAGGGTCGTGGGGCAGAATGCTTTACAAGTGTTTCCTGACAGTATCACATGTTTAGCATTGGCCTGAACTCAGAGCAGTTCAGACGTGGAGCCTCCCGTCCCCCAGCCCTGAGGAGCCCTGAGGAGCCCCGAGGAGCCCAGAGGAGCACCGAGGAGCCCTGAGGAGCACCGAGGAGCCCCGAGGAGCCCAGAGGAGCCCCGAGGAGCCCTGAGGAGCCTTAGGAGCCCTGAGGAGCCCTGAGGAGCCCCTGACAGTCTGGAGCCCAGATGTGAAACCTGAGCAGGCCGGCCCACAATGCCTCTGTTTTTCTAAAGCGAGGCCAGGTGTCGTGACTCACCCCCTCACAGTTAACACAAATAGCATGTGTGGAGGAGCGTTTTTTTACGATGTTGTTCACCTTTCAAAAGAGTTTAGCTTTTTGGAATAAAGGCATAGGGAACAGAAATCTGATTTAGCTTTTCGTTCCATCTCCAGTTTATCCGTTGTTGCTTCAAGGTTACTCAGCAATTAGGCATATTGTAACCAGATGGGACATTAAAGTAACCACTGCAGTTTGACTTAAACAAAACAACATTTAGGGTCATTTAAGGACAACTTGTTTTCTGAGCTCCAAATGAAAGCTACTTTTGTAATCTACATCATTTTACAACAAATATAATGCACAAGTATGTATGTAGTGAACCTTACCTTCATCAGGTGCTTGTTGACCCATTTTGTGAAAGTCTTTTTCTGAACTCTGTCCCGTTCATCTGTGGGGATCAAACAGAAACTCAGTTTAATGAAATGTGTCCATGCATTAGTTCTCTTTACGACAAATCATATATACATTACATACACAGTGATTATTTTCCAAAACATACCGGTTTATCAATGTCTAAGCTTCCAGCTGGAAGCTGACTCACAACCACTAAGATTACCAAGTCACCCCCTCAGTGGGGTCAAGAACCATGAGTTAATGACCCCTGCTTTAGACAGTAAACATTATTAGTACTGTACATCCAAAAACAGTGTTAAAGTTCAACTTCAGTGAAAAAACTTGTATTTCCTTATTTAATCAAAGTTTGAGAAAGTCCTATAAATGAAAGAAACCAGAACAATGAAGGGAAGCCAACAGAAACTTTAAAAGACGCTTCAGGTGACACAGAAAGGGACTGCACTCCCTCTTATGTGCTTTAAAAACAGTCGTAACGTGTCGTAAATGGTCAACAGTTAAACACCTCTACAGAAACATGTTCCACCATGTAACATGTCAATCACAAACATACCAGCAGGTAATGTTTATGTTGTGCAACAGATGCAGTGTTCGGACAAAAAGGGAACAGAGAACCCAAAGAACACGACATCTCCTGGTGCCAACGCGCATCAGGGTGGCATTGTGCCCATGACTCACAAACACGCTTGTGACCAGTTAGGAGTAAAAACAGAGAAATGAACTGAACCTCAAAAGCAGAGAAATGATACCGGTTCATTTCCCACTGAATGCATGGCTTTGTATCTAGGATGAATCTGCAGAAAAACTCTCTTGTTTCTTCATGCAGTTAAATACAATATAGGAATATACGAGCTAAAAGAAGTAGATTGAGACAGAAAAGCACGATTCCCTGATCCCTCTGAAAAAGAATGTGTTTGGTTGACATGTAGCCTTGAGCAGCAGACAGAGCTATTGGTGTTTCCTTTCATCCCCTGAAAGAATCTTTTGAGATGAGGTGAGAGATATCTGCTCTCCCCAAAGAACATTATTGTTCGCTCATCCCGTTATGGCTGTGACATAACTGCAAGTGTCACACTGAAGGAGACAACATGTTTATCTCTTCATCATTGAGTTTTCAAGCCTCTTCTGGTTAACACATCTGACCGCAGCTGAGTTTGATAGGGTGAACAAAAGAAAGATAAAGTTAATACATGTTTCGGTTCATTCGTCAGATGATCGTTGATCTTTCATCATAAAATGGGTTTGGGTGTCAGCACAGTTGACCAATAAAAAGAGTAAAAAGCCATGACGCATAAAAGGGGTGTGGCCTGTTTGATAAAAGAGAGCCAGACGACCACCGCAAACAAAAGTCGATTCTATCATTTAAACATTAAACTATAACATTTCTTTATAATATCTAAAAACGTTCAATTGCTCTTTTTCTATGTTTCGATTTGAAGGGAAATACAGAAGACTTCCATGCCAGTGAAACTCCAACAACGTAAAGATGAAAGACTGTACCTTTCCTGTGATCCATGTTCCTGAGCATCCCCTGGTAGTGGGACTCCTCTATGAACACCCCGTCACTCCCCACACTGTCGGAGGAGTAGTTTTGGAATTTGCGCTCCATCTCTGTGCTGGCCTTATCGCAGTAATCACAAACAAATCAGAAGCCTCTGCAGGTTTAGGCGTTGTTGTCTACTTCCACTTCTTCGTATTGCCTGAAACCCTCTCCACAGTCCTGTAGTTAAGTGGGAGTGTTCACTGATTCAGTTCCTGAGTCTTACTCCCTTTTTTCCTCCCTTTGCTTCTCTGACATTCTATGCTCCCATTTCTTTTTTTTCTCCAGCCCTCGCAAAATGCCTGCCTGCGGGCTATGTTGTCAGAAGCTGTCATTTACAGTGATCTGTGGAGAGAGAGGGAAGATTCTCCCCCCAGGCCCAGCCCTGTTATGTACACCCCGACCCCACCCATCAAACCACACTTCATGAAAGATCCTCACTGAGCACCACACCAACACCGATGACATACAAATGCACAGATATGGAGACCTCAACCACCATATGTCTTTTACAGTTGCATTGATATTTCACTTAGGATATGTTGAGCAACTTAGAGACAGGAGAGGGTTTTTTTTAACGTTGCATATGTCTTGCACAACTGACAAAAATACTCGTTTTTTTGTGAGTGTAATGATGTTCTACAGTTGACCTAAATACTGTCATTAAATGCATTATAATTGTTTTCTAATGATGGCAAAATGTAGCTAATGGTTGTTTACTTCAAATGTAAAACCTTCGGTACGGTATATACCGCAGTCAACTTTAACAACAGCATTAGAACAACTGCTAATGAAAATGCCAAGAGTAATGACAGAGTATCTTCAGAGGGAGGTCAGAGGTCCAAAACAGGAGCCTGAACTCGGGGCATCTTAGGACCTTAGGTTCCAAAACTGAGCTTTTCCAACACATAGTGTGTTTTAAATAACTTTGCAATAAACGTATATATATATATTTTTTAAACTCCAGGTTCCAGATTAGCCTTTATTAGAGGGACAGTTTTGAAAGGGGGAGATAGAGGGGACGAAAGGCGTAAAGCGACCGCTATAGCCGGATTTGAGTCTGGGTCTGGGTACTGAGCCCCAGTACATGGGCCAGCCACTCTAACCACTGACTAATGCAGCAGCCCAAACTTATGTTCTTAAAAGGACTTTCTGAATAAGGGGACATTGCCTCTTATAGACCAACGTTTACAGAAAGCTTTTAACTCCAACTGAACTCCACACGGGCAGGCTAGCAGTCACCAGTGTTGTGTCTGAAGCTGAAGGCTGCACCGAACACTACAGATCATCAAAGAGAGTCCTGTTCCTGAACACAGAGGAGACCAGGCAGTGGAAACAACGTCCGCGGCCATTTCTCGACATGGTACAATCACATGAAACCCTCGAGCATGAGCCCTCTGCCTCCATCAGGACACAATTACAGGAAGAACTGGCATGGAGGATTTGTTTCCGTACATAAGAGAGACAGCCAGGGTTTGTTTTGGAATGGGGGGGTTGTCTATGGCAGAGAATCGAGTGGCAGGAAGAATAGAAGCACTTAAAAATCGCTAATGAGAACAACCTGCAATGTTTTACTTGAAGTGTTTGGCTTGGACTTGGATTTATATTCGGTCAATCCTGAATAAAAGCTTCTGTTGAGCTAGTTAGTGAAAAACGTTGAAAAAGAGAAACCACACTGCTGCACAGAATGATCCCAGACACAAAGCAGCGATTGTGGCTCTGGAGTGGACTGGACAGAGTGAGTCAATGTGCATGAGGGGTGCAAGAAAAGGAGAATTGTTCTATTTCATGTAAATATAACTTCAGTCCGTCTGTTCAGCTGTACACATGATATCCAATGAACACTCCGAACTAGGAATGCACGATATACACTGTCACGATAACTCACCGCTGAGAATGAGAAATGGTATTATCATGTATTATTCCAGAAACTGAATTATAGATCATAAATGATCGTCCGAAGATATGAAGGCCAAACACTTTCATTGACTTAACAGAGGGGGCATATAAACACTTCACAGAGTACAGTATGTGGTATTTGCCTTTAAATAACAAAGTGCTGAATTACAAAAACAGAGAACAAGTCGTCTCCAGTGTGGACCTTTGTTTCACAACAACAACAACAAAAACCTTTTTGGTAATCAGTCTTATAGGATATTTAAGAACTGGTTGTATTTGTGTTTCCAGTTTTAGAATACAGTATAAATATAACAACAATATTAATGTCAGTGAGTTTGGTTTGGCTAGGTCAGAGCTTTGGAATACTTAATCATCCATGTCTGCTAATTACATCTTAGTATTTCTAAAGTTTGGAGTGCAAAAACGAGAGAATATGATATTCTTTTCAAAATACAAAATCCTACATTTATTGGTTATCTTAATCTTAGCTTCTTTTGAGCTAGTAACTAAAACATTTTCAAAATGAGTATGTGGCGGCATGTGCCTTTAAATTGGGTTTCCGAATGCCAATAGATACAGAGAAGAAGTAGATAGTGGTTATCAGAAGTGATTAGACCCCTAAAGTGCGTATAAAGTACAGGTTATTAACTTATTTTAAAAATACAAAAATGTGAAATGATTGGTTCATCAATCATCGGTATTAGCTATCTTTTTCTGTTATTGGGATCAACTGTAAATAATCCATAACACGTGGGTTTGCTGTCCTGGCTCCAAGATGGTGGAATGAACTCCCCATTGACATCAGGACAGCAGATAGCTTACACATCTTCCGGCGCAGACTGAAAACTCATCTCTTTCGACTCCACTTCGAGCGATAGAACTATTAACGAAGCACTTATATACTAATAAAGGACTGGCTTTTCTAAAGCCAGTTGAGTAGCACTTGAAATGTTTTTGCTCTATGAAGCCTGATGTACTTATATGATTCTGTTTTCTTCAAGTTGTATTTTGTTGGTCGAATGCACTTATTGTAAGTCGCTTTGGATAAAAGCGTCAGCTAAATGCAATGTAATGTAATATTGTGCATGCATAGTGTGGTTTGCACACAGCACTGCTGTTTTTGCAAGTTAAGCATTCCGCTGCTCTCACCTCCACCCTAGCACATAAATGTCCCATGAATACCTGTAACACCTTTCACCCTTGGGAGCATCTATCTTCTGTGCAGATACTGACATAAGAGAGTTCAGAGAGGGATTTTTTGAATGCCTACACAGGGAGGTGGCTTGTCGGGGCTTGAGGAGTAGACCTGCATTTGACTCTAGGCATACAGTAGGTGCTGAAAAACTATATGTAGGATGTAAGGTGTCTATGAAAGCCTGTATTTGTTTACAATATTGTTTCCTTGCATTGCTGTACAAATCATTGGCTGCCAAATACTAAATTGTGCTGAGGTCAGCTGATTGATGAGTTTTCATTTTTTGACTTGAAACCCAATTTTGTGCAATGTTGAATAAGTATCAAGTGCCTTTAATGTGATGCAGTTAGGTCACTTTCAAATATCCTATCAACACAGTGCTTTACCGTGTCGATTGTTTCCCTGTTTCTGATCACATGCAGTGATAAACCGAGCAGTGCGAGCTGATAGGAGTTTTACGATGACAGTTCTGGCGTGAGAAGCACACAGGTCTGTGCATTCCTGAGGGCGTGCCCACCCTCCTCGCAGACAGGGGGAGCCGCCTCTGTGAGATAACACCACCCCAATCAAACAAACCTGCCTGCCTGCTAAACTGTGCAAGTGACAGCATGCGGTGGCAGTCCCAGCGAGGACAGGAATGTTAACTAACAGCGAGGATCATCTGGATAGCAGGTCGTGATGGCGTTATGGTGCAGGGATGATGGTATGAGAGTTGGACAGATCAGGGAAGAACTGTGCTAAGGTGAGGAATGAAAGCCCCAGGGAATTATCCAGGCAGATCCAACCTGGCAGTGAAGACGGTATAAAAGCATGTGCTACACAGATGAGACTAAGCCCGGTCTGTTATTGAAATAAACTCAGGTGTTTAAAGGAGAAAAATGTATCTTTTTACAAAATGCAGATGGATAATAAACTCATGAATTCAAAAAGCAACAACACTGAGGCATTTTTGTGTCCTCAATGTTGCCCACATTGTGTGTTCTCTCCATAATTAAAGAGGGCTGATGACTGAAAGTCACTTTTGCAATAGGAGTAACATTTTAAGGCACTTGTAATTAGCCACACATGGTGTTTACACTCTTGTGGTTATGAAAATATGGAGACTAGATCATTCCTGGATTTATGATCTTCACATGTGACAATTAAAAAGATGATGAGGTTGTTGCTCAACACAGTTTGTCTCCCTCTTCTGTTGGAAAGGCTGCACTACAAAACATAAGAAAAGTATGCATATATGTAATCAATGATCATCTTATTATAATATTATATATAATATATATATAATATAAGTGTAACTAGAAGCAGACAGACAGACTAAGAAAGTACAAGTCCAGTGGAGCCCAGCAGTGTTGACTCATGGACAGTCACTTACACATGTGGGGAGAGTGACTTGTGGGTGAGTGGTTGCCATGACAACACAGCCGAAACACACAGAAGCTGTGAGTTGGTCAGCGTGATGTTTACAGAGCAGTGGTTTTGGCCACAAACCTCCAGAGGACTCTTGCGTTGATAAACCCTTTTTTTCTCCGTCCTAAACTAAAAGTCCATGGAAATATAGACATTCATATAATCAGTGGCTGAGTAGAACAAACATGTTGTAATTGCTTCCAGACTGAATGTTTACGCAGTTGTTGTCTGTTAGTGTATTAACATCAGAGCTCATCACATATTTCCTCTTTATGCACACCTCCGTTTGACGTTGTAAGAAAGAGACCATTAAACACCATCAAAATGCTTTGTTAGCCAAAAGCTGCACATAACAATCTTCTTATCATTTTTGATTAATATGGTAATTATTTCTTGTTAAATCTATTAATAATTTGGTTTAATTAGTTATCAGAAAACATTCCAAGAGCCAAGGCTTACATATTTAAATAACTTGTTTGATCTAACAGACCCGAGGCCTAAAGAGGTTCATTTAAGAAGCTTTTCCTGGGGAGCATTTTTGCATGTGGAAATACTTTAACAAATGGAATGATTATGAAATTAGCTGCAGCTGAGTTTTCTGTAGTTCAATATTAGTTTCAGCCCTTTAGAACAGTTCAGTGTTCTCTACGAGAGGAGAGGTAAACAAGATGTTGCCATCACTTACATAAACAAAATGTTTTTTGTGTCAACTTCCTTCAAAAGTAAAATAAAAGTTACTAATAAATAGAACAACAACAACGCTCCTAGCTTTTTTGACCCTCCGGGCTTTCTGTACAGTGGGCGGAGGCATGTTAATGGTTAACATCATCACTACAGTAACCCAGCAGCCCCTCCCCACCACATCGTCCTCCTTTTACAGGCGCGGAGAGATGGAGACGGCGGCTCAGACCTACCTGCGCAGCACATCCTGCTGTACAGAAGAGGCCCCACTTCCCCGCAGCTCATCTCGTGGATGTAATTAGTTCGTCGGTATATCATTTCCAGCTCCAAGCCTCCGCACCAGGACGGCACCGTAGCGCGCATCGTATCCTCCACTCCCGCCATCCCGGCGTGTGTTTGTGCCGCGCGTAAAGCAACAGCTCAGGACTCTCCAGAAAACAACCCCTCCTTTGCGTTTTTCTCTTGATCGTTACCAGCCCTCAAAACTTTCCCCTCTCCCCTACCCGAGCCACACGGAGGACACACAAACACAGGGTCGTGTCAGATTGCAGACACTTTGTCACAAGCCCGGCCCACTTTTCTTCTGTTTAGTGAGCGGAGTTCTGTTCTGCTCCATCCTGCTCGCCTTCGTGCGTAAAGAGTGTTATAAAGATGTGTGCCATTGAAACGCGCCTGAGAGGGACTTCCCCGAAATAAACAGTGCTGTATGTGTGCTGCCGAGGACCACACGATATCCCTATTTTAGCATCTGCGCCTCTTCCCACGTTACATAACCCCTCCAAGTCCCCTCATGCGAAACAGAATCGAGGATCACTTCTGGGAAGACGCATTTTATTTGATTATTACAAACAGCGAGTGACGCTCCTTTCTATTGTCCCTCTGAGGCTGTCCACAGGGCAGAGTGCAGGTTAGCACGGGGTAATAAATGATCACTTTCCCAGCATGCAGAACAGCTGCAGGGTAATAAATAACTCAACATGTAGGAGTCGTGGTTTCTTTTTTTTTCTCAGCGCAACATGTGGAAATAGTTCACATTGGCCTATTTTCAAGTTAAGGGAGCAAACATTGTGAAAGTAAATATTTCATATTAAGTACAATCAGGCTATTGGAATGTAGTTAATACAATAACACATCTAGAGCTTTTCAACAACCAAACTTCAGAACTTGTACAAACAGTCGTCTGTAAATGTCCCGTCAGAGAAGTTTAAACAATATTGAGAATATGTAAATTGTCTGAACTGTTAGTTACAAACGCACAGAAACGTAGCTCTTTATTTAAAAAAATATGTAATTATTATTTAGAAATGATCCTGGTTGTTACACATAGTGTGCCGTGTGCCTATATGATTTTCTTTAGCCGACTTCATTTTTTGCCTTTAAAGGGTCCATTTTATGCTTTTAGGGTCCTCCCTTTCCTGTAGTGTGTTCTATTGTTTTTTTGTGCATGTAAATGGTCTGCAAAGGCTCAAATCTGAAAGGTTCCCTCCAGAGAGATGTAACAATCGGGCTAGGGCTGCTCGATTATGGCAAAAATCATAATCACGATTATTTTTGGTCAATATTGATATCACGATTATTAAATACGATTATTCATTGACTTTGAAAACATCAATTTATTGCACTTTAAAAAAAATCAGACAATCTAACCAATCAGAGCATTGGGCTCATCACAGATCAAATAAAGAACTTTCTGAACATTAAATCATGTAAACATGTCACAGAAGGCACACAAATTACAAATATGTATAATGTAAATGTTTAAATTCCTAATAGGGCCCTTTAACTATATTGGCACAAAACATTTAAAGTTTGGTAGATGGGAATAAACCACATTTATTTCTGTTTTATTAGCTATAGCCTTTATGTAGTTTTGAATGTTCATGTGGATGTCAGTTTTATAAAACCGGTTTGTATCTCTCACGATATTCAAAGTAGGAATGATAACTAACATGTCTGCTTGATTCAGGATCAAAACACTGCAACAGCATAATGTGGCAGAGCAGAGACACAAGTTATATGACTTAAGCATATATTAGAATTCTTTAAAGACACAAAAAATGTTCCACAGTTAAGTCTTTAATCTTAAAATAATGAATACTTAAGATTGATGCAGGATGCATTTGCTTGAATGTTTGCAGGAGTTGGTGCCATTTGACACCGTTACTGGTCCTCCTCCCTTGAACATAAACACAGATCAGAGCCAAGCTCCAGCCTCAGCATGGGCTCACAGAGTACAATGGGACGAGCCTTACTACAAGCTAGGTTTACCATAATGTGTTGTATGTTACTTTATCTATCGTGAAGGGCATGTAGGGGCACGGTGGGCGTACTTTCTTTCAACAGCTCAATAACTGCATGTTTTTTTTCAGTTAAAACACAGCAGGCCATCCCCCCTTCTAAAGACGGTCATTAATGCCACAGGGAAAGTAGACAGGGAAGTGAGTCACAGCTGCTAACGGCCAGTCAAGGTCTAAACTCAGCCCTACTATATGCAGCATGTGGTTTAGCAGAAACCAACGCCAGTCTGGTGGCTCCTCCATGAACATGGGAGCAGATTTGGGTGTGGCTTCCTCAATGGATTAAACATATTCAATGTTGTGCAGTAAACAGAGCTTTTGGATCTTCAGAAAGCCTTGCAGTAAATCATTAAAGGAAATCTCAAGATCGTATAGTGTTGAGGAGGAGATCAAAATCAAAAGAAGCCTCATGCAGAACTAAGAACAGTTGATTTATAGATAATCACTTAGTGTTAATCACTGTAATTAACTAAAGAGAGATCCTTTAGAGATCCTAAAGATCAGCGTGAGGCCTCGTGAAGGGAAACCTTAGACCTCTGGCAGTTTGTTATGACTGTAACCAGGATACACAGTGCTGCGTCCCCGGTGTCGAGTTTACTACCATTAGCCGGACGCCATGTGTGGCACTGTGTGAGCTTTTTTTAAACCTGGCTTCGGGTTGAAATCCCTTTTACCTACTTTCACTGTGTCAAAGGCACCTTGCCGTGTGGGTTATAGCTGTAAGTCAAACAAGCTGTGTCCTAATATCCGACACGTGACACTGCAGATGTTTGGAAGTGTGGTCATTGTTTACATTCAGGGTCCAGTACAAGCAGAAAGACAAAAAAATCAATAGCCACATCTCCCTTCTCTGTTGAAAATACATCATTAAAGTTCTGGGCACAGGGAATATGAGGAGTGTGCTCCTATTGTCTGCACTGCGGCAGATACACAGATGAAAGTAGATCTCTTCAAATGCAAATCGGCTGGATATTGACGGAAGGTAGAGATAGCGTGCAGCCTAGTTTTGCAATGCAATGTTTGCCCGCAATTTACCAGTCAAACCACTCTTCCAGGCAACGTTTATTTGATCAAGAGAAATCTGTTTGAAATGCTTCTTGCTTTTGTTCCATTACTTTTGAAGGCATACGAAGCCTTTTGGGAGAAAGTTTGTGGGTCTGTTTTCTCGCTGATGACTTGACACTGCTATAAAAAATGATCATGCTGTCATAATAAACTCAGTGTTCTGAAAACCTCTCTTATCTACTCGAGGTGTGTCCTCCTTGTGCAGTTTATTACCAGACCCAGACCACTGGGAGCGATAAGGGAAAAGACAGTGCCTGCCTTCAGTTTAGCAAAACAACCAAAACCCTTTGAGTATGTGTGACACTACAAACACTTGAAGTGTAAAGCAGGTAGAGGTTTTGTGATCTGAGGCTACTTTAATGTTTTAAGCTGCCTCATTGTCCTAAGTACATTTTATGAATTGTTTTCAAGTGTCTGTTGACCAAACTGGTTTTTCACAATGCTTTCAGGAAGGAAAATACCTTACCTAGAGCTGCAGACTGAGACATCCTCTAATTTAACTCTGGGTGTGTCACCTGCAGGTGTGTTTGACAGCTGCCAATGTGCAAGGCTGTGTCAACAGTAACAAAAGGGCCTTTGTGAGGTGTGTCTGGTGACATGTTAGCCACTGGTGCCTGCAGGTAACCTTGAGGCTTTTCCGTGGGTCAAACAGAGATGAATTGTTTTTCCATGTCAGCATTTTTTGGACGTGAAGAGGATATGCAAATGCTTTAAAACCATTCCAAGAAACCAGTAGAACTGGATTATTGATACATGAGTAAACACCAACTAGTTAAGGGCTTAATCTCACATCAAGTCACCTTAAGGGAACCACACAACTGAAGCCGCGTTTCTATTTAGACAGCACTTGGATGAAGCAATTTAAAAAAACACTATTCAAGGAAAAACCCCAGCATAGGAGAAAGCTGATGCTGAGATGTGCACATCAGAGCTCTGACTAAACCGAAACCCCCGGAATACTCCGACGTCATCACATTACAGCCAGCATTTAAAGGGTTAACTGTAACACATCCATACCACAGGAAACCCAGTCCCAGAAAGAGGGGGGTGTGAGGAAGAGAGGAGAAGGAGTGTGCGCCACAAAAACACAGCAGAGAGGAGCAGGGTCGACGGACGACAACAGAAGCTATTTGCACAGAAAAAACCCTTTGATCTGCTCTCTGAAAGGCACAGTTGTTTCTCTTAAAGTGAGCCTCGCGGCGATGAGTTTTCTTACCTTGCTTCTTCCGTACTCTCCACTGCCAGGCAAGGATTAAGGTAACAACATGGCCCACAACCACCAGGGCTGGGAACACGTAAGGGGGGCTTGCCGGCATCGGGCCTGGTATAAAGTGGAGAGTCCCAGGCTCTGAAGACCGACGGGAGGGCTGAGGAATGGGAGGGTGCGGGGGGGGGGGGGGGGGGTTGAAAGGTGAGGGGGAGTGGAGGGAGGGGGGTGTGCGGCTAGGGGTGCGGTACCATCCTGGACTTTAAAAGAAGCTGCGCAGCCAAGTTGTCCGTGACTTTTTACAAGAGAGAAGATTGGCAGAGCACCCTTCCCTCTCCTCTCACCGCTGTGACTCAGTCCTCTGGCAGAAGTGGCCGATATCTCTCCCTCCCTCCCCCTTTTTTCCCTATAGTTTACTCTAACAATTCCTCTTCTTACTAGTTATTTCAAAATGTACTTTAATTTTCCCAGCATGAGCCACTTGCCACAAAGAAGTGTTGTCCTCCTTGACGGCTCAAGTGACTCCGCTGGTTTTGCTAGAGGAACTGGCTCGCTGCTTTCCCCACTCGCTGCACCCTATCTGCAGGAGTTAATAATATATGAGGCTGTTTTGTGTAACACACACACACACACACACACACACACACACACACACACACACACACACACACACACACACACACACACACACACACACACACACACACACACACACACACACACACACACACACACACACACACACACACACACACACACACACACACACACACACTCTCTCCAGTCAGTCTTGATAAGGAAAACTTAGTACGAGGGAAGTACACTTTGAGCCACTGTCAAAGTTTCCAACTCATTCACCCTACCATATTATTTTCTTTTACCCACCAAAAGTTATTTTCCACCATGCTTTACGAGTCATAGATCATCCAAGGCCTCCCTCCCTTACAAATGTCTATACTGAAGGCATAGCTCCTCATTTTATGTTTCCACTGCGCAGTATACCAAGCCACTATCAATTCATCCTCATTATGCAACTTCTCTATGTTCCCCTAGATGATAATTGCTTCCTTATGCTTGGACAACATGTCTTATAAACTTCCCAGAGACCTATTTTACTGCATACTGTTTCACCACGAAGCATTTTATATTCTCCTTTAGAATTAACCCTAAAAATCAGAGAGAGCTTTGCATTCTCTCTTTGGGCAAGTTATTAAAACACTGAAAAGTCTTGAAGGAAAACACAGACACCACTTTTTTATGATTTTGACATTTTCAAACCTGTTATTCATCTATATTTACAAGCTTTGTGTCACCAGTAAATTCCTCTCTACGCTTTTCATCTGGTTCTCCCAGCAACATGGCTTTTGTATGCATTGTTATCTGAGTGTATGGAACTATGCAAGGACTAGAAGCCCTTGACACTTGAAGGATTTTTTCTAATAACTGAAACAGCAAAAATAACCCATACAATACCAGCTTACATCACTGTAGAGACATCAAAACCATTTCTTGCTGCGGGCAGAATGGCATCTGCCAGAGTGTCTGTTGTCGGAACATAAGTTGGTGTGCACCTCAGAAACAGTGTCACGCGGAAACCTAACACCAGGACCGGTGACATGATCACACATCGGAGGCAATGCCACACGCCAGCCGTGCCTCGTAAAGCAGGCCATAGATAGAAGTTAGACCTCGAGCTGTCTTTTGCATTAGCAAAGGGTCCTTGAATGTACGGAGGACAATTCAGAATAGTCTTCTGATGTACATGCCTTGACGGATTTTCTGGCAACCCAGAAAAAGGAAAACGTTATAAAGGGGCCAAAACGCTAGCAAAACTTGTTAAACAATTCTACCAACACTAATGTGTTGCTTGTGCCTTTAATTGGGGATTGTGCTGGCCTTTGATAAACTGTTAAGGCACATTATGACAGAGTAGAGTGACTCAATTGAAAGCTGTCTCAAAAGTATAGCAGTGGGAAACAGAGTCTTAGTTCACTTGCAACAGAACAGAGATTTTGATCTGAACTGTTGGCAGATCACTCTGGGTGAGACCTTATATGATCCCAGTTATAAAACGCCAACAAATCCCCAAAGCCTTTGAAACTGGCAGCTCAAATTGGAAATGATGAACCGTGAAGACTGAGAAAAGGGAATAAAACGGAGGGAGAAGTACAGATGTCTGGAATTCATTCATTCCACCACTCCTTCATGGGAGGAGTCAGCCCCCTCCCGCTCTATTCACATGGTATGTGTTTGGTCAATGATTCCCATATTGTGATACATACTCTGCATACCCACATGGAGGCAATAAAACAGAACTTCACAGCCAAAAAACAGTCCGTCAGGTACAAAAAGTTCAGTATTCAGTAAGATGCCTCTATTACGAATGGCAAAGATTTCCCAAAGGTGACAAGTGGGTAAGTCAAGAGAAGAATGTCAGACAGGTTTTTAATTAGCAATTTACAACCAAAAAGATGCTGATGCTAGGAGAGGCACTGTCCTGATGTGACATGCATGATGAAAGGGATTCAATTCTACTTCATTGATTCCAGTTGTAGCATATTTGAATGCCACAAGACAAAGTCTAAAATGATAAGTTTCTGTAAAAGGCAAGCCTACCTTTTGGTGGTCCCGGACAGCGACAGCAGCATAAGTCCATCTTTGCTGAGCGAGCGTCTTCGCAACTTTTAGAGAAAAAACTCAACTGCCAGGAAGTGAGATCTGACCTCACGACATTGTGTTCTGATGAAAACCAGGGGGGCGTGCTAAAAAAAGCCCAAAAAAAACAGAAAAGCGGAGGCACGGCTGGGAAGTGAAAACTAGACAGCGCTGCGAGTTTGCCTTAATTTGTGAGGCTTCCTCTGGAAACAGCATCTCATGCGTGGTGGTTTCTGACGAGCGCCACTGGATTGAGTCCATGTGCCGGGCTGCAGAAACTCCCTGGGACACATTTTCTTACAGGGTTTAAACAAAGAGCGGAAAACAAGATTTATTTCCAGCAAGCTACCATAACAAAGGCTTCTCTGTGGAAGCCATGGAAAAGTTGGACAGTTTAAATATACCCCCCCCATCCACAGGATAAGGATAATAATGTATGACTACTTAATTGATTTAAAGTTAAACAGTGGGAGCTGGAACATATGCCACCAGAAAGAATAAGAAAACAATGATAATGAAGCATATTTGTAGCTAATGTATTATACTAAGCACACATCTATACAGTAGTATCTGTGTATACAATGATTGCTTCTGTTTGTCCAACATTCGGATTTAACTGTACTATACCCTCTAGTTGCAGTATCTTTCATGTAACACTACAAATAATCAGTGCTGAAAAAACAGACCTATTTGATTTGAAACATTTAATTATTTATTTAAAAAAAAAAAGCGAAACATTTCCTGGTTCCAGTCTCAAATATGATAACTTTGTTTATATTATTGCAGGTCAAATATATATTTATTTTTCTTGGACTGGAAAGATGTTTCATGGAAAATGATAATCCCCAGAAAGTATAAAGTGTGCTTCTACTGAAGGCAACATGTGTATCCTAAAGGCATGTTATATATGCAGCTGTGCATCACTGAGCCTCACCAGGCCTGGTACTTCACTGCGATGCTTGTATTCACCCATAACACTACTATGCAGTGGAGAAAGATGTGGAGCAGCCTGTCAGGGTCCTCCAGCTGCCCTCTGCATTTAACACCATGGAACATGATCCCAGACACTGCCAGGCAGTGCGGGTGGTATGTGGAGCTCAAGGTCTCCTGGGTAAAGTTATAAACTATCATCTGAACTCTTTTTCTCTAAAGTAACGCTCGCTGTGCACATCTGGGATTATAAATAACCAGACAAAAAGGGTGCAGTTCTGGATTTAAAAGAAAGAGAAATCTTAGGAATCCTTCAAACAACATGTTTAGCACAAACACAAAGCCCCTATCCTGGACTGTCCTCGAATACACTGCAATGAGAGCCACACCCAAACCTGCCTCATGCTCCTTGGTCCAGACTCACACTCACCATAAAGCATTTCTGTGCTGACACCTTTTGGTAAGAAGACAGAACTGTTCAACAATGAAGACTTCCTACCTTGGCCGTGTTGAATCAAAGCCTCCATGGAGTCTCGTTTGTAATTCATTTCCATTGTTTCTCAAGTGGTTTCTATATCCTATACTAAATGCATTACATAGTATTATGACACAGCAGGTTAGTGAATCTGAGTGCTGCTGTGGCTGGTCCTTTCAAGTACAGTATGATCTTTTTAAATGTTGGAGTTTACGTTCATTGCAGGCTGGGCTAAAACACTGAAGGGCAGATGAAAGGTAGCAACTGCCACATGTTCCCATCTGGACTGCTTCGCCCCTTATGCCGAGGCACTGGCAGGAAAAGCTGAGTGTGGTTTAATAGGACTCACATTTCCCCAGTCCCTCTGCTCAGTCATATATCAGCCCTGACAATGGAAAGCTAAGAGGAAGGCTGCATATTAAGGTAAAGCCTGGGACTTACATCGGAAGCTTATGCAGAAGTATTAATCGACATCAAGTGGGTGCGTGGCTTTAGAAATATTTCAAACAGGAACTCTGGGAAATTCCTGATGTTCTGAAGAGAAAGAATAAGTGGACGGTCTCTGCACGTTAACAGTAGCAGGACAGTATTTCAAACAGATCACTTTTTCCCCAGCAGATGGCAGAGTAAAGTCCATATCAACAAAATCTACATGTACATACAGTAAACCTTATGGAAAACTGCATTTCGGTAGGTTTGAAATAACAGTAAATGTGTAAAAAAATTCTGCACAATCGATAAAAAATAAAAAATGATCTCTCTCTTAACCTCCCAGACACAAGCAGTACCCATAGCAACGCCCGGATATCCACTGCAGACAAGATGAAAGAGAAGGAAACAAATAAAGTGGAGGAGTAAGACAAGCTCAAACTCTCCAGGAAGTCAGGCCCTCTGAACATCCTCCCCAGGGTCCTCTGTGAGGAAGCTCCCAGGATCAAGGTGATATGGGAAACAACTGGAATCTGAAGGGACTACAGGGACACCCTTCCTCAGAGAAGGTCTCTGAAGCTAAATCAAACTCAGAGATGGCTGTTATGGTGTTGTCCACATCTTTCTTGGTATCCTCTATATCAGTTAGTGCTGAAATGAAACATTTCTCAATTTAGGGTTAATACATTTGTTTTGTTTTTTTCTTATCTTATAATCAACCACATTTTCTGTGGCTGTTGATGGGGGTGTTGCTGATGGTTGGGATCAGACTTAAGAAGAAGAACTTGACTTTCAGCTGTTTCATGGTCTCAACATCACTTTCAAATTACCAAAGGTTTCTTCAGTCAACACATTCATGTCCTCAAAAACACCTTCATCTTTAGCGACCTTTTTTTTTCTTTTTCGATGGGCTACGCCAACAAAGATATTGCTTGCCAGTCAACTACTGCATCTTCAACCTCAGGTATTATCTCTCCAGGTGTCTTCAGGGATGGATTTGAGGTTTCTCTTCTCCTCACAACTAAGATCAATTATTCTGCGGCTCCTTAAACGTAGCCTACTGCAACTCCACACAGTCACACTCTTAAAGAGCAGCAGGTGGGGGAACAACAGCCTGCATATCAAACGTCTGCAGGACTTCCTAGACAGTTGGAGAATACTGGTACAATAGAAGAAGAAGGGTCTAAAAAAAGGGATGGCTTGGCCTCCTTCAGTGAGTCAGGATTTCTGGTAGCTTTGTCTTTGGTAAGGGGATGGAAGCTCCCAAACTTCTTTTGCTTGAACTTCTGTCACCCAAAGTTCTTCTCCTCTCCTCCTTGTCTCGTTTAAGAAAGCTCTCATCACCAAGCTGGATTAGGCTCTGAAGTTTATTGGAGGCCTCGGGTTGTGCAATGTGGGGACTTGTATAAACTGTATGCACATGATCAGAATACACACAGTGACTAACAAGTTGAAGGGGTGAAGGTCTGTTCTCTGGAGGCAGGTCCATGTAATCTTGTAGGTATGCAATCCCTTCGTCTGGAAGATAGTAACAGGCGTGTTTCCAAGCAAAAGACACAGCCCTTAGACTTGAGAGAGCCAGTGGCACAGACCACCTTCAGGTTGGTAACCCCTGTGACTTCAGAGGGCATGGACTGTGGACGCTTGTCCTTCTTGGCCACAAGGACACCATGTCAAAAGAGAATATTGTAGATTGTCCTCAGATCGCATAAGGGCATTAACAAACCAGCTTCTGTTTTGAATTTGGCTTTTCTTTTTAACCTCCTGGAGGAATGACGTTTTGAGATATTTCTGCATGCAGTAACATTTCACAAACAACCCAAAAATATTTTCTTCTGCGTCAGTTTTTCTCGACACTGACAACAGTTCCATCTACCAAGTTGTCATCATGAGTTGGCATGGAGAAACAGCAAGGCTCACAACCACTCATATCTTCCTGATTCCCCAGTTAAAAGAGAAACTGTGTGGCAATGATGAGAAAAGAGGAGATTTCAAGTGGGGGGGGGGGGTGTTGACAGGATGAAGACAGAAACCAAAGGATGAAAGAATGCCGGGTAGAGAAGGTCTGTGCCCTGCGGGGCTAATGGGCATTACTGCTACAAACCCAGATCCATCTAACATATCTCATTTGTATGACTAATACAAAGCAATCAAACAAAGGAACAAGCTTTAGCCAAGGTTTTCTTAAAAACATGTGCACACTAGCCACTATTGCTATGTTCAAACTTCAATATATATTTTCAATACTCATAGTTTACCATTACAAATCAACCATCACAAGAGTGTTTTTCTTTTGTACCTAAGATTCTTATTAGTGCAGTAATTCATTGTTTTTAGATATTGACACAATATTTATTCTATTTTTCTTTTACAAAATCAGAAGAGGAATTTTGTAAAGAATTGTGTAGGGATGCACTGTTCTGACTTCTTCAATCCCGACACAAATACAAATTCCGGACTGATATCCAAATGACTTAAACACATACATTCTTTATGGGAAGTAAATGACATTAGTAAGAAATATTATTTTACAATGAACTTAAACCACCTTCAAAAAGCATGAGAATGTAAGGCTTTGCTCTTCTCCTGATTGCTGCTTTTTTATCAAGTCATATTGAAGCATAGTCAGAAACGTGCTTTGTCTGGTGTAAAGATTCATAACACATAACTTTGAATCGCAGTGCACACTGATAACATAGGTGTACAACTGATGCTCTGTTTGTAAAACCAGGTCAAGTGCATTGATAAGCAGATAAAGGGAGCAACAGATAAAAGGTTTATCTGATAGGAAGCAGAGATGACACACAACCCACTCTCAGCAGCGCTGCAGCAAGTCTACCACTTTTAGAAGCAACGGTTTGGTGGATTTAACGTGTCTACTTGAGCACAAAGATGCACAATATGGCTATGGCAAATCATAGCTTGTGTTAGAGATGTTATATTTATTTTGGAAAGACGAAAACTAGAGAGATTCAATGATCTTTGGCCTACCCACATTCCCCCAGCAGTCATATCCCACAACCCCAACCAGCCAATTCTGCAAACTGAAATGGAAAAGCCATCGAGTCATTTCTTTCCTTGAGGAGAAGACAGTTGTGCCTGTGTTTCCTTCTCTGTTACTCAACCTCCTTTGGGATGATCGCCATTGGAAATTGCCACAAGGGCTATAAATACAGAGAGGAGGTTTGGAAAATGTTTGCAGGGGATGGGGATTTTCCCCACTTGCCTTTAAATAAGGTGTTCCCTCCTCTGACAGCTGCTCAAATGTCATTCTGAAGAAAATGTCTGAATAAATAGAACAGAATAGAATGGGAGGGATGAAACCCTCTTTAATGGTCACACATGCAGAGCACACACAGTGACATGTGGCCTCTGCATTTAACCCATCCTAGTACCAGGAGTCTATAGGAGCAGTGGGCAGCTAGTGTACAGCGCCCGGAGAGCAATTGGTGTGGGGGGGGGGGGGCGGTTGTCCGGTGCCTTGCTCAAGGGCACCACGGCAGGGCAGGAGGTGAACTGGGACCTCTCAGAGTAGCAGTCCACACTCCATATTTAGGACCGTTCGGGGACTTGAACCGGCGACTCTACGGCTCACAGTCCAAGCCCCCACTGACTGAGCCACTGCTGGACAGGCTACAGTGCCCTCTGTATTTCACATTAAGAGTCCCAGGCTGTGCATAACAGCTAATACAGGAACAATTATGAGAAAAATGAGAACTTCTGCACATCTGGTAGAACATCTCTATATGCACTGTAAAGTTTAGAAAGTTTCAAGCCGTTCTAATAATTAAACGTTTTTTATAATCCTCTTAATGAAAAGCACCTTTGTTTGTCACCCTGTTTGTCAAGGAAAATGAATGTGAAACAGATTCCTTGCTCTCTACTTGAAGCAATATTTCACAACAAGCACCTGGGAGCAACAGAATGCAGGAGAGGCAATAAGCTGAGCAAGGAGAGCTGAGCAAGGACACCAGGTCTGGCTTGAACAGCATTGGTCAATAATGCTTACAGTTTAATAGGGGCTCTGTGTCTACGCCACTTAAAACAATGTACAAATACGTTTTGAGCACACTGTGAGCTCTGCAGATAGAGATAACCACACCCTTATGGGACATGGCAACGTTACCACGATCACTGCAAATAATCTTTGCTCCAGACGAGGCTCCACGGCAGATCATACTCGGCAATGATGTGCTGCCAGTTCCATGGTATTTTAATAGCAAGGAATGATAAACTGAAGCAATAAGTGAAGCTATCTGGAAGAAGGAATCACAAATCATAATCATGACTGACTGCTGGGATGGTTAAAAGTGTGATAAATCTCAGGGCACATTAGGGGAGAAGAAAACAGATCTCTCACCGTGCAAACTTGTTTTTGTGATACCTTTAAAAATGTGCAGCCTGTATTGTGATGGTTATGAGGCAGAGACTTTATCTCCATGTGCTCTTCATCACCTGTGCTTTGGCTTTAGAACAAACAAAACCACGGCAACAACAGACTTTTGCTTGGTTACTACCAACACATCTCAGAAAAATGAAACTGTCTGTACCTACGTCAAACCTCTTCCAGCTTCTGCTCTAAAATAAAGCCTTTTTTTAAAACACCAAAGACAACAAAGCAAAGGCTATAACACGATAATAAATGTATAAGTTATATATAAACGTTTTTAAAATGTTTCAACTAACCAAATGGGAATTAATATGCTGTGTTAGGGATGGGTGACATGACAATGTAATACCTTGCAATAGTAGAATTGTGTCCACCGGTAGAGATGTGGTTTTGATGGTGCTAGCCATTCTCGCGTGATCTTAAAATATATTTGAAACCTCAAATTTAGACCAGATGAAAAAAAAAAAAAAACATTCTTGTAATTGTGATCAGCTGCCCCAGGGCCATATGTGCAACCCATGAAGAAACCCAGCATGCATAGCTTTGCCGGGATACATATAAAGAAGCTGGTTTATTGTGTCCCTCTTTATGCCTCAATTAAAGCTCTTTGCCATGGTGGGAGTGGCAGGCGACAGGAGAACAAAGTGACAGTGGCTGCTTCAAAAACAAACCAATTCAACTCTTTTGGAAGATGAAATGCTCCCTGCATTCCAGTACAGACTTCATAGCGAGTCATTCAAGCTATATGGTTGTCTTCCAAGTCGTTAAACGCAATTCTGCATTTGACATTTGGAAACAGAGCAGTGGGAAAAGTGGTGGTAGCAGTATTGCTTAAACAAAGTACAAGCTCATCTGGTTAAACAAACTATTCTGCAACAATCTAGTATGCATCCAAGAAGCTGATCGATCAACTGTCTACAGTGAAACAAAAGCCAATACATCCGTCTCATATGTTCTCTCTGTTCTGGGGTTGGTGCCTGCCTCATGTTCGCTGGAAGTAAAACAAAAACGTTATTCTCCCAGGGCAAACTGATCATCTGCTGATATTCCTTGCAAAACTGTATCAGTAACCAGTACTGTAGGCTTCTGTTTGGGCGTTTAAGGTCTTGCTCTTTCTACTTATCCTCGCAACACACAAAGAAGCCTTGTTAGACAGAAGCAGTTGTGTCCCTAGAAAACCACAGGACAGCGGTAGGTCCCAGTCAGATGTGCACAGTGACTTTATCCCATCTAGGACAGTCACAAACCAGCCTTGTCTGTAAGGGAGCAAGATACTGAATCTGATTCACCAGCAGCATGCTGTTCTGTTTCTGACAAGTTGCAAAAGGCAAAAGAAGTAGCTGAAAGACTGCAAGGTGACAGGTCATGTCAGGTGGTCGTGGTGCAAGGTGTTTGCTATTGGAATTAAAAAACATAACATGGATTGACAAGTGTGGACATGTTTTCGGTGTTCATTTTAAAAGAAAAGGTGGTTGTTAATTGTTATGGTGACAAGACATGAAAGAGGGGCAGTTAAGAGTGTTACACTCACTCGGATAAGATCTCTGATGAGAAGCTAGTTTGTGATAGTACTTAATCATGGACATTTATATGAATTGGAAAATATTAAGAAAAAAAGAAAAAACGTTACTTTCGATATGGTTCATTCAAAAAGTAGTGCCATTACAAGACAGTTAGGATGACAATGATTAGGACATGATAGCTTAGACACTAACAATATGCCTATGGAAATATATATTGTGAAAAGATAGGCTATAACTTACATTAGGAGTTAGAGGAAATGTAACATAGTTAGCTAGCTAACAGTTTTAGCCAAAAATTAGGCAAAAAAGTAACATACACATTTGTAATGAAAGTACCACTAAGAACAGCAATCCGAAGAAGCTGGCATGCTGCACACACAGAATGGCAACAGTTCCATACAAATGACCATCCTGATATGTTGATTTGAATGGAAATGTATGTTCTACTCTAGTCTACCTCTTTGCAATGCTGGTGAAATGATTATTTTGGGGCATTTCATAAAACAAACTCCATACAAAATGAAATCCTCAACAGAATGTTGGAAGGAGCAAAAGGGTTTCAGCAGTTAGTATTGCACAAACCTCTCGTGAGGCTATAAGTGATTTTCAGTATAAAAGCATTGGAACATGAGCTGTCTAGATTGCGATTGAGGTAAAATGGCTGTCAGTGTGAGCAGTTAATGGATGCTCACAGCATCAAAGTGGCTGAACCCCTGACGTTATGAAAAAACCATGCGAGGCGTCTCAGGGAGGCATGAAGCAGCTGCACTGTGGATAGAGGAAAGGTGACAGGACTCACTTTCTCTAAAAGATCACAGTTAAAATGACTTAGAAAGCAGCTAACTTTGCAAGAGATGCCAGTTTGCCAAATGAAATCATAAGAGAACTGTGTGATTAAGAGGAACCAGGCCATGGCAACAGAAGAGAGGAAATGTGAGAGTTTCTGTGTGTGTGTGTATGTGTGTTGTGTGTGTGTGTGTGTGTGTGTGTGTGTGTGTGTGTGTGTGTGTGTGTGTGTGTGTGTGTGTGTGTGTGTGTGTGTGTGTGTGTGTGTGTGTGTGTGTGTGTGTGTGTGTGTGTGTGTGTGTGTGTGTGTGTGTGTGTGTGTGTGTGTGTGCGTGTGTGTCAGACTGGCCACTGCAGTGAGTCATCAAAAAACCCATGATAGGGTGTGGTCGGCCAGAAATGCCTGTAACCATGGAAGCATGACACATTACAGAAATATGAGTAAATACACGAGTCCAGAACAGTGGTCAGAGGAGATAGCATTGCTACTGGCAACCCAAAAACAGACAGACTCTTCCTGGAGGTGAAAGCTGTTCAGTGATTCATCACCAGGCAACCATTAGTGACCATCCAAAAGTTGCAGATGATAAAAACATCAAAAGACTGGCAGTGTGGGTGCAGGATGAGGTGAGCGCAGACTGGTTTTGACATTATGTTGAAGAGGACACACGTATTCCCCTCCAGGCTATGAAATACATATAATCCCAAGATAAAAAAACACAAGGATGAGAAGTTGAATTATTAAAAGGAATACTTATAATTTGAGTATCTACTATATGTCTGAAACCCACAGTTTCTACACTACACACAGCTATTTGCACCACTTTTTCAACATTACCCAGAAGCTCTGCTGCAGGCAAGGATTTTTTACAATACATACTGTGCATACCGATCTCAAGAAGAAGTCAATTAGACAGCAGTGTTGTTCACATTTTTTCTATGAACATTTTGACTTTTGACATTCTCTTGTGGCCCTGGGTCACTGGTGGAATGTATTGAAACTGCTGTGAATCTAAGCAGAGTACTGGGTGTTCCTTTAAGCTCTAGTTGATGCAAAGAAACGAGAGTACTACACCAAACCTTTTGCAGCAATTTAATATTTCTAGCAAGCTGCCAAAGGAGATAAGCTCTAAGGTTCAAAAATAAAGTTTATATTGGTATGTTCTTGTTGTGGCTGTCATTTAGGCATACTCCTGCAGATGAGGACTGTTAGAAACGGCACTGTTCCCTAAAAAACTAAAATAATATTTAAGAAATGTTCTCCGTGATGCAGAATGGCACTGAAAGCCTAATTGAAACACAAACCAGGGTGGTCTGCGTGCAGATAAGACGGTCAAACGTTCGTTTTTCTCCATGGAGGCTTGCAGGCCTCAGTCAACAATCTTCACAACTCATGAAATCTCCTTACACTCAGACCTTGAACAATGTCTTAGGCGCTAATAAACTACCAGATGAAGAAGAAACTTTCTGTACAACTGCCTCGAGGGACTTTAGGGTAATGGGTAGTAAATCCACTGTGGGGCAACAGTGGTGTTTCTGCATGCCAGATAAGCAACAACAAAACTTAAGGCACTTTGGCAAAGTAACACCCCCGTAGCTAAAATCCTCTTTGATCAAGCGGGGACTCTGAGGCTACTATGTCAGCATGATATGTGGGGGGGGGGGGACATTAATGGAGTCCTATAAATCATCATAAACAGTACCCTGACAGTGTGAAAGGGGCTACTTTAGAATAAACCCTTTCACTGCTTCCCCTACCCTCTTCCGTCCCCTTCTAGATCACTCCCAGATTTTACACCACCAAATGCGTGATAGTAGAGTGTCAAAGAAGAGGTATCATAGAGAAAAAGCAGCTTTTTTTTATATGCAGGGGCTGGCTGTTGTTGGCTGTTGTGCCTGCGGTGAGAGCTGGAAAACAAACTGCCTCTGCAGCTTTTAAAACTTCATCTCATTGCCAGGACAGTTCTGGAAATGGCACAAGGACGACGGCTTTATAACGTACAATTACTGACAATTTCAGTAGGAGGGGTGTTTGAATATAACTCACTTTGGATTGCAAAAAATAGAATGCATATCATGGTAGGAAATGTAAGGTACTTCATGCAGGCTTTGCTGCAAAGAAAAAGTGTCTGTGAATCAATAAATCAATTTATTCAATATTTTTATAAAAACCAACAAGGCGTGGTTCAAAATGTTGTTTCAAAACAAGTCTCTTCTATAAAATCATTTGAAATAAGATGATATTCAGTGATGAGTGTCCAAATAGAGAGAGATTGCAGTGTACTCGACAATAGAAACCTTTAAATAAGTGTCCAGGTCCTAACATCTGTCAGTAAAGCCCGCGTCACACTGTCCCGAAATTGACACCAGATGGACACACGAATATGGAATTGTGAATTTCGCACGAAGATGGCCCCGAACTTGGTCAACGGCCAAACAACAGCCGAAGAAAGTACGATGCCTATAGAAGGCCACACGATGGCGCCCGAACCACACACGAAGGCAACATTTACGTTACATTTAAGACATACAACTGCAACGAAAGTAACAAAAACAATTATGTTAAAGTACTATGAGACTTTACATTTTGGAAACTTGGGATTGTATATACTACAAATTGTCACTGATATTTTCAGACTTTGTTCTTTACTTTCTCCGTCTTTATATGTAGAAGATATTACGTTTTCTCCATCATGTTGTTTCCATAGCAACAACAACTTCCTGTCAACAGCGTAAACTCGCCTTCAAAATAAAAGCATCTAAATAAAACAGGAAGTTAACCTAAATTACATTTAGGACACACAATTGCAACGAAAGTAACAAAAACAATGTAATATCCTTTTCAGTTTCACAGAACACAAATTGGGTTATTTACATAATATGTTTACATGATTTTGTTGTGCAATAAAACAACCAGAGAAGCGATCTGCAAGGAAACATTGCACACTGTGGTCCCATCTCGATGTCATCATACTATAATACGATGGCTACACGATGGCATTGCGAGGGCTTCACGTAGTCGTGTTTCCTTTCTAAAACAATCGGGCAGCTTGTTGTTTCCTTCGTATTGTCTTTGTGAAGCGAAAAATGCCCGATGGCACCGATGATCACATGAAGTAAAGACGAAGATGACACGATTTGACAAGATGCCTCACGAGTGCCTTATGAAGGGCAAAATGGACACACAAATTCAACACGAAAATGAACCTTCGCAAGGTGTTTCGGCAATTTGTTGGCATGCCAAATATTTTGCCACCACTCACGAAGATGCTGTCTGAGCCTGAGAAACTCCACCGCCGGTCATACGATGGCTTAAGATTAGGGGTGTAACGGTACACGTACCGAAATTATTCGGTACGGGCCCTTCGGTTCGGTAAATTGGAAGTAATCTCAGGTGCTGCGTCGCAGCATTCAGAGTAATTTGCTCGAGAGCTGGTCACAGGGATGCGTTCAAATTTAGTGAGTAATTTGAGGAACTGTCGAAATGGCGAACGCAGATAAAGTTGAGCTCGAAAATCCTCCAGCATCATTGAAGTCTCCGGTTTGGGAACATTTTGGTTTCGCAGTTACGTACAAGGATGACGGACAAAGACAGGTGAACCGAACCAAAGCTGTTTGTCGGCATTGTTCAACTAAAATTGGTTACGCGGCTGGCAATTCATCAAACTTGCACACTCTTGAAAAGGCATCACCCGAACGTGAATATCACCGGTACCAAAAGAAAAAAGACTGAAGTGCAAACCCAACTCCCACTAGCATGTAAGCCTCCACCACTCGCAGAAAGTTCAGACCGAGCCAAAGCTATTACAAACGCCAAATATCCTTATGTTGCCATGTTAGCAAAGCGCTACCTGGCTGTATCTGCTACCTCTGTCCCTAGCGAGAGGGTGTTCTCCACAGCAGGAGACATTGTTAGTGCCAGCAGATCTGCCCTTTCGGCAAGCAATGTGGACAAGTTCATCTTTCTTTAAACAACATGAAAATACAATGACAAGCAAGTCATAATGTCAAACTGGCTGCTTAGGTGCTAGTACAGTACAGTTCAAATTAGGGGTGGGCGATATTGAAAAATATATTATCACGATATTTTTTCAAGCAGTATCACGATAGACGATATATATCACGATATTTTTTCATGTCGGTTATTATGGTTATTTTTCAAGTTACTTAACAGTACAAGCACCTACAAGGTAACAGAAACTAAAACAAAAAGGAGTAACAGACCAAAATAGCATTTCAAGCTGGTTTTATTTCTGAAATGAATCCCTGAATGAACAATTCAACATTTTGATATGGCTTCAAGGCACAGTTGCTCAGTATACAAATGAACTTTCTGAGGTAGCACTAGCACTAGCTTGTCAAACAACTCGGACTGAACTACCAACACGAAAGCAGAGGTGCGCTGACATTGTGAAATCGATCGGGCTTGATATATGGTGAAATTAAAATCAGTAGGTGAGGCTGGGGGAGCGGGAGGGGAAGAGGCTCTCCATCCGCTGTCATAGCCCCCTGCGCCGCGCACGGAGAGCCTCTTCCCCTCCCGCTCCCCCAGCCGTTCAAATCCAGTTTTGGACAGTCTGCCGTGGTTCCATCCCATTTCAAGTGCTGTTCGAGGATCAGCGTAACCCTCGGAGCACACTCTCCAATCACAGAGCTTGAGGACTATCACGGGGTTTGTCAAACAGAGCACATGGTGTAGTCCAAACGATAGCTGGGGATTCTGGGTAGTGTAGTGTTTTCTGCCATCCTTTACTCCGAAAAAATATTTGTTTCTCCGAATCGAAGGGGGAAAATACAAAAGCATTGCACACAATTTAAACCAATCAATGTTGTGTAATTAACAAGGATAATCTGGTGTTTTTTAGTCGATGAGTAGTGCAGATATCACTGTAAAATCAATCGACAGTAAGGGGAATACTTACTTCCGGGTGTACAATTCTCCGTTATCCAATGAGAATGGACGCTCACATTGCCTTTAAGGGCAGTCGACACAAACGAATGCCGTGCTTCCATGAGCGTCAAATCCCGCCGCAGATGGGAATACATTGCAATCAGTTGAAAGCTATTTGCGTCCCTTTATGAAGCTGAAGGAGCCTAGGAGCGTCACAACTGCACGCCACGGACACTGACCAAACGTCGCTCCTGGACGATTATGGAGTGAGAGTGTGTTGGCTAACCCTAACCGGACAGGGGATCGTGTCCGTCTCTGTGGCTTCAGGCTTGATCGCCGTTCAAATGACAGTTTTAATGATCTCAATGGGAATGGTTAGCGTTTCATATGCATGCAAATAAAATAAAATATAAGCCAACAGAATCAACCAAGACAATAAATGAAGTGCAATACTGTCTGAATCCTGACTAGACAGCTTTAGAGCATGTCTTTCACATCAGTTTTTTTTTTTTCAAGTTTTTTTCAAGTTTTTTTATCACGATAGATACGATATCTCTGAAAAAGCATATCGTGGAGACCTAATATCGTCACAACGATATATATCGTCATATCGCCCACCCCTAGTTCAAATACAGATTACTTCAGTTCATCGAAATGCTGCACCTTAATGTTTATTTTTATTATATTTTGTATTTATTTGAGTGAATACATTATTCACAGGTTAATAATAATTTTAAAAAAACAACAAATATTTTATGTTTTGTGATAATATTTTCTGCTGTACCGAAAACGTTCCGAACCGTGACCTAAAAACCGAGCCGAAATGTTTGTGAACCGTTACACCCCTACTTAAGATGCCCTCGTGAATGGCCCGATGTTGTTACGATCAGAGCCGCATTTGAACATTTTCTTTATCGTGTCAATTTCGGGACAGTGTGACGTGGGCTTAAAGAAATGTATGCTAATTAAACGTGCCTTCTAAATCAATCTAAAATCTGATCAGACTTCGGAGGCACCCAAGTCAACCAGCAAGTCGATTGTATCGCTGAAACATTTATTAGACTGATTTGTCAAGTGACAACAACAAAATCTACTTTTTATTGACTTTAATCGTGAACTAAATAATACTTTTTGGAGCGTTGGTCCGACAATGAAAGTAAGCTGAATAGCTCTGTAAATTGGGATAAACAAACGGGGTGAATTAGATGAAATAATCATTAGTTTCAGACCTTATATCACACAAAAAGCAGACGGTCTGTAAAAACACGTGATTCAATCCTCTCACCAAAGGGCTCAAGATTTAATTTGAGATACAGAAAGAGAGACAGAGACATCGCCTTGATCTGCACATCAGATAGGCTACAGTTGATTCCCTTGGCATCAGAGCAAAGAGCATGTCAGACATAATGACCAACATCCTGCAGCATCTCATGCCACCAACAAACACAGCACAGGCCGCCAGTCACTATCATTAAGTCAAATGAAAAACTGTATTCATATCCACATACAAAGCTGGTATGTGACTATTGTAGACATTTGGATAATCGTATTGAGACACTGTTACAGAGAATGAGATTTTATCAAACTCTCTTCTAAGAGACAACGTTTGCTAAATCTAAAGGCTACAAAAACAGGTAACTTTAAAAAAAAAATTAGCACATAGAAGGACTTCACCCTTTCTGTGCCACCTGCAGCAACCACTGGCCCCAGGGAGCCACAACTCAAACCCACAAACAGTTTTAAAGGCAGGAACAGCCACTTACCTAGAAGAAAAAACACAAGAGAAAGAGGCAAATTTAGCAAAAATGCAGTTCTCCTAAAGTGAAATAGTTACTGTTCCAAAAATATAACTGCTAGTATAAAAAAAGAAAGCACTTTAAAATGGGAGTGGTGTTGACACAAACACTGTGCGTTACTGTAGTTGATAATGGATTGAACAGTGCCAACAAAACCTTTTGGAAATGCTTTTAATGCTATAAGATGCAGATTAATGAGAAGACCACAAACCCTTCAGGGCAAAATTAAAGAAAGACAAATAAAGCAGATGGAAATGGCTTTTGAAGTAGCATTGATCTTCATAGTACTTAACTCTGTGAATGCAATCTCATTAAGGCCCCCACCAACTCTGCCATCAGCCTGCAGTAGCTTCACTAACAGTCCCCTGCAGGGACAGCTACAAGCCCAGAAGCAACTGTGTTTTAAAGCTTGTCTTTCAAGTGGTTTAAGAGTCACCTGGTTTCAATTCCTGAGCCGATTCCCCTTGCCCTAACCAAACAAAGCATGGAGAGTGTAATCATGTCCCCCCGAGAGGAGGATTAGAGGAGGGAGTGTATGATTAGAGAGGATGTGTCAGTACAGAGGCAGTCTCTCTACTGAACTACAGGAAACCTGGGGTTAATGAGACTATGTAATCACATCAGCTAAATTAGGAGGACACTCCGCTAAGATTGTGGCCAGATTTTTTAAACCAGCATGACTGACAGACTCACTGACAACTGTAACAGGATTACACTCACTACTATCATTACTATTACTGAGCCAACACAGAGCACACAATCAGTTCTTACAGACTGAATTATACACCTATAACAGAATATGAGAAACAAAGACTGAGTGCCCAGATTCATATTGGGCTTGTTGTAATCCATGCTATCCCAATCCTGCATTGACCCATAATGCACCTCAGATCAAGTATCAAGGCTCAGGGCCCATTTACACGGGAACACAAATGCAAACTAAACGCAAACGAACCAAATTCGATATAAAAAAAGTCTTCCGTTCACACGGATACGGCTCAATAAACGCGTCCCTTCACACGAGACCGCTCGACCCGCTGTATACATATGAGCCTGTAAGTGGCGCTGTACTTCCGCCACAAAATACACCAAAAGCAGCGAAGAAGATCCCCGAGCATGGTTGCCTTCTGTTTATTCTCCGCGGTGGATTTAGCAACATGTAGTTCATGTAGTTTCTCCATGTCCACTTGTTGCTGATGGTTGTGGTAGAGGAGCTCTAGATGTTGCACTAACATCTGTAGCAAGCTACTGACCATGCTACAGCAGTGAGCAGAGGTGGGGAGAGGCAGGGCTATGGCTTCATCGTTATCAGGAAATGATCGTATAGGACGTACATACGGAGCCGTTTGCCCCCCCCAGAGCGTTCCGTCCGCAGATCTATCCACCTTGGGACCCGTTATCGTTTGAGGGGTCCGTTTCCGCGGTTCCGTTACGGCCTCGTGTGAACGAACGGGCTATACGAAAGAGAAAAGTAGCGGACACAACCCGTTTTGTTCCCGTGTAAACAGCACCTCAGTGTAGTCATTGTGGTGTTTGTTATTTTAGGGGTTTGTTTACTCAAACTGTTTACTGCATTACCTAATTTTCTTATCGATCTTGGTTTGTTAGTTCTACGCTTTTTCTAAAATGTTCATTTAAGGGGTGTGTATTAGGAAAGGTTTTCTTACTAAAACCCGTAATACAGGAAAATACACACCCCTTAAGTTAAGAAATGCACATTTTGAGTGCTGAACATGCAACAGCTGACAGCCTGATGCTAAAAAGCCCTGCAGGGGATTCTGGGTCATCAGCTGTTTTTTGGGCCACTTTATGGCAGCAGAAGCAGCAGAGAGTAAATGTATTTAATACCAACATATTACTTGTCTTAAGTTGATAAGACAAACCTGTTAGCAACATGCAACAGATATGTATGTGCCAAAGATACATATGGATCAAATATCCACTCTCGGTTACTGTAGGTCGTAATCAAAGCAATGTAGCTCTTTAGCTGCTAAATGTTAGTGGTAACTTTGTCTGCTGTTTGGTTCCCCGCAGATGGTGTAAACTACATTTATCAGAACTGTTTTGCTGAAAACGGCTTCCTGCTTGCACACTTGGCGGAAAAATACAATGTGGAGCTGGTAATCTAAAACTTTCTTGCCCAATGCATATACGCAGTACAGATTGGGCATTCACAAGAATATGCGAGTAGGTAATGACAAAGTTAATGTGATAAAGTTCAAGCGAGCGTTTGTATTACTCTTGAATAAGGAGTTTAATTGGATGGCATTAAAGAATGTTGGCAAAACTCCAATTATACAGTGTGCAGTTTATCCAAAGTTTAAGAACAGGGGGAGTTGATTTTTGAACACATCAAGTTCCTGAAAATGGCTCTGGAATGCCATGACAAGCATGATCTGATCTGACTCATCTACATAAACAGGGCATACGCATGACAAATACTCTTAGTCTTTGTTGTTATTTGATACAGCTAATAAATGTATTTAGGGGCGCGGACAGGAAGGTAAAAAAAGCATTGACGTTGAGATGTCTTGTCCGAAAATATTGTTGATGGGATTTATAAAACTGAATCATAAGAATAACGTTTCGGCTGTAAAACCAAAACAAGCAGAAGGACACTAAAACATTCAGTAGACCTGATAAGAACAATGGAAATGTGTTGTAATTATATTTATTTTTAATTTGTACATTACATTTCATTTAGCTGACGCTTTTATCCAAAGCGACTTACAATGACCGATTACAGGGACATTCTCCCTGGAGTAACTGAAGGCTAAGTGCCTTACTCAAGAGCACACTAGTGCTGGTGTTCCTGGTGGGATTTGAACTCGCAACCTTCAGCCCACCTCACTATCCATTAGACCACCACTATCCCCTGAAACATATTGATTTCAATTGAATTAGGGTGGGGCAAGCTCTTTGGTGTTGTTATGTCTCTGCATGCAGTGTACGTGGTTTTCCCATCTGGAGTGACTACTACCCCTGGCTGCACAGAAACAGGTGAGGAATCTGAAACATGGCCATGCACCAATTTCTTCAGCTCAAATAGCAGCTGAAGCATCTGAGAGCAACTTAATACTGCTTCTCCAGATACAGGCAGAGTGACATGTGATCCCTCCATATCTGAGCATGAAACACAGACATCACCAACATGCAGCAGACACGCCTAATGAGGCCAGTTCAGGCGTTCAAGAATCACAAATGTACAGAAAGATGTCCATTTCACAAGCATATTTAGTGTTTTGAACTATGAGCCCCACCGCTCAAATACAGCAGCCACTTATGTATCCCCTGCATTGGATCGTTATATGCTGGGATATTCTTGGCCAGCAAAAGTGCAGCAGTAGAGAAGAAAAGAAAATGCTGATGTGATGCTGGACTGTTATCTGCAGATCAAACAGAGCACGACTGCAGATACACATGTACGGGATGTTGAGGGGAAATAAGGAAGCAAATTATAGTGGGATACTTATTCATCACTAAATGGGAGATTACAATCTAAACCATATACTTATAGGTCATGAGGAAACCTCATAATAACCCCAATCATGTTGTTGCTTTTAAGTTGGTTCTGGAAAGCCTACATGTTGTTTATCTGTACAACGGAAAGCTGCAATCAATAGTTTCAGTAGAAGGATTTTCACCTCATGATCATTAAACGGATAGTTCAGATGTTTTGTGGCGTGGTTAATGTTTACTAGTCCTTTTAAACATCAAAGTCATACAATTATACAAGTGAAAATAACCGTTATGCAAGCAAGGTAACATTTGATGAAGTGTACACTTAAACTGACATTGTTTTTTTTTTTCGGTGGGCTTTTCTTTTTATGTTTCTAAATTACATTATGCTGACACACTCAACACAGCTGTACATGCTAAGCTGTTACTGGTGTCTGATCCTCCAAGCTTACAGGCAATACACTTAAATGGATAGGTAGGCCATATAATCTCCCCTTTAAACATCAGGACTAACCCCTTTAGGTGACTGGGTGTTTAGAAAGCATTTGCTTAAAGCTATATTCTGTTGTTGGTTCTGAGTTTCCTTATCTGAATATCTAATAAATTAAACAATATCAAATATCACCAAAACACATGGATTTGTTACAGCTTAGTTATCACCTGTCTAACTGATACTGCAATCACAAGTGATGTCAAAACAATATCACATGGTATTGCCGACAATAGCAAGCACTTCCTGTCTGTCTCTGTTCATGTTATAGACACACGGTTTTCACTCTGGGCTGCAGGTTTGGAAACAACAGCTGATGACCCAGAATCACCTGCAGAGCTCATTAGCAAACTGGTTGTCAGCTGTGGCGTGTGCACCGTTCATAACTCTCATTCCAGTTCAAACAAAGGCAATCCCTACGAGGTTGTATCACCGTTATTGTGAGAAAGGGAATCCACTGAATGATTCCAAAAAGGACTAGTGTCATTGTTAGTACCTGAACTTGATAAGCAGAACACAGCTTTATTATTTATATGTGTACTGTATGCTTGTTTCCCCCTGAACATATTCATCTGGGAAGAACTCCTGTATTCATGTTTTTGTATATATAATGTTATAACGCTTCTTTTAAGTGTTATAATTAATCAATTACTTTCTGAGTATCTGTGTGAAATATTGAAGTAGCTCTGCAAAACACAACCTGCCACTGTCAGGAAACCACTTTGACACTAAACCGCCAGAGCTCAAGAGCACTGACCCCTGCCCTGACTTTCCTTTTAACTGGATATGGCTGGTTTGAACCTGCACTGCTTGAAAGGCCCAACTTTCAAGCAGGCATATAACATACAGGAAGCATCACTCACAGTAGTGCACTGTTGAGTTGGAGAAGTTGGAGATAACACAATGCAGAAATCAGGTAAGACACAGAAGAATGCTAAACAAAAGAAAATACATTTTCAGAGTTAAGTAAGAAAGTAAATAAGAAAGAAAAGCTTCCATCAGTGGCGAGCCATCAGGCCCTCTAGGCCCTCTCTGAGAGCCTAAGATATTCTAAACAATTATATTTGAAAAGATAAAAAGACATTTTTTTTTTTTTTAATATTTTCTAATCATAAATGGATAGATTTATGATCGATAGATTTATGATGGATAGATTTATGATTAGCATAAGTTCGTTCATGATGGCTCATGTCAGTGATAGTGATGACATCGTTGCGAAATTATTAACCGAGTCATTTTCAAGATTGAGTTACAATGATAAGTTGGAGTGACAAAGGATCAGCTGAATGACCCCGGTAACAAAAATGAGTTCATTGTTAGTTCAGCAAATTCAGCTCTTTGGCCCTTTTTCAGAGATCTGCATAAGCCTTAAATGAGCTCAGAAATATCTAGGTCAAGAACCCAAAGCTGTCTGGTAGACCAAGGTTAAAGTGAGAAGACTATCAAGATGTTTTAAAGGGTGAACTCTACTGTCAGGAATGAGTCATCAAAGCCATGTGTCAAAAGTGGCCCCGCTTGTCCCAACACACACAGGAGAGCATCAACAGGCTCTTGTGTCAAGGCGCTGATTCTGTACCAAGTGCCTGGAAATAGCTGACAAGAACGCACAATGGGAGCAATGGTCTTGAGGTGACGACATGCTTACAAATGAAGTGAGCTTCACTAAGTAAGCAGCAGTGTTTAACATATTAAGGAACTCCTTTGGGAGTGCTCAGTGAAGCGAGGGAGCTTTTGTCCCAGGAGCTCTGTGGAAAACATTCTCAGCCTGTCTGAGTGAGGAGGACTTCTTTAGATCCCTCTCCAGGATCATTTAAAGGCCCATGCCATCCTGGAAGCTGCTCCAAAGTCTGATCACATTTCGCCAAAAATACTCCAAATAACCCACAAGTCCACACAGAACAGCTTTTTTTTTTTTTTCACTCCTTTTGGCTCTCACTAGTTGGGTTGGGTTCTGTCGCCTCAAATTTGAGGCTTTCTGTCGCTATAATTGTCAGTCAGTGTGCTGTGAATCCTTTACTTAGTGAGATATGTGCATATACAGTATGCTGAACATTGAGTCACAGACACACAGTAAATGAAGCACTCTCAATGGCCTGAACATCTTAATAACTTAGTCTGGAAATACCAACCATGCAGACCGTGGTGCCTGCAGGGCATGACATATAGCTGGAAGGAGAGGAGCAGTATGTGAATATATTTAAGAGGCCTTAGGGACAGAACTTACTCAGAACATCCACACAGTTGGGTGCATGCCAATAATAAGACTAAGAGTTTGATTCAAAACAGAATTGGCCTTACTTTGCAAGTGAAGCAACATACCATAATACCAAACCCTGGAGAAAAGCGTTGGGTATTATTAGAAAAAGTATGATACCAGAGTTTTAGACAATACTTTCTTAATTTGAACAGAATCAATATTCTTACATACAAACAAGAACTTCCCTATAAGTAAATAAAAAGTGTCTGAAATATGCAACAATGTTATCTAGTAATAGAAAATTACGCAGCATCCGGACTAATACCACCAGATTCAGAGACAGCTTCATCCCGCAGGCAATAAGACTGTTAAACAACTGAACTGCTGAAACAATTTCATAACATTCATCTGCTACTTAGTCATTATGTATCTAATATATCCAATAACTTGTATATAGACTCGTATTGCACTATTCCACTTTTTTTCTCTCACTTTTTTTAGAACTATTTTTCTTTTGTATTACTTTTAATATAATATACTTTAATATTGCTTTAATATTGTCTGCTTATCTGTATTATTGTGTTGCATTGTTGGAGAAGCCTGTGGAAATGTTAGTTTGACAATAAAGAACCTTGAACCTTGAAAATATAGGTTGAAATGATTAAAGGATCAATGACAAAACTGCTGTTTTGCTGTTTTATATCCAATTAAACTAAATAGTTTTGGTTCTGGACTTGTGGTCGGATAAAACAAGGCACCTCAAGTAACATTGGAGATAGTAGTCATGAGGATTCTTTCACTTTTTTGACATTTTAGACAATTCATCTAAACAACAATTGCCAAACTAATTTGATAATAAAACTGAGTTGCGGCTCCAATCTCAATAATAAAATGCTTGTGAAACTGATCGTGCATTGGAACGTTTCTGATCGTTGTCAGAGACATATTGCGGTCAATAGTATTGAGCTTTAATATCAAGCAGCCCGAATGGAGAACTAGCTGCACGTAATGAGACTGAAAAGGATTGTATAACTGGATTCTGAGACATTCAGGTCGTGGGATACCTATAAGGGAGAGGAGTGGGAGGAGCACACTGCTGATGTAAACACTATGTAGGAAACATCTAACCATGCTGCAGCCTGACGAGCAGCAGAACAGATGGAAACATATTTCCTGCAGATGTTGTCCTCTGACCAGGCTGAACACTCTTATCTCTGACTGAGGGGCAGGGCAAAGCACGGCCGTATCCCTGCTGTTACCGCGGTGATGCAGCAGCAGTCACTCTGCATCACCCGGCGCAGACGCAATCACTGTGCCGCATGCAGCAGCAGCAGCAGCAGCAGCCCCACAGCTTGTAAAACACATCCTCTCTGCACAGTCATTGCCCCTGACCCCTGATCCCTCTGCTCACGTCTGGACACAAAGAAGAACAAAAGCTCTTCATCCACAAAGAGCATGTCTGACAACAGAACAGAGGATTATGATACCTCCATTTTACCCGACAGCCCTGAAACCATTCAAAACTGAACTTTTTCCTCAGCCTGCATCTAAACGATGAGGACGTCCTCACCATCGTGGGAAAACAAGGCAGTCCAGAATACGCTAGATATTGAAAAAGGCGTGAGGAGTACCTTTTAGAGAGCTGATCTCATGCTGGATAGATCTTCCAGGGTCCATGCTCACTGTGTCTGCAAACTGACGAGTCAGCTCTGAAACCCCAGGCTTGAGGATGCTAACGTCTCTCCGCTAACTGCAGCCTGTTTCTCCCTCTCTCCGCTCCGCTGCTGCCACAGAAGTTGGCAGCTTAGTGTTTTTGTTCTCCCTCTCTCTCCTGCCGGCTTGCACACAATCACTGTCAGCAGAGAAATTGTGAAAGGAAGGAGCTCCCTCCTTTCTCTCCCACCTCAGTCTCACCCCTCCCTGATGTTGTCCCGTCCCATCCTTGTGGTGCTCAGGGAGGCGCCTTAACCAATAACAGTCAGGTTGCACCATCACATCACAACAGTGTGTACAGCTGAAGGGAAGCAGTCAATGCAGAGTGTGAAATGATGACAGATTGAACTGGTGCTGTATGAGAAGTGTTCATGTTCATTCCCAGATCAAATATGACTCTATAGGTCTCTAGGAGATACAAATAAACAGTTTACTTTGACATGTGGTGTTATAAAACTAGATATCTGTTCAAATAAAAAGTATAAAATCAGGGTAAGTGACGTTTCCTTCTCCCTCAGGACAATGGCGTCAGTGACTCAGCATTACCTCTCACTATAAAACTAAAAGCCTTTCTATTTGAATGAAAAGCGCTGCAGAGGATACCTCGGATCTCAGGGAGGGGCTCAGATGACACAGCACTTTTTTAGTTAACTAATCTTTGCAATCAGAATGAAATGAAATGATGGCACTTTGAGATAGATTGAATTACATTCCCATGACAGCTAATGAGAACTTCAAATTACACACATTTTAAATTGAGTGTGTTAAAAAAAAGATATTAAGCAAACGATCCAATCCAGCGGTAAAAATACACAACTAAAGGTTTACATTGTTAGAGCCTCGACAGTGTTATTTTAGAAGATGAAGGTTATGCTGCCTTTGACTCAGCAGTCTCTTCAATCCTCCAAAGACTGGCTGGCACTCTGCTGTGTCGTGTCTGAAGTCAGCAATACTGAAATTGCTATGCTGTCTAAGTATGAATACATTAACAGCCTCTACATTTAAGACTTTGACCAGAAGTGGAAAACATATAACAATACGTGTGTGCAGTATGTGAAACTCAGAATTCCTAGTTGGCAGAATTTAACTAAGTATAACACATTGCGATTGTAAATTATTTTATTAAAAAGGATCAGAATAAAAGTGTCCAATATGATCTGCTAGTGCCTAATATTAAAACGGGCCCGATTATGCTCTTTGTGGTTTCCTCTTATCTGTAGTGTGTTCTATAGATTTGTGTGCACTTAAATGGTCTGTAAAGGCAAAGAAATCCCTAAGTTCCTCCAGAAGGAGTTTCTCTCCCCCCCCCCCCTGCCTGAAACTCCATGTGACTCCTTTGTTTGCTTCCCTAACACAGTGACCACAGTATGTAACACACGCTTCGATTGGGTAGCACTCCGACACATTGTAAGTGATAGGCTAAGGGGCGGGACATCTCTAAGCAGTTAACCAATCACAACAGAGCCGGACAGCTAACCAATCAGAGCAGACTGGGCTCTGGTGTCAGACAGAGGGTGAAAAAGAAAGAGCTTTCTGAACATTAGAGCATGGAGACATGTCACAGTAGTAGAGGGATAAAATATGAATATGAAATCTGAAAATGAGCACAAGAGCGCCCCTTTAAAGCCATAACAGTTATCTTTGTCGTAGCTAATGTCATAAAGTCAAGCTAGATCGATACAAATATGATTTGTCTCTACTTTTAGAAACTGATGTGTCAATGCAAGATGACACAGCAGTCAGGAAAAAGATTATGAGGAAAGCCAGCTCAACTACAGGGGAAAATCCATGAGTAACTGAAAACACAATCCACAGAACCTCGTCTAAATCAGCACATTTTGGTAATAGGATTATACTTTGTTATACGGAGAAAGGAGAGGGTGAGTCAGCCGTTTTATTCAGGCTGATGAAGCTGAGAATAACTCATGGTGTATTTGTGTCTGTTCAGTGTAGACGTGAGGATCGTGCAGGTGTATGAGCTGTTTGGTTTGAATACGACAAACTATTCATGTGTCAGCCTTGAGTCATGAGAAAACATTGGCAACATACGGAATACGTTGTCAAGCACTGGACTTTAACCACTGTTTGATTCCCGTGTGAAACCAAGGTTAAGTTGTTTTTAACGACAATGCTGCAACATGCCATAGGAGGTTGTCATGTGACGTTATTGAGTCACGTTTTAAACATTAACCTTAATCTTTTTCGTTAAACTTAACAAAATAGTTTCATGGAGTTCACTGGAACTGGGATGGAGTTTCATCATTTCACGAATTATTGTGCAATTTTGAAAAGCGTGATTTACATTAAATGTATCAGAAGCAGAACATCTTTCTTTTTTGCGGGGGAAATTTGGTTTTGTGAAAGTTGTTCCACTATAGAATTAAATATAAGTATATATTTTTTTTCTTATAAACATAGGAAATAGAAATGTGCGATAAACAGATAAAATATAATATCATGAGATATTAAAATGTAAAGCAAGAAAGGCACCAAAAAAATGAACATATTTATAAAAATATTATACAAACACAAGGGAGTTCATGTGGTGACGGGTGTGCACATGTAGGTGAGTGTCCTCTAAATAGGCGTTCTGGAATAAAGAAGAATCCCACAATATCAGCTCCAGCTACCTCATGTGATCTGATTCATTCCACACTCCTATAGGACAGATGTTCATGTGGTCCCGTGCTTCAGGGCCACAGCTCCACACCGGTTCAAGTTTCAGAGTCAATGCCATTTCCTGCTCATGGTCCGTCTTCTTCCTAATGAATCGTTCCGTGGCGAGACATCTTGAGTGCAAAGGTTTTAAAGAGCATCCATTACAATTCAATAAACATTGCTATGTTCTGACTACCTGTCTAAAATGTTCTCCTGATCCAAAGAGCATAACTTTGACAGCTGATTTTTATTATAAAAGATAAATAGCTGAAATATTTCACTTGGCCTGCAAACCCATCAGACAGTAAATCACAATAACAGCATTTAAATATGTCCTGAAACTAAACCAGGCCTCCTTTGCAAGAAACATAAAACAGGCATTAAACTAAATAATCGGGGGCAAATGATCTATATATAAATTCTTCAGATACAAAAGCAAGTTTTTCCATCGTAGATGTTCAACTTGTAAATTCAGCTAGTTTTTTCAACTTTACGTGATCCTACTGTTTCTTTTTTTCTAACAGCGTGATGCTGAATTCAACAGCCTGCCTCTGACCTCGCACAGTAATTATTCATCCTGTACTTGTGCCCAATCAGCTGCCAAATAAATACTTCAAGTGTGAGTAAGACCGAAGTATCAATTTAAAACACCTCTATTGCAAATTGCATTACACTACTGATATATTTGCAGCCGTGGGCTATAGCACAGTCGTGTGCTATAGTGGAGAAATGATTCAGGAGGGCTGTAATGACTCCTTTACCAATCCACACACAATCAATGAATGCTTGTCGGCACAGATCCAGTTTCAGGCAGCTACAGCAGCAGCAGGGAGGAGATGAACACTGACTACTGTTTCTGTGGGTGAGGAATGGGGAGAGATTAACTCTTCAAATGACGACAACAGCCCCTCAGATTTCAATATTAAGTTTGGGATATATGTATTTACTGTAAAGAGATCAAAGTGTGACAGTCAAACTTGATTCAATTATCCAAATGTTCCTTTGCGTCTACTTCCTCAATACTGTAAAAGAACAAAACATGCAGTCTTTTCCTATTTATACTGTTTAATCAAATATTTCACTTTGTTGTGACTAACAGAGGTCTGTTATTCCCCAATGTGAGGCTCTCAGACAGACTTCTCTCAAAGCCTTACTCCTGAGAAGGGCAATTCCTAAAACCAATAATGGCCCTTCACACCAGAATCAGCCCTTATGAGCCTTTGTATTACTCTTTCTTGGTAGACCACTTTGCAGGCGGTAAACAACCTGGGAGAAAGCAATGACATGCAAACATGACTCTTTTGACAAATGTACATTCTTTCAGTAAAACTGTGAATTTCAAAAAATGCTGGGATGATAGAAACCAACCTTCCTGACAGCAGACATTTTGACACAGAGCTGATGGATGTTCTCCATCTAGGTGTGGCTGTCTCAGTGCCAGTGAGCCCTGGAAGGGAACTGGCTGAACGGAATACAGCAACATTCTTTAATGTTATTATTTAGATAACAAGTCAAAGTGTGTGCTGTACGAAGGGGCTATTTTTCTTGGTTTTGTTATACCACTTTTCTGTTCAATACAAATAGTTGCATTTAATCCCTTTTTCCCCCCAAACTCTGCATTTACTCCGAGGTGGTGCACTGTGATTGGATCTAGGTTTGCTCTAAATGGCCCTAGAGCCGCTTTCTGTGATTTCTGACTTTAGGGGCAGCCCTGCTGAGATCAGTGCTGTGTGCAGAGAGGTGAAGAAAATACAGCTGCAGTAAAGAGTAGGGTGAAGGGCTCACCCCAAAGGAAAGAAGCCCCCAGGTGATGACCAATGATGGAAAACATTAGGCAGTAGCTGTCAGGCCACACCTGAAACATCAACTTGTCTACAAAAAAATATTTGTTTAAACATACTGTCATTAGTGATAGGAAAAGGAGGTGGACATTTTGTATATGTACATAAAGTATTAACTGATTCATGTTTACCTTAGTTCATACAACTGTAAAAGAAGAAGACTCTAAGGCATAATATGTATATCTTGGTACGTTCAGAATACAGGCATTGATGCCAACTATCAGAGAGGAAGTGTAAGCCATCTGATACATCGGCTAATAAAACCGTGTAATATCTGTCCCATCACTAGACACTGCTAAATTAAGTTTTTGTGCAATTTCTTTTCTTAGAATCAGTTAAAAAAATATCACATGATAAAAGGCCATAATGCAATTGTAGAATTTTAAAAGACAGACAAAATTAAGTTTTGTTGCTAAATGTCACCATGTGCCATGGTAGGCCACATGACTCCACACCGGGGTGAGTTTATGTTTCTCTTTTCACGCAGCTGTTCAGTACTACTGTGTCGGAACTCAATCTGAGACACAGTTAAAAGTCTCATTTCTCTTAATCAGAGGACCTGATACACCCCCTGCACCCCTCTCAGGGATGTGCCCCTTCCCACTATTAGAAGTTGGAGTAGTACCAGGACACTTTGTAGTGGTGTACCATTCTCAGCCACTATTTGGGGGGAGGAGGTGTTACTGTTGGTGCCTTCCAGTGCTGTCTAGAATCTAGATTCATTAAAGCGATATCAAACTCCAAGAACAGTTGGTGCAGCCCATCGACACACACATATATAACAGACAACAACCTAGTCTCAGGGAGTTAACTGCCTGTAGCTAAAAATAACCTGTTTACGATTGCCACTCCCTGCTCCTCTCACACATAAAAAAGGGCAAATTCAACAGTTTATAAGCAAAATGACACAAGAAGAAATGTTCTGATGGACAAAAATAATAGAACGTTTCTTCATCTTTAGTGTCAGCATGAAATCCCTGTGAGGCCAACTCTAGAGTAGGTAATCACATTAATCACACGCTAACTCGCAGAAACCAGAGTCAGTGTTGGAACATTAGAAAGACTCAAAGATGGTTTTGGTGAGTTCCTTTGTTTCAGTTGAGCTTGAATTAAGTGCCTAAAGATTACTTGATTATTGTGGCTTTGAGGAGAGCATATTATTTGTGAATTTTATATGTAAATAAATGATTATAATTGTCCAAATCCCGGTTGATTTGAATTACTATACAGTATATCCACTGAAATGCATGCCACATAACAACGTGCCGGAAAAGGGGCCATACTGTAAGAACCAGAGGCTGACATTCACTATTACAGAAGGTTTAAGAGAGCAACTAGAGGGTAACGTGTGTGTGTGTGTGTGTGCGTGTGTGTGTGTGTGTGTGTGTGTGTGTGTGTGTGTGTGTGTGTGTGTGTGTGTGTGTGTGTGTGTGTGTGTGTGTGTGTGTGTGTGTGTGTGTGTGTGTGTGTGTGTGTGTGTGTGTTTCAGACAGAAGAAAGAGAACACTTAACAGTGTCAGTGTGTACACCAACACAGGAGGAATGCACTAACTTTGTCAAGATGAAAAATGTATGGTGAGGCCCACTATCCCTCAGATCTACCACTTCTAAAGACACACATTCAGGCTGCCTCTTTACCCTCTGTAGCACTGACAGATACCCACTAGAGGCTGTTCTAGAGTCAGCCAGAGGAACAGTTTATTACCAAAAGAAAACGAACATTCTGTGTGGATAGTTTAACTGTAACCATTGAAAGACGTGAATCCAGAAGTAAGAATATGCACAATACTTCGTACAATACTCTCGCAACATCAAGCACTGGGTGACTCATGTGTGCAGTGTTTTAAACCTTGTTTTACTGTTCACTTGTCAGTCTTGTTTTTACTTTGACCACAATGAACCTTGAACATTTCGACTTAGGAAAATAAATATATGCATTGCATCTAAAGTTGAATATTTGAATAGAATCATTCACCCTTTAGAAATCCCACAGCGGAGGACTTGTGGGAGGCGATTACATACAGCTCCAAGGGCCCACTGCCTTACTCACATGCACTTCAGCATTACTTAACAGCTGGGACTTCAACCAGCAAGATCTACAGAACGAGCTACTGGGACCCTTATAGCCTACAGGAAGATGCAAGTTCATTCATTCTCAGCCTTTAAGATACATTTAATCAGGTGAGACAAAATCCATATAAATGTTGTTATTGTTGAATAACAATTACAGATCCACAGCTCATAGTTACTGCTCTAACGAGAGAGGGTTAAGCAGTAGCTCTGGGCAGGGTTTCTTGGAAAAGACAGGCAGCAGTGCTTCCCAAAACTCAGGCACCCTGCTGAAAATTGGAGTACATGCCAGCTAGCTCACTACTGACATTCCTGGCATTAGTCTGGCTTATTGTAGCATGCCAGAACCAGGGTGTTGGCACCATTGTTCTACCCCCAAAGACCAGCGTGAGGCCAGGGTCTCTGTGTATCCTAATACTACACAGTAGTACCCAGGCTAGGGTTAAAAGGGGGCACTTGGGTAAATGAATCAATACACACAATCGACACATGTGGGCATAAAGAAGGCTCAGAGTACAATCACTCAATGTGGTCTATATTTCTAGCTACTCCCAATCTGTTATAGTGTAACCGCACAGAGCACTGTGGCAGGAGAAAATGACAGTTTGCATCTGAATGTATCCTGGAAACTGAAATGTCCCAGCGACCAGACACTATTTCTCTGCCGGTGACATCACCCTCACAGGCAGATTAGAAAGGCATCCTTTCATAGTGTCAGTCAATACCACCCCACTACTCCAAACACTGTGGGAAAGTAAACACTGACTTCAAACTGTTTAATCACCTGAGGTTAATCGTTAAAAAAACTCTTTCTACTTGTTTCTTTCTCTTGAGACTCTGTAAAACTGTAAAACAGACAGCAGGAATAGATGGATGTATTATAATAGGGATTCACCACATGGACTCTTTTTTCAGGCATGAGATACAGTAGTTACCTGTTCTAATTGCCCTTAGCAATAAGACAACAGTATTGTTAACACAGCTCTGACTCTAAAACAGTTCACTACATTTTCTAGTTGAATATGCTACAACAAAAAAGATACACAACTATAATAGAAAATTAAATAACAATTAATGACATATAATATGTCAAATCATAATTTAAAAAAGGGCTTCCAACCACATCTAAACAAAGGTATGAGGAAGACCATGTGATTTGGTTGATCTTTTCTGATAGAGTTTGAGATTAAAATAACTTGTCGTGCATGTTATAGTCTGGTAGCATAATTACTGTCAGCTGTTATTGGCTCCCTGGTTTTGGGAAGACGGTAATCCTCCACTCTAACACAAATCCCATCTCAATTACAGAAGCTCTACTCCGTCCTCTCCAGGCAGAGTTCCCTTGACATGGTTCATGGTTTGGACTTGCACTTCTCTGCAGACTTGAAATTGTTCCAGAGAAAGAACCAGAGACACAGTAAATCAACTCATCACATCTTGATGTCATCAACCATCAAAAGGGTTTTTGTCCCAGTGAATGAATGTGAAGAATACAATACTGCCAGATGAAATGGCACCATGGCCAAACTGGTCCTACTGCAGAAACAATATAAAGACTTTCCGGCGTCAGGGTCAATATATCTACCCTGATTGAAAAGCTCACTACGTTTGGATCCACTGCTGATGTTAAGGTGTTGGTGGTGTCAGTATGACGTGTACTATGCCTATTGGATCACAATCAGGTTCTTTACTGTGGCCTTTGTTTCATTTCTGAATATTCTCATGGCTATTAGCGATCATTTCTCAGTGCATACTAGCCCGTTATGCATGGGCGTCGCAGCCATTATATGAGGGTGGGACAAGTCTCCCCCACCTTTTAAAATAATTAGTTTAGACCCCCCACTTTTACTATGCAGAAAGTCCGTGAATCGGTCTATCCACTCGCCACTCGTTATAGAGCGGTGTGTCAGTGCTTCGTACCATGTTTTCACTGCTACATTGTAGCAAGGCAGATTCTCAGAGACGTACACATGCTGCGTTTTTTGTGTAGCTGTGTCTTTAGTTGTAAAATGATGCGCGCCACAGTTTCCACGCTGCGAGGCTCCGTCGCTAACAGTTCACAAGCGTGTTCCACTAGCACCCGGATATAAGGCGCTGTTATTAAAGAGGTGGAGGGAGAGTCCTCTCCTGTCAGACTGAGAGGCTGATAACTACAGCTTAGTGAGGTAAAGGACTCTCTGAGGGTTTAGATCAGGGGTTCTCAAAGTGCGGCCCGCGGGCCAATGGCGGCCCTCGGAAATATTTCTGGCGGCCCGCGATAGTTAATGTGACACGCTGAAATGCATGCGTTATATTTTAATCCTCCATGGTTGTATCTAGTAAGAATTAGAATGGAATTTAAGAATGGTAAAACTGCGCCCCCTGGGTTGTCATTCCTAAATTATGAATGACAGCTTGTGGAAAGTTTGCTAGACTACTGGTTGCATGGCAACTAGGCATCTCACGAGTTGCGGTTAAGCGGAAAATCTGTTGTAAGTTATCAGAATCAGAAACGGGAGTTAGCTAGCGATTTTAGCTAGTCACTGTCTGTAGATAACCCAACTTTGTGTCCTCTGCAAGTTCTTAATGTATATTGTATGTATAATTGGTTAGTACAATAAAGAAAGGATTTGTTTTGGAATTATTTTGTGTTCCGTTTTTTCTTGGGCGGCCCTCAATCCAATATTGGGTACCTAAATTGGCCCTCACTCATCAAAACTTTGAGAACCCCTGGTTTAGATAGTTCACTTTAGTCTAAGTAGTGGCTCTCAAACGTTTTGGTAATCATTTATGTAAATAAGTATTTCCAAGGCACTCCTTTATATGATCATTATAGTTATAAAAAACAAGAGAATAACAGGTATGACATAATTCCAACTCATACTATAGGACAGTAACACAAGAATACAGTTTAAAAGGGGAGTGATTTGTAAAATATGCATAAAGAAAAAGTAAATCTGTTTACAGTTCTGTTTCATATGGGTGTTGTTGAGAGATGTATCCATAGATTTAGTCCCTAATTTTGCTCTCAAAGTGCAGCAGATTGATGCTTTTAACTTGCAGTTAATTTATCTGGCGATTACATTTGCCTTCCAAAATCACAAAGTGCATGCTGTCAATTTGTGGAGATTATCCTGCGGAACAAAACCTGAAAGTATCATAATCGTGTTTTTGCCAAAAGATGTAACAGTTTAATTTCTGTAATATTTCAAAATCCAATGGAGAAATCCTGTCGAGGAAGCCCTTGGGATGATAACAAGGTCCTGGTCGGCTTACAGAGAAACGTCATCAATGCACCACTCTATATCAAACGTTTGAAGAAGTTACCTGTGACAGGTATTTGTAATTAGTCATTCATTTTATAGTACAAAACGATCCATTTTAAAGATGCAATTCATTTGTTAAGTAATAGTCAAAGTAGAAGAAAATATGAAAACAAAGCATTTGTCTTGGTTTAAGAAAAGCTACATTTTTGGAGGTACAATATTTTTAAAACAGTTCAGTCATACAGTCCTTTCCAATCACTCATACACAAGCACACACATCATGTTCTCAGCTGCACATGTGAACAAACAGAGAGCAAACAGGTCATCTTACAAACTCATGTGAAGTAGCAGACAGGTGAGAGGACCCTGCTGCAGCACAGCATCCTGGGTAATCTACAGTACACTCACTCACTGTGGCTGGATTGTAGGTGTGCATTTATGTGGAGAGATAATATATGAGAATGTCCTCTCTCAACAGGGGTCATCAAACTGAGAGACCATAGAAGGATACACAAGCGGCATACACTGTATTCATTATGTCCAGTGTCTGGCCTCGACACACACAGCCTGCAGGGGCGAGAGAGACCGAAGAATGATGGATGACTGAAAAACTGCTGCTCAAACATCGTCCACATTTTCCATTAAAACCTGCCAAGCTGTCAACAGCTTTAGTCTGATGTATTAGTTTATTGGTTTCCAACTGCTATGAACTTATAATGTGATTAATCCAACATTAAACTGCGTGTTGATACTAATCAGATTATGTCAGCAGATGATTGACAGTTTAGCTAACAGCAGACGTGCAGTAGGTGGCCTTCTAATTTAAATTAGGAGTCATTTCACTATAAGAGCCTCTCAGCTCTTCAGGGCTTAACACAAACAGTCAATTGAAAGGCTGCTCAAAGTATTGAGGGTAACAGGACATGTAGAGACATATAAACACACACACACACACCATTTAAATATATAATAAATGACTGCAGTGATTACACATAATTACACCAATCCATCAAACTTTACAGTCTAGAAGCCAAAAAAAGCTTTTTGATTATGGAGCATGGTCTTTCTGTAAAAATGATATTGTTTAAAGGAATTGTTCAACAACACCTTGGGAATAAACAAAGATCAATAATGTTAATTTGCTACCTAGAACTTAAGATAATGGCCAAACTCCAGTAGCATTAACGTTAATGTTCCTGGCCAATAAAAAGTCTGCATTGTGACACCAATCTCTCGTACATTTGTACGGTATATAGAGTGCAGCAAATGAAGTGTTTGTGTAGGCCAACCTGGAAGTTAGCATTGCAAGGGATCCAGCAACAAAAAGCAATGACTCCATTTGCAATTTGATTTCGGAGTATTGCAGGAATAACATCTGTGGCTTGCCATAAATGTAATTGCCAGAAGTAAATAACTAACGTTAGGCTTTAGACAAGACTACTTCCCCCATGACATCATGTCACCATCACTAAACGAAAATCACTATCCACTAAACTTGTTACCTTTGTTAACCATCACCTGGCTCCAGCTAGTACTCTATCGACATCAGTTTCTCAAATAACTCTCACTATCAGCAAGGGAGCAAATACGATTATTCTCCTCAATTTCAAATGAATATCCATTAATGACAATCCATTTATAGTCCTTACACAAACCTGAATAAAAGTTGTTCTGGTCTCTTATATTCATATATATATGAATATATATATATATGAATATATATGAATATATATATATATATATATATGAATATATATATATATATATGAATATATATATATATATGAATATATATATATACACATTCATATATATATGAATATGAATATGAATATATAAATATATATATATATTCATATATATATGAATATGAATATATATATGGTGATCTAATGGATAGTGAGGTGGGCTGAAGATCGGAAGGTTGTGAGTTCAAATCCCGCCAGGAACACCACCACTAGTGTGCCCTTGAGTAAGGCAAGTGCCTTACTCAAGGGCACACTAGGGAGAATGTCCCTGTAATCGGTAATTGTAAGTCGCTTTGGATAAAAGCGTTAGCTAAATGTAATGTAATATATATATATATATATATATATATATATATATATATATATATATATATAAGGATTTTATCCCTACAATCTATCTATCTGATAGATGCTCAAATATCTTCTACTTAGACATAAAACAAACTGCACTTTATTGCAACCAAATCCCAAAGTCAACCTCAGTATCCATGCTTACAAGTGATTTTATATGTGCACAGCATGCATGCACAACTGGGACTATTGCTATTTTGGAATTCCAGATCAAGTTGCATGAAACCGATCGGAGGGAAGTACTGGAAGCAAAGTGTGTGTGTGTGGGGGGGGGGGGTTCTCTGTGGAAGCTGCGGCTTAGAAGTTAAGTGTGTATGTCAGAGTTCCCGTTAGAAAAAATGTGTGCCGGTCACCCTGTCCGTTAGGATTTAAATCTTCCGGACAAATTGGAAATTTCCCGGTCAAAGGTCTTCTTTGTTATTTATTGAGCTTTAAAACAAATTGACAACAACTCTATATATTAAGGATGAAATAATCAAGGCATTCAGATGTATCTTTTATTGAAAAGTTACTTTTAATAAAAGTTCAAACAAGTTCTGCCGATATCGTGCATAACGGAAAATAAATAAATATAGCCTATATTACGCAAGCCATAATAAAATAAACAAAAAACCCATGTTCTTCAGCTTTAGGCCTACATATAGTCGGATAAAATAAAACATTACGATTATTATTTGTTCACAAACTAAAAGAGTATAGGCCTGTCGTGAGCATTTTAATAAAAGCTTGCAGCTGCCGACTTGTTATCAAATAGCCTTTAAACAAATTGTAATACAAACTCTTTGACAAAACTAGAGCAAAATGCCTAGCTTATGATGTTTTAGCCTACTTTCTGCGCTGTTTCAGACCTGTGAAGTGGGTAGCTGCGGATTTAAAATCAAAGGTCCCGAGTGTCTCTCCACAACTGGCAATGCGCATGAGCCGTGTGACCTTGTTCTCGCCGAGCCGACTTCGCTGCGCTGTTTTGATTCTGTTCTGTAGAGAGAATCCTCTCTCTGCCGGCACCCTGGAGACTGGGATCACGCATGCTATCTTGGCCAGTGTGGCCCACTCAGGATAGATGTTGCTTAAATCTCTTACGAGGACTTCGCAAGCCGTTAAGAAATGCAAGCCTCCGTATCCGCGGAGTGCTGTCATCACGGGGATGGCATCTCTGTGGGCGCTTGTGGCATCAATGAGAGGGGCACTGGCTTGCGCTGAGTCATCCTCGCTGGCAATCCCTTGGCCAAAATGACCAATAATGGTTCTGAGGGCTGGTTCAGCGTATATTTGAAGAGCTGAAGGGACGGAGAAATAATGAATTGTTTTATGTAACGCAAATAAACACATTTAAATAACTTGTGACACCATTTTAGGAAGGCCTACTTACCACTTTGTGCATCTGGGTATCGGGATGGGTTCAGAAGGACGTCAAAGCAAGTGATAATACTCAGGGACTCTTCAGGAAAGCGGTTGTGTAAAGCATCTATAAGATGTGTAATGTAGCGTACGCGGACATTACTGAAAGCCTGCCGGGACCGGTCATCTGCGTGTGTCACATTCACATCCCTGTACATGCCATTTTGGCAATCTGCCTGAAATCTCTCTTCTTCGGGACCGGGGGAATCCCTCAACTGTGTGAGTGCCGCAACTGATGCGTGAACCATTGGTCGGATTGTGGCCAGATTGACATCCTCTTTCTGGAAAACCAAATTCAGTTTGGTCATAACAGGTAGCACATCAGCCAGTGCGTGAGTCCAGGCGATAAAGCAGTATGGCTGGATTTGACCAAGGATGCCTTTTGCTTGGGCATTTCCTCCAACAGCCTCTTCATGTAGCTCCTTCACCAGAGCAGGCCAGTTTAGCTTGATACCCTCCACTGCCCTGTGCAAGGATAACCAGCGGACAGCGCACTGCTGCTTTAGGCTTTTCACATCTTCATCCCCGAGCGTTGCTGTCATTTGACGAAGGCGATTGGTCCTGCTGGCTGAGTGCTTGTAAAATGAGTACACAGAGGATACTGTGCGCTTGTAAACTCCTACTTGGTCCACAGCTTTTGCAGCATCTAGCGCGGCCAGCGCAGCTCGGTGGGCAACACAGTGCACCTGAATACAAAACGCACTCTCTCTCTTCAGAAGAGCACCAACTCCAGCACGTTTGCCCATCATTACACTAGCCCCGTCTGAGCCCAGGCCAATGACGCTTGACAGTTTCACATCCCTCTCGCGGAGCACCTCATCCACCTTGTCAAATATACACTGTGCTGTCCCGGAGAGAACATCATAGTTTCCCAAAAAACACGTCTCCACTTTTCCTTTAATTTGCAACTTGGCGTATATTATCAGCTTTTTGTCCACAGTGATATTAACCGTCTCGTCAATGATTATTCCGATAAAGTCACTCTTTTTTAGTTTTTCGTCCAGCTGCTTAATCAGGACTTCATCTATGGCCTTTTCCAAGTCATCACTGTGCCGGTAAATTATATCACCTGTGACAAAATCAGGAGCCTTCACTTCTCGTAGTAGTTCAGTCAACCCTGCATACTGATTACCTGCAATGTCGTTTTTAGCCATGTGAAACACTACTTTTAGCTGAGAACATAGCTTCACGTTGGACGCTTCATTCGCCCTCTCACAGTGGCCTTTCATTGCGGTTTGTTGTGGTATTGTGTTCACTGACAAAATGTGCTCATTGCTCTGGCTGTGTTCAATAAGCGCAGAGGTTCTCATATTTGTTGCTCCTTTGGTGAACCCGTTCTTTCTCCCCGAGTTCTCGCAGTGCGAGCAGAACATAATTTCTTCCCCATCTATAATGTCGCACCTCAGCCAGGTGAATTTATCTTTCCATTCGGGTCTGAACGCGCGGGATTTTTGTTTTTTTCTGTCCGGGGCCAAGGCATCTGCGGTCTCATTGACAGCAGGCGGTATCGCCATCTCATGGTCTGTATTATCATCATTAGACCTGCTTGGTTTAAAGAAATCATTTTAAGCTTAGCTTGTTTTGCCATGTCCGATTTTTCTCATCTCTCTGTCGTCCTGTTGTTATTGTGCGCCCACTTTATCTTACTGAATGAAACAAATGTAACGGGTTCGTTCCACATTATGCCGTGGCCTACAGTGCGCTTGCCTATTAACACAAAAGATAATTTAATTTAAACAAACAAAAACAAAAATCTATTTATTGTTTATTTGAATACACTTTTTGCGCTAAGGGAAAAATATTTGTACCGGACGTGTTGACCGGAGAGATTTAGATTTGCCGGACTTCCGCATATTTTACCGGTCACAATCCGGTAATTACCGGCTAACGGGAACTCTGGTGTGTGTATAGACACACACACACACACACACACCACACACACACACACACACACACACACACACACACACACACACACACACACACACACACACACACAGCAGTGTGTAAATGCAAAAACAAGGTCTGTTGTAGCTGCAGGTTTCCCAGTGGACTTGCTTATTTAAGAGTGTTTGAGAAGTGGGAGTGGGACACTGGACACAGATGTAATCACAGAGCTCTGCTTTAGAGAGCAAACACAAAGATGAGATCATGAAAAACAAGGATGCTGTCATTGTGATGTTTGACCTGTCACAGTTCATCTGAAAGCTCAAATGAGCAAAAAGGGAAAGAAAGAAAAGTGTGTTAGAGGCAAAGGATGAGCATAATAATGCACCTTTCAGGTGGCTTCACTATCTGATTTTGTGTTCAATGTCTTCTGCCTTCAATATGTATTTTGTAAGACACATAGAGAAAAAGTAAATGACTTTAAATTGGAGTTCTTGGATATTCAAAAACCACAGACTAATCAAAAAAGACTGCAAACTCCTCTGAGTTTCACTGAGGCGAGGTCACTGTGGTTGCCTAGCAACATCTCATTGAGCTAAATGTCATAAGTCATTTTAGTCCGTCTTTCAACTAGAATAACTTGAAGACTGACAGAGTAAACTCGTGGGATAAATATTTGCGGTAAGTATTTACAGAGCTGCGTGTTTTACACGAATAGATCTGCTCAGTAATTATTATAACTCAAAACACACTGTATCATGCTCGAGGGACTTCCACCTGTTGCGATAACTTATGCATATGGGCCTCACAAGACAAGACTAACAACCCGTCTAATGGGAGGCCATTTTGTTTAGAAATAAATATCCAACCCCCCAGTGATTAATACAAGTTGTACAAGAGGTATACTTTGGAAGAACCTGATATCTCTCACCAGTGTTGTGAATTTTGAACCGTCAACACAGGTGTTAAGAATAGAAGAGAATTCATCAATGTCCGCAGAGCACGCTAATAACAATTTAAATCATGCAGTTATACTAATAATTATACCTGCTTACAATAAATGAGAAATATAAGCTCAGTGTTATTTATGGTTGATTCTTCATTCCTGAATGAAACTACAATTGGAAGTTTAACTTAAAATGAATGAGAAATCTTTCCATGTGTCAGCCTGTTCTTATGACACATCATGGTTACAGTATTAAGGGGGCCATACTTTCATTTTCCGGTTCACACACACATGCAGACTTATGCAACTGCCCTGGAGAAATGGCTGATATTTAATGACAAATCTCTAAACAATAAATCCACTTTTAGCGCAAAAAGCATTAGCTTCACACCATAAACCGTTGGCTCCCATTTCATCCTGATGTGTCCAGACTTTACAATCAGTGTGGTTGTACAATTATCTAAAACAAAAAGCATCAAGCCAAAAACCAACATTAGGAAAGAATAAGAGGAAGCGGGACCCTGGCAGAGGGGCTGGAGGATATGACGGAGGCCTGGAGCAGCAGAGTGCTGCCAGCAGAGCTACACAGCAGGAGCTCTTCCCACAGTGACATGCACAGGGGGCAACCGCATGGGAAGAGAAGGACTAGACGAATGGGAATGGATGGTTACTGCTCCAAACATAGACACAAGACAAGGCCTGTTTATCCTTAGGGAGGCTTTTACTTCTAACCTATTTTTAACCAGAGATGTTCTGAACATCCATGCTGCCTCTCAACAACAATGCATAGCTTTGATTCACACAGACATACTTAAAGGCATTCAAACTACTTGTGGCTCTAAACAGCTGCTTTCCAATGATGTCCTACTACTGTATATGAATGGCAAGCAGAATAGGAGAGCACAGCTGTTACTGTCAGCCTGTGTCATAGCCCAAACCCCCTCCAGATGTTGTAGTACACCTGCCTTTACTTGCACTTTGACCCATAAAAGGCAAGAGGCCGCTGGGTCAAACATTAATGGTTCTTTCCCGATATTTTGTACCTCCTAATTCACCAATAAAAATAAGTTGGTGCATAAAGTACTAGAAAACAATTATGTCTACAAATGCAAATACATTTTATTTAAATTATTAATCAATAATGACACTGATATGAACAAGCATGCATATAGGTCTGCACAATGATTTGCAGAAAGGAGTGCAGCTCTAACATATGCAATGATGGTCCACCGCATAGGGCTTTCATTTTGTACATCTGTCTTTGAGTGCTATGTTCTTTTAGGGGTCAGTGAGATCACGCCTGCAACAGAAGCATTTCAAAACGGTAGAACTTTATAGGCCTCCTTATGTCAAAAAAAATTTATGAAACTAACCACAGAGGTCAGGATTCCCTCTCAGGTTTTGCATTGGTTCAATTCAGAATGATGAATCCGGTAAGCAAAAGATCTGTAGGAGCATCTTGAGGTTAATCTGGCTTTTCTGTGTCTGCTTGCTGATATGAAAATCACTTTCGAGTCATGGCTTGAAAGTGATAATGTCATGGTTTACCCGGACATTATCAAGTGAATGTCCTTCTGATGTGCCGCCTTGCTGGCTGGTGGTCCTTATCACTGTTGTGCACTGTTGGACCTGTGCCATTCAACCCAGGGCCAGATGTCTCACCTCTCTCTGCCCACAATGCCAGTGATTCCCCTGTATGTCAAAGAGGCTGACAGCTCAGAGAAGAGGACACAGACTAGGACTCCTTTGTTTATGAATTGCTTGATCTGAAGGCCAAAGCTCATCCACCTGCTCTCAGAGAGAAATCTGTCTTTGAGCTCTTACAGATCACCAAAGAGGAAGCTATGGTTTCAAATGTAGCGTGGATGAAGTGACGCTGCTCCAGCGATAATAATAACAGATAAGATTTGATTCTGAACTTTACGATGGCTCCAGCAGCTCTGTTCAAAAATGTCAGTGGAGACGGGACGCTATTTTAGGATATATATTATGCCATTTTATTGTGGATCGTTATAAAACACTCACAGTAAGTTGATCGCAATGAATGCTCAAGATTGTAGTGAATATCCTGACGTAAAATAATAATAACATATTTGTAAGGTACAATTATTTCAATTTATTTCAGTGCAATCTTTTAGAGTTTAGAGCATATTTTGATGATTGTTGGGATAATATTGTGAATTGCATTTATTTTGCCAGGATAACAGGGACAAGAAATGTTCTCATTGTCCAATGCCTGGGAGTCAGACCACATGTATATCATATAGATAATAGAGACATCATACTACAGGACAAATCACCATGAAACCAATGAAGGCTGGTGAGTAAGACACCATACTAGAGTCACTGGAGCATGCACTAACTCACACCCAAGCTCCAATTCAAGCTACATCATAGTATGCACAGTTATGCACAATGAAAGCCACTAAAGAGGAGAAGAGGCGGGTGTTTTTACCTTTATACTTTTCTCTGACGTTCTCAAAGGCTTGCACATAGTCCTGCTCCTCCGCCAGCCTCTGACGCGGGGCAAACATGGGCATGGACATGGCCTGGCTGGTACTCAGAGTTAGGGCAACTTCCTTTCTCTTTAAACTTTCTTTTAAACTTTCCACTGGCACTCTTTGACTCTGTGTCCCTTCAGTGGTGATGAAAAGCCCTCCTGGCTGTGTGTCCACCTATCTGTCTGTCCCCACCTTCTTCCTCAGTCACAGTGTTCCCCCTAAAGCTGTAGGTTTCATTCCAGACCACCACCACTCCCCTCCTCAGCTTGAGAAATACCCACACACACACACACGGATATCAGACCCTCCTCTTAAAGGCACAGAGGCAAGCACATACGTCAGAGATATATGCCAGTTGAGGCAGACAGCAGTTCCTAAACACACACACACACACACACACACACACACACACACACACACACACACACACACACACACACACACACACACACACACACACGCCACAACCCTGATAGAGAGACACACATGGCTACCTCGATGAAAAAACAAATGACGGAGCAGCATGGGGTTATTTGAGTTCCAGCTGCTGGAGAAACTGGGGCAAGGCATGCCGAGAAGATCCTGTACGACTCAGAGCTTTAAAAATGTAATATTCCCTAAACTGAATGACGGCAGCATGGAAAGTGTAATGCCAGAGAACCACACCTCTTCAGTGCTGCTCTTAACAATGGAGCAGCTTGGAGATAAACAACCTTAAGTGAGAAAATACATTCACAGAAAAGAGACTAAAGCTAAAACTTTCTGAACCAACTTCTTATTCGTTCAGAAAAAAAGAGATATGTTGTGAACTCAAATGTCACATGACATAACGATTGCTTCAAAATACTTGCAGCTTATATGCAGCACTGCTTATATTCAAATATATAATGAACTTGTTTTATCCTCTGACAAGATCAATCAACTTGTTCGGGCCTTCTCTGAATAGAATAGGGAGGGGTGAAACCCTCTTTAATGGTCACACATGCAGAGCCCACAGTGACATGTGTTCTCTGCTTTTAACCCATCCTAGTACCAGGAGTCTAGTACTAGGAGCAGTGGGCAGCTACAGCGCCCAGGGAGCAATGGGAGTGAGGGGGGGGGGGGGGGGGGGGGTTGTCCGGTGCCTTACTCAAGGGCACCACGGCAGGGCGGGAGGTGAACTGGGACCTCTCCAAGTAGCAGGCCACACTCCATATTTAGGTCTGTTCGGGGACTTGAACCGGTGACCCTACGGCTCCCGGTCCAAGCCCCTACTGACTGAGCTACTGCCGGATATTCTTTTTTGTTTTGGGTTAGCTGTCACAATTAATATTATTCTTATATTGTGCAAGAACCAGAACAAAGTCTGATTCTTCGGCCGCGCTCTTCAATCAGTGTGATGTAAAGTGCCAGGAAAGGAGTAAACACATCTACTGTTACATTCAGAGAGATCACAGAGCCTCTCAGATGAAGCCGTGACAATAGCACATCAGGATGCCAAGAAAAACGGGATGCACATGGAAGAAACACAGAGTACATACTTCTGACAGGAACATTTGAGATTTTCCTGAGGAAATGTACTTTGAATCATTCAAATAGGAAATGGACTGCGTTTATATAGCGCTCTGTCCAGTCTTTACGACCCCTCAATGCGCCTTACATTCTACAAGTCTTCATTTACCCATGAACACCCCATTCTTACGGGGCAATGTTTCTTGCTCAAATAAGCTAACATTCACACACCTTTGGCCATGCCATTGGGCGCAACTTGGGCCAAATGTATTTGATTAGCCGCTACAGTCAATGAGAGAGTGATTCTGGACCTGCTATAACAGGGGCAGTGCAGATGGGACAGATAACATTAATGAGCGCTGTGTCCCAGGACCAGACTCTGAAGCAGCTCAACCACCAGGCATCATGTTCCAATGCGTGCCCTGAGAAAAGGCTTATTATAGTGCATGAATTCTGTACACAAAATTACTCATGCATTGACAAATGCCATCTGAAAATAGATGGGCTTATTTGCTGTTGATAGCAGGGTGTGTATTGGAAAGCACATGATTTTATGAAACGTATAGTGACAGAGGTTCAACCATTTCAGTTTTTGCGAAGTATTGCGATTCTGTAAGCAAAGCGATGTGTTGTGACTAACTTCTGGGTCTGCCTACAGACATACGTCAACACTGCAGCACTCTTTGGACAGATTAAGTTACAAAAAATGTTAACATTTTTAAATCTTTACTTGCTTAACAAATATAATATGAACAATGTTTGACATAATGCACCATTTGAAGTCAGGCCAGTCAGAGTAAGACACAACATACTGCAGATATCCTCGCAGCCTGAGCACGTGTGTGTGTTATCACTTTCTCATACAGCTGGGAGTTTGTTTTCTCAGCCTTCAGAGGGATTAGGGGTCAAAGAAGAATTTCATGAAACTGAAAATTGCTAAATGTACATTAACAAATCCTTCACGTCAGGAATGTCAAATATTTCAACATCCTCAGTCACCCGAGAAATCATGTAAAGCTTAAGCTACAGTATGCAACTTTGCGGCACCAAACTAATTGCAGTGTTTCTCAACAAGTGAGTTATTAAATGATAAAACCATGAACATATGTATAAATTCAATAATTGTTTAACCCACTGAATATAATAAACACTTACCTAATCCGCTATGTTTTAGGAGAAATAGGATTTTTCATATAAACAAATCTTTAAGATTTTCACAGATAAAAACTATAATAGCGATATTATAGGGAGAAAACTATGTTATCGATACAATTATGATTATCTTGATTTTGATGCAGAAAAATGCGGAAAAAACGGCAGTGCCTTGTTTGGAGTAAAAGGTGAAACTCTTTGAACCTTAAGTGACAGCCACTACGAACATTTCTGAAAAAAGACAGTCTACAGAAAGTCAACCTGTAATTACTGAAAAGGTTCAAAACACTCCAAAGATATTATAAAGTAAAACACACTAAGCCAATTAAACACTGAGGGCCTGATTATTTATCCTGTGAGTTGTTTTTTTACAGCATACAGAACATGTTGGCTCTGATATTGTTGTATGAAGTGCAAATGTATGGATCTCTCTCTGCCCCAGTAGTACGGGTCTTACTCTGGCTGCAGTGACTGAGCGCAGGGCCAAGCAGCCGTCCCACACATCACCAAACTGAAGACTCTGTGCCACTCATTTCTGTTCTCTGCTTACGGAAAAGAAAACAACCACACATCTAAGGAAGGATCCGAACGCCCCCTCACTAGTCATCGAATGCTTTTTGTGTATCCTCTGAATTGTGTGATCCTGCCTGGTTACAAGTTGGCACCCGGAATTCTTATCACATATTGTGATGCAGTCAGTGTTGCTATAGTGTGTGTAATATATTACTGTCATCACATTAGCATTATTAATGTTCTAATGCCAGGAATTAGTGTTAGTCAATCTCTTCATAGATCTTATCCATGAGATCCATGTATTTTTGTCTATGCACTTACATTGAATGCATAAATAGCCCTACATTTAAAAAAGAAATAAAAATAATATAACCAAAGGAAAACAAGGGGTTAATGATTTACATTAAAGTTCACATTCAAAATAAAGTATTTCATGTTAGTGAACATGACATTACAAGACAAGTTCAATCAAGTAAACAAAGTTGTAAAGAATTCATACAGACAGACTGCATGTATCTTTATTTAAAAAGATATTTAGTTGTGAGTCATTTAAATATATGTACTGACAAAGTTAGAACAAACAGATACTATTCTGGAGGAAATAAGGATATACAGGTATGCATTGCTCTGCTGCACTTTCTCTGTGTATACTGTCCTCTTGTGTCCACAGTGTATACTGCACAAACTCCTCTCTCCTTTCCTGGGTCATGAGCCCGAGTTTGATCAGAGTGCACCAAGCATGTTACTGAAGACACTCATTTGAAATGGGTATGCATTAAGTGTAGGAACAAATCTCCTACATATCTTTATTATTTAGAAACTGCTCGGTGGAAGTGACAGGACAAGCCTCTGGAAAGAAACAAGAAACTATTGAATGAAAGACACAAATGGTCAGTCGCACAATGGTCCCAAAGATATCCTTAGGCCCCAAGTAGTCATGGTGACGACTGTACAATGGAATCCATAAATCTATTTTCTGACAGAAAGTGCACAAAGCCCCACAAGCTGTTTTATCAGAATGTGTTGTGAGAAGACCCTACAAAAAGTATTAAGTCCAGTTAGTGATCCTTAATAACAGAACAAAGTTAGAACCTACAGCATGACATTAAGACATGTTTCTCTTCAATGAAGAGTTGAGCATTTTGTCTAACGTTGAGATAAACTTGAATTATGTCAAGAAAAAAAAAGTGTGGGTAAGTTGTGTAGTTAATTTAGCAAGAAGAACCAGATAAGTGTAATAGTTACATCAAAAACAAAAAGGAGTACTAATACAGAAAAGCAGAAAAAAGCCAAGTTTCTGTGCCCTCCTCTTCAGCCTTATCTTGGTCTGTGTTCAGTGAAGTTAAACTTCAGCGATGTTCCTCTATGAAATGTTGAAAGATTCACTGGTACTGCAATAACTCTACACTCCTCTCCCACACTGTGGAGCCTGACACAGCATGAGTCATGGTTTATCTCTCACTAAGAAACTAGATCAGAGTTCCATAAATATAACCAGCCTTTTGCAACAGTGTGTTCTTAATATCATTGTAAACATGTGCTGATGCTTCTGACCCCGTAAGGCAGATAATTACCTGCACCTCCAAACAGGTTAAAGAGCACAGACAGATCGTCATTGTCATCTTAAGAGCCGTGATGCTAGCATCGCTAAAAACCATCATCTCACTAAGATTTGAACCCAGCTAAGATCATTACAGTTGCAGTTTTAAACATGTGGACAAAAGAAAACCGCAACAAAACTTGGTTAGGTTTAGGTAACTATAGAACTGGTTAGGTTTAGGTAACTATAGAACTGGTTAGGTTTAGGTAACTATAGAACTGGTTAGGTTTAGGTAACTATAGAACTGGTTAGGTTTAGGTAACTATTGAACTGGTTAGGTTTAGGAAACTATAGAACTAGTTAGGTTTAGGTAACTATAGAACTGGTTAGGTTTAGGTAACTATAGGGTTAGGTTTAGGTAACTATAGAACTGGTTAGGTTTAGGTAACTATAGAACTAGTTAGGTTTAGGTAACTATAGAACTGGTTAGGTTTAGGTAACTATAGAACTGGTTAGGTTTAGGTAACTATAGAACTGGTTAGGTTTAGGTAACTATAGAACTGGTTAGGTTTAGGTAACTATAGAACTGGTTAGGTTTAGGTAACTATAGGGTTAGGTTTAGGTAACTATAGAACTGGTTAGGTTTAGGTAACTATAGAACTGGTTAGGTTTAGGTAACTATAGAACTGGTTAGGTTTAGTAAAACATCATGGTTTGGCTCAAAATAAGCAAGTGTGTTACCTTTTTAACTTAGTGATGTAAAAAAACAAAAACTGAATGTCAGATTTGGGTTTGAAATGGGAGGCGAACAGCAGTACCCTGGTGAGAAACAGCTAGGATAAAGGTCATGCTAAACCAGGATCATTCACCCCCCTCCTCTTTACAATTCTTCTGACCTTGACAGTATCACAGTGTTTCTCTCTAATAAGCATTGTGTGTTGTATTTTTTATCACCATGACTTGATGTCAACAGAGCAACTGTGAAGACTCACAGTTATTTGATCAATAAACAAGCACGATAGACCCCTACCTGATATAGCATTACTGACGTCTTATTTAACGTATCAACCAACACTGTCTGCCTATCAAAGTGTCTGCAGCTTGATAACAAGTCATCCTGTCTCCATTTGTTGTGAGATAAAGCTACAGCTCCGACCGTGTTTACATGTGTCTCACAAGGTTAATCATAGACTAGAGCCATTACGGCAGCAATCCAAGGAGACAACATAGTTACAGACGCCTTACTCTGATATTTGATCAGACCCCAGCATTTTCATCACGTCTGGGGGCTGTGGCTCGTACAGTAAGTCATGAGAAGGACATTGAAGTGAAAGTCATACAATCCTGCTGCTGCTATTGTGTGTGCAGAGACAATAACACCCTGCCACAGGAGTCAGGACTGTGCTGCAGTACCCCACCCTAGCAGACCAGACTCTACACCCACCACAGGAAGTGCTGAAGCAGCAGGTAACGTCTTCTGAGTGTCTCAGTGTTCAGATAGAGAATAGAGGAGCAGTGGAACGATCAGTGTGAAACCCCCCATGAGGAGTAAATAAGCTTAATGAGATCATGGTAATGAAAAGGTGTTATGCAATATATGTCTCTTAACTGCTTCAAAGATTCTCTGAGGTAGTGTAAAGCACAATAGTAGATATTCTCATTACAGGCACTATGTCTTGTGAATTCAGATTGATCATCTTATGAAACATTGTTTTGTTGTCAATAAGTGACAGAAAAATCAACAGTAAATTAGTATACATTTAAGGCTGGCAGTGCAAATGTCAGTAGTATAAAACACAAAACATGAATCGCATGAACCCATTACATTAGAGTAAAGATGTCCCTTTTGCCTCACTGCATACAAATAGTGCAGAGAATATGTGAATGGGTCGGTACCACTTTTGTTTGTGACAAAAGCAATGAAGCCCAGATAGCAGAACAAATAAATATGAATGTGTCATGTTACCATTGCTTAACCACATGAGCCCATCAATGTGGACAGAAGCACCTAACCACCAATTCAACTCAATACACACCAATTAACCTGCCAAAAATAACAAAGGTAAACTCTGGTCTGCCACTATAATTACTAATTTCACAAATGCCAATGCAATTGCTGCCAATAGGTAAATATATCATTAAAGCATAAAAGCAAAACCTTCTGGCAATGCTAACACCAGAATATGACCATCACGCAGGACTACAGCAAAAACACTTGCCTAGAACACAAAAACAAACTGTCAGCATAATATGCAACACATCCTCAGAAGTAAAGCAGTCAGTCAATAGCAGTCAGTCAATAGCAGTCAGCACTGACAGAAAAAACAAGGGTCCAACTTAAAGTGTACATTTTAGACAACAGTTGATATGGCGAGTAGATGAAATACAATTAAAACATGCGACCAGCTGCAGTGAGGATCACAGATCCATCACAATTATCAGTATTATAACAAAGCCGCCACAAAAAGGGATGCGATTGACTGTTGAGGAGAGCTTCCTAAGAGAATAGTCGCAGCATAACAGTTGGTTACAGCAGCAGTGTTACAGTACATGCTGAGCAGGAATTACTGCACAAACATAAAGATCTCTCCTTAATAGACATTGCGATCTCTTTTTCCCTTCAACGTGAACATCGTACCTGCGATGCGGATGACGGCCCTGTCTGCTGGGTCCAACACATTTTCAGAGGCCGACTTGGAGCGCTTGATGCGATGGTGTTTGGGCAGGTTCCAGGGCAGCGTGTCTCCGGGGGACGGAGTGTAACTTAATGCGCCCACATCACTGGAGCTCTCTTCAGAAGCAGCCCTGACCAGAGGCCTCCTCTTGGGCCTGTCCTTCACCTCCTCCATGGTCTGGATGGACATGGAGAGAAGAAAAGTAGGAACATGGAGTCAGAGAACCTCTCAAAACAGATCAAAAGGAAGGTTCCTGTAAGTTATTGCAATTTAAAGAGCCTGTGACACGAGTTTCCCCCATCATCCAAACCCATCAATTTGAGTAAATATTGTCCCCTTGAAAACCGTTACTGAACTGATTTTGGATATTTGTACTTTGATAACCATTAATCTGCCCTTCAATGTTGACCATTTTCTGGATCTGCTCGGGGATTCTTCAAGTCCCGCCAAATTACGTGTGACGTCATTGCGGGCACAGCGCTCCAGCTGCACCGTTCAGGATCCCAGCATCTGCATGTAAACGCACGATGGCGCACACAGCAGCAAGCTCAGACAGCTCAGACAGTTTCATTTTGAACGTGTCTGAGAGCTCATATGAGGCTGAAGGATCGGTTTATGTTGTATCTGTTAGAAGTTTAGGAATTAGGTGCGTCAATATGGGCGATCATACGGTCATGTAGCCAGTGGTGGAATGGGACTAAAAATCATCCCGGGACTCTCGACCGGCCCACTTCGGTACCGCTAGTAAGTTGTCAACGGGGGGAGTGGGGGATGTCAGGGGCGGCGGGTGCTGTAGATAGTAAATGTAAATATGTAAATATTTGTGTCACTGCATCCTGGTAAAATACAAATATAATGCAATGTGTGTGTCTTTGACATTAGCGCTGCCAGCCACCTGTGCCCTGTACTACGAAGCCAGTTCAACAGACCCTGGATATGTTTGAGTAACAAACTAACTAATAACAACAAACTAACAAACGAGATCTCGCTAAGCGGTCCTACGACGCTGGTTATCAACTCGGTAAATCAAGCCAGGATTTCTCTCACCAGCTGAGAGCGCGTTCACGTCTAAGACACGAGTGGATCTGACTTTAATTACATTTGACTCGAGTGTTTTCGTCAACATAATGTGTTATAATATAAATAATACTTCTGCATACAGTATGTGGCACTGTAAGTGTTGCACGGCCAGACACGGCAGATAAGGAAATATATGATATATTATGATATTATATGATCGATGATCTGATTGATGATGTGATATGAATGATAAGTGCGACACGTCGGCGTCTTCTCTGCATACGGCAGTTTAAACTGTATTTCCTTTATCCTGTAATATGACTTGAGAGATTTAAACTCCACACACTGAGTTGATCTCTTTTCTATAGACGCCGGAGGCAGGCAGCGTCAGGTAAAAAAAGTTATTTAGCCTTCCCAAACCTGAGCCTCACGCGCCGCCTATGGGGGATGTGCTAGTGATTTATCCGACCGGCCCACTTCGGTACCGGCCCACTTCGGTACCGGCCCACTTCGGTACCGGCCCACTTCGGTACCGGCCCACTTCGGTACCGGCCCATCGGGATTCGTCCCGATGGCCAGTCCGCCACTGCACCCAGCCCACGTAAACTGTCAACGGGGGGAGGGAGCCTCGCTGCGGGGAAACGGTGGACCTAGTGTCCCGATCGGAGTGGGAATAATAATAATAATAATCCGTGCATTTTATCCATTAATTTCTCCAACATTGTGGTGAAAAAAACACACGTTTGTGTTGGTGTACTACAACTACACAAAGCATCGGTTTGTTTTCTCATCAGGAAATGCAGACCGGCTCAAACAAACGATTTTTAATCATCATTCTCACGATCATTTAATGTATCATATGTTCGCCGAATTGACATGAAAGCACTAATTCATGTAGTTTCATCCACTTGAGTTTACAACTACAAAAATAATCGATTTGTTTTTATATCACATCCTACGGGAGGAAATTCAGCAGCTCTCACTACCGATTTTTAATCCTAATGTAATCATCATCTTCACCACGATCATTTATGTTTATGTTCGCCGAATTGACATGAAAGCACTGACAAATATGAATATACTGTAGTCAACTTCATTAAAACGTTATTAACGTGCCTAAACTCAGTAATTCACAATTTCTACGCATGACAACACACTTTGTCCGTGTTTGGCTCTCTCGCCGCACAGTGAAGCGTTCCCGCATTGACGTCACTTCCGGCTTCCCCCAAAACTTCAAAATGAGTCGAAGGAATTTCCCGCGATGTTCGAAATTATTGATATTTAACGGAACGGTATCGCTTTTTCTTTTTTAAACTGACGGTTCGAGATTACTAGTAGCCCAATATTTCATTGCACAACAGTTGTTGGGATGCTGTCACAGGCTCTTTAACTACCAAATATTAGAGGTAGGTACCAGACCACCGAGGCCAGGTTAAATTGCTAGAAATTACAAAAAGGAAAAACTTTTCCTGTTTAGCACATTTTCAAGCATACAAGAAAGGAAATTGCCTGTTATATGTTTACAGCAATACAATTGCTTGACTTCATGACACATTCATGAAAGCAAACTTCTAAAAGTTACGATTTTTTTTTATTAACAACTTGGAAAATAAGAATTCAATAACAGGAATAAAGAATCACAAAAATATTGTTTACAGACTGCAATTACTGGTCTTCTGAGAAGTTATGTTTTGTGTGTATGCTTGAACCATCTAGTCAACATGCTAACGTTGAAACGAAGTGTTTAGTTAAATATGGCTTCAGGGTTTCTAACTTTTAACAGTTATGCTGTTTTTTTGTCATTTTTTCTCACACAGAAGGAATACGTTGTTGGACCGCGAATATTTTCTCCTACGGTTATTTAGCTAACTGTACTGCTTACTGTTTTTGGCTTACCGTCCATGACTATCTGTGACATAGCCTAGTTGTCTTCGCCGCCTGACAGACAGTTCTATAGTCCATTTTGCGGTTAAAACCTTCGGACTCGGCTCGTTCAAAGTATATTTTTCTTTCTGGCAGCAAAAGTTAGCTTTTTATCATTAAAGGGGACAAGCTAGGTTATCCTAGTACGTTTTTTGGGCTGGTTTATTTTACTAATTAGAAACACCTGCTGTGAAAAGCTAGCTTAACATCTGACTAAAAACAACACGCGCTATTCTCTTAAAGCAACAAGCACACTAAAGCTTGACCCATGGTAAACAGAAAAAGGGTTAGAAAATATCAGCAGTTATTGTGAATTGTGTTGTAACAAATCTAGTTCTCCGTTATAACCCCCACTATTTTATTAATAATTTCCAGAATTAAAAAAACATCATATTCACACTGGTATGGCCTATCAATATTGGAACATGTTTAATTTGAATAGTGATAATACAAAACTAGTGTGAGCTGTAAGGGACAATATATAACCTAATTTACTGAAACAAATGTCTTATATCATATTAAACTCTATCTTTGTCTTTCGGACTGACAAAACGAGACATTTAAAAACATCACTATGAAGAAAAACTTGTTATCGATTAATACATATCTATAGCCTAACTAAATATTAATGGCAGTCGAAATCAATACAATGATATTCATAACATATTTTTGGGTGTAAATATATCAAAATGTAATGCTTGCCAAATCCCACTAGCCTATAATGTGAATTGATGCTCAAGGCAAGTTAAGATGATCCTCTGTTCCATATGAGAAACTATTAGAAACTGCACAGTCATACACTCAAAAATATGATTCTAGAGTACATTAATAAATGATGAAACTGAAATATTGCCCAGTCCGAAATGTGGAACATCTATATGTACTGTAGACCTAATGTGCAGTAACCAGGACAAAAGCTCAAGGTTGCAGCCAAGTGATCAGACAGAGTATTTTTCACCTAAATCCTTGAGACCTGACTCAGTGAGAGAGCTGCTGTGAGAAACGGCAGGTGCTGCGGATGAACTGTACAACGTCACCACGCTTATTTTCAGCTGAGTCACCATCCAGCACTCAGGATGCTCCCCACAGGGGCGCTGGCTGCTCCGCCACAGCCTCTCTGATTGGACAGCATGCACAAAGGACCAAAGTCCCAGGAGTAGTGTAAACATGTGCATTAGATACAGTTCACATTTAGGTTAGGATTGAGCTGTAATTCTGGGTAATTGCTTTTAAATAACCTTTTGCCTAAATACCAATAGTGTTGCACTAATTCAGTTCTATTAAGTAATAAAGGAAAGTGACATATGATAACTCAACCTGTGTGGAACTTTTCTTTTCAGAAAACTTGACAAAAAAAGTTTTGTCAGTCATTTTATCACGCCGTACCTCAATATGTCACATCATCATTCAACAGTGTTAGCCTCTGAAAGTAGGACACTAACACATTTCCAGTGGCAGTGTATTGACTGATCTTAATGGAGACATGGGCATCTAGCCACCATTTGACCTGTCTGTTATACTGCTGTTCAGCTCTGCTCCTATGATTAAGCATTTTATAAAATGTCAAGAAATTGCATGGAAACTTCAGGGAAATGCAGCCTGGGTTATATAAGGCTGGAGCTACATACACTACAAATAACATGTTAAAAATTCACAACTTCTGAAAATAGCTCTTACGCACAGAAGATAGGTTTGCCTTGAGGGGCCGCTGAATGTTATCACAATCAGTTTTGTAGCCTCAATATACAGAATGCTTTAACTCAGTCAAGAAGGGGAAATGTGTGAGTAAATCATGCCTGTACTGCAGAACTCTATTCAGTTATTCAATTTAAGCACCCAAATATCTGCTGCTCTGACATTGAAAAAACTACATAATAAACATCTCCAATGACAACATTACTTCTGTCCACCCTCCTGTCTAACACACATTACTATTATGACTGGCATTCCATTCTTGTATGGCCTTCACCCAAGCAAGCAGAAAGCATCAGGCTGATCCGTGTCACCAGGCAACCCTGAGGAGCTCCTGAAACTCTCAGGACTTGGAAATGGAAGAAAGTTCAGTGGTGTGTGCAGGAATGAAGAGACTCTGACAGCTGAATCATTGACAGCTGACTGAAGCTCCTGTCTTCCACCCTCCTAACTGTGAACGACTGATGGACTTCATTAGGACTGGATCTGTTGATCATCACTTGACAGATTGTCTGGATTCTTCCCAAAAAAACTCAAAATAGCACCGAGTTAGGCTACACTGCAATGCCGCACCTGACATCATGCTGTTTAGCCGCAGTGATGGAAGACCTGAGGTTCACCTGCTGTTACACAGGTTAGAAACATGCTTTAATTACACCATCGCGTTTTTCATAGTGCCTATAGATCATGTTTTTATTAATCTGCAGTGTATTCAATGACACTCAGTCCTGTCAATAGCACGATCGGCGCTGCGGCAAAACATGCATTATGAATCATGTGTATTCCGGGTTTACTCACGTCTAAAATATCCATGATGACTGCAGTTTGAGTCCCTGTGAACACTCGATACAAATCAAATTATAGCAGCGGTGCTGTCGGTTGATTTGTCCCGGTTGCATTCGCTGAAAGTTAGAGAAGCAGCATCCCGAGCTCAGCGGGGGCGCGCCTGCGTCCTGCAGTGTCCCGGCTGTCAGACCTGCACTGATCCGGGCTGCAGAGCTGCTCCTCCCGCCTGCTTTCCTCCCTGATACTAGTACAACAGCACGGGTGAAGTTGTCGCTAAACAGCAGGCACGTATTAGGAAGAGGATGAGAGGAGAGATCTGATTGCACGCTCGGTGCGCAAGGAAACAGAGCTCAGATCAGGCTGACAGCAGAGAGTGGAGGCACAGGTTTCTTCACGCATTATACCCAAATTATGTAAATGTTGTGAGAGACATTCTGAACTGTGTTACTAACTTATTACGTTTCGTTTGTGCTCATGTTGGAGCTCATATCGTTAATCCATTATATTTTGAAGCCTAATCTGACCTTGAACTTCACACTTCAGGATGCTGCAGCGCCAGCACATTACTGCTGAGTTCAGCATGTCCTGCCAACACATCCTCACTCCCAGGTCGGCCTATGTTGACGTTATGTCAAGTCCCCTGTCGGCTTTTTCCAACGCAAGGGGGGGGGGGGCTTAGCGTCAATTTTCAACGCAAGGGGGGGGGGGGCCTTAGCGTCCATTTTCAGCTTTCCGGGATGTCCATATGCTTCTATGGACGCTCATGGAAGCACGGCATTCGTTTGTGTCGGCTGCCCTTAAAGGCAATGTGAGCATCCATTCTCATTGGATAACGGAGAATTGTACACCCGGAAGTAAGTATTCCCCTTACTGTCGATTGATTTTACAGTGATATCTGCACTACTCATTGACTAAGAAACACCAGATTATCCTTGTTAATTACACAATATTGATTGGTTTAAATTGTGTGCAATGCTTTTGTATTTTTCCCCTTCGATTCGGAGAAACAAATATGTTTTCGGAGTAAAGGATGGCAGAAGACACTACACTACCCAGAATCCCCAGCTATCGTTTGGACTACACCATGTGCTCTGTTTGACGTCACGTGTTCTTCAAATTTCTCCCCTGCAGAAAAAAAAAACATGGCCGAACTTCGTTTTATTCTCGATGGAAAATGCCTATTTTAAAGTTAGTTTGGACATTAAAATGCGGTTTGATGTCATTTGATACGAGAAATATGAGTTGTTATTTCAGATTATGTGTACAGTGGATGTACATGATCATTAATTTGCTAGTTATTACGAAGATTACTTCAGGAAATTGCGTCCATAACGTTTTCATTGTTACCAAGGTGGTTGCTAGGGACGCTGCTATCGATATTATTTCTGTTATGTTGTGTAACTATTTAATGGTGTTATCTTTATTGCTACCCCCTTCCCCGTCAATGTATAGTGTTGGTCCACAGCGCAAACATATTAGTTTAACAAAATCCGCATCTAAAGATAGCCTACGTTATTTTCCCCTGTGCAATTCCAGTCTCACATCTCACAGCACATCGTCATTAACAAATAACGGAAACAGACCGAAAACATTTTAAAAAAAAATACAATAATACTTTATTCCGAGTGTGCTTGCTTTTCTCTTTGGAAGTCATCACATAATGGCATGGTAATACACGGTTCGGCTGCATTAAATATTACATATCTGCCGTAGTTCTGTATTTATATAGCCCTGATGAGAAGACTTCTAGACAAACATGAGGAACTGAAAACGTGACGTGGATCATAAATATATCAGCCATTAAACAACATCTTACATTTCTTTTCACACAATACGTCTCCTTGCAGTATCAACACTAATTCGGCTGACTTTTATATTTGATCCAATTGGTAGATAGGCTGTATTTACACCATAAAGGTGCACAGCTGATATAAAGGGACACCTAGTGGTTAAAGCATGTTATTGCATTTCATTATTTTATTATTAGATATTAATAGGATCCCTATAAAGTATATTAATTACTCGTTATTCTCTACTAATAGTTAATTAAAGACTGTATATAATGACTATTTTGCACATCCCTTTCAACATTTCAAGATTTTCTAAGGTTTATTGACATATCATATAGGCCTACACAACTATGGTGTAGTTATGCATTGAATGAAAAACTTGGGTCGCAGGTTCCTCAATAGTGCATTACAAGACATCTATCAATATTTGTGCGTACCTCCAGCAATGTTAACTATGTTGAAGCAATTATTTTAACTGATATTATACATAATGTATTATACTCTTATAAGATGTATGTAGATATTTCATCTCCGACCTTGTCAGGTATTGAACAATCAATAAATAAAGAACACAGAATTGTTGAATATAAAACACAGAATTTGTGTGATTATACTAAATGATTTACAAATAAACACCACTGCATATTTAACTGTTACACATGCTGATGTAACGCAAATGTTCCAACTTGAGATCAATAAAGTATATCTTATCTTAAGCTGATCGATGGCTACTGCCATATTTGCTAAATGTGCCTCTGAACCTTAACAAGTGCATGTTTCAGGCTTATCAATTAATGTAATGTAATGTTATCAATTAACAACAGGGGTCACAAACATAAGACCAGCTGTTAAATAAAGCTCTTCTGACCTTAGCTGGCATGTGTGTATATATATATTAATGCTGCCCATTATGGGCACAAGCAATTTTCACCCATTTATTAATTATATGTTTTAAATGTGAGTGTTTCCTATCCCCTAAACCTCCAGGGATGTACACAGTTTAATACTGGCAACTTCTTATTATGGGAAATACGAAAACGTCTTTTAAAACTACAACTCCCAGTAGAGACGTGCCATAGATACAGAACATGTTGCGAAACAGAATAGATTTATTATTATTTATTATTATTATTTATTATTATTATTAGATACATTTGTAGTTCTGGGGACAGGGTGGGGGAGGGGGGAGGGGGGACGCGGTGGACCCGTTCAAATCCAGTTTTGTACAGTCTGCCGTGATTCCATCCCATTTCAAGTGCTGTTCGAGGCTCGGCGTAACCCTCGGAGCACACTCTCCAATCACAGAGCTTGAGGACTATCACGGGGTTTGTCAAACAGAGCACATGGTGTAGTCCAAACGATAGCTGGGGATTCTGGGTAGTGTAGTGTTCTGCCATCCTTTACTCCGAAAAAACATTTGTTTCTCCGAATCGAAGGGGAAAAATACAAAAGCATTGCACACAATTTAAACCAATCAATGTTGTGTAATTAACAAGGATAATCTGGTGTTTTTTAGTCGATGAGTAGTGCAGATATCACTGTAAAATCAATCGACAGTAAGGGGAATACTTACTTCCGGGTGTACAATTCTCCGTTATCCAATGAGAATGGACGCTCACATTGCCTTTAAGGGCAGCCGACACAAACGAATGCCGTGCTTCCATGAGCGTCCATAAAAGCATATGGACATCCCGGAAAGCTGAAAATGGACGCTAAGACCCCCCCCCCTTGCGTTGAAAATGGACGCCAAGGCCCCCCCCCTTGCGTTGGAAAAAGCCAACAGGGGACTTGACATAACGTCAACATAGGCCGACCTGGGAGTGAGGATGTGTTGGTCCTGCATGTGCAAGCATAGACTGTATGTGGAAACAGATGGCTGCTGTCATAGTAAACATAGCCTACATTTCATACACTTAGGCCTACATACAGTGTTGGGGAATAATGGACAATATAAAACTACATTTCGCAGTATAGCTTGCTGGTGGCTCAACAACTTTAATATTGGCAGTTATTCAAGCAGTATTTAAACACATTTTGGGGAATATGTGTGTAGTTAGCTTTTTTAACATATAACAATATAAAATAAAACATATTATTATCTTGTTTAACTTTTTTGTTTGTTTTACCATATGCATTTTCTGCCACTTTTTTCTTTCAATTTCAATTACATATTTCTTAGCAGGGAATTCTGTTTTTGGTTAATATTTGACATGTGAACAGGTGGGGATTTAAAAAAAAAAAAAAAGTTAAATGGAGTGGCTTTTTTTGCTGGCATTTTAAGATTACACCTTTTCCTAATTTTGTTCTAATTGTTAGGGAATAATTCTGTCTTTACTCCTAAGATATATAACCTTTTCGCCTGTTGACGTTTATAACCAACCCTGACTCTGTTATCTCTTTTTTTATTTTTTATTTTATGACCGGTCAACTCTCGGTCACAGAGCCTAAGAGTCAGGCAAGTGATTCAGTATCTCCAGATGTAGAACAGCATAGTATTTATCAATTTAAAGTATCTTTTGGGGTTCAATAGACTACATTTTGCCTTTTTGTTTTGGAGCAATGCCTTAAATCCTGACAAAGCGTCTCATTCCAAGTTTGAGTTGATAGTAAGTAGCTAATAATACTGTGTTTATACCTAAAGTAAAGACAAATAAATAATTCTCTAAGTCAACTACATAACTCAAACCACTGAAAATGGCCATTAGATGTGGGTAAAAGTTATGGAATAACACTTTCATTGGACCTTATGTATTTTTGCAATTAAAATATTCTGTCATCACGATGAATAAAAACAAATAACCAAAATGTTCTCCCAAGTAGACTTGGCTCACCAAAATGTTCAGAACTGACCCCTTGTGTAAATCTGAATATGATAAATTGCTGTTAGAGTCATGCTAACATTTAGTTAATCACATCTATTGTGTAATGCATATGTTTGCCAATGTCTGCCATCGTATGTTTGTCTGCACTTTGTCATAAAAATGCAAATAAACCGAACTATCATGTAACTCTCTTTTTGCCTTGCAATTAGTTTATCCTGTCATGTTTTTCAAGTGTTGTCTTTTCTCCAAATGTGGCCTAGTTGTACCAAGTCTAATTAAAAAGTGTCATGCTAAGCTATTACATAATCACAGCACCATGAATGATAGATGGATTGTTTGTGTATGTGGTCCTACTACATTATTAGTCCCTCTACTTGTTGAATAAACAAATGGGCACACATGAGTTGGGGGCTGGGCTCACTCATTCTGAGCCAAAATTATACGTGCCATCATTTCTGAATGCAAGCCTTCATGCCAGCTATGTACCCTTTGGACCAATCTCATCAACCAAGTACTTTATGAAGCCAGAGAACAGTGGAGATCAGAAGAAGAGAAAGGATGCTCCTGGTCAGTTTAGACCTAAAATTACGATAGTTAAAAAAAATCTGTCAAGAAAAGGCATTGCGATAAAATACTTTTTATCAGAACAACAAATACATCTACTCCTATATGTGAAGTTTGCTCTTTCAAACACCTGTGGTATCCCTCAAGGGTCGGTTCTCGGTGTTAGGGAAATAATTATCATAGACGCCAAGATGTGACATACAGGACAAACCTTGACGTCTGTTTACCTCCTTTAAGGACACAGGCTGTTTCAGCCAATAATGTTATTGTTCCCATTCTGTGACCGGTCAATACTGGGTCACAGATGGTCTGTATTGTGGGTACACTGGGACACTTCCTTCTCTGTTGTCTGAGGACTCCAGGGCATGACATATCCAAGGCCATAAGTGGCGGAAGCTAGTAACTTAGTGTGCCCAAACTATCTAAAGCTATCTTATCAAAACATGTTGATGACTCTCTGTGGAACCAGTTAAATGGGCTGGCAAGAGAGAGGCTCTCCAGAATTGACGTGGCAACTCTACCGTGAAGTCAGAACCTCTGGCTCTTGGACTTGTGATGTGAATCCTCCGGCCGTAACTCCAAATAAACCATCAGTGTTTGACATCAAAGCTACTGCTCCTACCGTGTCTCTTTCCTGAGTCGGTGACTCCCACAGCATAGCTACACAGAAGTTTCCTCTACAAATTGGCGTTGTCGGCAGGATGCCAATAAATCTTCAGATTCTGGTAAGTGTGATTTTCAAATCTACATTTGGACATTGCCTTATCAGAATCTGTGATTGACGGTATCCTAAAATTACCTGTGAAACTGAGCAGCTGTGTTTCGTTTTGGTTAATGAACATTTGGGGATAATAAACCCAGGGAATCAGTGTCTGGGGACTCAGTCCTGGCTGATTTCCTCTGTGTGTGCTGCTCGGGACGGAAGTGCCATACAAGCATACACAGCTCATGTTTAGAGATACCTTAAAGAAAGGCATCAGTGAAGTGGAGCTTCTGTGTGAATTGAAAGCAATGTAAAAGATTTGTATTGGACAAATCGCCGGATTCTGAGGATTTTAGCGGCCAAACATAGCAGTTGAAAATAAGCAGCCAGAGATACCATACTGTTATCACCTCTCTGTAAAAACGGCTCCGGCTGCAGCCTTGGGAGTGCGTGTAAAAATACCTCCCCCGTGTTTGTGGAGCTGGGGCAGTATAGCTGAGAGGGAGAAAATCACAGTTTTTTTTGTCTAGGCTTTAACTCACGGCACCGCCGTCCTTCAAACGGGACGGTCTAAAAGCACTCGTTGTTTAGGACCGCTTTCTCATAGTAAGACCGGCCAGCGCGAAGTGCGTGCATCACCCGATGCGCCACGGTTCCCTGGAGCAGGTGGCGGTCAGGAGTGCATACATAAAATTATAGGCTAATTGATCAGAGGTGTGTAGTGGCAAGTAAGCATAGGCAAACTGTGTTTCACCTTGAGGTGAACTCGATAGCAAGTATATATAGGCTGGTCGTACGGACTACAGTCAACTGAGCTGTTGTTTGGATAGAAAGGGCAGGGAAAAAGTCTGTGGGCTCCGATCGGGGGGGCACAGCGCCACTAGAAACAAATAGCCTAGTGGTTGTCGCAAGAGGATAAGCTAGTTATCGCTCTTGGATGGCTTTCAGGCACCGATAAATCACTTGTATACAAGGGTGAGGCGTGAGAAGACGCCCCACTGGAGATAATTCCCCACCCCCTCTAAGATCTCTCTTAAATCCGAACTAATTTTGAGCTGAAGAGCTTTGCTGTCGCGCTGGTGTTTATTGCGAGTTCATGTTTTGTTTGTCTGATTGTTTGTATGGGGGGTCTATATTGGTTTGTCTACCCGCCGTCTTGTGTATGTTTTGTAACAACTAATAATGAATCAGTCCATAGACAGGGTAAAATGAACTAAACTTTAGTTATCTCACCAAAAGTAAATGACCTGAGAAAAATAAATAATATAAAGATGCAAAGCAAAATTCTGGTCGTATAAATGTGCTGCCAAATGAAAATAAATAGCAAAAGAGTGTTTTTATGTCCTGCCTCTGAGTGTGCAGGGGAAAATGTAAACAAGAAGCCCACTGTTCAAGGTGAGCGCTAGGTGTAAGAAGAAAAGAAGATTATATTGCTTTAAGAATCCATTCTTAAATGGTATTGCTGGAATGTTAAGATATCTTTGTGACCTTGTATAAACCCTATGCCCGTCCTGCGCCCCGAGACCCTCAGAGACCTGCCTGAGGAGATCAGGGTTGCAAAATCTGTTTTTGTAGGTCAATGTTGTATTATTTGTTTCATTTATTCTTAATCTATGTATTGTATAGTAATAATGAATAAAAACGTAATGTATTGAACACATTCCGAAACAAAGCAGATAAGACAGAACTAGACTCAGACTACTAATTGTTGTTGAAACCTTTTGCGCTGTTGCTGCAAAATGGAAACTTTGTTGATTGTCTATTCCAACTGGCCACTGGAATCAGATAATTAATATAAATTGAAGTTCAATTACAGTTTTAAAAATAGTTTAACATTCTTTATTAAACTGCTTCAAATTATTTCTCGTATCAACCAATTGGTCTCTATAGACCAGTGCTTCTCAAAGTGTGGTCCGCGGACCACTGGTGGTCCGTGAGCGCTCCCTAGTGGTCCGTGAGTATATTGGTAACATTTCACATTTGAAATAAATAAATAAATAAAAGTTTTCCGCACTCTCGCGGGAATATCTCCGCAATGGAGCGCGCTAAAGTTTCACTTTCGATTGCATGATATAGCCCAGCGCAACACCTTCATCACACTTGCTGCCACTTGTTTGTACCATTTTCAGGCGATTTGTAATCTGTTCTAGAAAAACTATGCGATTTTGGATATTTGTGGAGTTAGGTGGTCCGCGAGTGTTTTTTTATTGGTTAAGTGGTCCTTGATGTGAAAAAGTTTGAGAAACACTGCTATAGACAATACTAAAATTAAAATAGTTGTTAAACTACTGACAAGTTTTCTGAAACCGAGCTTATGAACAACAGAGTAAAGGTTGCTGGTTAAGCCAGGATCAATCTATTTGTTGAAGTTTTTATTGTGTGCATAATAAATATGTTAAATTAATTGAGCAATTCTTTAAAAGTATAATGTTGCAATCTCTTTAAAATAAGTAATCACAGTTAAAAAATAGATGTTGTTTTCCAAGGGCCTCTCTTTCACAGGCCCACACTTTGAATCATAACACTTCCAAGTCCTACAGAAATTCAGTATCACTTTGTGTTGCAAGCCAAATCCAGGGGTTCTACTCGAGCCCAATTTTAAATACCATAAAGAAAAGTATTGAACCCAGCTCGAGCTAAATGTGAAATGTATTTAATTAATGTGCAAGTGTTTTGATTTATTTAAAATGTTCCAGTCTAGCTTCCTTCGAGTTTAGTATAAACAACAGATTGGTTCTCATAACATTCTCACTGCTGTGCTGTCCCAAATGTTTTAAACCTTGCGCAGACAAGCACACACACACACACACACACACACACACACACACACACACACACACACACACACACACACACACACACACACACACACACACGCACACACGCACACACACACACACACACACACACACACACACACACACACACACACACACACACACTTTGGATGAGTAATCACTTTATCCAAATTGTAAATTGTTGCCTTCTTTAAAGTTATTAGTAATTCAAGATTAATTATTAAATTAAATGTGGTACATAACATATAATAAACAAAATAACTTTGACTTGATAATTTTGTTCACAACATTAGACCTTGTCCTCTAATCTCTACTAGAATAAGATAAGTGTGCATGTTTGGGTATTTGAACACTCCTGTAATGTACCTAATCTTGTTATCCTTTTCATTACAGAGCTGGGGAAATGGTGTATTGATTAGATTCTGATCCGTGCAAATCCAATTTTGACTGACTTTAGTTCTAATGTTAATTTGATTTCAACCCATAAGGAATTATTTAAATTAACTCAACATTTCACATGATGGATTAGTGCTCCACATTTTTCCCACTAATTTGTTGTGCAATTAGGCCAATGGTAAAGAGAGACATTGATGACCTTGTGTCCCTTTTGTTGGTACGTGGTTCCATTCTATCTATGGCCTAGGACGATTTCACTAAGAATCACCCAGTTCTGACACAGTTCTGAGTGCAGTCACAGAGATGCTATGGCTGCTCTACATGAAATGACATTCCCAGAGACAATGACGCTCCTCAAACTGAACAATACTGTCTCATGTGGGCCACTCCCCCCACCAAGCCATGAACTGAAAGCTTGACATCTGCTTTGAACACCTGGAAGCCTCCCCGCCACACCAGCACCAACCCTTGGGTCAGTCAGATGGGACTAACGGCTTAACTTAGGGCATTTGGTTCAGAAATATGACTCTCGTTACCGCACAGTGGGTTGTTTTTTTTAAGGCTATTCATACTGCTATGCAGAGGATGCCTGTAGGTTGGCAAGCTGTTAAAAGCCCCTACTATTTTTAAAATAGGCATAATGTCAGGGGCTTCTTAATGTCTAGTTCTACATGTATTCACATTATATGGACAATGTTTCCACCTGGTGAAACTGAAGGTTGCACGGTACTCAGGCTACTATACGACTATTCTGTTCTGCTCTAACGATTCAATTGATAGATTCTACATCAAAACAATTAGCTTTTATTGTTTCCAATGATAACGTCATTTTAAGAGAAGGAATGCAAACCTGTTTTCAAATGTAAGGTTTTGAATGTGTTTGACATTTCTCAGTAATAACACGCTCAGACACCCACTCAGATGTTAAGGGGGATGAAGCTTTTCCTCCCAAATCAGATATGCTTTGTTTTTCAACAAAGGTATACAGTTCCTGCATAATATATGTTTCTCACAATTGGTTTTTTTGTAAGCTGCACACAGGTGATACTGAGTCTTCTCGAGTAATAGATTACACCATGCTTAAATAGACTCCTAAGTTATTATTTCATATGTGACATATGTAAGAAAGGGGAGGGAAGAGTCAATTATATTGAGTAATTGATTTTATATTGGAACATTTATTTCTCAAACCTGTTTTATGGAAGAGGAAAATATTTCTGATAAACTAATCTTTTATCAAACGGTAAATGGTGAATTAATATAACATTTAGAATCATTGAGAAGGGGTGATATCCGCAGGGACTAGCTCACCTTTAAATTACAATAACATTTCTCTGCTTTGGACTGATGAGTATATGATTCTTGCATGTTAAATGACTAACACAAACCTCACATTTATAATGTGCATGTGTCAGGAAGGCTCCCAAATAATTCTGAGGGGCCTATCCTATTTTTGTAATTAAATGATAATGTGCTAATCCATTACCTTGAGTTGTCTTCACTCAGGAAAACATCCCTATCAAGTGTTAACCCAATAACTAGGACAGCTCTGAAGGCCAAGGGTCAGAGAGAGAGGGTCACACTCTCCGGCTGCAGAGGGCACCACCATCCACGGGCAAGGAGGCACGAGGTCGTTCGAGATGAGAGGATTCTAATCTTCAACTATCTGAGGAGATGGGATGCTTCTTCACCATTCTGCTCGGTGGGCTCAGGCAGACAACCCTGCGGGACGAGCGAGGACTTCAGAGGCTTCATACAAGGTTCCTTGTTTCTTGGGGCGGCAGATGTCTTCCTAACCTCTCCCATCACGGGGGGAGACCTGGATGCGCCACTTGGAATACGCAGTTTTGTCTGGCACTGCTCTCAAGCAGATAGCAGAAGGAATGCAGGCGGATGAGCCTCCGTTTCACTGGGGGGATCATACAGTGCTCACTGAATGAGCCACACAAAAGCAGAGCAATTGGGGGGTTTAAATATGGCGCTCTGATGAAGAAGAGTTTGATCCAATCAGCACCTCAGTGCTAATCTACAGTATCAGGATGCCTTTACACACCAGACACTCTTTGTCATAAAGAGAGGAGGAGAACGAGTCAGAAAGACTGAAGGACACGTTTTTCCAGCTCTCGTACAAAGATGAACTTTGAATTGATTTTATATCTTGGATGGTTACAGATGTACAATTAATGACTGTCTTTATATTTCCAATGACCAGACATGTGTTGAATAGTGGTGATTAATATATTTTTGCCGGATCAGATTACACTTTCGCACTAAACAAAATGAATTCAGATTATAAAGTATTGAATCATAAGATATTTCTACTATTATCACAGATAATGTTAATATCCTTAACCGTCCAGCAATCAGGCTTAACAACACTACTCTTTAATGTATTATCCATGCACGGAAAGACCTACAATGATGTTTCAAGTACTGGATTAATTTCAGTTTTGGCCCAAAACAAATATTTATAATATTTCATTTAACAATGATGTAGCATATTTGATCCTCAAATTAGAGAAGTATAATTTAAAGAAATTGATATTCTATATTCAACATTAGATAAACACAGAAGAATCCTTTCCAAGTACCATAAGTAGATGCTCAGGTAAGTATGGCTAATAGGAATAATTGATAGACTTAATTTGGTACAGATCAGTGGTAGCATTTACAAATGTAATAATTCAAGTTTTAAGAATGTTTAATCCTTCCTTTCCAGGTTTTTACAAAAGTCTTTGAATATTTGCCTAACTTTTCCTTTTCAGATTTTGAACAATGTACTTGACTAAAATGAATGTATTGATTTCACTAAGTGCCTTACTCTTGACTAAAGCGTATTTAAGTAAACGTAAAAGTAATCCTAAAATTGAGGACACTGCACTTTTGCAGATTACAGATTGATCAAATCACCAGTGTGAATTCTATACTCTAACTGTGAATTTTTAGCTGGATCTCTTACGATCCTGAGTTTTAAAATGCTTTTGACTAGTGATTGCCTTGAAGTAAATCTTTAAAGCGGCAAGCTGGTTTTGATTTTATAGTTTGATGAATGAAATTAACTAATGACTAAGATATTAGTTTAAAACAAATATTTAGCCATTTAACCTGTGTTTTATGTGTGTTCATTATTATGCTTTTGACAAAAGATGATCAAACACTGATGAGAGATGATTTTTCCTATTATGATTGGCTGTATCAATCATTGTGATTGGATGTTTCAATCTTATTCTACTTTGTGATGTAATTAATGTAAGGTGAGACCACACTCGAATCTGGAGATGCCTATTGAGTTAATTATTGACCAAATTATTATTGACTAATGTTTTTAGGTTATCATAAATGATAAAAAAAAGAGTGGACTGTTAGGGAAATAATTATCATAGACGCCAAGATGTGACATACAGGACAAACCTTGACGTCTGTTTACCTCCTTTAAGGACACAGGCTGTTTCAGCCAATAATGTTATTGTTCCCATTCTGTGACCGGTCAATACTGGGTCACAGATGGTCTGTATTGTGGGTACACTGGGACACTTCCTTCTCTGTTGTCTGAGGACTCCAGGGCATGACATATCCAAGGCCATAAGTGGCGGAAGCTGGTAACTTAGTGTGCCCAAACTATCTAAAGCTATCTTATCAAAACATGTTGATGACTCTCTGTGGAACCAGTTAAATGGGCTGGCAAGAGAGAGGCTCTCCAGAATTGACGTGGCAACTCTACTGTGAAGTCAGAACCTCTGGCTCTTGGACTTGTGATGTGAATCCTCCGGCCGTAACTCCAAATAAACCATCAGTGTTTGACATCAAAGCTACTGCTCCTACCGTGTCTCTTTCCTGAGTCGGTGACTCCCACAGCATAGCTACACAGAAGTTTCCTCTACACTCGGGACCACTCCCTTCACCCTCTACACTCTGCCCCTTGGCCATGTCATCAGCCAGCATGGATTATCATTCCATTGCTACACTAATGACACTTAGCTATATATAAAAACCGACCCTATCCCTATCTCACATGCACAGGGCAAGACTTTAGCTGTTGTGGCGTGACCACCAAAACAGAACGATATGGACACAAGATGTGTGCAACTGTATTTAGTTTCCTATCCATTTGAACATGATTTAAGTGGGGGGTGGACCTCACCTGCTCTAGGGGGGTCCGGGGGTATGTTCCCCGGGAAGATTTTTTTTTTTTAATATTGAAGTTAAAAGCATCAATCTGGTGCACTTTGAGAGCAACATTAAGAGATCTATGGATACATCTCTCAACACCCATATGAAACAGAACTGTAAGCAGATTTTCTTTTTCTTTATGGATATTTTACAAATCACTCCCCTTTCAAACTGTATTTTTGTTTATTAATAACAACTTTTACTGTCATATAGTATTTTTTACCTGTTTTTCACCTATTCTCTTATTTTTTTATAACTATAATGATCATATAAAGTTGTGCCTTTACCTCACTGAGCTGAGGTTATCAGAGCCTATCAGTCTTTCAGGAGAGAGCTCTCTAAAGCTCTCCCCCCTGCGGCCGCTTACACAGTCAATTCCAATGTTAATAAAAGCACACAGAAGCTGTATATGTTTTTTGGGAGTTTGATTTATTTTAAATTAACACAAATACACAATTAAAACGTATAATTGCACACTAAAATCATTATTTCAAAAAAATTATAATTTCAGATACACCTCTGGTTTTTACTGGGGCTGGGACAATTTAACTTGATTTTGGGGGTGGGGGGGTGCCATAGTTTATGGGTGCTGTATGCAATATTGGCGTAGTTCTGTTAGTATAAGATAATGAGATGTACTTTGTTGATCCAAAATCGGGAAATTGCTTTGTTATGACATTTTGAAAAAATAATTTTTTTAATTTCTAACTTTTCCCAATTTTCAGCGCCCCCGATGGGTTGATGCATTCGCCTATACTGCCTATGCCAAGGGCCGGCCCTGCACATGCAGCCTCACTTTCGTCATCATCATCATCATCAACCTGCCTTGAGGAGATAAAGGCTTTGATGAAACAAAACTTCCTGCAGCTCAATAGCTCCAAAACAGAGGCTATTTTAGTTGGCACACCAAACCAGGTCCAGTCATCCCACATAATCCCCATCACATTTTCTGGTCATAACATACCCCTCTCCTCATCGGTTACCAACCCGGGTGTAAGATTTGACCGTCATCTCACCTTTGACAACCATATCAAGCATCTGTGCAAAACCTCCTTCTACCACCTCAGGAACATTGCAAAACTTTGTCCCAAACTCTCCCTGTCAGATGCTAAAAAAACAGAACCGTGCCGCTAGGATCCTGCTGAGGGTGAGAAAACTTAATCACACATTTTCTTCACTTGCTCCACTGGCTTCCTGTCTCATTCAGGATCAAATACAAAATATCTCTTCTCACCCATCAGTGAATCCACGGAAGTGCTCCTTCCCACCTTAAGGACTCTCACCACAAACCTCTACATGCAAGCCCTGTTCCACAAACAAACATTTGCTTCACCCCTCCAGGACCAAGCTCCGCACCATGGGGGATCGGGCTTAATGTGGAATTCCCTCCCAGACCACAGGAAGGCTCCACAGGCCACTGACCCTTTTAAAATGGGCCTCAAAACCTTTCTTTAAAAAAAGCCTATTCTTAAACAAGTGTTTTTATTTATGTATTTTATGCCCTACTGTAGCACTCTGGGATTGCTTTGTTTTAGCTATGAACGGAGCTTTACAAATGAAAATGTATTATTATTATTATTTTTATTATTAAGAATTAGTCAGTGTCCTAAGTACAACCTAAAATATATTTAAATAAAATGAAAAACATAGTACGTTTTTGATACAATAAAGAAATCAACACATTATATTTAAAATAAATGTGCCTTAAATTGAGTTGAAGCATTTCTTAAAATACTTTACATACTAAAAGTTGTTCCACAGTAATATACGAAACGTACAGTATAATAGTTTCATTTATACAAAATACTAGGTCCATAAAAAAAGAAACACCTTAAAGGGGACGTTTTAGGCTAATCATCTTCATATTTGTATTTCTGGTTTTTAAAAGAACAGTTTTACATGCATAAATGTCATAAAACTCATTTTCTTTCTCATCATTTTGGTTTGAATACATCTGTATTTGCCATCTGTCTGAAACACTCAGTTGAGCACCTGTCTCTTTAAGACTTCAGGCACTCAATCATATCATCGCAAGGCAAAGTCCTCCCTAGTAGTCAACTAAAAGTGTTTTAGTTAAAAATCAACATGTATTGGTTATATCTGCAATTTTCCTTTAGAACAGCTGACTTAAAGCTATAAGAACAAACAGCTTTAAATCCATAAAACAGTTTTAAAAGGTTCAAAACAGAGTTATTAAAGCAGTGGAGAAAGTGTTCCTGAGATGCCAGGAAACGCGGCGTTTGAGGACACACAGTGGAGAAACATTGCTCACCTTCTGTGATGTGGCTGCTGTCACAGTTTCCACCGGGGCTTTAAGAGGTCGTTTCTTCCTCTTCCTGACCGAAGGACATGGTGGCTCCTTCACCACAGCTTCCTCTGACTGGACACAAGCAGCAGCCTTCTCTTTGGGCTTTTTCTTCCTCTGAAATTACAAAATGTTTACATCAACCTGGAGAGTTGTTCCTACTGTATCATGTTAATCCCAACAATTTAGTACAGTCTAGGAACAAAACACATTAAATCCCTGTAACATAAAACCACATGGAACCAATTTCTGATGTAATTTCCAAAACTAAAGCTTATTTTTAATGTTTGCTTCGAGGAAAAGCCACTTTCCAATTACAGATCTCACCATTGGAAAACGGCAGCTCCTCAGATCTGGCATGCACTGACCGAGGCAGACAAAAGCCTCCTTCTTCAGAGGCCTTTGATTCTGATTAGAGCTGTCAGGTAAACAAATGGGGTTTTGTTTTTCCTGCTGCTGAAACTCTCTGAAGAGGAATACAACTCCATCAAATGAGTTGTTGGCACCCAAGTGATAAATCGTGCTGTAATTGAAGGGAAACTTGGGAACTTTTGATAGTAGCATTTACGGATTGGATTTGACTGCTTATTTTAAAGATTGTAAATCAGTCCGGCAGTGGCTCAGTCAGTAGAGGCTTGGACTGGGCGCTGTAGGGTTGCCGGTTCAAGTCCCCGACCAGACCTATTTGGAGTGTGGACTTCTACTTGGAAAGGTCCCAGTTCACCTCCTGCCCTGCCGTGGTGCCCTTGAGCAAGGCACCGGACATCCCCCTTCCCCCCTCACTCCCATTGCTCCCCGGGCGCTGAACAATAGCTGCTCACTGCTCCTATAGACTCCTGGTACTAGGATGGGTTAAAAGCAGAGAACACATGTCGCTGTGTGTGCTGTGTGCTCTGCATGTGAGACCATTAAAGAGGGTTTCATCCCTCCCAATGTTATGCATATTATATTATTATTATATTATATTATTATATTATCAGAGAGTAGTGTCTACTATGGGTCATATTACAGTTTTATTCTTTTCTATAGCTGTTTTTGTATTTTTTGCAGCACGCTTTGAGAGTTTTCATTAACTGTGAATAATTTCCTTCTGGATGAATACCAGACTAAGAGTGATTGTCCTCTCTATGGTGGCCCTGAAGCTCAATGCAAGGCAACTCATGCAAATAAACCATAAACGGGCAAATAGAGAACATCTTCAAAATGTGTCGGCATGTGAATTAAGAAAAAAAAGCCCCAAAGTGAATGAAAGCTGACGGAATATGTAAGTGACATTTCCATTATCAAAAGAATGAACAAGCCCTTTCTTTCATACAGTTTTAGAAAAATCACATGCAATCACAATGAAATCATTCATGTACCGCATAGCGCGATGGATATGCTAGAAATGTGAGGGCACTGAGCTCTGCTGTAACCTCCGAATCCCCCTCCTACAATCTCTGACTGTCTTCTGAATAAATGTATGCAATACGATGACTATGGTTTGACATTAAACACCCAATTTCCTAAGATATGAAGTAAATACTCATACAGTATTGACACAATAAGTTCCATGTGTTTCGTACTTTTTTGTCATTGTCTCCTATGTGATCTGATTCAGAACAGACTGACATCTTAATAACTTATGGCCGCTGCTGGTTCCTCAGAAAGAGCCCTCACATGTCTCTCTGTCCACACATTGGCTGCTGCAGGAGGGACTGGACATCTGTGGTGTGTCGGTGCCAAACAGGGCTTCACTCATGGAGGCATTTCAGAGAGTCTTTCAAACGTATCACACACAATGACTGCACAGTGCTTCTCCACTGTGTAACAACACTCATAATGACAGGGCCAAAGCACACTGAGTGATGCCACTACAGTTACAGATCTCTGTTATGAGCCCACTCTCTGCATACTTAGTAATGGTATTGCAGTGTGATAAAGCTGCAGCTGCAGCTAACAAGAGGTTATATTGTGGTACATAGATTATATAGGAAGAAGGATACACAACACAACAATATGTTACAAGAGGGGGCTAAAGCTAAAGAGTATCTGTTCAATATTACATTCACTTTGTTTGGCTTTTAAAAACTGTAGTAGATGCACTAACGTTGCATGCTCTTTAACTGACTGGGTCTTTGTTCCAGAACAATGCGCTTCGTTTTGAGCTTCAGCAAATGCCAGTTCCTCCTGCATTTATAATAAAGAAACACTGTTGCTAATGCTGGAAAAATGGAATGCATCACTTCCCCTTATTACTGACACAGAACTTCAAATATAAATACAAGATACACTGCTCAGTGAATCACTCCTGTGCTGTATAAATCAGCAACCTCAACGTTCCTCAACGTTAGCCTGCAGCCAGAAAAAACTGGTTCTGATTGAAATATCTCAACAATACTGGACGGATTAACACAACAAGGTTGGACAGACATTAAACATTCCCAGATAATGAATCCTCACATCTTTAGTGTATCACGGAAGTTCCTTTAGTTTAGCACAACAAGCTTTACATATGTGGTTTTGGGCGAAATGTCTATCAGATTGCAATGACCTTTAGTTCCGACTAACGGTGTTCACCATAGTATGAATTGTAATTACTTTGTTTCTGAGTAACATTCTCAGTAAGATGCATCATGAGGTCAAAGATTTTATTGTACCATATTTTTTACTCTTAAAAAATTGAGAGAGATAGTGAATTCCTGAGAGCATGTTAGCGTTTAGCTCATAGCACTGAAGTGCCTTTCAATGCTTGACAATGGCAGTGTACCAATGTAAATGTTGCTGACCTGCTTTAATAACTCATTATAGGATGTGTGGTAAGCATTACACATTCTAAACTAGCGTTCCTGAGTGCTGCAAGTTTACTCAAAACTGAAGGATGCCTTAGAAGCTGCATTTATTTTGTATTACTAACTGGTATTCATCAAGGTTGAATCCACCAGTGCTTTGCGGATTTAATCCCAATCTTTAGTTAAAACCTAAAACCCTCTAAAAGCATTGCACATGTGCGTAGTGTTAGAATGTAATCCATGGAACACATATAGGCACTTCGTAGGTTTGTTGCTTGAGCATTTTCATTTCATACAACTGAAATGAGCACAACCATAAATAAACAGAAATCAAATGCAACATACAAATTAATGGAGCAGTTATATTATTACAGAAGCATCATAATAATAGTAAAACACTGACACATTTTTTCTTCTACATATTGAATATTTTAATTTCTTATAATCTAAGTAGCCTACTTTTGGCTGGTGTACATATTTTAGTACGGTTTTGATGCAGCATGGTATTAAACGTATCAGTACTAAATTATTAGCAATAGTAAAGCAATTGAATACTTCTTCCATCGCTACATTTAGGTTTACATTTACATTTTTGACAGTGACTGTATGTGCTGAAGAAACTTCCAATAGGATCTTTGAAATTGACACAACACAATGTGGGATTGACATATATGAACATTTAAAACGTGTGTCCACCACAGGCTAATGGTTGATAACACTGAATAGTTGACTTGATCAGCCTGGGCACACGAAACTGAGCGAAGTGTAAGTGAATGAGGACCTCTGCAGTCTGAAGGAGGGATTACAAGCTGACACACTACTGCAATAATAAAAGCAGATTGAACATGGCATGGTGTGTTGACAGTTTTGGTGCAAAACATTACATTCTTTAATAAAAAAGACACACTTAAGACAATTTCTCACCTTAGATTTGGAGCGCTTAACCATCACTGTATAAAGAAAAACATCAACACATTTTTAGTATAATATAATATCACAACAAATCAACAAAGTATTACTAACATGAACGTGACCCAGACATATCTCTAGAACAGTGGAGATGAGCCAAGGATTACTGCAAAGGTCAGCGTTTCCAGCAGATTTTCTAGCCTCTTATCAGGATTCTGCAAAATCACTCACAATCTGGAGTGTGGTACAACATAGTCAAACAGGAAAGTATGCCTGTGATTGGGCTCAGCGGCTTCCTAAAAATAGACATGTTTTTTTGTAATAAAGGGCATGAAAGCCCCATTGTATGCTCTCACATGGGTACAGGAACATTTAAAGAGAACTGCTCCGACCACAAAATGCAGGCGGAGCCAACACGAGCTGGCAATTTCTGGAAAGTACTGGAGTCTTGGAAAGGAAACAGTTTACAATTACCGCACTTAAGGGAAAAGAGGCATTTCCACTCAGTGCTCGAGCCTGAATTAAAGTAAAAACTTAAGAGCATGCAGCAACAGTGTGTGCATCAGGCCTCACACACCCATAAAGGGTGTGTGTGAAGGGTTGAGGGCCCACCTACCTGCCAGGTACCTCTCCAGGGAGGGTGAGGACCTCTGGTTCCAGCTGTAGCAGCAGAAGAAGAGCCACACCAGGAGGGTGGCCAGCACCAGGACCAGGACCCAGAGGAGCCGGGCCACAGCCGGGTTAGTAGCGGCCCAGGCTGTCAGGACGTCCATGCTGAAGGCTGTCCACTGTCTGATCTGCAGAGTGTGTGTGCAGCAGAGATAATGGATGTGTTGCCGGTGTGTGTGTGTGTGTCCTCAGTGCAGCCACTGTGCTCCAGCAGCAGCAAGGAGAGCAAATAGAGCCCAGCAGCCACAGATGGATACCAGCTGTTCCACAAGGAGCCCTGCTCAGCCCACGTCAGCTCTCAGAGAGTGTGAGCATGTGTGTGTGTGTGTGTGGTGTGTGTGTGTGTGTGTGTGTGTGTGTGTGTGTGTGTGTGTGTGTGTATGAGCTTGTGTCTGTTGTGTTTTATGGAGTCCTGGAAAAGTGAGAGTATGTGTGTGTGTGTGTGTGTGTGTGTGTGTGTGTGTGTGTGTGTGTGTGTGTGTGTGTGTGTGTGTGTGTGTGTGTGTGTGTGTGTGTGTGTGTGTGTGTGTGCATAAGGGAAACAGTTGGGAGGAGTGGTTAGGAGCTACAGCGGCAGAATAACCGCCAGCCACTCCCCTGCTGAACATCAGAAGTTGTAGTGTAGAAGGAGTTGTAATGCAGAGGGGCGTCACAGAAATGCACCTGGGCCCTTTCCCCTCTCTACCTGAACAGCTGCCAGCAGTATTTTAATAATGACGATGCATGATTGGGTCTTGACTCATAGATGCCTTTTAAAGGCGTTTTCGTGGAGCTTCTGTCCATACATATGTCAAAAACCTGGACCTACAGGTCAACATATTCTTAGACAGACTTACAAGGTGTGCACAAGATAACAAAGATATAGTGAACTTAAGTGAACCAAAACGATTCACCTAACAGGTTTGAAATAACCCCCATTACTCTCTATATAAAAAAAGTTGTCTTTAAAAGAATAAAAAAACGTTCACAAGCCTTTTGGGAAGTCTTAAGTATGTGGTTAGCAAGTCAAACTTTTTTTTAAATCAGTATTATTCCTTAATTCCAAATGTATTCTCTCTTTTTCTATTCGTAAAATACCTTCCCATCTTGTCTTTGCTATTTACTTCTTCAAACACATTGAGTCTACACCTGTGTGCTATATTAATACACTTAAACCCTGGCAGCATGTGACTGTTTGAATATGTACTGAAGACTTAAGTACAGGACATAACACAGGGCTAATATTTGCTTTACCATATTCCAAAAAGGTGAAGGCTTTGAAATGTCATTCAACTTCCAGAAACAAGGTGTGGTTAAACATGAAGTGGATGAGCAGAAACAACTTACTGCCATTAACAGAGGAGCCTTGAACATGAAGCGCCCATTCATCCGATTTAGTCTCTCCATACAGAGCACTTTTCTGTTCAATTATCAAATTATTAGCGCCTCCTACGCCAAGGCTTTTTGTAGAAATCTCAGTATCTCTTTTAAAATGTTCTTTTTGTCAAAGTTCCTTCTGTCTGTTCTTAAAAGGGCCCCTATTATGCTTTTTGTGGTTGTCCCTTTCCTGTTGTATAGGTTTGTGTGCATGTAAATGGTCTGCAAAGGATTCAATCCCTGTGTTCCCTCCAGAGGGAGTTTCTCTCCCACACACTCCCAAATGCCTCCATTGGACTCCTTTGTTTACTTCCCTAACATGTAACACTCGCGCTTCTAACCCTAACCCGTTTACAAATATTATATTCTGGCTCTATGGCAGGAACTTCTGTCTGTAGAGGCTTAGGAAACAAAAATGAACCAAATGCGCCATCTAGTGGTCGAATGAAAAGAAAGAAAGAAGACACAAATCTCTTCAAAGAGGCACAAATGTTTTAATGATAACTTATGACAATTGTTACTTCCAAAGTGTAAATCATTTATGAATGAAACCAGATATCATTTCAAATGAAGAGAACACAATGTTTTTTCTTACTGCAGAGGTTAAGCTGCCAGTTAAATAACGATAAATACTATGCTGATAAATAAATAAATAAATTCAATAAAAAGCCTAAATGATATCCCCAAGAGCCATCTGCATCCTCTTGAAGCCGCTTTCCATTTCAATAGAAGCCAGAGTCTTGAGCAGCCCAGTTTGGTGTCTGAGAGAAAGCACAACAACAAATCCAAAGCATTAGAAGGAATGCTCAAGATTTATTTTTTAAAACACAAAATAAAATACATTAGAAGTTATCTGTGGATGTTTACAATATTGATTCATCAGAGGGCAGTAAGACAGAGGAAAGTGACAGGTGACCATTAGGAACATTTGAAATGCCAACATCTAAAAAGAACACTTTAGAACAAGTGTCTTTATAAAGTATAAAGTGTAAAATACATTTCAAATACATTAGCCTTGAACTGGTAACAGCCAGCGTATCAATCTTCAACATTACTTTGGGTGCCCTCAACGAAGAGTTAACAAAGTTACATCTGATTGGCTGATTGTAAACCGATTGTTAGGGAGGGGTACTGAAATGACCCAAACCAAACCCTCCCCAGTCAAATCATATCTGCATGTCATCCATTTCTTTACAGCCAATCCCTGTAAGAGTTATTTCATTAAATGAAGGATGTGATTGGCCGACTAATGCAGCCGCTTCAACCAATCCAGTTTGTAATTAATACTAGCTTGGTTTCACTAAATATTTAATAATTAATAATAGCATTTTCCTAATGTATTTGTTTGAGTTATTTTAGGCTTGAATGCTTTCATTCACATGACAGGCATTGTATTATAGGTATACAAATGTTTCATATTGAGTGCAAACACAAATATTTAGTGCACTCACTCTAAAACACTAAAGAGTGTATTTATTTATATTTTAAATATTTTATATATTTATTATAAAGGATGATTTGTATCTAAGAATATGATTTATATCATGATTTACTGAAAAAAAAACAAGCAAAACTCTAATTGATTGTATATTCAATACCTTCATTTAGCCTGGAAGGAACGATCTATTGTTTCATAACCGAATATTCCGCCAATGCAACTATTGGACTACAAGGCCATGAATATTTGGCGTAACCCACACATTTGAAAAGATTTCTATTGTCCTTCTCAATTATGTCGGTTGACTACTAAAGGTAGACATGTTAACATCTCTTTAAAATGTTTAGTTCTCAGTGTACCTCATTCCTGTTGCTATGGGCGACCTTCTTCTCTATGTTCACGGCCAGCATCTGGCTGCGGAAGGACAGGCTCTTGGTCTTCTCGATCACCTGCTGGTACGGAGACACCGCGTTGTTGCCCATCACCACATGACCCTGGGGAACAAGTTCACAGATGAATATTCAGAAGAACGCACTCGATGCTGCCTTCGGTCCTGTAAGAGCAAGTTACATCTATTTTCATAACGGTTTTACATCTCATAGTGGATAATAGAGTGGTGCAGGAATGAGTCCTAAAACCAGGAAGTTAGTTAGCATTTTACCACAACCATGTTCCCTCGTCTCAAAGTCAGGAAATAACCCACTTGTCATTGTCTGAAGCTTCTATGTGTCGTTTGTATATGAATGGCTTTTGCTAACAAGTGACTCTAATAAGAACATGCCATCATCTCAAGAAAGGGCAACACTCCCAGCATCTTTTCCCCGACTGCTCCACCTTTTTTTGTGCAGCCGCTTTGATTTGAAAATATTTCAAATGTCCCAAAAGGCGTCGTTGACGTCACTGTAGTAAATGGTGGAGAAGGTTGATTCACTATCATAGTGAAGACCAAGAAGTTGATTTGTTGGAGCATATCAGCTGGACACTGGATGTTGTAACCGGTGAGCGTTATCCTTTTATCTCCCACAGACACACAGAATGCCTCCTCACTCAACGAGTGAGAGTGATAGCAGCTGCTTATTTACACTATTATGGCCCCTGTTAAAAATGTTTGTAATGTTATCTACTGTAAGTTGGTCGAAACGAATGCCTCCTCATCCGGAAGCTGACCGAGCAGCAGTCGAGAGGAGCCGAGCGCATCCGCGAAGCACACAAAATGGCGACGTCAGAGTTCACGTTAGCCGGCAAATCTAATCTCTTCCGTCAAAATAATTCCCTTTAGCGCAATACCCGCTTCAGTTGCGCCACTTATGTGACAGACAAGAAGAGTATGTGACAGACAAGAATAGTCAATTCTAATGTCTAACACTTAATGTGGAGAAAGAGATGTCCTTTGTGGGTTGATTGTGCGTTGATCTGTTGGTAATGCCTCGGGGTTCCGGTGGGCATGTAAACAAATGCATAATGCTGCGCTATACTTTGTGGCCTCACCCGGTTGCATAGCGACACTTATTGTTTAGGTGTCTTTTAATAAGCAGGTAGTCATATCATTAGCTAGAACTAGCTGGATCTGATCGTATGAAGATGTAGTGGTCATAGAAACAATGAAAGAAGCGCTGGGAGGAAACTCTTCAGCTACTTTCTCAGAAAAAAGGAGCTTTGCGGACACAGGACCTAAATGAGAAGAGTCATCAGGCCGAACATTAGCCGCCTTGAGCTTTGCGGTTGTGAAACAATCAAATAAAAGTGGTGTTAATGTGTTGAAAGGGTCCTGCTGAACAACAAGTGTCAATATCATAAACGTGTGTTCACCAGAGACCGTATTTATTTCAGTCCAAAATGGAATGGGAAAGTCCTAATGCTTTCTGTCGAGGGAGCACTTGTGATGCTAACTGTCAAACATAATAACATCAAACTTGACTGCACCGTTCTGTACAGGGTTGTTTATGCTATGCTGGGCGAGTTGAAGGATATCTGACCGGATGTGGATCAGTGAAAGCAGAGCCTCACCAGTTTGGAGTCGATCTTGGCGTCGAGTCTGGCATTACGGATGAGGTTGACGATCCACTTCTCCGCCTCCTCCGGCGTCATGTTGAGCTTGTCTGCCAGCATGCTGAGTGGAGAGAGAAGAGGAGGAGGCCTTTCAGTTCAGTAAATATCCATTAAAGTCTTCAAAATTCTCTTTACTGTTGATAACACTTCAAAGGGAACTAGGATGAAAAACCACTACAATTTGGGAGCGCTGCAGAACATCAATCATTTGGGTATACGAGAGTTTCTGTTTCTGGGCTTTGACTAATAAATAAGGCACTGCACACGCCGTTTTTGACAAGTTCAAAGACTACGAAGACGGTGTACCTGATGCTGATGCACTGATGAATCCTACAAAAGGTCTCAAAGATGAAGAGGCGGGCATTCTCTATGAAATCCTCGAGGCAAGCAACCAGGAAGAAGTCATTTGCAAGAACCTGAGGGGAAAGAATCCACTGTAAGAAACCATCACTGTAAACACAATACTGAGCATTCACATATAGAAAGTATAGGAAAAACATCTGGAAATGTCTTTGAGTTTTTCTGCCGGCACATTTTCCATTGTTTGGATATGATGTGTGTGAAGCTATCATTTTAAACCATATCCATGTTTAACTGGAATGATAAGTATACTATAAGCCAGAGATGGGGACTCGAGTCTGTGACTCGGACTCGAGTCGCACTTAAGTCGCACACACAGAGACTTCAGACTTGACTTGGACTCCTGCTCAAAAGACTTCGGACTCGACTTGGACTCGTGTGTTGGGACTCGTGAACAATCATTGTGTTTTCTATTTTTGGCGTATTAAAGGTGGGGTAGGTAAGTTTGAGAAACCGGCTCGAGATCGCTAGAATTTGAAAATACACAACCGGAGAAAATCTGCCACTTCCTCACAGAGCCCCTCCTCCAACACACACGAACGCGCACATGACCAATGAGGGCACGAGATAAATTTGTTCCCTGATGGAAGGCTGACAGGCAGGTAGGCCATCCAGTTATTTTAGCCGGGCCGGCTATCGGGATGTTAAGAGCATTCCATGGAATATAACAAAAAGTGTATCTCGAGCCGGTTTCTCAAACGTACCTACCCCACCTTTAACATTAACATTATGGTAACACCATGGCGACCGGCGGCACACCTGCAGCTGTACCGCTTGCAGGTTCAACTATAAAAACTTCGAACAAAAACGCCGGCGGCACCAACAAAAGGAGCGCACACTGCAAAGTCTGCAATATTAAAATCAAGGATGCTGGTGCAACAACTTCAAATTTAATCAGGCACTTGAAAACTCACCCGGAGAGGTCAGTCACATTAACGCATATGGACGGTTAGCAAACATGTTTAGCTCAGCATCAGCTATGTAATGTTAACTTAGCTTGCTACTAGCTTTGTAACTGAATATTTGAAAAGATGAGTGAATGTTTGCTTGTCACACTTGTTTGCGTTGAGTGGCGTTGACATCCAACTCTTGACATGACATAAAAAAGGTCGGTAACGTTAATCATTACGTTCTGCTGCCACTATCTACCTGCTAACGTTAAACGTAGAAAAATACATAGTTACATACATAAATACATCTGTCGGTTTATAGGCAGGTTACAGGTTTATTGTTGACCACGTAACGTTAATGTTACAGGTTTATCAGGTTACCATTACACTGGGTTTGAGTGAGAGGATAGAGGAATATGTTTATTTATAGTAGACTTAAAAGATGTCATTAGAGACCCAGTGTAATTAAACAATACGGTTGCAGAGGTCACATTTTAACATTTTTGTCCACTGGCCAAATGGCTAGCCTAGTGAATGTTGAAATGTTACCAGCCACTCAATAGATTGCCATTGTTATGTTTGGCTGGTGCGTGCAACATACAGTACCTGCCACTTGCATGATTTACCAGCATTTGGCTGGTAAATGGTGTTAATGGTAAATATCTCTTTTGGAACAGGTCATGTTTTAATATCACCAGTTCAGTATATTTCAGATAATATTGCAGCAATAGTTTTTTAGTTGCAAATGGCACAGAACAAATATTTACTTTTAAGTACTTTTAACACAGTTTCCCTGTGGGGGATTAATAAAGTATTTGTGATACTGATTTCTGATTTTGAAGTGTTTTGCTTATAAGTTGTTTGCATTTAGCTAAAGTGTGATGTTTGTCCTCATATTGCATTGCAATAGCCTGTTTAAAGTGATCATATAACAAACAACTAATCAGTACTGATACTGTATGCTAATAGATATAGGAGTGATAATAATACAGTAAATGCTTTGAATTTCTTAGATATAGCTGTGCAGTATTCTTAACAGACTGGATAGCAGCAGACAATAGAAGGCTTATTACAGCCAGAAGAGACATGAGACTTTTATTTTTTAGAGACTTGAGACTTGACTTGGACTCGTGACCAAAGACTTGAGACTTGATCAAGTCTCACCCCACAAAGACTTGAGACTTGACTTGGACTTGCAAAAAAAGACTTGTGAACATCTCTGCTATAAGCACATAATAGCACCACACGGTGACCACATATGATTGGCCGGAAAATGTTCCTGTGGTCTGGCTGTTTTTTTTATCTACCCATACATTAAAATGTCCTGTTCCAAACTATCAGACCTCACAATGTACGGCATTCCTAATCATTCAAACCGTGTTTTTCATCAGAGAATTATGATCAAATAAAATCTTGAAATAACCTTAACTGAAATAACAAAATGATTGTTTGAGCAAGACTAGATTGACACACATTTTGGAAATAATCGATATCATTTGATGACCGAAAATGGGAATTTGACACAAAACTGACAAAATGAAGAAAGTTAACCAACATATTATGACTCATCTAAAACTGGATTAATGCTATGAAGAGCAAACTCAAGACCCTGCCTCCAACCTCATCATTGATGGCTACCCCATCCCCTTCTCTGGCCGAGTTAAGAGCCTTGGTGTCATCCTGGACAGCTCCCTCTCATTTTCACCTCACATAAATAACATCACCCGGACTGCCTTCTTCCACATACGCAACATCTCCAGACTCCGCCCATCGCTTTCTCAATCAAACACTGAAGTCCTGGTCAATGCATTTGTCACGCCCCGCATCGACTACTGTAACGCCATCCTCTCGGGCATACCCACCAAGCGCATCAATAAACTACAAATCATACAGAACTCCGCAGCCCGGATCATCACCGGCACCAAGGCCTCAGAACACATCACCCCCATCCTCATCCAACTCCACTGGCTCCCGGTGCAATCCCGTATCAACTTCAAGAACCTACTGCTCACTTACAAAGCCCTCCATAACCTGCCCCCCCCCCCCCCCCCCCCTTATCTGGCTGACCTTCTTCAGGAGTACACCCCCTCTCGCTCCCTCCGCTCCTCCTCTGCTGGTCTGTTGACCGTCCCCACCCCACGCCTCGTCACCATGGGTGCTCTGGCTTTTAGCTGCACTGCTCCCAGACTCTGGAACTCCCTCCCCCCGCACATCCGACAGTCAGACACAATCACCATATTCAAATCCCAATTAAAAACCCACCTGTTCAAATCTGCCTACTCACTGTAGTGCTCCCCATTATATGTTTCATTTGTGTCCACTTGACTGTCTCCTCCATGATTTCCTGTTTGTGTTTTTATCATGTTCTGTTGCCTATTAGCGTTTTCTTTTTTAACAAATTGTACGGCGTCCTTGGGTGTCATGAAAGGCGCCTAAAATAAAATGTATTATTATTATTATCACAATATTATTGAGTAATGTTGAATTTAAGCTTTTTGGATAATCACAGATAGGTGTTGCTCTGTTTTAGGACTGGGGGGGTTAGCTCTGTTTTGATTGATTATTTTGGCTTCATGTCTCCGAAGCATTTTGTGTGGACTAAAACCTTCCATTTAAAGACAACATTTGAAATAGCTGCTAAATATAAACCTGAGGAAATATCAATTGCCAGAAATGAAATATATATATACTGTATATATAATGGGCTGTAGGTCACATCATTAAAAACAGAAGATCTACTATTGCTCATTAAAAAGAATGCATCAGTGTGCTGCTCCCAGGTCTCCTGAGGCTATCTGATCTATAGGAGCTTCCTGTGCTGTGAAGGATAGATCATTCACTAATGCTGAGAACAATGCTAATGCTCACAGGTTTATATGTATTGTATGATGCAAGGCATGTTTTATTTAAACAAATATGTTTGGATGTTACACAACAGGATGTCAACATATTACTCCATCAGGGAAGCAGCCACATGAATCACGACGCGATCACCAGGGCTGAGCTCTGTAGGAGGTGATGTAGTGACGTCTATCTGTGGTTTAAAGCCATGATCACAGAAACATCAAATAGGATGTTTGGCCACCTCAGATCTCTAGTAAAGCTTTCATCTGGGAATATATTAGTGTCTGGGATTTTGAAAGGAGGTGTGGCACCTTCATTTCACGAGGAGTTAGTTATTGTGAGACAAATCCAATTATTCTACACAAACTATAGAGCCAGGGTCGGCCGTTAATATCCAATTTATTATTTTCTTGTGATAGAGACAAATCAGGGCCACTTCTGCAGAGATGGAAGGTTCTTAGGATACTTTTGTAGAAATACTCTGCTACAAGTCAAATCCCTGCATTCAAAATGTAACTTAAGTAAAAGTACAATAGTACTAGCATCAAAATATACTTATAGTACAAACATTGAAAGTGCTCATTATCCAGAATTGCCATTCTCTGAATGAAATATATTATATCACGTCTGATTATTATTAGTGATCCATTCATGTAAAAAAATAAATGTGCAGCTGGTAAAGGTATTGCTAACTTTAACGGCTTTTTATATTTCCAACTTTCTGATTCCATAATATTTCAACATGATTCATTAGTTGATTTTGTATTAAATATGACAGATTTTGCTCATTTTCAGCTACATTTGAGTATTTAGTGTCTCTACATGTCTCCATGCTCTAATGTTCAAAAAGCTCTTTATTTCTCTCACACTGCCTGTGCTGCAGCACCTCTTTCCACCCTCTGTCTGAAACCAGAGCCCAGTCTGCTCTGATTGGTTAGCTGGCCGGCTCTGTTGTGATTGGTCAACCGCTTAGAGATGTCCCGCCTCTAGGCATGTATAAAATGTTGGACCGCTAGCCAATAGCAGTGTGAGTGTTACGTGTGTGTGGGGGAGAAACTCCCTCTAGAGGGGACTTTGGGATTTCAGCTTTTGCAGACCATTTACATGCACACAAACCTATAGAACCCACTACAGGGAGAGAACCACAGAAAGCATACTAGAGCCTCTTTAACACTAGAACCACCAGAGGTCGCTGTATACATAAAACCGCCAACGGGTCAAATGTACCCGCTATTGATTTTCAAGGTACAATGTTCTTTTATTTATCATACAGAACAGTGAGTTTTGATCGCACAGGGATGAATTGACCCGTTGGCGGTTCTAGTGTTAAGTACAAGTACCTCCCAATTCTACCTATATAAAGAACTTGAGTGAAAATACGTTCTACTGCACTTTTCACATTTTGCACCAAAAAGTTATCTCGCCACAACAAAAGACCTTCATGCTAAAAAAAGCCCAGAAAGCAAATCAAAAACATCATGTGATGCTTGGACAGCAATCACAATGTTAATCTCAAGAGCAAAGCAATGAACAAAAACATTGGAATACCCCTGACTATAAAAAGGCATCAGAATCCATGACAACAGACTATCTTAATGAACTGTCTTCTTTCCATCACTGCGCTCACACTCTGTATCTGACAGGAGTGTTGAGGCCTTCACGATCACTGCATCATTTATCAGGAGGGGTTAAAGCCAATTGATGAGAGTGCTGCGAGAATACGCAAAGTGGTCCCCGAACACAATTTAAAAACTGCACCGAGGGGTTCCTAAAGGCAACCGAGCCCCAAATCTGACAGCTGTTCCGCTTTGAAAATCAAACTGAATAAAAGCAAGAGCCGGCAAATCAGGCCAGACATGGATTTGCCGAGGCTGAATGGCTGCGGAGTGAAATGCCTGGGACTGAGATGAGAGCACTATAGCTAAGGGAAGCTTCATGTGAGCCCTCAGTCCCAGGAGACAGCTCACTTTGATGGCTCATGCACTGTGACAAACACACACTGTCAAACTTTAGAAAGCCATCCTTACCGACTCGCACTCCCTCAGCTTCTTTTGGGCGCTGTCAAAGTCGAAGTTGACGTAGAGACACTCCACAAACTCCGTGATTGGGTCCTTGTACGTGTACGACTCCTGCGAGACGGGGGATACAAGCACAACTCATTTGAGCCCTGAATCCTAGAGCCATGTTAGATTTAAAATAAAAAAATAGTCCGCCGAGAGGTTTTGATCTTACCTGTTGAATGACTTTCACCAAGTCCTTGAGCACTTGTCTGCGCTTCCGCACGTCTTTGTTGGTGATGACAGCCGTCGTAAGGTACCGCAGGATGTGTGGACACATTGTCTGGATGGCATTCAGATACCTGAAGAACACAAAAGCACACAGTGGCACCACCATTAGCTGCCATCACAACAAAAACGTGAAAGCATCAATCATTTCACTCGGAAAGCAAACAGCAAGCTGTGCAGAGAAAGCTCTGATTCATGCTGCAAAATACAGGGTAGAACATTTCACAAACACCTGAACACTTTAGTACGGGTGGCGCAGTGGTCTGTGCATCCGATCATCAGATCAAGGGGGAGTGCTGGGGAACTCCAGTTCGAAACCCGCTCCTGCCGCCACTGCGTCAGGCCGTTGTGTCCTTGGGCAAGACACTTCACCCGGATTTGCTCCTGTGGGTATTGTCCACAGTACATGTATAATACCAATGTGTACTTGTAAAAGCGCCTCGATGACCTCGAGGCGTGAAGATGGACGGTGTGGCGCAGTGCGCTGTGCAATGATCATCAGATCAAGGGGTGAAACCCGCCGCTGCTGCGTCTGTAAAGCCGGTGTGTCCTTGGGCAAGACACTTCACCTGAACTTGCTCCTGTGGGTATTGTCCACAGTATCTGACCATTGCATGTATCATATATGTGTAATGTGTGTATATGTAAAGCGCTTTGAGTCATTGAAAAAGCGCTATAATAAATGTAAGGAATTATTATTATTAGTAGCAGCAACCTATTATGAATCACATTCTTTTTGACAATACAACAGCAGGGTGGCCTTCAAGCTCAAAAGGACTTTTCAAAACAAGTCATGACATTCTGGAGCGTGATTAAGAATAAAGTATGGATGACAGATCCATCAAACCTGTATTCATACACACACGCCTACATTTAATTACATTTAAATGTAATCAAGTGGAATGAGATTTATTTTAAAGCGTTTGAGCTAAATAGATGTTTTTGTAATGGTATAAAGTAAATGATAGTGCTGTTAGGTTGCTGCAAGACCGCCCACTTAATACAGGTGGCTTTCTTTGTGGACAGCTTGCAGCAGAGCACAACAGATTCGCTTTTTTGACAGCAAATAAATGTCGATTCATTTGTTTTACTTATTACAATTTTTATAATAAATGCATGACACAAGTCTGAAACAATGCTACAAAGCCACCATGGGATTATAATTCTTCAAATAAAGGAATAGAAATACAATTTGTGTAGCCTAATCTTTTTCTGCAACTCTGCATTTTGATCAGGATGAATAGACTTGCAAAATAAGAAAAAGCTGCACCCATTGTTATGTTGATATAGATTTGTAAATGTAATAGATGAATCTTCAAGCTTTTTTGTTCAACTCCATAGCAGGGGTGTCCAAACTACGGCCCGTGGGCCAAATGCGGCCCGCGGACCATTTTGAATCGGCCCTCAGCAAATTCTAAAAGTATAATGGAGCATGGCCCACAAATGAAACTTGTGCTTGTGTTATATTGTACTTCTTAAATATAAATGTACAAATATATTACACAATAGTATTCATGCGTTAATAAGACCACTTTTCAAATAAATTCAGTCAATTACATTTGGAAAAATGTTCTAACATATCTTAGTTGATAAGCAAAAAGCCCAATGACTTATTTACATAACAAGCTTGAAATCATGCTACTTCCCTGATGGCTCCCACAGGATTATTGACATCCTCGTGGATTCATCTTCTTATTACAGACACATGCATTTCCTAACATTCGGTCTATACGCTGTAAAATGTATTATCTCTTCAATTTACACATGGCATCTATTGCACGTCTGTCCGTCCTGGGAGAGGGATCCCTCCTCTGTTGCTCTCCCTGAGGTTTCTCCCATGTTCCCTTTAAACTGTGGGTTTTCTCTGGAAGTTTTTCCTTGTACGATGTGAGGGTCTAAGGACAGAGGGTCTAAGGACAGAGGGTGTCGTATTGTCATACTGATATTCTGTACACACTGTGAAGACCACTGAGACAAATGTAACATTTGTGATATTGGGCTAAATCAACATTGATTGATTGAAATAGACCCTTTCTATTTCTCCTTATTATAATCAATCTGAGGCTTCTGTTTTAAGGCCTCATTTACCTCCATTTGATTGATTTTGCTAACTTATATCTGAACTTATGAGGCAATATACCTCTAGTGATTGGCCCAGCCCTTTGCATATTTTTCTGTATGTTGCCCTCTGTGAAAAAGGTTTGGACACCCCTGATCTAGAGTCTGGATGACAGCATCATATGCCTTGTATTGTTTGTTCAAGTTGACTGTTCTCTGCTACATTAAAGATCAAATGCAAAGCTTTTTGTATAATTGCCAGTAAAATCGAAATCATATAGCTACAACACTATCTAAGATATTGCAGTATTAAAATCGGAGATAATATGAGTCTGGCAATGCGCAATATTAATTTTGTTCAACCCCCAACACCAAGTCCGACGATTTATTTTCTCCGCCGCTCCTCCGCAAGATGGCGGCGCGTGACGTCAGATGTGCCAAACGTATTTCCACCTGGCTTATCAATCACAGCGGCTTCCGCCGTCTGATTCTGAGTAGACTATAGACTAAAAGCTTTAGGAATCCAAACTATAACATATAATAAGTACCCTGTATCAAGATTGATGCAAAACAAGTGAAATTTGACCTTTTTAGAGAGGTTTAGAAAAATAAAGTCCAGGCGGACTCACCTCACAAGGACGAGGTGGATGGGAATTTGTTCAATGCCTAACATATTTCCACCCGGCTTATCATGTCTGATTCTGAGTCGGAGGCCACCCAATATCTGGAGTATGTTGTCGACATCCAACCATATCTATACGAGCCTCTGATGTCGAAGAGGAAATACAAGGAAACGTCACCTGATATCACCGATGAAAGTGCTGATGGCGATGATTCAAGTTCGCCATCTGAGGAAGAGGCCGAGGGTGCTGAGAATTGGTGTAGATGTGGAAACTGCCAGACCATGCATACAAGCCGAGAAAACAAGTGCTGCCACAACTATGGGAAAGTGAAGGAAGAGATGGGAGAAGAAGTCTGCATCACCGACTGTAGGACGTTCGACATTTTCCGTTATGAGTGGAGGAGCGATGAATGAGCTGCAGATAAACTACAATGCTAACAGTGAATTAGCCCCGAGCGAAAAATGCTAACCTATCACTCCTAGCGCCCTTATTACTTATCCTAGCTCCACATCCAACACATTGTTTATGATCGTAAAGACACAGAATCTAACGGTGCCCACCTCTATAAGCAATAAAACTGCAATTCCGTTATCTGCGTTATCTGCTGTGCTCCGTGCGCTTTGAAATCTAATCAAAAGTTGTTTACCTCAATTCTTTGGCGTTTCTGCATCGCCCGGCTCTTTCGTTCTTTCAGTGGTTTCTTGTGCTGAAATATGGAGGGGACGGCTCCGGGTTTCAGCCTCCGACGTGCTATTAATGCTTCTCCACCAACAGACTTCATGATAGCAGGATCAACGTCGTATGCATCACACGCGAAGTGGTCAGAACACAACTTGCTCCATTTTGTCGGTTGCCATCCAACACGATTCACTAAAAAAAATCAATTTTTTGCGGATGATTTGGTCTTTGGGAAATGCATGTAAAACTCTCCCAGATCCCGCACCGTTCGTACAACAAAAAGCACAACAATAACCCATGTTAATTCAGTTTTATTTTCGAAAAACATGTGACCGAGACTGCCGAGTCGGGATATTTGGTCCAGAGACTGTTTGGCCACTATTACGTCACGCGCGCGGAGGCTGCTGGGAATTACATGTCAGAAATTCAGACGGCTTTGGGTCGAGTTTTGGATCAATAAAAAGCTTTTTTTTGGGTGTATTATCTTGATTTAAATAAAATAAAAAATACAGGCAGTCTTAAAAACAACATTTCTATAAAAATGTAGCATATTTGGAAGCTTTGCATTTGACCTTTAAGAACCGAGACTCACTGAGGCTGGTAGAGGAAGAGCTCGATGATGTTGTCCCTGCCTTTGGGATGGTTGAAGAACACGAAGAGGGACCAGTGGATGAGCCAGGTCCTCTGCTGCAGGGACTGCAGAGGAGAGCTCACCGACTGAGGGGAGAGGGACACAGTATCAGGATGTGTGTGTACAGCAACAACAACCGACAATACAATTCAGACCTTTCAATACAGTTCCTGCCAAATTAAAAAGCCTACGTTGGAGTCAGATAGAAGAAATGTAAAATGCAGAATATCTTAGAATTTTTTCAAAATGTGAATTCAATTTATTTGTCCTGACATTATAAGCATTTTTATCACAATGCCTAAGTCAAACACAAATACACGTAAAAGGCTGGCTTGTTTCAGAACTATATTTAACCACTCTATTTGATAAGAAACATGTTGTAATATTGTATTAGCAAAATTAGCTAAATGCATAGCTATTGATAACATTTTGGATAATTTTGTATTTATTCAGCGACACAGTAATAACGTCTGTCATGTCAAAATATAATGAGGCCGTAAAACAAACAAAAAATTCAAATAAAAAACTAAAAAGGGGCCCCTATCAATCCCTGTGGCTATGTGCTGCTTGGCCCATGTCTATATTGCTAATGTAATCCATAGTTAGGTTATCTAGTATTATTCCCTCACATTATTATCGATAGTCTCCCTCAGTCGAGTCAGATCCTCCATGGCTGCTTCCCAGTTCTGCATCAGGATCTCAGAGGCCAGCTTCCCCCACAGAGAGCTCAGAGCGTTCCTGTCTGTGGAGGGCACCTGAGCACAGAGGAACACATTCAGAATGTTCAAAACAGACTGAGCTGTATTTTGGAAATAATAATACAAAATAGATGAAAAACGATTATATCCATCTTGGCTTATAAAAACATGTTTTTATTTTTGGGTAGTTATTCTTACCAGGACACGGAAGAAGTAGAGGTACTCTGCAGCTCCGGAGTAGTTCCCACACTCATACTGGAATTTGGCGTACCTGTACAGTGTGTCCAAGTATTGTTGTCGGAACTAAGAGAAGAGAAACAAGGGACATTTAACCCACAACTAATTATACGGAGGTAAAGTTTGGATTTGATCAAACGGTTACTACCTGCAATATAGCTTCCAAAGACTCATTATAAGAGGTATGGCAAGATATTAAAGCTGACATGAGTGAACAGTCTTTGGCCTTGGAGTGAAGTCACAGCACTGTCCATCAAACTGCTAGCTCCTTTTTATTTCCTTCAGAGAAAATAAAAATGAGAGGCTGTAAGGCTGACAGATTGTGGCTGATTGGGGAAAGTGTCTGAATCTTTCATCCTTTTAGCCAAAACAAAGCCTGTTCATTTTCACAAGTCCGATTTTTTGGCAGGGCAAATGATGAAGAGCATGATTCAATTACAGAAGAAAATAAAAATGTAATGCAAAAATGTTAGCCGTCTCTTAAATATTGAGATTCCCTGTTGTCCTTCCTTTTATATCATCACAGAGAATACATGTAGGTATTTGACAAAAGAAATACATTTCATCTTGGAATTTTTCAAAATAGAGGGGGACTTTTCCATTATATTTTATGGACCAAATTGATATGAAAATAGTCAATAGTTGCAGACCTAACATTATTTGCACATCCTGTGTAGTGTATGTGTAGATTATATAACACAAATATAAAATAAACAAAGCATTGGTAGAACAGTTGCAAGAAGTGATGATTGAGTTTATAATGAGGACATTGGTGGTGGTGTTTTAAGATTTTGAGACTAGAAAAACAGCCCTGCTGGCTCACGTGGCAGCTGGTTGTTATGGAAACAAAAGCACATTGTGCAACCCACCTACAAATATCTAAATGCAGGGCACCTTTTATCAAACAAAATGAATACAGCATTTAACATTTCAGAATTTACGTTGTGTTTCTCTGAAAGATAGTCGAAGAGCATCCTCCCATCTCTGAAGAAGAAAAACACAAATAGATCAATAGTTGTTAGAAGAGCCATGTAAAGTCCACAGACATCCTTTCAGAAGTATTATTATATTGGCAGTACTATAAAATAGATTGAGCTAAGGATTTAAGTTGATCGGACCGCGTGGACTGCATCTGTCGAGTGGTCTCTGGGTCTTCAAACATCTTGACAATGGGCTCCGTCTCTGACTGCAGCTGCTTTAGTTGGTCCACCACTGAACTCCTCTTCTCCCTCAGAGCTGAAACACAAACAATTGTCACATTAAGCATCTATCGCCAAACGCTTTTTGTTCACGTTTGTTCATCTGGTTCGAAAATCTGGAGCAGAAGACATGAAAATATAGGCAAGAACACTTTTGTGTCCAGTAACCAATTACCCTTTAATCCAGATTATGGTAGGATACAACGATACCATACGATAATACTTTAATGGTCAGATCAAGTCTGAAATGTGACTTGCATCACAGCAGCTCATGTGTAACATCAACAAATATCAAGACACAATACAAAAACAACAAAAATGTAACATAACAGCACAATCACTGAGAGAAAACATGCTCAAAGAGCCTTCAGCGTGCATTTGATCTGGGATCAGCTCTGTATTTACTGAGAGGATTGACTGGAGCACAAAGGAGTGCTTCAGTCTGACTTTATTGCATCGCGGGACCCTGTATCTCCGATTAGATGCTACTAGTTCATATTCACTGTTCAGAACATGGTTTGGTTCCGAGATATGTTGTTGGTGCTGATATATTCTTATTAATTGGATCAATAAACAGTTATGGTTGCTTGTCAATGTCGGGACATCACAGGCAATGAGGCTAGTATTTTCCCCTTTAATATGTAACATTTTCATCAGGTGAACACTAACAGTACACAATGTATTGAATACAAAATAAATCGTGATTAAAATCCAATTGCTTTGGTCATTACCCAAGATGCATCTATTCTATTGATCAACATTACTGTGTGATAGACTGTATGACATAATGAAATGCTAGAGAATCGGAACAAAGTGTTTATTAAACTGATATTCTCTTACAGTGTGGGATTTCCTTGTCGGCGTACAGGTTTTTGTACACATCCATGGCGAAATCCACCATGTTTGTCTCGCTGAGGAGGTCCAGCTTTCCCTGGAGCAGTTCCTTGTCATTGTAGATCTGTTAATATAAACAATTAACGATATGAAGTTCCTCTGAGACACGCACTCAAACGAGAAAACAACTGAACAAAAGAGAAAAGTGAAACACTGTCAGGGTATCATAATTAATGCTGAAATCAACCTATGGCTAACGCTAATCCGTGGCTAAATGATAACCTTTAACGCTAGGTATCGGCAATAAGAAGCATGTAAGCCAAAGACATACAAATAAAATCGGTTTAACAGATTTCCAGGAATTGACTGCTACTGTACCAAACAGTACAACAACTGTCCAGCTTTTAACTTCAATTCACGTGTAGTTTAGTAAGCGTTCGCTGTCTTCCGGTGGGATAACATGACAGCTAGCCAAACAGCTAGCCAAACAGGTAGAAATACGCGCTAAAAAAACTGCCACGTTATATTTTACTATCATACAATGTAATAGCTGGTGTACCTCTTTCACTGACAGGAACTCCAGAAGAGGAAAGACCAAATGCCGGTCCAGAAAATGGGCTATCTTGGTTGTCAAATCGTAGTCCGCCATCCTGGCTGGCTTCAAATACAACCTTTATTGACAAACCTAGCGCAGACGGATCAGGCAACGTTACGTCATCGCAGTTCCCCGGCGTCACGATGGACTACTAGGCTACTACTAGAATTTCCTAGGAAAACTAAGAAATGTGATATAAATTGTTTGATGCCATTCCAATAAGCACGTTTTTTAAAAACTTTTAAATCATCTAGTTATACCAGTGAATGTGCCTGGCTGTCATAACTAACATAATAATTAAAAATATTAAGATAAGATGGATGGATGGATGCCCACACAATATAATAATATATCGAAACAAATATATATTCAACAATTCTCAGATCTGTCTTGCTTCTGGTGTGCTGAAGCCAGAACATAAATATGCATATATTCCATAATTTGGTATTTATATAGAAACTTGAATTAAAACCCAACAGATCACACTCTGTTCACTTAATACCGTTTGCTTGAATGCAAAAAGATGTATACAATCTACAATGTTAAACATGTGACTTTTACCTTGGAGAACTGACATTTACTGCATTGCAAAAAAAACATTTCTTCATAAAGATTAAATTCAAGATTCAAAGGTTTATTGTCATTACATAAAACTGCGGTGTAATTATGTAATGCATGAAACCTCAACAGTACAATTGACAAGACAGAAGACATAACATATAAAGAACACAAATAAAAATAGTGCAAGCTCAGGTGTTTAATAGTCTCAATGCCTATGGGATGAAACTGTTAGCGATGCCATGATCTTAGGGCAGGAATACCATGAACATAGTTAACGTGACAGAGGAATAAATACACACATACACCATCAGCTGTGCTTCAAACGGAAGTGACACGTTTTATTGCGCATGTCCCTTTTATCACGGGAATACAGGAAGTGATTAGTATAAGAGTATTAAATAAACAGAATTCATATATTACATTTCATAATTCAACACCCCCACTTACTCTTATACTGCACAATTTCTCAACATGAATTCAAATGTAAACACCTTATACACCTGCACAATAACACAGTGTTTGAAACTTCTGGGGTTATTTACATTCCAAACAAATACTTTACAAATGTCTCACTTTTTACCTTTGTTGCAGGCTTAGTGAAAATATCAGCAACCATATCAGCTGTAGGGCAATAGTCAATGGTTATCATGTTATCACTCAGTACAGTTCGAACAAAATGATACTTGACATCCACATGTTTACATCGTTGACGACATACTGGGTTCTTGGATAGAGCAATTGCACCCTGGTTATCTTCAAAGATTTTTACAGGAGTATATTGACCCTCACTATCCATGCTCTCTATTAGCTGCACAAGATACAAACTCTCTTGTGCTGTGGCAGCCAGTGCCATGTACTCTGCCTCACATGTCGACAAAGCTACTGTTTGCTGTTTCTTTGATCTCCAAGAATAACAGGCCCATTGCTA